>NC_091282.1:175587787-176317162 GCF_032444005.1 Ranitomeya imitator
GAATGACAACCAGAGATCTCCTGGAGACCTCTATGGTTGTGACTGACGGCTTGTTGTGAGCGCCGCACAGTGGTCGGCACTCATAGCAAGCGAGTTACTTAACTACATACCTGTATAGGCAAAATCATCATCGCCTGTATAGAGCTGAGCCGATCAAGTTATGGCCATGGACTATGCCAAAACTAAAAAAAAAGTGTTTTTAAAAAGATAAAATAATTAAAAAAATATAAATGTTCAAATCACCCTCCTTTCACCCCATTCAAAAATTTAAAAAAAATCAAACATACACATATTTGGTATCACCACATTCAGAATCGCCCGACCTATCAATAAAAAATGGAATAACCTGATCGCTAAACGGTGTAGCAAGTAAAAAGTCAAAATGCCAGAATTACGTTTTTGGTCACCGCAACATTAAAATGCAATAATGGGAGATCAAAAGAACGTATCTGCACCAAAATGGTATCATTTAAAATGTCATCTCAGTACGCAAAAAATAAGCCCTCACCCAACTCGAGATCATGAAAAATGGAGACGCCACGAGTCTCAGAACATGGCGCTTTTTTTTAAACAAAGTCTGGAATTTTTTTTCACCACTTAGATAAAAAAGAACCTAGACATGTTTGGTGTCTATGAACTCGTAATGACCTGGAGAATCATAATGGCAGGTCAGTTTTAGCATTTAGTGAACCTAGTAAAAAAGCCAAACAAAAAACAAGTTTGGGATTGCACTTTTTTTGCAATTTCACCGCATTTGGATTTTTTTTTCCTGTTTTCTAGTACACGACATGGTAAAACCAATGATGTCGTTCAAAAGTACAACTCGTTCTGCAAATAACAAGCTCTCACATGGCCAAATTGACGGAAAAATAAAAAAAGTTATGACTCTGGGAAGAAGGGGAGCGAAAAACAAAAATGCAAGAACGAAAATACCTCTGTGTGTTATGGGATTAAAAATATTTGGAGATTATTTTTGCTATTTTTCATATCTCAATCTTTATTAAAAATAAAAAAACAACAATTCTCACATTGCCCACTGAGGCTATGTTAGATTCATACTGATTGTACTTTTTTCAGCGCTTTCAGAAGTCTCATTATCATCAGAGACAGTTATATAATGACTGGTAAACCTTTCTTCACAGTCTACTATTCAATATAAATGATGTCTCTTCCCTTCACAAAGACCTTTGCACGTGCTCATTAGATGGCTCTATTAAAAAGATGGGGTCTGAGTCAGTCTATTGCGGATAATGTAGAATTCTTGAAAGAACAGGATGTGTGAGTCTAGAAATAGCCCCGGTGGACAGAGTTAAAATTCCAAGATTTATAATTTTATACAGTTTGTAATGTAAAGAATATAAAAAAAAGCATTGCCAAAAATATTTAAGATTACATTTAACCGAAAAGTCTGAATTATCAGAAGGTCATTTTCAGGTGACACATTCCCTTTAATAAGCTGATATTTAGTTGGACCCATGAGAATGATGTTTTGGATTCTAAGTTATTTTAGGAACAAGTTTCAATCAATGTTGTCAATTGTCACTACATAGAAGAGGTCGTCTCAGCATCCAAACAAAGATTTTGTAGATGCAATCAATATATACTTTCCTAAGTGTCTGTGTATTGCTACTTAGGCGGTTTAGTTTAGGCAAAGTGTGCCACTCATTACTTAGACAGTAATTAGAATATCCTAATGATTCAGCACAGATACACTGACTTATTGATCCCGGCTTAGGCTGGTTTCATATTTGCGTTTTTTGCCGCTGCGTTTTAGCGCAAAAAAAGCATGCATTTTTTTTCCTATACTTAACATTAAAAACGCATGCGTTTTTTTGCATGCGTTTTGCCGCGTTTTGACGACGCATGCGTCGTTTCTATGTTTGCGTCTTGTTGCAGAAATGCAACATGTAGTAATTTCTAGCGGCGTTTTTTTGCCGCAAAAAAAACACATGCTTTTTTTGCGGCAAAAAACGTATTGCTGTCTATGTAAACGCATGCGTTTTTAAGCACATGCGTTTGCATGCGTTTCTAAACGCATGCGTTTCAATAGAAAAACACAAGAATACACACTGATAAGCCACCCCCCAACCCTAACCCTAAGACAGTGGTCCCCAACTCCAGGCCTCGAGGGCCGCCAACAGTGCAGGTTTTCAGGATTTCCTTAGTATTGCACAGGGGTTGGAATCATCACCTGTGCAGATGATCACATTACCACCGATGCAATACTAAAGAAATCCTGAAAACCTGCACTGTTGGTGGCCCTCGAGGCCTGGAGTTGGGGACCCCTGCCCTAAGGGATCCTAACCCTAACCCTAAGGGTTAGGGTTAGGATCCCTAGAGTTAGGGTTAGGATCCCTAGGGTTAGGGTCCCTAGGGTTAGGGTTAGGATCCCTAGGGTTACTAGGGATCCTAACCCTAACCCTAGCTATTTCTGTTTATAGTGGGGTTTCTAGTTGATTTTGATGATTGGCAGCTGTCACACACTTCTCATCATGCGTTTCAAAAACGCAAACGCAGGAAAAAATGCATGTAAACGCGTCAAAACGCCGCGTTTGTTTTAACACATGCAAAAACGCATGCGTCTAAAAAACGCAGCATTTAAACGCGATTACATGCGTTTTTTCACCACATGCGTTTGCGTTTAAAACGCAGCGTTTTTAAACGCAAATGTGAAACCAGCCTTAGAGTCAGTCCTAAACATGTATAGGTGTCATGACAATTTGAAATAAAAAAGACTAACATAAATTTATGATTTTATTGCTTGGTTTATTTCTAGAAAGTTCAAATTATCTTTCTTTTTTTGTTAATTCCTTTTGGTTTTAAACAGGTTTTAATAATTTTCATAATAATGAATAAATTTTGATTAACATATTATCAGAAAGCAATAATAGACTTATTAGTTGGGCCTAATCATTGTATCCCAATAACAGTATTGACTACTAAAGAGTATTCCCATCTGCAAGATACTATCCCAATATGTAATAGGTATAATAATAATACTAGCAAATTCCTCCACTTAGAAATGTAGTATAGTTCTTCTGATTTGCTACGTCTCTTTCCTCATGTGTAGGCAGTGTATCCATGGTTACAACCACTGATATAGTGACAGTTAATTAGCTAGTTGCAAGTGGTCCTAACCATGGATACCTATGGTCCTGGAATGCCTGCACATGAGGAAAGAGACATAGTGAATCAGAAGAACTACACTACATTTCTAATTTGTGGAATTTGATATTATTACATCTACTACATATTGGGATAGCATCTTGGAGATGGAAATACCTCTTTAATCAGGCTATCTGGTATTGTTAACCATGTCAGTACTGGAGGGTTTATCCACTTCCTAATCAATCCTATTTTAAAGGGAAGCTGCATTTAGATTTATCCCTATGTAAATGCATAGGAGAGACCTGTCAATCACCTGAGGTGAGGAGAAATCAGCCTGTGTGTCGGACTAGTCACATCTCTCCCTATGGTAGCAGCGTTTTGAACTTTAAAAAAATAAACTGGTGCAACAGCACAGCCAGGCTCCGATTCATGCTGTCCATGGTTCTTGTTACACGTCCCTTTAACTTTTTTTTTTTTTTTCATTTTTATACTGCAAAATTTAAAGAGCATTTAGTTATTTTTTTCAATGTAGCTCTATGAGGGCTTGTTTTGGGAAGACGATGCATTGTTAGTTTTACCATTAAGGCTATGTGCACACGTTCAGTTTTTTTTGTGTTTTTTTCACTTTTTTTCACAATAAAACGCATAAAAACGCATACATATACATCCTATCATTTAGAATGCATTTGGCAATTTTTATGCACATGATGCGTTTTTTTCCGCAAAAAAAGCAGCATGTTCATTAATTTTGCGTTTTTTCGCATTTTTCCCGCTATTTAATGCATTGGGAAAAAACGCACAAGAACGCGCAAAAAAATGCATAAAAAATGCATGTGGATTTCTGGCAGAAATGTCCGGTTTTTGTCAGGAAATTTCTGCAAGAAATCCTGAATGTGTGCACATACCCTTAGGAATAGAATAACAGAGTCTCTTTATATCATCAACATCACATTTAAATGTAATCTTAGGGGTGAGGCCCCTTTCACACATCAGTTTTTTGCCATCAGTCACAATCCGTTGGGTCAATGAATCAATCGCAGATTGTGAAAAACTGATGCGACTGATCCGTTTTTACGCCGGATCCGACTAGCGGTTCTGGCTAATTGGATCGGAGCATAAAATATGAGGCCATCCGTCACAATCTGTCGCCAATACAAGTCTATGAGAAAAAAAAATGGATCTGGCGGCATCAGTCGCCGGATACGTTTTTTCAAATTTCGATGTATTGCGACTGATAGCAAAAAACTGATGTGCTTTTTTTAAATTCACAATCTTTACCGGGATTTTTTGAGACTTCTAAAAGTAGACTTCTATACACAGTTTGTGAATGGAGCAGGATCAGGTTACCCTGTGAAATCACCATCACCTTCGCACATGCACATAAGATGCTTCAATACAAAAGAAAGAGACACGGTCAGTTCATTGCACCTAATATACATGTGTATTTCCTTAAGCCGCCAAAAGGTAAGTCTAAAAAAGTCCCACTGGATAGAGTGCAAGATTTCTGTTTTCTGATACATATTTAAATATGAAAAAATTGCAAAAAAAAAAACATTTAAAGGGAACCTTTTACCAGAAAAAGAAAAACTCCATTAACCTACAAATATGGGGTTAATCTACAGCTTATTTGTGTTATGAACCTACCAGGCGCCCGCACTTAGCTGAATGCTGCAGGGAGAAAATGAGCTTGATTTCCCAGGCAGCATTCTGGTTTCAGTCACGGGGCGACGTGATATACGGTATACAGAGCAACGGCTGTAACTGGGCCCCCGGCCCTGACTGACACTGGCTCTAGATTAGGGTCGGGGGCTCACTATACACTGAACCCGCAATGCTGTCGGGGGGATTAAAGTTCATTTTCACCCCGCAGGGTTCGGGCGCTGCGCAGGTTACTAATAGTGATGAGCGAATATACTCGAGATTTCCCGAGCACGCTCGGGTGTGCTCCGAGTATTTTTTAGTGCTCGGAAATTTAGTTTTCTTCGCCGCAGCTGAATGATTTACATCTCTTAGCCAGCTTGATTACATGTGGGGATTCCCTAGCAACCAGGCAACCCCCACATGTACTTACGCTGGCTAACAGATGTAAATCATTCAGCTGCGGCGAAGAAAACTAAATTGTTAGCCAGCGTAAGTACATGTGGGGGTTGCCTGGTTGCTAGGGAATCCCCACATGTAATCAAGCTGGCTAAGAGATGTAAATCATTCAGCTGCGGCGAAAAAAACTAAATCGCCGAGCACTAAAAAATACTCGGAGGACACCCGAGCGTGCTCGGGAAATCTCGAGTAACGAGTATATTCGACCATCACTAGTTACTAACTCTATTAACCTGCAGAGTAACCCCATATCTGCAGGTTAAGAGCATTTTTCACATGACAGGTTCTCTTTAACGCAAAAACCTGATTTAAAGAATGAATCATTGTCGGATGATAGCTTTGCTTTAATGCATCAGTCATGTCCTTATAAACGCTTCTGCAGCATTTACAGGGCCAACTAGCACTAAAACACTGAAACCTCAGCTGCCCTTTATAAATGGTTGCAGAGAGAATAGGAAACCACTTCAATGTAAAAAAGTCACTGAGCGCTCCCCAAGTGGCTAGGACGCCACTATTATTGTATTGCGAGGTTACCTCTGTTTACATGAAGATGTTACTGAACATTTATGGGTTTAAACTCAGATTTTCAGCGCAGCAGCTAAAGGTGATTCAATGATTTTACAAACAACAACCAATAAGTAAACGATTGTTACAGAAATCATTGGAGAGGACTTATTGGATTATTCCAGCAGCGTGCTTCTAATTAGGCAGGATCATTATTTTTGCCTATTGAAGACCCCCACAAGAGTCTTCCCCAGGTAGCAATGCCCATTGTAAGCGCCGAAGAGGGTGGAATTCACATTTACCAATCATTATTTGTATGGCACCCTCGATTGATTAACCATCTCCCTACTATTGTTTATGGCCGACCTTATTCTTAATTAACAATGGCTCATTATCATCACGATTGCTCAGAAGCAATAATTGGCCCATGACCTTTAAAATCCAAATAGATTAATAGGTCACATTATAAGAGTTTATTTTCGATAGGTCACTATGTGGATTGAGGTAACAGAATAATAGAATTTAAACTAGATCGGCACACACTGTTCGATTTCTTTTAACGAGGATGGTGCGCTTTTTTTTTGAAAATTCATGTCAAAATAGCTGCATAATCCTTTTTTAACATTTTTCTCGCCTAATATTAAGTTAAACTTTTTATGAGATGTTGAATGGATTTTTAAAGTAATTGCACCAGCCTCATCAGGTCTAAGAGATTCATTAGCGAAAATAATTTTGCAGTGACATCTAGTAACAGATCCACTTTAAAGTAGTTACAGATCCACTGGAAAGGAGTTGTATTTAAGTTATCCAATAATAAAAAGTTGAAGGACTTAATAATTGCTGGTTGTTGGATCATTGGGATATCCATGATCCCCAGAAAAAGGATCGGAAAAGCCTCATCATAACAGCGCTTTACTCTATTTCGATGGGAATACTGGATATGCCTGGACCCTTAGCAGTTAATGTTATCCTTATTGTAAAGATAGTGGATAAGTTAGTAACTTAAGGTACCGTCACACATAACGATATCGTTGCAACGTCACGCTTTTGGTGATGTAGCAACGATCCCGCTAACGATCTCGTTATGTGTGACAGCGACCAACGATCAGGCCCCTGCTGGGAGATCGTTGGTCGTTGGGGAATGATCAGGACCATGTTTTGGTCGGTGATCACCCACTCTCATCGCTGGATCGGCGTGTGTGACGCCGATCCAGCGATGTGTTCACTTGTAACCAGGGTAAATATCGGGTTACTAAGCGCAGGGCCGCGCTTAGTAACCCGATATTTAACCTGGTTACCATTGTAAAAGTAAAAAAAAAAAAAAACACTACATACTCACATTCTGATGTCTGTCACGTCCCCCCGGAGTCTACAGGGTTAAAACTGCTTTCAGCAGGAGCGCTGCTAATGCACGCGCTACTGCCGACAGCTTCCCTGCACTGTGTCAGTGCCGGCCGTAAAGCAGAGCACAGCGGTGACATCACCGCTGTTACTGCCGGCGCTGACACAGTCAGTGTAGGGAAGCTCTCAGCAGCAGCGCGTGCATTAGCAGCGCTCCTGCCGAAAGCAGTTTTAACCCTGTGGATGCCGGCGGGGGACGTGACAGACATTAGAATGTGAGTATGTAGTGTTTTTGGTTTTTTTACTTTTACAATGGTAACCAGGGTAAATATCGGGTTACTAAGCGCGGCCCTGCACTTAGTAACCCGATGTTTACCCTGGTTACCCGGGTGCTGCAGGGGGACTTCGGTATTGTTGAAGACAGTTTCAACGATGCCGAAGTCGTTCCCCTGATCGTTGGTCGCTGGAGAGAGCTGTCTGTGTGACAGCTCTCCAGCGACCACACAGCGACTTACCAATGATCACGGCCAGGTTGTATCGCTGGTCATGATCGTTGGTAAGTCGTTTAGTGTGACTTAAGCTTAAGTTCAACCCCTTAGGCGGCACTGGTGAGCTAAAACGAGTACATGCAAATCTATGAAATGGTCATTTTTTTATAAAAATGTTAATTGAATATATGAAGAAATGACAAAATAAATATATCATGCATTAAAATGTGAAACCATTTGCCTAGTCATTTTGCCATTTTTGGTAATTTATGAATTTGCTAAATTACAAATGTATTTTTTATTTCATTTATTCACTGTTTTATTACCGCTGCCCACTCTATACACAGAATATACAGAGCAGGTTGCTTAAATCATTCAAAAAATAAATATTTAATTTCCTTTGTGTCAAATTAAAATAAAATGTAATTGAAAGGATTACTTTTTGTGTTATTACATTATCTTATTTGTTCTCTGAATCGCATAAAGATTATTATAATAATGTAATAATCATCAAACGCCTATAAGGTGCGGAGAGAAAGATTCAATTTCAACAGGAGAAAATAAAAACACTAACGTCGGCTGCCCACAGCCTTATAAATATGGATTTTTCTGATTTCTCTTTGTTTATGTTAAGCCTTGACTATTTCAAGTGAAACTTCCCTACTCAAGAGATTGGGTTGGTAACAAAATACATTGGCCTCTCTACCTACAAAAGGTCCCTAGGCTTCTTAGCCCCAGGGCCAAAATCACGTTTGAAATGAGATCGCACTCCCAGTGTAATGTAAATATATGTCATTAGGAGTTGTGGCCTCATGCTGGGATATGCTTCCATGATAAGGGCTTCCAAGAAGAGCACATTCACAAACGCACATTATTAGACCCCGGGGAAAGAAATGCTATGGAAATTAATCCAATGCAAAATGTTTAATATTTGGATGCAGGACCGATGCTCCTACTGAATAGACAACATCCAAAACTGAAAAAAAGAGGGAAAATTAGATTTTTCAGATTTGTGTGTTTATTTTAATACAAATGCAAGAAAAATTACGAGACCGCCAAGCATTTCTTCTTCTAACATAACACCGCCTCGCCAGTGCTCTGAGCAGTTTATTAGGAGAGATGCAGAAATGCTTATCAAGGCTGTGTAATAATGGTACGTGTAGTAGAGGATTTCTTCTTAGTAGACCCATAGGGACTCATCACGCTAGAATACTTTAACAGCTGATATGACAAAGATGTCCATTACCTAAATGGACCGCACTCGCTATTGATCCACGCCCCACTTAGCAATCCTATTTGTCATCATATAGTCCGTTCCATCATTTCTGTGGACTAGTAGGGGACTAAATTAGGTGTCATTTCTACTCAGGGTAGACCTGCGGTGCAAATGGTAGACATCGGTTACAAGTTCCGATTGATAAATCACACTGAAATAACTATAGTATTGTATATCCAAATAATCTGTAATATATTAAAATGGCATACGCATAGGAAGAGTGCAAGGGATAGGCATAATTTAGGTATTCTCTCTCCAAGCTCCATAGTTAAAGTGTATTTTATGGAACAGATGACATTATCAGTTTACAATATTCTAAGGTACATGCTAAAGCTACAAAGTGACTTGCTGATCTAAGATTAGTTAAAGGTGTGTGGGCCTTTTTTATTTTGTAATGGGGGTGTGGCCCCCCAGGCTGTGCACCCTTATCCACCCATCTTTACCAAAAAGGTTCCATTAGCAGCCAAGTCTCATTTTCAGTTTCAGAGAGTTGAGTCGTTAGAGTTTGGAACCATCAATATTGAGGTCACCTTGACGTGATTGGATGGCTTTTACGCTTTTTGATCAAAAAATGTTAAGCATTTTGTTTTTTTTATGTGTATGGAAATTACTCACAGTCCTGATACACATTGTATGTATATATGTTTGTACATTGGCCACAGAGTAGTTTTGCACTTGCCTATTAATCCCATACTTAATGTAAGATTAGTCAATGTCAACATTTTAGTTTGCTTCTTTTACAATATAGTTAATAAAAGGTATATATATATATATATATATATATATTTATATATAAAAATTGCAATTTATGTATAAATATAGATTTTTTTGCAACACCAAGAAGTAAAAGTTGTCAAACATGACAATTACCAGATGGATAGACATGTTAATAGCATGCAAATAATGAAAAAATAGAAAAAAAAATATTGAAAACATCTCGATTTATTCAGTATGAGCGCCATGCGCAGATACACATGCTAGAGATGATAGGATCTTTAGAAATTCTAATTTGCTGACTCTTCCCCAAAAAGACAAAATGCGGCAAATAAAATAGCGCCAATCTCAATACTGAAAAGCTTGTAATTGCGCAGAAAATACACGTATGAAAGAGGAGAGAGTAAGGAGACTTGTAAGCGTTTACAGGTGAGAGAGAGAGGACTCAGATGACTGTAAGAGCTTACACTCAACAAGAGAGAGACTTAAGGTACCTTCACACTGAACAACTTAACAACGATATCGCTAGCGATCCGTGACGTTGCAGCGTCCTGGATAGCGATATCGTTGTGTTTGACACGCAGCAGCGATCTGGATCCTGCTGTGACATCGTTGGTCGGAGCAGAAAGGCCAGAACTTTATTTTGTTGCTGGATCTCCCGCAGACATCCCTGAATCGGCTTGTGTGACGCCGATTCAGCGATGTCTTCACTGGTAACCAGGGTAAACATCGGGTTACCAGTGTAAATGTAAAAAAAAACAAACACTACATACTTACATTCCGGTGCCTGTCGCGTCCCCCGGCGTTCTGCTTCCCTGCACTGTGTCAGCGCCGGCTGGCCATAAAGCAGAGCACAGTGGTGACGTCACCGCTCTGCTTTACGGCTGGCGCTTTCACAGTGCAGGGAAGCAGAACGCCGGGGGACGCGACAGACACCGGAATGTAAGTATGTAGTGTTTGTTTTTTTTTACATTTACACTGGTAGCCAGGGTAAACATCGGGTTACTAAGTGCGGCCCTGCGCTTAGTAACCCGATGTTTACCCTGGTTACCCGGGGACTTCGGCATCGTTGGTCGCTGGAGAGCTGTCTGTGTGACAGCTCTCCAGCGACCACACAGCGACGCTGCAGCGATCGGCATCGTTGTCTCCAATCGCTGCAGCGTCGCTAAATGTGACGGTACCTTTAGGCTGGAATCACACCAGTATATGGCATCTAATGAGAGCATCGGATGTGATATGCTAATGACCCTCGACTCGAGCTCAGCGCCAAGATCTCCATTTGCGCATGCACCACCCTCGGCAGCCATTTTCCCCAGAGTCCACCGCAAAGTAAACCATGGAAGTACGGGGGCCTTCGGGCTTTCACAAAATGTCAGAGGAGCCAACATACCACCCAACACCCGCAGCGCGCACCAAGTCTGGGGTCCACAGCATCACCCCACTCCTGCCTTCGCCGGCAGCGACCCTAGGACCCCGCTTCACTGCAGCCAACACACCCGGTAGCAATAAGACGCATGGATTGTAAGAAGCACCATCATTTTAATAAAAAAAGTTTTTTATTCATAGTTTTTTTTATTGGGGTGCATTTTATAATCCACAAACAATGATTATATATATATATATGTATATATATATATATATATAAACACACACACACACATACACACATACACTGTACATAAATAGTTGGAGCCGCTTTTCAGAAGGAGTTAAGTATTCCCTTAGATGGATGACATATTCATTGTACAACAAGCATTGATTCTGACCATAACAGAGTGCACTTTATTTCTAGGCATTTCCAATCGGAAAAAACTTCCATACCCAGATTTCCTCTGAGACTCATTTTATGAAGCTATAAAGACTGTCAACCAGAGACGGGAACTCTTCGGCACCTGAGCTGCAGACTCAACTATCAAATAACATTTAATTGCTGGATGACAGTATGTGGCTGGACTTGAATTCTGATCTCAAAATATTATCTATATTACAGTCTGTACAGAATAGATTGTTATGGCACTGGAAGATAAAACCAATTAAACCGGGAAATGGATATTTTAAGATCTTAATTATCAATAGTGTTTCATTATATCTTAAATCAAAAGGCTTTGTCAATACTAAATGTGCGAGTAGGAAAATAGTTGAAGTTTGGAAGAGATGGCTAATTGGTCCTGAAAAATATTTCCTTCTTTTGATGAATTTAGGGGCGTCACCAAGACTAATAATTTTGTTTAGTTTATAGCTGTAGCATGAGGAATATCTCAGAGCAGCATTAGAAGGTCTACACTGAAGAATTTCATATTAGGCATAATTCTGAAAAGAACAACTCTCTTGTTATGCTTCTTTTTTTTCTAACAATTCAAAAACCTGCTTTAAGGGGTTCTCTTGTCGTCTTCCTTCAGTAGCGCACTGCTCCACAGCTTCCTGCTTGATGGTGGGTGGTGTGCAGCTAAAGATTAATTAGGAAAACACGGCACTTCTGGAGTTCTGGTGGTGCACAAATAGGATAACCAAATCCATCAGCTGTGATGTAGAAAAACTTTGCCCTCTTATAGGTGTGTTGAAGAACTTATTTATTTATTGAGCGAAGAATTTCCAGAAATAAATGAGACGTTTCGGTCAATACCTGACCTTCATCAGTCATCTGGATAGAGGAGATCTGTGTGGCAGCGCGCTGTGTGTGAGTCTGCGGTATCCGCTGCTAAGACAGGAAGTGTCTGCAGACTCCCACACAGCGCACTGCCACACAGATCTCCTCTATCCAGATGACTGATGAAGGTCAGGTATTGACCGAAACGTCTCATTTATTTCTGGAAATTCTTCGCTCAATAAATAAGTTCTTCAACACACCTATAAGAGTGCAAATTTTTTCTACATTGCAGCTAAAGATTGACAGCTCGGACAAGCGGCAGGGTTACACTGAGGGTTCCGAACTGGACACTTTCCCCTGATACAAGCTGGGGCATCTTTGCATTGGAAAAGCATAGAGGCGCTAAGGCTGGCTAGAGTCAACGATTCATCCAGCTTCAGAGCAGTTCTTGCAAACTCTAAAGCAAATGAAAGTGACAACCTTTGATAGACTGCACAGGTGACCAGTAGCCTAGTCAAAGAGTAGTAAACTTTTGATTGAAAAATCTTTCTTGTTGAGAACACTGAATATTTTTTAATAAGGTGTTTTTACAAGCACTTTATAATTTTTTCCCCATTCAACAAGATGATACAATCCCTTTGCGTGTACAAAAAATTGGCCTATTGTGTGCTTAAGGTAAAACAATCCGCTATTGGACGTTTACTCATGCAATGGTAGCAGTAAATTGTTGACCAGTAGTGATCCGAATATCCCCAAACAATGGAACTCGCTAGCCCAACCAGTCAAACTGTCCCTCATTTTCAAACACAGCCTGAAACCCCACTTCCTTATAAAAGTGTATAACATACACTAACCCTGCTGCCACTATACTTCTATATGAGCAGACTCCACTTTCACCTCCTGACTCCTTATTCTTCAGATTGTAAGCCCATGCAGGCAGAGCTCTTTCTATGTACCAGTCTGTCTCTCGATCAGTCGTTTTTATTGTACTTGGTTTCTAATATCACCTTATTTTATATATTTATGTTATGAATTGTTATACGTTTGTTTTCACTATAAATCCTGTTTGCTTGTTTTTCATAAGTAAAGTACCCTGGAATTAGGGGGTGCTTTAAAGCACCACTCCAGTGTGTTTTGTGTTAATTTACAACTGGAGTGGTACCACTAATTTAAGTCCCCTACCCCTAATATACTTCTCAGCACCGTCTTCTATTCTTGGCACCGCTCTTGTCATATTCAGTAGTTTTTGACCTGCTGGCTTACCCTAGTGCTTATTGGACGATCCAGAGGTCACTAGTGAATGTCAGTCTATTCGAGCCAGGTTGAGAGTCTCATAGATTTACCCCGTGCACTTGTGATTATTAGCTGACTTTTGGCCATTCAGAAGTTGCAGTCACAAAATGGTTGTATAGGACCACAGCAGTGCCGGGAAGTCCAGAAGATTGAGAATGGTAAGTATATTACTAGTGTCAGGAATTTAGCACCACTCCAGAGCTGAAATTAACAAAATGGCTTCCAATCCAAAAAGACAGATAGGCATACAGGGCAAGGAGATAAATCATGCCCTAAATTTTGTACTAGATTAAAAGAGAACACAGAGAAGGGTTGATAGGACAGAATGTCACCATCACGAGTTTTTCGTTCCAAACATTTCTGCAATTTTCTAATGTCAACTCTATTCATGGATTAACAAGCACAAACTCACATGGCACAGTTTAACAGTAGCCTGTTGGACGTCACAAACCAATACTTAGCTTAGTCTGATGCCCGGAGGGCTAATTGAAAACAAAAGAACTGTCAAAATTACTAGGGATGCTACCACCAGATTTTAGCTAATTATTGATACCCCGAAGCAAGATGAAATAGGATTGAAAAAAATGTCTCCTCAGTACGAATGTCCAGCTAATTCAAAATTATGAAGCTAATTACACACGGAGCATTCATAAGTAATCTCTCCTATAAAGACAGCACAATGGTTTTACAACAAATGAAAATATATTTATTGCAGATCTATAACATGGTGTTTGCCTGCTATAGGTCACCTTCCCACCGTGCTGCCTTCTAGTTATGAAAATGAGACTGGTTCACATATCAAAGACATTAAGGATTAAAACCATTACCAATGAGATTACATTTTTTTATATTTCTTCTCAAGCCGGGCTGGATTTTGTCATTCTCTTGCTATCTAATTAAAAATGTACGATCCCAAGGGGCATTGACATAAAGAAAACTAATATAATTTTATGGTGGTCAAATCATATTCAATGTCTCTAATCTTCTTCACTAAAGGAACTTTAGATGTGTTAAAACTTTAGTACTTATTAAAATTTCACCACATTGAACACTGGAGAACATCTTCGTCTTTGGGATATAATATGCGACACATTGTTAGCTCTGCAGTCATACAGGCACAAGCTATTTTTGTGTTTTTTTAGTACTGCTTATGGTATTTGAACAGTTTTACACTACTGTAAGTACATTGATTAATAAACCCAAACCCCCGGGCTAAATCCCACCTTTACTCAGGAATTTCATATAAATTTGAACACCTACAGCCGAGTGATTTTGTTGCCTACGGTTTTTCATTATGTTTCTTTGGCATGATACTGAACTTTAAACTTTTTATACTTTCCTATCTCGTCTAAACCTACAGTGTTCATCAAGATATGCTGGACCACCCAATGTTTGGGAAAAGCCTTTGGAACAACATTTGCCAAGAATCAGCTACTTTATGAAACACAATCTTAATTCATCTTAAAGGAATAGCTGAAGGCCCTCTTATGTCTTAAAAGTGATAATGTATATCATTTGAGACATTTTAAACTGAAATTGTCTACCTTTGATAATGACTACATACTAAACTAATCAACTGCATTTTATACCCTGGCTATTGCTCCTAGATATGAGAAAAGCTCACATATATGCACAAATCTAGCAAAGGTTACCTTAAAGGGGTTGTTCGAACTTAGCCTACAAGTCTGCAGTCACTCTATGTGACTACAGACTTGTGAGCCCTCACATTGCCTGTACTGTGAACTGTGAGGAATCTTGAGTGGTAATCTTAGGGAGTGGGGTGCACTGGGAGCGGGTGGTCATGTGACCGCAAGTATAGGAGTTGTATACTTCTGGTCAACATTCCTACTAGACTTGTCCAACCTCGCTCAATACACTTGCATTGATGGAGGCCGCACCCATCTAGTCGGCATGTGACCTGCACGTATGCTTCTGGCGCCAGCACCGGTGAATCTTCACAACAGGTGGCGTGAGTGCTGTGATTCAAAACACTGCAGACACATAGAGTGACTGTAGTCTTGTAGCCAGAGGCTGAACAACACCTTTTAAAGTAACTTTTGCTAGATCTTTTCAAAATATGAATATCTGTGGACAACCCCTTTAACTCAGATAACACTATACTGGGATATAGCACAAAAAAGTTGTAATTTGACACCTATCTTGACATTAGTCAATAGCATGTGCAATGTAAAGGCCCCGTCACACATAGCGACGCTGCAGCGATACCGACAACGATCCGGATCGCTGCAGCGTCGCTGTTTGGTCGCTGGAGAGCTGTCACACAGACAGCTCTCCAGCGACCAACGATCCCGAGGTCCCCGGTAACCAGGGTAAACATCAGGTAACTAAGCGCAGGGCCGCGCTTAGTAACCCGATGTTTACCCTGGTTACCATCGTTAAAGTAAAAAAAACAAACGCTACATACTTACATTCCGCTGTCTGTCCCCGCTCTGCTTTCCGGCTGATACTCTAAAAGGTTATTTTGGGATTATCATTTTATCTACTTCTGTTATTGTAGTTTGATCATGGTCTGGCTTTATTTGCACATTCTGCACACTTTTACAGCGATAACTCCCCAAAATTGTATTGAACAAAAGCTTCTATATCAAAGACGTCTATAGTTTAGAAAGTGCAACAGAAACACAGTGGGACAGTAATGAACAAAATGGGAATCTAAACCTCATTAATGCCGCAAGGGTCACACTACATTGAGATATCCTTGGGGGACTGTTAGCAGGAGCCCTGGTTGAGTTCATTGACTTGATGACCAGTTTATAGGAGAAACAAATCATGAGATTTTTATGTCTTCAGCGTTAACCATTCCTCTAAAATATTATGTGATAAAAGCAGTAATGCATTATGTATATATCATACAGTATATACTTAAGACATAAGGAATCTAGTTCTTTTCCTTTCATATCCATCATACTGTTCACTATACAAACAATAGGAAATAACTACTTCTTTTATTTCACTTGACAACCAAAGACAAACTAGAGTCACAATCTTCTGTAGAGTAGAGGAAGGAAGTCACCATGGTCCTTGATTCTGTGTTGCTCGAAAGTAGGATTTCAGAGCTGGAGGATTCACCCCAACCCAAACAGAAAACGCCATCCCATTTATTCATTTTACTTTCTGTCAATCCCGTGGTACGCCTTGTTGGCAGATGTCCTCAATCTCATTCTCCATAGCGCTTGATTTTTGGGTCTACGCAATCACTCAGAATTGGTTGAAAACCAACAAGTAAAGGATCGCAACAGAAATTCATCATTTTAGGAGTCTCACAAAATAATACAACAAATAATAGAACGTGACAGCAGCGTCAGATTTATGGCTGAGGTGGTGTCTGTTATTTGCCCAAGTGATAACCCCAGGAAGCTCTTCCAAACACATTCCAGAGCAGCTCCACCTTCCCTATTGTTTCCCACAAAGCCTTTCCATCTATTGAAGGTCAATGATGCTGACAAAATGACACATTTGTGCTTAAAAGGCATTTAATCAGATTAACCCCGCTATATCCTGTGAGAGATTACAAAGTGCAATATTCTGTAGACAGTGTTTTTCTCTAGAAGGATTACTTGTAAAATGACTGCACATTCATTAAAGCTAAATAATATTATTATGAATGCCCCTATCTATAATTATGTAAAGTATGATAAGTGTGAGCAATGCGGTGGCTCAGTGGTTAGCACTACAGTCCTATAAAATGGAGTCTTGCCATTCAATGCTGTAAAACAAGAGTTGGCATGGGGATTATATATGCTCAGGACGTTTATACAAAGTGATATAATTCTTCTATATTTAGATTTTTTTTGGAAGGCAATGACTCTTTATGGTGTTTATTGACTTTGCTATTAGGAGAAAAATATTCAATACACTTTCAATAACTGATGGCAAACTGGACAAATACTAAGGAACTAGGTTTTTAATGGAAAGAGAGAAGTGAGTCTCTGGCAGGCACCTCTGGTGGTGGCTTATCTTCCTGAGAGCAGAGAAAGCTAGCCCTACCTATACCAGACTCTGTATGTACATTGTCTATTGACAGTTAGCTGCTTATCACAGGAGAGGGCGGACCCAAACCAGGATGCACATGCTGTTACAGCTGTTCTAGTCTGCACAATGATTATCACCAGGTGATAAAACATTCATTATAGGTAAACAACAGCACACAACCTGACAAGTGATACATCACTGAAATCTGTGTTTCATCCCTACCTCATGCTGTCCTTAGATTACATAGCAAAGTCCTGCTAACAGATTCCCTTTAGTATATGTGCATGGCTGCCAGCTAGATCTAGATTTTTTCTGTGTTCAAGACAGAAAAAAAAATACAGATGTTTCTTCATAATGGAGAACAATGACGACTCTTGAATAATTCAAGTGATATTAGTCTCCATGTATGCATATCAGTCTGATATAAATCCATTAGCACCATTTACAGTGAACTGTAAAATTATAAGAATTATAATCGCAATAACTTGTAGAAGCTTCTTCGGCTTAATACAAAAAAAGCAAAGATGCATAAAATATTTTTCTTTTTTATACAGCGAAAAAACTGACTATTGGTTGACGATCCTGTGTGTATGAAGGCTTAAATGAGTTATTTTCGTTATTATAAATGACTTTTAAAAAAATTCTCCATACTTAAGAATGAAGGGATAGCTGATTTGACTATTTGCTGTAGTTGCGGGTATCCTAGGGATATTGCTTATAAGCTATTTTCTATAGAAAAATTACTGTGATATAAACTGGTGTGCATGCAGCATGTAAGTACTCAATCATTATGCATCTGTCTTTGTTTTTCTATTTTCCATAGAGCTTGTAAGTGCTGATCTGAAGCTGTATCCCTTGATACTGCAGAGGCATGGCTGCCTCAACGTGCAGCATTGGAAAGTGCACAGTTTGGACCAAAAGCGCAATAATACCGCTGGTCTAAATGAGAGGCACTGAAGCTAGGTGCTGAGAACAACCCTTTAAAGAGTAACCATCATTTGAATTTTATTAAATCTGCTTCTTTCAACTCCTGGATTGATCTTTCACTCTCAAATCATGGGTAAAATGTGAATTTAGTGAAGACAGATTTTCCCCTTAGTGGAGATAGATTGGTGCAGGGAGCACCTAGAAGCACGCACAGACATTCGGCTGAATTAATAGTTATTGCTGAAATGATAGTTACTGCTCTCCATAGAACTTTATAAGCACCAACTGTTATCTCCTATCTCAGTAATGAAGAAATCCATACCTTACCCAAGAACTGAGAATTTTGAAAATGAATGATCAGTCCTGGGAGAGAAAGAAGCACATTTCTCTAATAAGATAAATAAAGTTTCCTGTTTTCATATGTACAATTGATTTATGAAAGAAAAACTAAACCAAGAGTTACTCTTTCAGGCTTATGAGAATGGTCATTTTCACTGCTCAGCATGATTTTTATGTATTTGCGCTACCTTGATGGTAGTTAATCCTTACCTAAAAATATTGCAATTCTGAGAGTTTAATAAACTTTAACACCCTACAAAAATTTAGACATTAGACATATAGGTATTAGACAAAAGGGGGAAACGTTATAGCCAAAATCTCTACAGTGTACTGTATTATGATAAAATTATACCAGAAACTCAGAGCAAAATTAATTCTCCATGGACTCCATTGTAAACCAGAAGCTCCATGCATTTACTAAGGGTGGGTACATCAGAGGAAAACGGAACAGGGCAGAATTTCTTAACCCAATTTGAGAGCAGATGACATTTAATAAAAGTATGAACGCTGGAAGATAAAGAGTTGATGTTTTAATTTATCAAATGCTTCTGAACAGGTAAAAAAATGCAACTGATTGAATAAAAGTGAAAGCTACAGAGGACGTACTCAACAGAGGTCTTTTTATGTTATCAGCGTTGTGTAAAGGAGGTGGACGTGTTGCCCACACTCTCCCTTGAAGATATGTGATGTGATGCATTATAACATGGTTGTATGTTTAATAATTTGCACAGTGATGTAGCTGTATTCTGCTGAGCAACAGGTAGTCAAAAGGGAGAGATAGTTAATGGTTTGGATTAGCCCAGAGTGGGAGGGGTTACGTGAGGACACAGAAGACAACTTCCTGCTAGAATAACAAATAGGGACTAGCCAACAGCAGTAGCAGACCATAGGTTTGACTAAGTAGAGCCTCATGAAATGGGTGTCCTATGGTAAGAGAGTGACAGCCGAGCAGATAGTAAGATCATACAGAGAAGTGAGTCGCAGTCTGGAGTCGGTTTAGAGTGTGATAGGGAAGGAAGAAGTATCAGGATCTTGGGCAAGAAGCCTAGCGGAACAGATCGAAGTTGTCTGTAAGTCAGCCAACGGGATGGAGAAGGAAGGAGAAGCGAGAGAAAGAGGAAATGCCCCATATGGTGGTCCAGAGGTGTCAATAAAGCAAGAAGCTAAGTAGCGGCCATATTGACATAGGAGAGTTTTCTAAGAGTAGTAGGATGTGGAACAGTAGGTGGAAGCATAGGACGCTAGCTTGCTGGACTTTAGTTATTGAGGACGAGGAGGCTCCCGGTATAGTGTGCTGGTGTAGTGTGTGGAGGCAGAAAGGCTATGAAGCTATGTGAAGTGGAAAGCGAGCGTGACTCCAGGAAAGGGAGGAAGACGTGTGTGATAATGTTCCATGCAATAACAGAAACATCCATGAAGATGAATGCCTACTATCTGCTGTACAGAGTTCCTCAAAAGTTATTGTTCAGTAAAAATATGTTTATTTATTAACTATGGCCTTTCTCATTGAACTCTGCAACACCTGGTCCTGGCCAGCCAAAAACAATGACACCATGCGCTGTTTTGCCTCACAGCTAAAGTCCGCACACCCAGCCAGGACCCCTATTTCCCTGTAGCTTGCCGTGGCGTGAAGCACAAGCACCCCAGCCACAGCTACCACCCCGCGTCACATTACAGTTGAAGTGAGCAGCGCGCAGATTCTGCAACCTAGTGTCCACGGCATTCCCAACCAGCTGACAACCAGAGAGAACAAGGAAGAGTGGTCCTAAGGGATCACAAGAAGGGAACGAATCCTCTGCACACCCCTCACACTACAGAACACATCCCAGTTCCTGAGAGACTGCCACCTCTGATCAATGTAAGGGAATGTTGGTACTTTGAAGTGCACAAGTAGAAAGGTGCTGAGAAAGAATATCCGAGTGCTGGAATTTTTTTTTTCCTTTCACATGTTTTGTTTTGGCTAAATACTGCAACTCGTGGCATTAAATTCTAGAAATGTAACAATTCACAAACCACCAAAGATAAGACAAGCTTTATCATGGGAACCATGAAAAATCCATCTGTTTTTCCAGAGCCTAAACATTCACTGTTAATTGTTGTATTCTTTATAGTTCTTCCACCTTTAGCACAAAACACCCAGAGTGAATTAGATGTTGAGTAGTCTGGATTTACAAGGCTGTTTGTGATTCATATCAGGAATCTGAAGAAAATTCTGTTGGTAAATTATAAATAGACCTGATACATTTGAGTTGCCAGCAATCGGCTGGAAAAGTTTCTCATATTAAATTACTTTGGTCAGGAAACTGCAGTGTGACCACCTAATAACACAGTTACTGTTCCAATACTTCAGTATACAGTTCCTCCCAATACTACAAATACCATCTGCTAGCCACTAACGTGCGTCACGTTGGTCCATTCTGCTGCAGTCTAAAAATGCTAAAGCTGGAGTCACACATAACGATATCGTTAACGATATCGTTGCAACGTCACGCTTTTGGTGACGTAGCAACGATCCCGCTAACGATCTCGTTATGTGTGACAGCAACCAACGATCAGGCCCCTGCTGGGAGATCGTTGGTCGTTGGGGAATGATCAGGACCATTTTTTGGTCGCTGATCACCCGCTGTCATCGCTGGATCGGCGTGTGTGACGCCGATCCAGTGATGTGCTCACTTGTAGCCAGGGTAAATATCGGGTTACTAAGCGCAGGGCCTCGCTTAGTAACCCGATATTTACCATGGTTACTATTGTAAAAGTTAAAAAAAAAAAAAACAGTACATACTCACATTCTGATGTCTGTCACGTCCCCCGGCATCCACAGGGTTAAAACCGCTTTCGGCAGGAGCGCTGCTAATGCACGCGCTGCTGCCGAGAGCTTCCCTGCACTGACTGTCAGCGCCGGCCATAAAGCAGAGCACACGCTGTTACTGCCGGCGCTGACACAGTCAGTGCAGGGAAGCTCTCGGCAGCAGCGTGTGCATTAGCAGCGCTCTTGCCGAAAGCAGTTTTAACCCTGTGGACGCCGGCCCTGCACTTAGTAACCCGATGTTTACCCTGGTTACCCGGGTGCTGCAGGGGGACTTCAGCATCGTTGAAGACAGTTTCAACAATGCCGAAGTCGTTCCCCTGATCGTTGGTCGCTGGAAAGAGCTGTCTGTGTGACAGCTCCCCAGTGACTATACAACGACTTACCAACGATCACGGCCAGGTCGTATCGCTGGTCGTGATCATTGGTAAGTCGTTTAGTGTGACTAAAACTTTAGTCACACTAAACGACTTACCAACGATCACGACCAGCGATACGACCTGGCCGTGATCGTTGGTAAGTCATTGTGTGGTCGCTAAGCTTAAATGGGATTTTTACAGATATAAATCCCAAATGGCCCAAATAACCCAGCAGGACAGCGAGTCTTTGTCAACTAGAGCCAACAGTCACATCATCTGCACTGCAGGTCAATAGGACCAAAATTAGGGAGGACCCAATTGTTAATAATATGTATTGTTTATTCTGCAGAGGAATGAACATGTCAATTACAGGCCCCAGAAGTATAATCAACACCTACGAATAGAGAAGTAGAATCAACGCCTTTGAAACGTGGTGCTGGAGAAGGATGTTATTACCATGGATGGCAAGAAGAACAAACAAATCAATTTTGGAACAAATCAAGCCACACTTGTCACTCAAAGCAAAGATCACTAAGCTATGACTTACCTACCATGGACACATAATACGAAAATGAGAAATCACTAGAGAAGGACATCATGGACAGACGAGTAGAAGTAAAAAAGGTGAAGAGGAAGACCAGCAACCCGATGGCTTCATACTATCACGAAAATGGCGGACCTATCTAGGCTTCACAAGATCAATCTTCCTACAGAGAGTTCATCCATCAGGTTGCCATGGCTCGAAACCGAGCCAAAAGCAGCTAAATAATATATATATATATATATTTCTATATGAGTGTATGCATGCATGTGTGTATATTTGTGTGTGAATTTAAGCAAACATGCTGCACAGTTGCACTGGGACCAAGCAGATAGTAGTAGATAAGAGGGTCTATGCCCTAATGTCATTTTAATGTTCGTCGGCCTGTGTAAAAAGACCAGCAATATCTGCAGATCAGCTTGCATATAGCCATCGACACTTGATTAATGGCCAAGCTTCACCCATCTAAAGGGGCCATAAATGTGCCCATACACCATAGATAACTGACGACTGACAGCTAGTTCTCTCACAATCTCCCCAAATACCTGTACACTCAGTTCAGCAGACCATGTATTCAATAGGGAGAGAGGAGGAAACCAATGCTAGACACCTCTTATGGTGGCTCATAACCTTGGACAACAACGTTTTGCATGTCTGATCCTTCTCTCCCATCATCTGTTGGCAATGGGGAGTCGGGAAGCCTCCATATAAGGTAGGCCAGTTATTTCATGAATTATTAAACAATACTTCAATATGTGCTCTATCATAAGCTACTGGTCCATAGCCCATCGCTCTTTCTGCACCTATACATTCATATATACACAATGTAATATATAGCACCAACAATGACACAAATTACACACAATATATACAGTGGGGCAAAAAAGTATTTAGTCAGTCAGCAATAGTGCAAGTTCCACCACTTAAAAAGATGAGAGGCGTCTGTAATTTACATCATAGGTAGACCTCAACTATGGGAGACAAACTGAGAAAAAAAAATCCAGAAAATCACATTGTCTGTTTTTTTAACATTTTATTTGCATATTATGGTGGAAAATAAGTATTTGGTCAGAAACAAAATTTCATCTCAATACTTTGTAATATATCCTTTGTTGGCAATGACAGAGGTCAAACGTTTTCTGTAAGTCTTCACAAGGTTGCCACACACTGTTGTTGGTATGTTGGCCCATTCCTCCATGCAGAACTCCTCTAGAGCAGTGATGTTTTTGGCTTTTCACTTGGCAACACGGACTTTCAACTCCCTCCAAAGGTTTTCTATAGGGTTGAGATCTGGAGACTGGCTAGGCCACTCCAGGACCTTGAAATGCTTCTTACGAAGCCACTCCTTCGTTGCCCTGGCGGTGTGCTTTGGATCATTGTCATGTTGAAAGACCCAGCCACGTTTCATCTTCAATGCCCTTGCTGATGGAAGGAGGTTTGCACTCAAAATCTCACGATACATGGCCCCATTCATTCTTTCATGTACCCGGATCAGTTGTCCTGGCCCCTTTGCAGAGAAACAGCCCCAAAGCATGATGTTTCCACCACCATGCTTTACAGTAGGTATGGTGTTTGATGGATGCAACTCAGTATTCTTTTTCCTCCAAACACGACAAGTTGTGTTTCTACCAAACAGTTCCAGTTTGGTTTCATCAGACCATAGGACATTCTCCCAAAACTCCTCTGGATCATCCAAATGCTCTCTAGCAAACTTCAGACGGGCCCGGACATGTACTGGCTTAAGCAGTGGGACACGTCTGGCACTGCAGGATCTGAGTCCATGGTGGCGTAGTGTGTTACTTATGGTAGGCCTTTTTACATTGGTCCCAGCTCTCTGCAGTTCATTCACTAGGTCCCCCCGCGTGGTTCTGGGATTTTTGCTCACCGTTCTTGTGATCATTCTGACCCCACGGGGTGGGATTTTGCGTGGAGCCCCAGATCGAGGGAGATTATCAGTGGACTTGTATGTCTTCCATTTTCTAATTATTGCTCCTACTGTTGATTTCTTCACTCCAAGCTGGTTGGCTATTGCAGATTCAGTCTTCCCAGCCTGGTGCAGGGCTACAATTTTGTTTCTGGTGTCCTTTGACAGCACTTTGGTCTTCACCATAGTGGAGTTTGGAGTCAGACTGTTTGAGGGTGTGCACAGGTGTCTTTTTATACTGATAACAAGTTTAAACAGGTGCCATTACTACAGGTAATGAGTGGAGGAAAGAGGAGACTCTTAAAGAAGAAGTTACAGGTCTGTGAGAGCCAGAAATCTTGATTGTTTGTTTCTGACCAAATACTTATTTTCCACCATAATATGCAAAAAAAATGATAAAAAAACAGACAATTTGATTCTCTGGATTTTTTTTTCTCAGTTTGTCTCCCATAGTTGAGGTCTACCTATGATGTAAATTACAGACGCCTCTCATCTTTTTAAGTGGTGGAACTTGCACTATTGTTGATTGACTAAATACTTTTTTGCCCCACTGTATATATATATATATATATATATATATATATACACACACACTGTATATACATTGTGTATACGCACACACTATAGAATGTTATACATCTACAAAATCATCATACTTTTACATATAGTACGGTCTAATTTTCCCACAGTCGATATGCTTAGTGCACTATACACAGACTATCTGTGAATTTGTGCACATACATTAATGGCAGTCTAGCTGAAGCTAATGGACTACAAATCTCAGCACGCACTACTGCTCATACCACAATAAATGGGAATATAAAACTCAAGACATGTTGTCAGTTTCTCTAATCCACCGAAATGAGATCTGGTACTTATATTAGTTGCATGTCAAGACTTCATCCACTGCCAAAGATAAACTGTTTTCCCCCCTGAGATTGCTTGGCATTTTCTGGTATTTCATTTCCTCTCCAAACTATCTCCGAACTCATACAGAACAGATCAGTACTCATAATATTTATTTAGGACACAGTATGTTACCGTAATACTGATTGTCAGTCAGGAATTTAAATACCACACAATTATCTGATGGCAAGAATGGAAAATGTTGTACAATCATGTAACAGCAGCTGCTCGGCGCTCGGTAACACAGTTTAGTAATGACCTCCAAATTAGTCATTTGGATGCCAACTATTGAAGGGCTTGCCTATGACCAAACTCTGTGCAAGTAGAAGGATTATTTCCACTGTGTTCGGTCTTAGGAAAATAAATGGTAGGTGACACTGATAGTCTACAGATACTCAGGGCACTAGTGTATTGAGCAAATCATAAAGGAAATGTGTCATGAGGACAGAGTACCCTTGAATCAGGGCATTTTTTATTATGCCCTATAAAAAGGGGAAGAAATAGGCCATCTGTAACCACTTAGTTGGTCCAGTGAAGTGACAATCACCATCAATTTAAGTCAAATTCGGCATGCCTGACCTTTTTTTCTTCAAACATCTGGCTTCAGAGGAGACTCGGGACATCACATACACATTAGATGGTCAGCCTATGCTGCCAAAGTTCAGGGTCTTAGACAAGATTCCCCTTAATGGTAGCAAGGAACTGGCATAGGGAACTTGATCTCCTTGGCAGGTCCTTAGATCTTGAATTGTAAGGCTTAGTCACATGTCTAGAGGTTTTCTCCATTTCTGGATCCATTTTGAGATGACAAAAAAAGGAAATAAAATAATCCATTTCAGGATCAGCTCGATTTATTTAAATTGGTAAGGAAAAAGTCCAAAACTGTATTTCGTTTGACTGCAATCCAATTTTCAGCTAGATCAAAAAAGTAGACTTCACATGTAATTTTTTATCTGATCAAAAAGATAGAAGAAAACAGATCCAAATGGTATCTAAGGCTGGGTTCACACAGCGTTATTGCAGTCCGTTAGACGGACTGTGTTACATCGTGGCATAACGCAGTCCGTTAACGCTGCCATTAACCCATATTATCAGGCGCCTCGTCAATGCATGCCATAATGGGCATGCGCTAGCGATGTGCCGTCATTCTGTGACAGACCCTCGGACGCGGGCTGCAGCATTTCCGGGTCCGTCACCGCTAGCGCAGATAGAGTATCTGCGCTGGCGCGATCGCATAATGCGATCTTTTTCGGCACTTGCATTAACACAGTCCGTTAAACGCATGTGTTGAACGGACTGCAGTAACGCAAAGTGAACCCAGCCTAACATTAAATTCTATAGAAAACGGACCATAATAGTTGGTCACCTGTTATATCATTTGCTAATGAATCTGTTTTCTTAAGCACTGCACAAGCCTAGAACGATCAGAGACACCTCTAGCAAAAATGGATCCATTACAGATGGATAAAAAAAATGGATGCAAATCATAAACCAAAAAGTGTGTCACTTTTTGCATCATTTCAAGCGGATGAATGACAGCGGGACATGGGAACAGAGCCTGATTTGTTTTATATTATTTTCATGTTTACCCATTTTACTCAGTATTTCTAAGTGTAAACCAAAACCATAATATGAAATACAGTACACAGAAAAAAGTATATTGGAAAAAATGGGTACCACTTCTTTGTTTTAAACCTACTCATGACTTTGACTTATAAATACTCATACAAAATATTAACCAAAATACATAATTGTCAAAGTGGCCTAATTTATAATCCAGAGCTGTATTCACACTTCTGCTGTAACTATTGGAAGTAAGATGTCACCACATACACCAGTTTCATCAATTTCCAATATTTCAGGGATCACTGCCGCACTCTTAAATGGATCATTATAAAGTGCTTGTCCTGAACAATGTACTTCCCATAATGGAAACTATTACAGGAAAATAGAATAAAGAGCTATATATTATACTGTAACGTAAGGTTAAAGAAGCACTCCAATTAAAGTTTTTATCCTCTTAATATGTTGCATTCATCATATTATATGGCTCTGTGCACTTACAATTGCTCATTTTGCCTTTCTACACAGTTAATTCTTCTCCACCAGGTCTCTAACATAGTGTGATTAAAAATTGACTAGCTGAAGTCTTATAAGCTTTATGTAGAAACCGGATGTCTGTTTTTCCTATACGAGTCATTAGAACTGGAGGACATGGAGCTGGGCTGCCAGGGTCTTTGCAGTGGTGTAGAATTGTAGTTCTCATGTCAACTCAAGCAGGGAAAAGAGACTCCTATTTCTATATAAAGCTTAGAAAGATTCAGCTAGTCTGTTTTCAATCTCATAATATTACAGAACTAATGGGGAAGAATTAGCTGGGTAGAAAGGCAAAATGAGCAATTGTAAGTACACAGTGTTATATAATATGATGACTGCAATATATTAAGAGGATGAAAACCTTGATGGAAGGATTGCTACTTTAATATGAGTAAACTTATGTAATTGCTGTGTCTTACAATATTTTCTTCTGGTTCTACAGCTTGTGCTACACTCATGATACAGTGATACATTTAACTTAGTAAATGTTGAAAGAACAGGCAGGTTGGAGAAAATTCTGCTCCTCTCAATCACACACATAGGAGGTAAAAATGTATAAAATCTTATAAATATTTTGGCATTATGTTGCACGACTCGTAGGCTGTTAATTACTGTAAGCACAGGTCAGTATCCTGTGGCTTACAAGCTTCATGGAGCTAGTCAGTAACGCACATTAAACAATCCATCGCCTGACATCAAACCAGAGGTGGCTCTAATGCACGAGAAACTCATAATTGCTCACATATACAAGCTGTCTAACATGAGGGCAATTATACAAGCTGATTTTCCTGCTATATTCTGTTTTGGATACTGTATATTTGGGCCTCATTTAATATATATGAAAATCAATTACATTTATAATCAGAGCTAAATATTCTTTCTGAATCATTCATTTGCTCTTCAAATGCGCTTTCACTGGTACTGCCACCAACAACATTGTACATGAGGATGGCATGGGATACTAGGTATGGTGTTTATGGTGCCAATTACTTACGCACATTGGGAAATGAACTGAAAAATTGATATTATTACAATACTAATAAAAATGAGAGAATCACTTTCTGGCAAATTGAATTTGCCGTGTATTTCGAGAAAAATTCAAATTTGACGGAATCAAAATTTTGAAGGATTTCTACAAAATGTCGGCAGATCAGATGGATTCAACAGAGATGGGAAGTGGTTAGAAAAATAAAAAATGAATCCTCACCAGACCCTAACCAACCTCATTTGGTCCAAATCAACTAGTTGGTCTTCATTGGATCATCTTCATTGTCTACCGGCATCTTCTGTCACCAGGCTGTGACACCTGACATGAGTCACACAGCATTATAATGTTGCAGTCTAGTTAACTATGGAGATGCAGTAGATGGCAGGCACCGGAAGATGCTGAAGATTATGGACACCAGAAGACAATGAAGATTGATTAGTGAAGACTGAACTGATGATAAGACTTAAGGCCCCTTCACATTAAGCGACGCTGCAGCGATACCGACAACGATCCGGATCGCTGCAGCGTCGCTGTTTGGTCGCTGGAGAGCTGTCACACAGACCGCTCTCCAGCGACCAACGATGCCGGTAACCAGGGTAAACATCGGGTAACTAAGCGCAGGGCCGCGCTTAGTAACCCGATGTTTACCCTGGTTACCATGCTAAAAGTAAAAAAAAACAAACACTAGATACTTACCTACCGCTGTCTGTCCTCCAGCGCTGCGCTCTGCTTCTTTGCTCTCCTCCTGTACTGTCTGTGAGCCGGAAAGCAGAGCGGTGACGTCACCGCTCTGCTTTCCGGCTCACAGACAGTGCAGGAGGAGTGCAGAGCACAGCGCTGGAGGACAGACAGCGGTAGGTAAGTATGTAGTGTTTGTTTTTTTTTACTTTTAGCATGGTAACCAGGGTAAACATCGGGTTACTAAGCGCGGCCCTGCGCTTAGTTACCCGATGTTTACCCTGGTTACCAGTGAAGACATCGCTGGATCGGTGTCACACACGCCGATCCAGCGATGTCAGCAGGAGTCCAGCGACGAAATAAAGTTCTGGACTTTATTCAGCGACCAACGATCTCCCAGCAGGGGCCTGATCGTTGGTCGCTGTCACACATAACGATTTCATTAACGATATCGTTGCTACGTCACAAATAGCAACAATATCGTTAACAATATCGTTATGTGTGAAGGTACCTTTAGGAAGTTCATTTGACCAAAGAAGAGCAGGTGGGATAAGCGGGTATCAATATATTTTTACGTTTGTTTATTATGGTCTGTGGTCTGGAGAGATCTCGAAGCATTGCAATGGACATTCGATTCATATTGAACACAATCAATGCATCAAACTGCCTGGAAAAAAATCAAGCAAACTCGACAGACTTGAACATTAGTCACGATCAGTTTTTCAGAATGCAATTAACATCATGCATACGTTAGATGAAATGCTGACTATTTAAAGTGAACCTGATTGAAGATACATGATGCCTAATCTTGGGGCAGAAAGTATATCAGGCACCGACTGTGTGCTCTCAGTCAGATATGTTTGATTCTGAAGTGTCATGGTATTTCATTGAAAAACAATGTCTTCCCTCTCACTGTCCTGGATTGATAGGTGTCTCCCTAAACACACACGTACGGAGATCGTTAGTGCTCGTGCACATGACTGGATTTTCCGTCCGAGTGATATCCAACAAAACATCAAATTGCACTAGGACTAATATTTTATGGGGTCATGCACAGGTCCAATATATTCCTCGGATCGAGTTAGTTTGAGGAAAAAAAATCGCAGCATGCCCGAGTTGGATCTGACTGGATCGCACTCAACAATACAAGTCAATGAGTCCATGGAAACCATCAGACGGCATTCCGATGAGATCTTAGTGCAGTCCGATTTTCATGGACTAACCGAATGGAAAAAATGGAGAATTTTTTTCCTTCATCCGAGAAAATTGTATCACACTATGATCAATCACATAATTGGCCCAATTCTCTCAGATAAGAGAAAATACCACCTTATGTCCTTGGCCTTAAGGTACCGTCACACTGAACGATATTGCTAGCGATCCGTGACGTTGCAGCGTCCTGGCTAGCGATATCGTTTAGTTTGACAGGCAGCAGCGATCAGGATCCTGCTGTGATGTCGTTGGTCGCTGCAGAAAGTCCAGCAATTTCGTTGCTGGACCTCCTGCAGACATCGCTGCATCGGCGTGTGTGACGCCGATTCAGCGATGTCTTCACTGGTAACCAGGGTAAACATCGGGTTACTAAGTGCAGGGCCGCGCTTAGTAACCCGATGTTTACCCTGGTTACCAGCGTAAAAGTAAAAAAAAAACAAACACTACATACTTACCTTCCGCTGTCTGTCCTCGGCGCAGTGCTTTCCTGCACTGGCTGTGAGCGCCGGCCAGCCGGAAAGCACAGCGCCGGGGACAGACAGCGGAAGGTAAGTATGTAGTGTTTTTTTTTTTACTTTTACGCTGGTAACCAGGGTAAACATTGGGTTACTAAGCGCGGCCCTGCGCTTAGTAACCCGATGTTTACCCTTGTTACCGGCATCGTTGGTCGCTGGAGAGCTGTCTGTGTGACAGCTCTCCAGCGACCAAACAGCGACGCTGCAGCGATCAACATCGTTGTCGTTATCACTGCAGCGTCGCTGAGTGTGAAGGTACCTTTAGGTTGTGTCTGGTATTGTAGTTTTTCCCAACTCAAGTGGCTGTATAGTAACCGAGCAGTAATTCCACTCACAGCCTATGACCAGGGTGGCGCAGGTCTCGGGAAGAAATCAGCCACCCAACTCTCTTTTTTTTCAGGCTGCGTTTTTCTAAAGAGGAAACAACTTCTCGCTTTCTCAAAGTATGATAAGAAGAATCTTTTCAAATTAATTTTTAATTTGTTTATCCTGTTTTTGCAGTAAGTTAATACAAAGATGAAAATTTAAAAATGCTAATTAGTTTATCATTGTTGTTCAATTAACTTGTCTCATGTATATTGACACATGATGAATTTTAGCTCAAGAACCAGAGACTGGTAAACAGCGAAGGCTAGGAAGTGGCGCACACCTTTCCTAAGTAAGACAAATGACTCATTTTCACTGAACATTTTACATAAGACTGTTAATGCCACATTTATTTGCATTACTCCAACTAAATTATCAGATGCATGAAATATTCACTCCAATCGTGGCAGGTTCATTTTAATTAGATTTCATTCCTTCCCCTGATAGCTAAAGTAGACTGAGTAAGTAAGTGACAGAACTTTTTGTTGTCACATATAATCTAGTTTATTACGGAGTATTACATCTTGGTGGGATAAATGGCGGCTTTCATGTCTCTCTGTGTTGGGTCGCTGTCATGTGAATGGGTGCGTCAGCGGGGACGAAGTGCGTTACTCACATGTCCAAGAACCGTCTTTTTCAAGTCAAAGATGGTGACAAATTGCTATTCGCTAAGGACTAAGCAAGCACAAAGGACCAGTCTCACTCTAGATTTCCTGCTTGTTTTTTGTATAACAAGATGGATGAAACAGTGAAGCAGAAAGAAGTTTGTGTCCGAGCACACTCCACTTATTGTGCACGCAAGCAGCCACTACTAATGAACGATGTTTTTGGATATGTTACACTATAAGGGACTGTAAATACAACTTTGGATAATCCAGTGATCACATATAGTTGAAATGGTAATATTTATAATTTATGAATATTGGTAATGTTCAGATTTAAAGGAATTGTCCAAGGTTCACAAATATGTCTGCTTAGATCCAAAAACAACGCCACATGTTTCTACCGGTCATATGAGGTATTGCAGCTGAGCCCCATTCACATCAATTAAGCTGACCTGTAAGAACAGACATAAGCTGTGTACTTCTGTGCTGCTGTTTTTAGAAGAAAGCAGCCACGTTTTCCTAGTTGCTATAAAAGGGAGTCTGTCAGCTCAGAATGAATGTTCAAACCAAGTACAGTTGCTCGGTGCACCCTTGGCATGACCAAACATATAGGCACACCTTCCCACCTACTTGTTTTCTAGCAAACTTCACCATTGACTACCTCTATAAAGACAGAGCTTGTAATGTTATAAGAGGATGTGCTGCATCTCCTGAGCATTCGTTTCTGCCTGTAACCCTGTGAACTCGGAAATCTGTCTGACTGATGAAGGTCATTGTAGGACCGAAATGTTTCTTTATTTTTGGATTGCCTGCACAAAATAATATTATCTGCTGACAACATTGCCAAACAGTGCCAAATTTTCTACAAGGTTTACATTGGATAGGATCCTACTTGGGCACCATCCACAGGAGTGCCTTAATTACCATTTTTGATAGAAGAGGAGGGGCCTAGAAAGAAGCAAATCATGTAGGTGGGATGGTGCACTTAAATGTTTAGTCACTCCAAAGGCGCATTAAGTGGTTTCAACAATCATTAAGTGTTGACAGACTCCCTTTAAAAAGTTATAAGTCCAGTAAATATATTAGTTTAACACATATTAGTCTAACACAAAGGGCTGTCAAAGAAAATAGATAATAAGCAAGTGACAGCAGTGTCACATGCTAATTATCTAATGAACAACTCAGTTTAATGCCTGGTGACAATTAGAGCATGGATCTCATGATATGTCGCTATAGGAGGTGATGTGGTAGCAGCTGCACTGGATTTAAGGTACTGTCACATTTAGCGACGCTGCAGCGATATAGATAACGATGCTGATTGCTGCAGCGTCACTGTTTAGGTCGTTGTGTGGTCGCTGGAGAGCTGTCACACAGACAGCTCTCCAGCGACCAACGTTGCCGAAGTCCCCGTGTAACCAGGGTAAACATCGGGTTGCGCAGGGACGCGCTTAGTAACCCGATGTTTACCCTGGCTACCATTGTAAAAGTTAAAAGAAACAAACAGTACATACTTACATTCCGGTGTCTGTCACATCCCCCGGCGTCAGCTTCCCTGCACTGTGTCAACGCCGGCCGGCCGTGATGTAACCGCTGTGCTCTGCTTTACGGCCGGCTGGCGCTGACACAGTCAGTGCGGGAAGCTGATGCCGGGGGACGTGACAGACACCGGAATGTGAGTATGTACTGTTTTTTTAAAAAACTTTTACAATGGTAACCAGGGTAAACATCGGGTTACTAAGCGCAGCCCTGCGCTTAGTAACCCGATATTTACCCTGGTTACCAGTGAACACACCGCTGGATCGGCGTCACACACGCCGATCCAGCGATGACAGCGGGTGATCAGCGACCAAAAAAAAGGTCCTGATCATTCCCAGCGACCAACGATCTCCCAGCAGGGGCCTGATCGTTGGTCGCTGTCACGCATAACGATTTCGTTAACAATATCGTTGCTACGTCACAAAAAGCAACGATATCGTTAACAAAATCGTTATGTGTGAAGGTACCTTTAGCATTTTGACCAGGATCTCTAAAGGTACCTTCACACTAAACAACTTCACAACGATATCGCTAGCGATCCGTGACGTTGCAGCGTCCTGGCTAGCGATATCGTTGTGTTTGACACGCAGCAGCGATCAGGATCCTGCTGTGATATCGTTGGTCGGAGCTAGAAGGCCAGAACTTTCTTTCGTCGCTGGATCACCCGCTGACATCGCTGAATCGGCATGTGTGACGCCGATTCAGCGATGTCTTCACTGGTAACCAGGGTAAACATTGGGTTACTAAGCGCAGGGCCGCGCTTAGTAACCCGATGTTTACCCTGGTTACCAGCGTAAAAGTAAAAAAAACAAACACTACATACTTACCTTCTGCTGTCTGTCCCCGGCGCTGTGCTTCTCTGCACTCCTCCTGCATCCTGTGTCAGCGCCGGTCAGCCGGAAAGCAGAGCGGTGACGTCACCGCTCTGCTTTCCGGCCGCTGTGCTCACACAGTGCAGAGGAAAGCAGAGCGCCGGGGACAGACAGCGGAAGGTAAAAATGTAGTGTTTATTTTTTTTACTTTTACGATGGTAACCAGGGTAAACATCGGGTTACTAAGCGTGGCCCTGCACTTAGTAACCCGATGTTTACCCTGGTTACCAGGGGACCTCGGGATCGTTGGTCACTGGAGAGCTGTCTGTGTGACAGCTCTCCAGCGACCAAACAGCGACGCTGCAGCGATCGACACCGTTGTCAGTATCGCTGCAGCGTCGCTTAGTGTGAAGGTACCTTAAGCTACTCCTTAGCTGTGAGATAAAATCTCAGTGAAGGAGCTTACAAGCAGCATGTCCTTTTGGTTTTTACCTAGCAGATCTGGTGCCATAGGTTGTCACGATTTGTCAATAAAATCAGTGATTTATACACATATGCATCAGGTAAAATCTAAGGGTACATGAACATATTTGCTTGGGATTTTCTTTTTGAAATTATGAGTCGAATATCCACAGCAAAACACAGTCCCAACTATATCCATGAAATCTGCAAAATTTTAACTACACATTACGGACATTTTTCATTTGGAAATACACATGCAGTACAGATATTAAAATCCACAGCAAGTCAGCATCATATCTGCCCATTGCAAATCTGCCCTTGCACATGTAGCCTAAGGAGGCAAAGTGCTTGGAAAAGTGGTGTTACCACTGTCTTCTAGTATTAATGCTGGTCCCAGGTCCCGAATAATTACTTTTTCATTGAAATATAAAAGATTATGTGTAAAGGTGAACTTTTTCCATACATAATACCGATGTTCGATTAACACCGCTTCATTAGGTCTTGTTTTTGTTTTCCTCCTGGAATGTTACTTTGCAGCCAAGTCCCTCTCTTTGTGATTTTATCGATTACCTTGTATGCTGTTTTATATTATTAATCTTTGCTTATCTGCGGCAGGTTTTGGAGGGATTAAGCAATAACATATCTTCCCCTTCAAATAAAGGTCATGTGTGTTATGGATCTAAGGCGGACCACAGTAAACTTGGCTCTATGGAATGGTTTTCCTATTGTTCTCCATTGAGAAAAAGATCACACGCGTGATAAGATAAGGAATAGGCAGGATATATAATTACAAGCTACAAGTACTGATTCCTTGATTGATAACTATCAGTAAATACAGTTGCCAATACCTAAATATAGAAATAGAATAGAAATAGAAAATAGGTTCCTATTTTCCAAATACATCAACCAATATCACCAGTTCAGTTTTCCTTTCTCAACTACTTAATTATTCATTCAAATACCTATACAGTCTTACTTTTAGATAGACAAATAATAAGAAAACCTGACCAGCACCTCCTCAGTGTGAACAGGTGCAAGCTGCAATGACTGCACAATATGTAAAATGAAAACACAGCAGCACTCTGGGGGCCAAGATACATAGAAGCACTGGGAACAGTCAATCTAAGCTGCATTATCAATCAGTAAGATGTACTTACAAAAAAACTAAGGCTCTTAGCGCATAAATTGGCCAATTCATGTGTCCCATCAACCACTGCAAGGTGACACTTCTCTGATGGGCATACCCCTTTCCTATCCTATGGAACATGCCTCTCTTGGACAAACATGTCTCTCTCGGGCTATAAGCCTGGGATCCAAGAAGTACCGTTTCTCCTTGTGGAGAGTGACATCATAAGCATGTCGAGGCGAGGAGACTTAAAGCCGCAATGCTCCTCTGGGAAATATGCAAATTGTCTCTTTAGAGAGGAAGAGAACTAGAACTCTAGTGCCACCTATTGGAAGTAGCAATTCTAACAGTCAATGTCGACTCGTTAAAGAGTTGACATTGACTGTTAGGATTGCTACTTCCAATAGGTGGCACTAGAGTCCTAGTCATCTTCCTCTCTAAAGAGACAATTTGGGCTATAAGCCTACAATTTGAATGGGTAAGTAGAATTGGTTAAAATCACCTGTAGGTTGAATTTAATGTAGCGTTTTTCTTGACAAGAGTCACATTTTTTATGCAGTAACATCTGCGGCAAGTACTGAACATGTGGGCATGTGAAGTGTTGCAGCTCTGTGGCTATTCTGCTACTGATTTTGGCCATCTGGGGCTCTCAGGCATAAGCTGGGAGCTGTGGGTCAACAATTGGAAAGACTAAATGCCTAATCCTATTAACACCATTGTAAAAAGTCCTTAGGACCATTCTTTTGCATTATAAAAGAAGTCATCTGCATGATTCCACTTTAGAGATGTTGTGGTTGTAACCTGAAGTGCTGGATGCTATCACACAAGAGTCAACAAGAAAACATAGCAATTGTTAACATACTCTAGATATTTCTTATTTGTTACTGTTTATATGGCTTTTTATGAGTTTTTATGTCAATGTAAGTAATGAGTAGTCAGCATGTGCCCATTTATTGAAGGCCCATACAATTGGGACTCTGCAATTCTTGTTTTATGTTATAAGAGGCATGTAACAAGCAGAAAGCCTCCAAGCCATCTACATATGCATGCCACACACAAAAGAACATTGTCTTCTATCAAAAATCACATTAGAAAAATGGCCAATGCACATTCGGCATAAGCAGGCATTGTTGCAAAAACGAGTGCTATGACCTGACCCAAGTTCTATTCTGTAGAGATGAGCAGAGCGAAACCATTTACATATTTATAGCATAACAAGTGGAAAATATGCTTGGCATTATTGGGTCTACGTTGAATTTATACTCTGCTGAAATATTTGCATCTCAGGCACGCAGGACTTCTGAAGTAGAAATTGATCAGCCCTGCAGTTATGGATGGAGTACAGTATTAATAATTTTTTCTTTATTAGAGAATATGCTTGCCGTTTTCTTCAGATTTTCTGTGATTTATAATTGTGATAAGGTAAAGCCTCTTCCAGCTGTTCCCATAATACAGCTCATAATCAAGGTCGGGGGCCTAGATCTGCAAAGTGACAGGCGTAATGTTAATACAACATAATTCACACAGGGATAAATGTCAGCTTAGAATCAAGTGGCACATAGAAAACTTATAAACTATCGCACACGGGCCAATATCCTCCCAGTCTCCAGGGCATCCACTTTCAGACAAGGTTAAGTAGGTAAAGAGGAGCTTAGACTCACATTCCTGACTGCTTTCCAGGCAAAATAAAATCACATTTTAGGTATTGTAATAGACTTGAAAGGACAACGAGGTAAAAGAGTTGGAGGGGTTTACTGGAAAGTACAACGTAAGAATCTAGAAAGTGCCAGACTTGGTGTACTTCAGGAAACAGAGGAAATAGTAAAAACCTCAACACAATATCAATTCATTTTCTTAGGACGTTACCAAAACTTATAACAAAATAATAAAAATGTCAGCCAAAAAATGAGGTCTGCTGCATGTAAAAGTGCAGTGGAGCAATGGTAATAAAGAAGTTGTCCAATACTTTAACACTGATGGCCTATACTTAGAATAAGTCATTAATGTCCGATTCATAGGGGTGCAATACCCAGCACCCAGACCGATCAGCAGTTCTTGGTTTCGGCAGACATAACTGACCAGTTACAGAGCACCACAGCGCAGCTTCATCTACTGCATAGTGACCTCATCTAGGAACTACACATCTACACCCTATTAATTGGAATAAGGGGCAGATGTGCAATACCCGGCTGTGGCCACTCTACAGTAGATGGAGAGACGATAGCACCGAGATCAGCTGCTCAGCTGGGGTGCTGGCTATCTCACCCCCACCGAGCAGACATTGATGACCTATCCTAAAGGTACCTTCACACATAACGATATTGTTAACGATATCGTTGCATTTTGTGACGTAGCAACGATATCGTTAATGAAATCGTTATGTGTGACAGCGACCAACGATCAGGCCCCTGCTGGGAGATCGTTGGTCGCTGAAGAAAGTCCAGAACTTTATTTAGTCGCTGGATCTCCCGCGGACATCGCTGGATCGGCGTGTGTGACACCGATCCAGCGATGTCTTCACTGGTAACCAGGGTAAACATTGGGTAACTAAGCGCAGGGCCGCGCTTAGTAACCCGATGTTTACCCTGGTTACCATCCTAAAAGTAAAAAAACAAACAGTACATACTTACCTACCGCTGTCTGTCCCCCGGCGCTGTGCTCTGCACTCCTCCTGTACTGTCTGTGTGAGCACAGCGGCCGGAAAGCAGAGCGGTGACGTCACCGCTCTGCTTTCCGGCCGCTGGGCTTACACAGACAGTACAGGAGGAGTGCAGAGAAGCAGAGCGCCGGGGACAGACAGCGGTAGGTAAGTATGTACTGTTTGTTTTTTTACTTTTAGGATGGTAACCAGGGTAAACATCGGGTTACTAAGCGCGGCCCTGCGCTTAGTTACCCGATGTTTACCCTGGTTACCGGCATCGTTGGTCGCTGGAGAGCTGTCTGTGTGACAGCTCTCCAGCGACCAAACAGCGACGCTGCAGCGATCCGGATCGTTGTCAGTATCGCTGCAGCGTCGCTTAATGTGAAGGGGCCTTAAGAACAGGCCATCAATGTTAAAGTAGTAGACCATCTCTTTAAAGGAACTCTGTCACCTGAATTTGGAGGGAACAATCTTCAGCCATGGAGGCGGGGTTTTCGGGTGTTTGATTCACCCTTTCCTTACCCGCTGGCTGCATGCTGGCTGCAATATTGGATTGAAGTTCATTCTCTGTCCTCCATAGTACACGCCTGCACAAGACAAGATTGCCTTGTGCAGGCGTGTACAATGTTAATATGCACGTCTGGAAACACAGTACAGTACATAATAGGAGAATATTTACTCAGATCACTCATATTAGCACCATTTTCTTATGTCTATATTGCAGCCTAAATAACCAACCTCAATGTGATGCTGTGAGTTGAGGTCTTGAGATCTGCGGTTGGGCCATACCGTAGATGATAAAATACAACCTCTATCTGGTTTGTTGAATTGGCTCTTAATAATTACAATATAGTGGTGTAGATCCATATACCCCACTAGTTAGGGTAGGAATGTACTTGTTAAGTTGTTACTGCCTTTAGTGTTAGTTATAAGGTGACTAAACACATCAACAGATTTGTGTTGGCTGAGCATTCTGCTTTTGGCAGGACCGAATGACTATCCAATGGCCCTGATTCATCATTGCCTTTGCACCTGTTTTTTTTTCTAGTTTTGTGTTTTTTTATCCTTTTTTGTGTGCACTGTATTTGTGCCTTTCTAAGCCTTTTTTTTTACATGAACTTCGCAGCTTTTCTTCTTTTGTTTTCACTTTGTGGGCAGAGTTTAGCGATTCCAGATGTTTTCGTCTGATTCATCAATTGTGATTTTTTTAAAAAGTCACAAAATGTAACACAACTCTCCTCCAGTCAACCCCTTGTGTAGTTTTATGCACATCTTTTCAAAAGTCACATGCCCTGCGACATTTTGAAAACAAGCAACTTTTTGCTCAAAAGTAAAAAAAAAGAGAAAAAAGTCCCATTTTTTTATTTTGAGTGAAATTTATTTGCACATTTGTACAAATGTGCACATTTTTAATTAATTTAGCCAAGAAATATCAGCAAGTTCCACAAGACAAAAAAAAAAAGTAAAGTGACTTAAAAAACCCTGTAATTGATGAGTCGTGGCAAAGTGTATTTGGTTCTCCCAACTTTCCCTCAATGGCACAGAACAGTTCGACTTCGACATGTCCGAATCTTTAGCTCTCAGGAAAGCCAAGCTGCCATCAGATGTATAGCATTGGCTTTCTCTCTTACTCCCATATTATAGCGAACACATGCAAAATCGCCTAAGCATGCATAGGTACAGCGGAATTGTGGACAGATACTTATAGGCTGTAGACAAGTATCTAATGTGTATGGTTGGCCTGCTATTCACTAATGAATTATTTACATATATTAATATGGATTACAGCCACAATTTGTACAGTATAATAAACCTCTTTTTAAGTATTCATCATAGTCAAATATCATAAGATGATAAAGATCTCTGTTCAGGGTTTCCCTAAGCTGCTCAAAGTCCAATAACATGACGTATGAGCGGATGAACAGGGTCAACCTCTGACCTGCTATAATGGTTAAGAGTCAAGTGTATCCTTATTAAAAAGGTCAATATCAGAAGTCTGGGGATGAACCATAAGTGAGGAGTGCAGTAATGCTGGATTATTTGGTATCTGCTTTCTACAGCATACCAAATAATCTACTGTAATTGTACATATGGATATATATCGTGCATTGTAGGACCTATCAGTACAGTACACATTTTTGCCCATAATCAATATGAACAGCACATTACAGGAGTGCAATAAAATGCAAAGAGAGGAAAGAAAATGTATAGCACTTTCTTATGTAATATTGATTCTCCACAGAGCAATACATTTAGGACCCAATTCAATAGTAAGGCTCCTTTCACCTTGTGTTGTTACCCACGTTCAGGGGTACCGTCGGTGCTTGTGTCCGAATTCCCTGAAAAACAGGTTTGAGGTGTACGTGCTGAAGGAGCCATTGACCATAATGTCAACGAGTGGCCTTTCATGCATCATTTTCGGGCGCATATGCCTAATGGAGGTGGACACTCAGATATGGCACACCCGAAAATAATGTACAACAGAGCACACATTGACTTTATTGGCATCATTATAGTCAATGGCCCCTTCAGCACATAAGCCTGAAATCTGCAAGCATTGACATGACCCCTGATCGTGCGCAAGAGCACAATGTGAATGTACCCTCACATGTTTTTACTTCACTTTTTGTGTTTGTCTTGTATTCATTGCCATTCTACGAAGTGACACATGCACGTTTAGTTTTGCAAAAGTGAAAAATGTTCTTTATTTTTGTCTTTGATCTAATTTGCACCTTAAAGTTGCATGATCATTAAAATATCCCAGGTAAATCTTCAGCTGCGAAAAATAACATTATAGAGATTTCATACACTAACAGGAAACTAGGGCACAATTGCAAAAAATGTTTGAAAAGTTGCAATTGATGAATCAGGATAAAATATCTGGATTAAAAGAAACTCGCACATAAAAAAAAAAACAAAAGAGGCCAAACAACGTTATCTTGAAATAAAAGCACAAATTCAATAATGATTAAAGCACAAATGAAATAAAGGTCACAATTAGAACAATTTTTACTTCAGAAAGGTGTAGAAACATTGATGAATTGGGAAGATTTGGGGCCTAAGTATTTACATTTAAGAAGCTTATAGCCAACAAGAATGGAAATGTTATCACTCAAAGGCCTGAAGTCTATGGGGCATACTGTAGTAAATGCGTTCTTGGAGGACAATCATAAAGTGGAGCTAAACAAGAAGCTCATCAGACCTATGGTGATCCTCGTCTTAGGAGTCTTTGATGTTTGAACCCATGAATGAACACCCAGAGGCAGTAAAGGGGTTAAGTAATAGATGGTTTTACTTTTAGCTGCTAAAGTCACTGAACTGGAGATAATTATTCCACAACTGTGAAAATCCCTGGCTTTCTGTATTGCTCAGCTACAGCTAAAGTCAATGTTAAGTATACATCCCACCATCCACAGGCAGCGGTGAGGACAGCTCTGATAGTGGGAGAAAAGTAATGTACATGTATATATAACCATAAATATTCCAAAAGACAAGACGGAAGCATTATTAAAACCTGAACATATATCCCAACCCTGCAGAACACAGGCGTGTAGCATTAGCATAAAAGGTTTCTTGTAATATTCCCACTGGGAAAACAAAAAATATCAGATCAATATACGTCTACATATTACACAACGCATTTGTGCTTCTTGGGAAGTCCTACTACATATTTTCCTACATATAGGTTTTCCTGCATTGCGTCATTCTCCCAAAGTGGCAGGGAAACAAGCCACCTCTCTACATCCGAAGATCCCATTTAGTTGCTGCCAATTATATTTTTTAATCAATTCTGTTTTATGATAGAGTCTGTTGCCCATGCATTTCCTAATCATCCGCTATTTATGAGAGGTCAATATTTCTGTGAACTGATTTCTATCACGTATAAGGCATCTTTCTTCAAAACAGAAAAAAATGTGTGCGCTGTCATGCATGAGAAATTTGGTGTGTAATCTAGCAATACAGAATAAACAAACCTCAGTGATGAAGGGGAGAGACAAAAGGCAAGGCATAGCAAAATAATCACAATCTTTACCAGAGCTGTGCAGTGGGGTGGCAATCGGATTTAACCCATCTTCTGCTAGCTAGGAACTTCGGTAACTCACTTATTGGACTGAATATATAGTAGAAGACATTTAAAAGGTCATCTAGCCTTCCCCAAATTACTACCAGTTCTAAGCACGGTTATACCAAATCTGAGTACAACACTATGTGACTATACACAAACTATGTGCTATATAGAGATAAGAAATGGATTTGAAAAACTCACAGATTTGTCAGTCTATAAAAACAAAGTTAGAGAACAGATTTGATTTGTCTTTTACTTAGCTACATTCTCAAATTTTGCAAAAGCATATATTAAGCTGAAATCAGATCAACAAATGCAACCTAAAAGTTGTCAAGTTGTCCTCTTTCAATTAAATTTGGTCCCTGAGCGTGCATTGGTATAAAAAAAATCATCACAAGCAGTACTCACCTTCCACGGGTCTACTGGCGAGTTTCCGCCACTCTTCCCGTGACTGGTTTTGACTGCAGTTCTGCAATACCGCGGCAGCCAATCAGTGAGTTCAGCAGCTCCGTTAGTGTAGACCGTGCGCCCCATTCAGAGCCACCGAGCTCACGGATTGGCTACCGTGCTGTCAATACGATGTCAGCAACACAGCCAATGCCAGACATTGCAAGCAGAGGCAGAGACTCGCTGCTGGACCCGGGGAACTGGAGTTCTGCGTGGTTTGTTTTTTTATATCAAAATGTGTTAACAGACAAAACTAAACTAAAAAGGTGACAACTCCTTTAAACTCGCTGGCACATGCTATAATATGCTAACTAAGGTTAGGCTCACTTCATACACAGGTTTTCCTGTGCTTATTTTAAAGAAATGCTTTTTCGAAAGGAAAACTCTTATCCAGTGCGGTAAATGGGGGAAAATGTACAAAAGCCTAAAAACAATCAAGACAAAAACTAAAATAGATGCACAGGCATAAGAAATGTATATCTGGCCTGTAATATATACTGGTTAAAGTCTTTCAAATGTCAGCAAACGGCTTATTTTTTCTAGCGGGTGGTCCAAGTCATTTAAGATCTTAGAAAAGTGCTGACCGGGTATTTCAACAGTCTGATCCTGCAAACTTAAAGCAAGATGGATGACATCATAGCACAAACTCATAAGTCAGCATGAAGCAGTGCATAAATACACGTGACTTTAGTCTCCTTCGTCTTTGAGTAACAAAAAAGAATAAGAACATTCTTATAAATTGAAGCAACACACACAATTTATCATCATCCAAAATATTTTTGGACTGTGCAAAACTAAAAATGGTCTTAATCTGCTAATATTAGAGATTACGCAAATTGAAATTGAGTCAAATTTCCTGAAATCTTTAGATACAGGCAAATTCGAACAATGAGTGTTACAATTTGCGTGAATCGACGAAAATCTTGTCACTATTTTGCACAATGGAGAAGATTTCATGAATCACAGACTCATGAGCATCCGTGAAACTCATTGCATGTATGGCATCACACAATATGGAGCCACCAACCAGAAGACATTATCGTATTCCTGTGTCTATGATGGTGGCAATGGGGCAGTTAGGAATGCTATTTTTTCTCTATCTCCCTCTCAATCTCTCTTTCACTTTGTCTCACTCTTCCTTTCTTTCCCTCTGTCTCCATATCTTTCTCTCCGTCTTTCTTTCTTTCAATATATTTCCATGAAATGGGTTACATGAAATTGCTTACGTTACTAAGAGAACTCAAAGCATTAGACACATCTTTTCAGGACAATTAGACCACCTACAATTTGCGATAGAAGCAAATAAAATTATTTTGGAAATCTGCCAAATTCGATTTTCAAAGTAAAAGTTCAATTATCTCTAGTTAATAGCACAAATTTCTTTTCTTTTTGTACATGCATTGATTGTATATCATTAAAATATGCTACCAATGTCTGTTTGATGTGGGCCCCATTGCTATGACCTCTGTCAATAAAATGACAGCACTTTTTTACGGATGCAAAATGGGCAGCTCCCTACTATCGATAGCCACGGTATATCTGCTGAATAATGGTTAGATAGTCCCCTCAAAAATTAAGTAGCAGTGTTTTCGTACCAGAGCTACCACTCCATTCCATTCAATTTAAAGATTGTTGGTCACAGCAGTGACTCTCATGATCAGACCCTGAAAAATTTCTAGCAATATGACATCTACTTCTTGATTTAATCAAGCCTTTTGCAAAAGAAGCCCAATGAAAATGGAATCATAATAGACTTTGGTGATCAGCCCAGGATGCATTAATCTCTTCAATTAACTGGTCAAACCACTTAAAGTCAGGGTCTTCCAACAGATTATGCTGGATTTCCAATATTCAATCCCTTTGTTCTCCCAGAGAAAAGCTGCTATCAATGGAGTCTGGAAGTGCCTCTCTCATTGAGAACACAGGAGCACTTGGCCAAGCCAAGCATTCCTGTGTATGGTGGAGGAGGGGGACATAGCTGTGGGTGGATCTATCAGTCCACAGACAGCTATCCCATGTGTATGGCAGCCTTTAAGGTGGACAAGCACAAGTATTGCCAGGAGTGATGTTAATAAAAGAAGGTTGGGGGGTCATTTGCAGAAAGATTGTTTGCGTATCAGCCGCTAAATTCAAACATGGCTGATATCATTACAAATGATGAGCGAGTACGATTGGCAAACTTTAAGAATTGTACAAAAATGATATTCATTGTGATGAAAATTTACATTTGTATTAACTTTGGTCCAATGCGTTTCCTCACCTTTAGAATAAACAGTCAGAAAGAACCAGTCAGTGGTCACATTCCAATACATTTCTTTCATCCTAATTCTTCTTGAATTTAAAAAGATTAATAAGTTCTGATACCCCACATATGATTCCATTGGGGTCCACTATTTGTTATTGTGTTTCAAGAACTAATGTAAGAAGATGACAAAACAGAAGATGCAATGGACGTACTAGGAAATTCTAGTTTTAAAGCAATCTAGAAAGTAGTGTTTTCTGTTAATTAAAGAGGCTGATAGGTGGATCAAGACAGTGATAGCCTCAAAAATCACAAGTCAAAAGCTCTCCGGAACGGCAGCACAGGAAATAATGTGTCGCCTTACAAGGTTTGTGGACAATTTGATAGCAAAGCTGATGGAAGAGCTTTTTAAATACAAGAACATATTAAATGCCAAAAAGAATGTTCCAGTTTGCTCTCTACTTGGAATTCATCATGAGACAATTAGATCTAATGAAAATTGGGCATGGTTTATTGCCTAGCTCCACAGAGGAGAGCTGTGCAGCTATATAAAGTGAAAAGAAAATTGACTAGATAGAAAAAAAAACCCTGACAGTTTTGTTTCACTATATAATGTCGGCTACAAAAGATGTTCTGATATCAGAGCTGGTGTCATTAGGCCTCCTGGAGAGACTCGTTATTGCTACAGAGAGGAGAGACATTTTGGATGTCCAAATATAAGTCTATGTAATTACATTTCAGTCATATGTTAAACAAGTTACTGCTAATCTATTTCGACATGTTGTAATGAAGCTAAAAAAAAATGTGCATATATTTCCAAAGGGAATTTTCGACTCAATCCCCAACCAAGCTTGTGAGTTATCTAGTTACGACTGGGGAAGAGACAGAAGGAAATGAGAGACATACGTTTGTGTAAAAGGGTGAAGTAACAGCAATTAGAATTATTGCAAACTGTTGACTCTGCATCTACCAGCCATGTAGGATTGAAAGGGTGAAAGAAAAACACAGACATCCTCTTCTACTATTTTCTTTTCTTTTACTGTTTGCCACATTTGACCTATGGGATAAAAACTAGCCCTGAGGTTACTAACGTAGAGCTGTTCTTGTCATCTGTGAGGCCTAGGACATCTAGCAGTGATTACAAGAGAAAGCCACAGAGAAAGTCCATACTGGAACTAATTGTTGCTGTAGAGGAAAAGTAACGCAATACTCGGCTTTTCACAAAAAATATGTGTGTGGTTTTGGCACTAGTAAAAACAATATGGGTGTAAAATCAAGAGCCATCGTGTAATATTAAATGATGAACCAAACAAAGCGAGAATGTGAATCATATATTACGAAGCTATGAAAGGAATTCATGCCAAGTAGCTGCATTAGACAAAGAAGCTCAGTTTAAGCCTTTTACTCAAGGGAACTACAATATACCCGTGTCCATGGAAATATCTATAGAAACAGCATACAGGTTCCTTCTATTATTACAGATATGCAGGCAATGGATGAATTCAGGCACCAAATGCATGGAACTGCATGCTTGTCTCTTTACCCACATGGTCATGAACTAATGACTCGCCCACAAAGCGCTCCACACTTCTGTGCTACCCTACATCTCCTGCCTCTCTCAGTCTACCACCCTACCCATGCCCTCCATTATACTAATGATCTTTAACTAACATACTCAATCATCTGAACCTACCACACCCATCTCCAACACTTCTCACATGCTGCGCCAATTCTCTGGAATGCACTACTCTGGACAATTCCCAATACTCATAGTTTTAAGTGGGCCCTAAAAATGTATTTCTCTATAGAGTGACCTATCGCCTCACTTCACTTATTCTCCCAATTCTGGTCCCTTGTAACCTCTGTTTACGCACCCTTCATGCACGTAATAGCACATTGTACCTGAACTTCATTCACCGTTCCTGGAATAGCCTAATTATTATATTGATGGCTGATCATACAATACAAGCATATTTTTTTACCATTTACCCTGTGTGTCTGCACTATTTCTTCATAGATTGTAAGCTTTCGAGCAGAACCAACACACCTTTGCATATGTCGAATTATGTTTTTCTCTTTAATGTTTAAAATTTGCATTATTAATATTATTATTATTTTTAATGTGATTATTAATGAAGCCAAATTTGAAGTAGATTTCTCATTAAAGTCCCCAGCAGATGGCAATATTCACCAATTTTGTTGGTAAGTGAAGGTTTAGTCAGCTGTCACAGAGATTGACAGCAGGATTTAACAGGCTAACATCGTGGGCAAAGCTCTGCTCCACTCGCGGCTGCTAGAGGTGCATGATGAGGGAAAGATGTGGGATTGGAGTCCAAGTCCACATCACAGGCAGGGACACGACATGATGCAAGTTTAGGTCATATGTTGTGAAGGGGTTAAAATGTGTGTACAGCATTATTGCCTTCCTTTATGGTCTGTACTAGATTACAGTAAAGGCCCCTTCACATTAAGCGACGCTGCAGCGATACCGACAACGATTCGGATCGCTGCAGCGTCGCTGTTTGGTCGCTGGAGAGCTGTCACACAGACAGCTCTCCAGCGACCAACGATGCCGGTAACCAGGGTAAATATCGGGTAACTAAGCGCAGGGCCGCGCTTAGTAACCCGATGTTTACCCTGGATACCATGCTAAAAGTAAAAAAAAACAAACACTAGATACTTACCTAACGCTGTCTGTCCTCCAGCGCTGCGCTCTGCTTCTCTGCTCTCCTCCTGTACTGTCTGTGAGCCGGAAAGCAGAGCGGTGACGTCACCGCTCTGCTTTCCGGCTCACAGCCAGTACAGGAGGAGTGCAGAGCGCAGCGCTGGAGGACAGACAGCGGTAGGTAAGTATCTAGTGTTTGTTTTTTTTTACTTTTAGCATGGTATCCAGGGTAAACATCGGGTTACTAAGCGCGGCCCTGCGCTTAGTTACCCGATGTTTACCCTGGTTACCAGTGAAGACATCGCTGGATCGGTGTCACACACGCCGATCCAGCGATGTCTCCAGGGAGTCCAGCGACGAAATAAAGTTCTGGACTTTATTCAGCGACCAACGATCTCCCAGCAGGGGCCTGATCGTTGGTCGCTGTCACACAGAACGATTTCATTAACGATATCGTTGCTACGTCACAAATAGCAACGATATCGTTAACAATATCGTTATGTGTGAAGGTACCTTAACACTAACAAATGTAATAAAAAAATAATCTTACCAAAAACACAAAATGTATTATATCTGTTTCTAAGTAGTTGTAAGACAAAACAATCATGCAAGGAACATATTATATCTGGAACAATAAAAGCACCTGGGATTTTTTACTGACTTTTTCTTTCCTATTATATTTAACGCTTTTCTTTGTACATTGTGACAATGAGAGTTATTATTTACCGTATAGGCTTTGCAGATAAAGCAGGAAGAAAAGAATTTAAAAAAGGATTGAAAATTTAGAAAAATACCATCTTCATTTTTCCTTGAAAAAAATACAATATTCAGCTGACAACCCATAAGTGCATGAGACCGTTATCACTCTTGTTACCAAATATTTAGACCTGGAAAATGCTTTTAGCGTGAGTCACACAATAGAGCACTGTTTTATGTTTATACAGGCAGTATTTTTCATCTGTGACATTACAAGATTTTTTGGTTTCTTATAAATCTGGTTTCACACTGATGTGTTTTCTTTAGAGATCATTCATATGGTTTGTATCCATCAGAAGTGATAGTCATTTATCACAGTCAATACCTATCTTTCATCTACTGTCATGGTTACTTTAAGGGGTTTATTCATCAAGTCACATATATATGACATATTAACGAATCACCCCCTTAGATTAAAATAGGAGCTTCGGAAATGAGTGCCTGATAAATATTGCAAGAAAGAACTTATAGGGAACTGTACCATTTTTTTTTTTTTACAAAATGTGCTTTATTCAATTTTATTATTATGCCTCTCCAAAGAAGTCTTGTACGCCCTTGAACACATTTACAATGGATTGTATTTAAAAATCAATAGTAAATGGATGTATATTATAACAATCTGTTTAAAATGTTCATTTAAGATTTTCTACACTGAAATCTCAAAATGGAAAGTTGGTGACAATACAGAGAGTTCAATTGTTCAAGGTGCCTGATAAAGAAAAGGATGGTTCCAGAGACTGTTGATTAGTAAGTATTGGTAAGGTTCCTTCCCAACATATTTATGCCACTTAGGCCGGTGTCACACTTGAGTGTGCAATGCGAGAAACTTGCAAGAGCCTCTCGTCTCAATACCGGGCACCACAGCTGGCACTCGGTACCGGAGTGTGTGGCTGCATGTATTTCTATGCAGCTGAACGCTCCGGTCCGAACCGCTGGCGGCAGTGCCAGGAATTGATGCGCGGGTTTCTCGCATTGCACATGCAAGTGTGACACCGGCCTTGCATACACTGCATTAGATGGCTGTTGACTGAATGATTTTTCAGCCAATCGTTTGGTCGGCAGCCATCTCGACTGGTTCTCCTGTACATATATCGCTCATTTGACCGAGTGTCCTGTGTTCTCAATTAGAGTGTGATCAACAGACATGTAGGGTGGCAGATTATCTAAAGTAGAAGAAACGGATTAGCAGTTCAAAATTAGACATGCCCAACTGACATCTTCCCCAACAATCTGGGGTCCCTAAATACATCAGACTGTTGGTTGAACTTGTCTATCTATGGAGTCAGCTGACATTAGACTAATTTGTATGAGTGATGCTTTAGGAAGGGTTCCCAAAACAGTTTTGCTCTTCATTAAGAGCCCTAGAAGGGAGCCTTTTTATTATAGGCACTTAAGGTACCGTTACACTAAGCAACGCTGCAGCGATATAGACAACGAGCCGATCGCTGCAGCGTCGCTGTTTAGGTCGCTAGGAGACGTCAAACACGGCAACAGCAGAACGATGCAGGAGCGATCCAGTGACGTACTTATCGTTCTCGCTGGTTGTTAGCTCCATGAAAAAACATTGCAGGCATTGTTGCTTTTGCTGTAAAACATGACGAATCACGCCGACCTGACGACCAAATGAAGTTCCGGACTTCTAGCTCCAACCAGCGATATCACAGCAGGATCCTGATCGCTGCTGCGAGTCAAACACAACGAGATCGCTATCCAGGACACTGCAACGTCACGGATCGCTGTCATTCTCGTTCTAAAGTTGCTCAGTGTGAAGGTACCTTAAGTGGCTTTATATGGCACCATTGTCCTAATGGAGGCCAGAAAGTTGTCTTTTAGGCCATCATAAGGCTGGTACTGTAAGTACTGGTATTGTACAAAAAAGTATACTATTGGCAACCTTAATGGCTTCAGTTTAACATCTAGATTGGCAGATTTTTCTAGCACCAATGTCAAATGGATGCCAACCTCTCTTCACCAACACCATTCCTGCCCAGTATTGGCATTCTCAATACCATTTAAACGATAATCACTTAAGTTAAGGTATATGATGAGTTATTATTCATCTCTTTCTTTGCAAGTTGAATTTCTACTTTTTTGGGTTAAACAGATTTATTTAAACAAAACATAAACTGAACAAAATGTTTATTTTATCAGCAAACGGTCGTATTTAAAACGGGTTAAAAGATCAACACTTCCAAATTACAAGGTTTAGTAAGTTATAATTAAGCTCTAGCAATTTCTACAATCTTTTGTTCACTCCATGTCGGCGCTTAAGTTTACTTCTTGGGTCTATGCAGCAAGAGACTTGTGGGATTTTGATGTGGTAGGTTGTTTCCATATTGAAAATATATATCTGTGGTTTGAATCATGATAAAAGTGGATTATATCATGAAGGTTTTTGTCTTTTTTGGTCCCATAAATTATTTTCTTAAGCAATATGAATAGAAGCTACAATGTATTGCTCTGTGTAAGTTGGACTTATGAAACCAAATTAATGAAACAGTCAGCTCACCATTGAAGTCCAACATACTCCAGGGTCATAGAAATCCATCTTGATCCGAAGTAATAAGCCAATTAAAATCAAAGAGGGCTTAGTCCAGGCTCCTTAGATAAAATTTCAATGTTGTATTTAAACAATTATAAAAAATTGCATGGCACCGAAAAGCAAAAACTCAACAAAGAGGACGTATTTCGATCACAGACTGCGATCTTAATAGCAGACTGTGATCTAAAAGGGTCGACACTAAACCGTGTTTGCTTCTTGTTGAATAGGAATTTATACTCAAGGAAGTAATTGCTAAACCATTGCTTCGTTAAAGTATTAGAAAAATCCAAGCTTTACTTTACCAGTTAATAAGATATGGCAGAAATTCTGCAACATGATTATCTTACACCACGTGGCAGCCAGAACTGTTATGATACACTACAGTCACCTGGTTACTGTACTTTACAATGCAAGATGCAAACGGTAGGTATAATTCTTTCAGATGTAGTCGTTCAGTGATTTTTTACAACTAAAGATTGCTTATAGCAGTCATATGCACGTGTCATCAGTAAAAAGTAGAGACCGATGGAGAACATGACGGCATCAGAAAATGATCAATAGAAAATCGGTGATGTACAATGCTCAAAAAAATCCCACATCCTAGATATTACTGGATGACATATTCCAGTTGTAAATCTTTATTCATTACATAGTGGAATGTGTTGAGAACAATAAAACCTAAAAATGATTAACGTAAATCACAACTAATTTCCCACGGAGGTCTGGAGTTGGAATGATGCTCAAAATCAAAGTGGAAAATGAAGTTACAGGCTGATCCAACTTCAGTGGAAATGCCTCAAGACAAGGAAATGATGCTCAGTAGTGTGTGTGGCCTCCTTGTGCCTGTATGATCTCCCTACAATGCCTGGGCACGCTCCTGATGAGGCAGCAGATGGTCTCCTGAGGGATCTCCTCCCAGACCTGGACTAAAGCATCCGCCAACTCCTGGACAGTCTGTGGTGCAACGTGATGTTGGTACATGGTGCGAGACATGATGCCCCAGATGTGTTCAATTGGATTCAGGTCTGGGGAATGGGCAGGCCAGTTCATAGCTTCTATGCCTTCTTCTTGCAGGAACTACTGACACCCTCCAGCCATATGAGGTTTGGTATTGTTCTGCATTAGGAGGAACCCAGGGCCAACCGCACCAGCATATGGTCTCACAAGGGGTCTGAGGATCTCGGTACCTAATGGCAGTCAGGCTACCTCTGGCGAGCACATGGAGGGCTGTGCGAACCTCCAAAGAAATACCACCCAACACCATTACTGACCCACTGCCAAACCGATCATGCTGAAGGATGTTGCAGGCAGCATATCGCTCTCCATGGCGTCTCCAGTCTCTGTCACGTCTGTCACATGTGCTCAGTGTGAACCTGCATTCATCTGTGAAGAGCACAGAGTACCAGTGGCGAATTTGTCAATCATGGTGTTCTGTGGCAAATGCCAAGTGTCCTGCACGGAGTTGAGCTGTGAGCACAACCCCCATCTGTGGACGTCGGGCACTCAGACCATCATCATGGAGTTGGTTACTAGCCGTTTGTGCAGACACATGCACATTTGTGGCCTGCTGGAGGTCATTTTGAATTTCTCTGACAGTGCTCCTCTTGTTCCTCCTTGCACTAAGGTTGAAGTAGTGGTCCTGCTGCTGGGTTGTTGCCCTCCTATGGTCCTCTCCACGTCTCCTGGTGTACTGGCCTGTCTCCTGGTAGTGCTTCCAGCCTCTGGACACAACGCTGACAGACACAGCAAACCTTCTTGTCACAGCTGGCATTGATGTGCCATCCTGAATGAGCTGCATTGCCTGAGCCACTTACGTGGGTTGTAGAGTCAGTCTCATGCTACCACGAGTGTGAAAGCACAACCAACATTGAAAAGTGACCAAAATATCAGCCAGAAAGCATTGGTACTGAAACGTGGTCTGTGGTCCCCACCTGCAGAACCTCTCCATTATTGAGAGTGTCTTGATAATTGCCGATAATTTCCATCTGTTGTCTATTCCATTTCCACAACAGCATGTGAAATTGATTGTCAAACAGTATTGCTTCCTAAGTGGACAGTTTGATTTCACAGAAGTTTGATTTACTTGGAGTTACACACTGTTGTTTAAGTGTTCCCTTTATTTTTTTGAGCAGTGTACATAATGCTATGTTTGTTTTCTTGACTTATTTTGGGCATTTTGCTAAATATCTTTACTCACAAGACATTTCCTTTAAACTAAAAAGGCAACATGGCAGAAATGGAATTAAAGCTCAATGAAAATATCTATTTTGTACAAACATCATCTGAACAGCCAAGAATAAATGACAAGAAGTAAACAATGCTGATATTTCTCCTTCATTAGGACCCTACATGCTATGTCATCCATTATAGCAGATCATATCACATGGCGAAAGCTTGGCTTATAGAATGAAAGAAGCTTCCTATAGCATTAAACATAAATTTGAACACTTCATTGACCACAATCACATTCCCAATGGCGTCTACAATCTGATCTCCCTTTTTAAGACAAACATTAGGGCAAATTCCTTAGGAAGCCAATTAACCTTAGAAGTTATTTCTTAAGCATGGATATGTATATATCCTAAGGCCATTTTCATAGGAAGCCAATTGAAGTAATGATGTGTCCACTCTTTACATATCATGAGCTATACATTTAAGCATTCTAGGGTCATTCATACCATGCAAATTTTATACATTACTGCAAAACACATAATAGCAAAACTCATGACAGATACAGTGTTATTCATGACCATTGGGTGGCCACATATAGACATATCTAGCATAAACAACTCCCAACTGAGTGTCATAAAATCATATTTTAGTTTTATGGCGGCCATCACGTACCATTAATATGTTGAGCAAATAAAAAAAGGCAGAAGGACGCCATTATTTTGAACTTTCAAGTCTGCAATATGGTATGTGAAATATTTGTTGTATTACAAAAATAGCTTAATCCTGAATATTAATTACTGTACTACCCTAGTGGATGCTTTCCTGAAACGGAAAGTACTTGCAAGCAGCATAATACAAAGAATAGCAGGTTTACCCAGAATCCTTTGCAGTAGGCGGAGCTATGCAAATCATCTCTTTCCACTCCAGTCTAATCCACAGCGCTTGGAACCGCCAAGCGTGCAATGCTGCGGATTAGTTTCTAAATTTACACAGCCAACCAATTCCTACCTGTGGACACCTGTTTCGGGCATTAGGCCCTCATCAGCACAGGGCTGGAATTGGTTGGCTGTATGGAGTGGGGCTCAGTGAGCAAGCGATACATATATGCTAGCCACCTTAGGGAGAGACCCAAGTTGGACTACCCTATGCACTTAAAGTACACATGTCATTTTCCAGAATGTCATGTGTATGTACATGAGGAATAACACTTTCTGGCTATTTTGTAACTTGTATGCTGCATTTTTCACCAGTTCTCCCTTCTGAGGGATACATTTCTAAGTTAGTTCTCTCTGAACTACCCAGGTTAGACTAGCTGCTATGATAGCTCCCATAGCACAGAGAAAGGGAGAAGCAGCAGCATGGAACACATCATTTGTCAGTCCTATGCTGTGTGGCTGTGAATCCAGCACTGAAGGTAATATAATTGTGCCAAAAGCTGTAGCACAAGCTGCTTGGTCTTTCACTGTGCTGCGTGTTTCTCAATATTTCTACTCTCCTCTCCATATATTTTAATAGAAACTGTAAACGGATACTTCTTTGAGTTGACAAGACAAAGTTCCTCGTAAGTGGAGACAAAAGATCATTTTTCAAATAAGACATATTGCAAACAAAAATGTATATTCACCTGTCCTATTGATTTATTTTTGTTGAAAGGACAGTAAACATTTAAAGGAAACTGGTCTGATGGGCGTTTCTGATCTTGATCCGGCATCTCCTCTCTCTAATATCGACATCTTTCGTACTGTTTCGTGTGGATGATACATCATATGTCATCCACCCAGTGTCCTCCATGTAGCTCTTGTGAGGGTAGAGCAAAGTACTGTAGTGCGCATGCATCAACTTTAACCTACGGGTAATCAGCGCTCTTTGGCCTTTCCAGGAGCATGCGCACTACAGTACTTTGCTCTGCCTTCAGGAGGACAGAAAGAAGGGTGCCTGTGCAAGAGAGTGCAAGAGAGTAATGGAGGACACTGTGGATGATGTAGTCTACGTTATTTACATGAAACAGGGAAGGAGGATCAAGACAAGAGACAGACATAGGACCGGACAGCGCCATCTGTGTGTCATTTATATGGATACACCTGGGTGAGCCATTTATAAAGTTGGATCCAAAAATGGCAGCCTACAAAATGGCCGCCACGGTCACCACCCATCTTGAAAAGTTTTACCCCTTCCATATACTAATGTGCCACAAACAGGAAGTTGATATCACAAACCATTCCCAATTTATTTAGGTGTATCCATACACATGGCCCACCCAGGTATATACATATAGATGGCCCACCGAGTATAATTGAAGCTGTATTTCGTGCCTTGAAGAGCGGATTGGGGACTTGTATAAAGCATACTAGTATGCTGTAACCGAGGGTTTAAAGTTGCTGCCATACTTCATATGGGAAAAACCTGATGACAGGTTCCCTTTAAGATCGAGTTTACAATACATTATTATAGTTGAAGGGACACATAGGCACAAGTGTAGGACGCATACACCACAGATCCCCATTACAATAATGCTTTGTGACCCAGACATTATATGCTTCCATCTTTAATTTCTTCTGTATCTTAAATCTGGCAGTATCTCAAATAAGAACTACTTTACTGAATACCAAAAAACAACAGCAAAGGAGAGTGTCTGCAAAGCCACTTAGTGTCACAAACACTAAATTACTGCAAGAGGAAGGAGAAGATCATTTAAGATGACAAATCACAGGATGCGGACTTCTAGTGAAGATGCCTTCCACAAGCAAACGGGAAAGAAGTGAACTATAGAGCAAATTAAAGGGAAATCCGAGTAACAAGGTTAATTTCTGCAGATATCATAAAAATTCTGCTCAGAAGGAATTGTGACATTAGCTTAAAAAAAGATTAGCGGGAGCCCAATACAACATTATCCTGGAATGTTCCTTTCTTCTGTGTAAAAGGATGCATCATTGTTGTATGGCAGGCTGGGCAGCTGGCACTACACTTTGACCTTCAACCTTGTCTCAGCGAGGAGCTTATTTACAACCTCCCTAGCATGAATCAATGAAAGAACCTTACAGAGGAAAAAAAAAAAAAATAGGCAAGCTTCTTCATCAATGGCAACATGCAGGTCTAGTCAAGCAACACAATTCCCTGGCTTCATCAACTACTATTTTTCATACCCTTAATATAGTCTCTTTCAGGGAGCCTTTCACAGTCTCCTAGGTTAAAGACATTTCTATTCTTGCCTGAAATGTGATTAATTTGCAGCATTTAGGTCTCCCGGTAGACCAATGAGCATGGACCTTATCATCAGGCCTCTGATGTTCTTCCCAGAAGTGAAAAAGATTTGACTTTGGTGAAATAATCCAGGCTGCTAACCCCTTCTGGAAATAAAATATCAATGCCTAGTTTGTGAATAGTCTATTAATGGCATGGCCATTTCAGGGCAGAGCACTCTTTAGAACAATGGCACTTTACACAACAATCTGCACACTCCTACATCTCTAAGGCTAGTTTCACATTAGCATTTTGAGGAGCTGCGGAGGGCTGCGGACTTCCTCCCTGAAGCCCCACCCTCGGCGGCACCTTCACCGCTAGCTCCGCCTACTTCTGCATGCGGCCTGCGTACCTATCTTTAACATTAGGTACGCAGGTCGTTCGGCTGTACGCGGATGCTTCCGCATGCGTCGTTTTGACGATGTGGAGAAAAAAAGAAATTGCAACCAGCTGTGTCCTACGCTGGTCACCACATCGTCAAAATGACTCATGCGGAAGCATCCGCATAGAGCCGCACGACCTGCGTATCTAATGTTAAAGATAGGTACGCAGGCCGCATGCAGAAGTGGGCGGAGCCAGCGGCGGAGGTGCGGCCGAGGGCGGGGCTTCGTGGAGGAAGTCCACAGCCCTCCGCATTTCCTCAAAACGCTAATGTGAAAACGGCCTAAGACGTTACATTATAATTTTTCTGCTATTGTGAATTTGCCATTGTGAACATCGTCGTAACAAGGACTTCAAGTCTATTTTTCACAAAGCCCACTCTTGGAAAGGATAGAGAAAAAAGAATTCCATTTCGGGGCCACAGCTTTTTATAATTGCAACCGACCGTGCCAACTAAGTTAATATCATCTGCAATATTAGAAATCACATTTTCCTTTTTCTATGTACACGTTTCCAGACATGCCTCTCTGAAATGACAGTCTTTATAGCAATTCAGTAATAAATCTTAGCTCAGCAGGACCATGATTCAGAGAGAAGGAAAAAAAAAAGAGAGAGAGAAAAGCAGGAAAAAAAAGCCCAGTGAATCAGCAATCATCTCCCCTGGGGAATACCTACACTTTCTTCATTGCAGATTCTTTTTTGTCACTGCACTTAAGTACTGGTTGTTGATCACTACTAGCAATCACTCTTGGCTTCCTAGCTTATGACCACTTGTGCCATTTTTGACAAATCGGCTGAGACGGGACTGGAAGGCCAAGGAGATATTATTCGTCTGATTCAAGAGGCAGGCATCAGTGTTTCTGTGATGAGTTCTATTAAAAAAAATAATAAATCCTCAGCTCAGTGATTTCAGTGTAATTATTTCAAATTGACAGACACATTATAATACAGCCGAACTGGCTCCGTGTTTGTCTCGTTCCCCCTCCTCGTCTCTCTGCACACACTACTAAAAAAAGGAATAAGAAAAGAAAATCTGCATATCAAACAGCCTTGGGCTAGATATCCTACACAAGTAATATGCTTGAGTCAATATGTCAGCGCTAAGATCAGATGAAACGTATGTTAACAACAAGAAGCCTTTCTGAGTGAAACCATCTCATTTTGATTATAATTCCCTAGTAATGGTTGTGATAAACTAACACTTAACGTGAAATACAGGTGTCGCATGATCCAGGGAAGGAGCGAGTAGAAACAGTCTCAAGGCCTTTTACTGTGGATAGAATGTGTCATTGAACGATTACCTTGTTAACCGTTTCTGGTGGGACAAAATACTGAATTAACCAAAGAGGATTGTGCAGAACACATATAAGGCCGGGGTCACACTTGCGTATTGCATCCGATGCGAGAGCATCGGATGCGATATGCTAATGACACTCAGCTCCTGCTCGCAGCAGAGCAGGAGCCGAGTGTTATGCGTCTGTGCTCCGATTCTCTCGCACAGGGAGGATCGGAGCACAGCTGCGGAGGAGGCGGAGAAATGAATTTCTCCATCTCCTCCATTGCTGGGGTCCGCTTATAGCGCACATCACTCGGATGATATCCTAGTGGTGTGCGCTGTCTCGCTCGCACCCATAGGCTTATATGGGTGCGAATGAGGCGAGAGTTTTCCTCGGTCTGAGACAATCGCAGCATGCTGCGATTGTCTCGGACTGAGGAAAACGGCCGACAAAAAGTCGGCTGGTGGGAGCGGCCCCATATGGTAACATTGGTCCGAGTGCAATGCGATTTTTTATCGCATTGCACTCGGCCGTATTACGGTCTAGTGTGAACCCAGCCTAATACAGAGGGTCGAGCAATGCAATATCTTTGCCGGAAAGAGGAAGTGAGGAGACTGGCGGGAGAACCAGGCATCGGTGATGGGGTCCAGGCAGCGGTACGGGAGATCAGTGGGTGACTATATGGTCTTTTTATTTTTGCTCAACGATGGGCTCGTTTTTAACAAATAAATAAGGGTCAACCCTGTTATGTTTAATTCTCATTCCAAGCAAATAACTAATATACAGGAAATATATTATATAATATATACAGGAAAGCTGGAAATAGTTGAATATATAGAGGGAAAAAAAACCCACGTGACAAAACCCAAAATCAGATCTCATCTCAGGGAAAGCCAAATTAAAGAGACTGGCCCAACGTAACAACCATGCTATCTCATTCACAAAAAAGAGGAAAAGTTGGGTCCAACAACAGGGACTCCCCACTGATCCCAAGAATAGGGATTTGGAGAGCTCAGTTTGCATGAAACAATGGTTTCCTATGCACATTACTGCTCTATTCAATGTCTATGTGACTGAAGAAATTGAACTTTGAACTTAACCTGCAGATAAGTCATAAGTTTTGATTTTGGAGAAAACCCAATTAGAGGATTTTTCCACTACAGGGACAACTCCTTCTTCGATAATACGTTTGCCAGTGTATAATATAAATCACACATGCTATCCTTCTGCACTCTGGCTATTTCAGTGATAATAATAATACTAATAATAATAATAAATCGTTATTTTTATATAGCGCTAACATATTCCGCAGCGCTTTGCAGTTATGCATACATTATCGTCTCTGTCCCCAATGGGGCTCACAATCTAAATTCCCTCAGTATGTCTTTGGAATGTTGGAGGAAACCGAGAACCAGCAGGAAATCCACGCTAACACGGGGAGAAAATACAGACTCCTTGCAGATGTTGTCCTTGGAGGATTTGAACCCAGGACCGAAGCGCTGCAAGGCTGCAGTGCTATCCACTGAGCCACTGTGCCACCCGTGATGGCGGTGCCAGGTCTCCCAGACCTAAATTGACATGGTTAAGCCACGTGACCCCTGCAGCCAATCAGCTACCCCTATTGAGGAGCTGTGCTTTTCATTCCTTCGGACAAACCTCAGATGTCTGTGAGGCTCTGATCATTGCAGACCAATAGCGGCACGTGATTGACTGCAGGTCTCCTGTGATACAACAATGGCATGCATGAGATCCAGGGCCAACATTGCTGTAACAGTGCCAGTATGAGAAGTGAGAATGTTATTTGTATTTTACACAGGGGAATATAGTATTTAATAAGGTGCCATCCAGCTAGTGCCCAACAATTCTAAGATCAAATGAGGCATGAAATCTTTGGGTTCTTACCTTAATTGCTGCAGATTGTGATAACACTTACTCTATGATTACATTCTATTTATAGTGATAATATACAAGATTGAGGCCTGATGCCATCGCATTGGGAGGGCGCTAATGTCACGATGGGGGCAGGCTTTGCAGCATTGAGAATCTCCTTTGCGGCTTTCCTTTCATTGTAATTGGTGTACTTTTTAGGAGGAGCCATGTTGGCGTTGATATTTGCTTTTTTTAAAGGGGTTTTCCCACAAACTAAATTCACTTTTTAAAAATGTCTGTGTCCGACTGTGTATCGAACATACCACAGCTCCTGGGCAGGGGAGGAAGCAAAAGACAATACTGATATTACAGCAGTAGATCGCAGAGGATACATTTTGTGAGGTAAAATATTGTTTAAAAATAGTCAGTGAAATATTTTCCCTGACAAAAGAAAGACTCTGTGATCCCCTGCTGTCAGTATTGTCTTTTGTTTCCTCCCCTGCCCAGGAGATGTGGTATGCTCCGCACAAGGTCAGACACAGACAATTTTTAAAATGAACTTTCAGTCGTGGGAAAACCCCTTTAACCCCTTTACCCCCGATACCCCATATGTGGGGGTATACCACTGTTTGGGCGCATGGCAGAGCTCGGAAGCAAAGGAGCACCATTTGACTTTTCAATGCAAAATTGAGTGGAATTGAGATGGGACGCCATGTTGCGTTTGGAGAACCCCTGATGTCCCTAAACATTGAAAACCCCCACAAGTGACACCATTTTGGAAAGTAGACCCCCTAAGGAACTTATCTAGATGTGTGGTGAGCACTTTGACTCATTAAGTGATTCACAGAAGTTTATAATGCAGAGCCGTAAAAATAAAAAAAAATCATATTTTTTCACAAAAATGATCTTTTCGCCTTCAATTGTTTATTTTCCCATTGGTACGAGAAGAAATTGACCCCAAAAGTTGTTGTACATTTTGTCTTGAGTACGCTGATACCCCATATGTGGGGGTAAAAGACTGTTTGGGCGCATGAGAGAGCTCGGAAGGTAAGGAGCGCCGTTTGACTTTTCAATGCAAAATTGATAGGAATTGAGATGGGACGCCATGTTGCATTTGGAGAGCCACTGATGTGCCTAAACATTGAAACCCCCCACAATTGACACCATTTTGGAAAGTAGACCCCCTAACGAACTCATCTAGATGTATTGTGAAAGCTTTGAACCCCCAAGTGTTTCACGACAGTTTATAACGCAGAGCCGTGAAAATAAAAAATCTTTTTTTTTCCACAAAAATTATTTTTTAGCCCCCAGTTTTGTATTTTTCCAAGGGTAACAGGAGAAATTGGACCCCAAAAGTTGTTGTCCAATATTTCCTGAGCACGCTGATACCCCATAAGTTGGGGGGTAACCACCATTTGAGCGCATGGCAGAGCTCGAAAGGGAAGGAGGGTCATTTGGAATGCAGACTTAGATGGATTTGTCTGCAGGCGTCACATTGCGTTTTCAGAGCCCCTAATGTACCTAAACAGTAGAAACCCCCCACAAGTGACCCCATATTGGAAACTAGACCCCCAAGGAACTTATCTAGATGTGTTGTGAGAACTTTGAACCCCCAAGTGTTTCACTACAGTTTATAACGCAGAGCCGTGAAAATAAAATCATTTTTTAGCCCCCAGTTTTGTATTTTCTCAAGGGTAACAGGAGAAATTGGACCCCATCATGTTATAGTGTAAGATTGCTGATCTGACATTTTGCTGTGCACTGTGTCAGATCTGCGATCTGACGTGCACTCCTGGAGGCTTCCCGGTGCCTGCTCTGAGCAGGCGCTGTGAAGCCACCTTCCTGCAGGACCCGGATGCCGCGGCAATTTTGGATCCAGACCTGCTGCACGGAGGAAGGAGGTAGGAGACCCTCGGCTCGGAACAACACGATCACACAGCTCCGGGGGTCTCAGGGAAGTCCGCCGGGAGCCCCCTCCCTGTGTGATGCTTCCCTATACTGCCGGAACACTGCGATCATGTTTGATCGCAGTATGCCGGGGGTTAATGTGCCAAGGGCGGTCCGTGAACACTCCTGGCGCATAGTGCCGGATGTCAGCTGGGATAGTCAGCTGACAACCGACCGCAGTCGGCCGCGATCCCCCCGAGAGCGCGGCCGATCGCATATGACGCACTATCCCGTCAGTGGTGATACGGGCCTACCCCACCTCGACGGGATAGTACGTCTAATGCCAGAAAGGGGTTAATGTGACCGGCTTTCTCTGCCTGTAGACATATTGCACATCTGCCGCCGGGATCAGCCGAATGATTCACTGTGCCTGCGTGGAATTCACGCAGACGCAATAAATCAGACCTCCGCCATCTTTGTGCAGATAGATAGCGGTGGTCATATTAAAACTGTGCATGCACTCCTCCTGTATAAAGATGGTGGCGGTCAGTAAATCATTCGGCTGATCCCTGCGGCGGCGTGTTCACAACGGTGTTCCGCTGGTGGTACCACTCAAGAGGCTGGCACCACCAGCAGTTTCCATACTGAGACACCCATCACTTGGGTGTCCCAATATGGAGGTTGGTGAACTTGGCATTCTGGAATCCGGACGCATCTGGACGGAACAGGGTGTGAAGACGTTAGAAGGTAAGTATATATTAAGATATCACTATAATTAGAATAGAATGTATATATACACAAATACACACACACATATATATATATATATATAAAATATCTGCATGGACTATAGAATAGAATATATGATATAATATTTAGATGGCTATAATAGTATGCATATAAAATTCCACACCGTCAGCTGCGCATGACTGTGATTTTTAATATGAGTAGTACGACCATATCCAACCTTATTGCTACAGTCAGATTTGCCCTGATGCCTAGGACGTCTATAGGCTACATTCTTATTAATATTGATTTAGGCCACCAAATGCCATCTGTGTAGGCGGATGATAGTTCTACAGGGAGAAACAGTAATAGCAGTGACACATGAAGGCTATGAGTGTCTACTGTTGCATTTCATTTAGATGATATATGTCAGGGATGTCCGACAGGCTAGTTTATGACACACACCATCCGTGACCATCTGTATTTTATGATGTTATTCAATGATATATTCTCTTTGATAGCAAGACGCCTAAAGCACATTGTTTTGTCATGACTCATGACAAACATACATTATATGGGAAGACTGATGCAAATAATTGGATAACAGTAATGTACATGAATGGAAACATTGCTAAATCTCAAACATAGAATAAAAAATATCCTATTAGTGTCAGGAAAAGGCCATTGCTCACAATTTGCCAAGATCTGCTCAGTGCATAGATCAATAATCAAATTAAGACCTTTCTAGCAACTCAAACCACATTACATCAAATCTGCAGGCCTATAAAACGCAGTGAAATACAGGATCACAGAGATAGAGGTATTCAGTGTGTTCAAACTACATGGAAATCATAATCAAAGGTGTATGTTACTATGTAGAGTAACATTCCTTAAAGGTATTGTTCAATATTTTTTACATTTTTGATGAGCAAAAATTCCCATCAAAAAGGGTGATTACTATTTTTGATTCCCAGTAATCAGCTGTAGTCTAATTGTGAATCCAGTAGACAGCGTTCAGTTCTGCTGCAGCGCTACCAGAGGGTTAATGAAGTACTACATAAGGCTGCCGTCACACTAGCTGTATTTGGTCAGTATTTTACATCAGTATTTGCAAGCCAAAACCAGGAGTGGAATAAATAGAGGAAAAGTATAATAGAAACATATGCAACACTTCTGTATTTATCACCCACTCCTGGTTTTGGCTTACAAATACTGACCAAATACTGCTAGTGTGACGGCAGCCTAATAAATAAGAGGTCCATGTAGAGCAAGCACAAAGTGGGTACTCCAAGTAAGTATTCCCCTTCATTAATTCGGAATTCAATAAAAAGGCATTTTATGTAAATGTCAATGTACTGTAAACCAGAGAACTGCTTGAAATGGTTTTCCGAGAATCAATCACTTATCAAGAGCAGAGGTCACTTGACTGCAGAGCCTGGTTATGTTCATCAGTCCGATAGTCTTGGAATGAAGCTGTAGAAGGCGTGATCACTGCTCCATTTAAACATTATATACTGTATCCTCGTTTTTTATTAGTTGGGGTCCTAGCAGTGACACCAAGTGCTCCAACACAGTCATCGATAGGACAGGTGATAAGTGGACATCTGAGAATTCTCCTTTACCATGCTAGTTGTGCTCGTGAAGAAACACAAGCCTTTTATCATCAGGTGTGAGTAGTGAGTAAACGTCTGGTTTGGATCCGCAGGTGATGGCTTCGTTGGCTCCTACAAGGCTGGAAAGTTGTGTATGACCTCATGGGTCTCGGATTAGATGCTCACTTCCATTCTCACATGCCTAACTTTATATTACATTGTGAAAAGCACTTTACTCAACAACTAGCTGTCAGATATTTGCTTTTCGAATAGTCTGATCAAAGGTTTTACCAGGAGGGTTATTACTTAAGGTCCATTTGTGCTACTTGAACCAGTAGTGAGATGACCTCAAGTTTATCAATAAAAAGCTTAACTAAAGGAGTTTATGAATTAATGGTCCATTTACAGACAAGTGCTAATTGTCACTAATGTGAGCTGAAGTTTACATGAAATGTCACTTTGTTTACTAGTGTTCTCCACTTAATAAGCCCATTAGCATCAGACAGGACTAACCCTGCATTAGGGATGGGGCATGGTCCAGTACAGAGCACACGCACAGTGGGTGGCATGTACAATAAATCTTTCCTGACATAAAGGTCAGAAATTGCTCTCAAGGCTCCCTGTAAGAAAAATGCCTCAAGGTATTTAATATATATTAGTAGATCTGGCTCCATGGTCAAACATACCAGGAGTGAACGTATAGCCCATTCACATATGTAGTCTTTTCAGAATGCAACACAAATGAGGCCATTACCCATCGAGAAATTTCCTCTGTACAATGTGAATATTCCATGTATCTATAATGTTTGTGTTAGTAGTTATCTAGATCGAGTGTCTATTGCCCTCACTGAAGACATACAGTAGAGTTCACCAATGGCTGCCGTGGCGTATGTTGGCTATTTTTTTAGGCGTGTTTTATCCTTTATAGGAGACTGGAAGTAGAAAGAATCAGAAAATGGAAAGAGTAACTGGGATTTTATTTTTTTGCTCATAAAATGATAGTACATGTTGAAATAAGAAACTTTGTAATATACTGTATCTGATTAGAGAACTCTGCTTCTTTCTAATGCCGAGCTGATCGCTCATTCTCAAAATCCTTTATTCACAGTTGGTGCTCATAAAGTTCTATGAAGAACTGTAACTGTTTCAGGAGAACTTGCCACAGGATGCCTGCGTCTGCCTTTAGCTTTTCCCCCCACTTCTCTTTCCCTGGCACAAATATAAATTAATTGGCACATTATTGAAGACTTTTTCCCATCTTTAGAAGTTATCACCTACCCAATGGATAATTGATAACTTCCTGATCCAAATGCACCAAAAAACACCGATCCTGAGACCTTGGCTCTGGAAAGTCATTCTCAATGGGACTGCCAGAAAAAGCAGAACACACTGCGCTTGGTCATCTCTGGCAGCCTAATACAGAATTAATGGAGCTCCGTTGTTGGGATCATTGGCTTCCCAGCAGTTCCGTAGATCCCCACCAATCAGCAAGTTATCACCTATCCTCTAAATATGGGCAGCACGGTGGCTCAGATATTTTACAGCGCTGTGGTTTTGAGTTCACATCCCACCAAGGACAACATCTGGAAGGTTTGGGCTTTTTCACCCTGTGTTTGAATGGGGTTCCTTCTGGTACTCCGCTTTCCTCCAACACTACAAAGATAAACTTACAGGGAATTTAGATTGTGAGCCCCAATGGGGACAGTGTTGATCAAGTCTGTAAAGTGCTGTGCAATATGTTGCTATATAAGTAAGTAAAATAAAATAATAGAATAATATTGAAAGGGTTTTATTCATTTGTCTACTTGAAGTATCCACTAGGGGGAGCTTAGGAAATAGCTGTACACAGTTTATAAATCAGACTATGATAATATGCAGTAAGCTCTCTCCAATGGTCGTTTCGGGAAAGCAACATTTTTGTATTTAGTGCCAAATGTATGCATGGGATTTGGAGCTCTGCGTCAGAAAAATTGAGCTTTAATGCTCCAAAGGATCTATTGAGAAATGGATACACACTGAAATATAACCCATTTACATCGAAAAATAAAAAGGACTTCAATGGATGTTTACTTTATGATACTGATAGACAAATGTCAAGTACCCCCTTGTGTTGGATATAAACACTATTTCAAGAATGCAGCACACTGATAAATTGGACCGAGTTCATATTTATGACTTATATTGCCAACTAATATGTTGTTTAACATAAAGCATATACAAGCAGGTAGAATTCCACAAAAACCTTCAGAAAAGACTAAATATACATAACTAGATGGCAGCCCGATTCTAAAGAATCGGGAGTCTAGAATCCATATATACTTGAAATTCGGCAGGAGCTTGAAGAGCAACGTCACTGGGCCCGCCTCCACGCAGTAGAAACTTGCTGTGAGGTAAAAATTCAAAAATCACACCAAAATGGCGGGCGGAGTGTGTCACAGTACGGCACGTTTCTGACTGGTCGCTCGCAGCAGGCGGCAACCAATCAGACACTGGACACTGTTGACGTCACTTATCTCCGGACATTAGCTCCAGACATTAGCTCCGGACATTAGCTCCGGACATTAGCAGGAAGTAGTATTCTAGGCAATTATATATGAGATAAAAAACTCTTTAGCCTGTTGGTCAGCAATTTGCAGAAAACAGTTCCCCTGACGAAGCAGCATGCAAAAACGAGCGTAGAGGTACAGGAAAGTGTGGTGTTGGCAGATATGGCTTATGGTTGGTGTGTGCCTTTATGTTTGGTGGTTAGTTGATTTATTGGATTTGTTTATATTTATGCATGATCTTGGATTGCCTTGAATATACACTATAATCTTTTATGCAGTGGTTTCATTAGTCTTGGTGCACTGATTTACCTTCCAAAATATTTTTGTTATTTCTAGAAATTTTATTGTAAAAATTATTTTAAGCCAGTTTTCTGTAAATTAATTGATCAAACTGTCCAATAAGGTTTTATGGGATATTTTTAGCTTTTTCTGATAGCTTTTTGGGGTTTATTTTGTATATTTGAATAATACAGTAATTTGGTTTGATGTTTATTATAGGTTCTCATTTGCTTTTTGGACATGCAGCATCAAAAACACACCAAAAGTTCACCGTGGGAATGTAGCCTAAGGCTGCGATCACACATGTGAGAAATACGGCCGAGTCTCGCATGTTAATACCCGGCATTGCCGTCGTCACTCAGGAGCGGAGCGTGCGGCCGCATAGCAATACTTTGAGCCGCACGCTCCGCTCCTGAGTGACGGTGGCAATGCTGGGTATTAATATGCGAAACTCAGCCATATTTTTCGCATGTGTGATCCCGGCCTTAGGCTACATCCCCACGGTGAACTTTTTGTGTGTTTTTGATGCTGAATGTTTTTGCTGCATCTAAAAACGCAGTGTCATACAGTGCCAGTGCTTCTTTTTAATGCTGCATAAACTGACCTGCGGGGTATGTTTCAAATCCACAGAATATCAATTTCTCTTGTGAGTATGCTGAGCTTTCTGTACAGATTTTCCCCATACACTTGCATTAGAGGTGCAGCAAAAAAAAGCAGAAGACTTTTAGTTTCAGCGGAAACACATCAAAAATGCATGTTATCCTTTCCTAAGGATAGCAAAAAAGGTTTGACAAAGCAAAAAAAGCAAGTATTAAACACAAAGCAGCTTTATTTAAAGAATGACACACCAAACAAACAAAAAATGCAGCATCGAAAACACAAAAATGCATGTAAAAAACGCAATGAAAAAACACCTAATTTAAAAACCGTATTTTTCAGACTATAAGATGCACCGGACCATAAGACGCACCCCAAATTTTCTTAGGGAATATGGGGGAAAAAATTAATGCATGAAATGGGGGTCCATCTTACAGTCCTGAATACAACTTACCGGGGGGGGGGGGAGGAGGATCAGCAGCGCTGGTGGAGTGGAGTCACAGGGGCTGTTTGGTGGTTCGGCAATATGACCCAGACTGGTGCGCAGGTATGCAGGGGGGCTACGGCAACATTTTGTGAAAGCCGAGAGCCCCCGCACAAACATTGCTGCAATGCGGTGGTTTCTGGGAAATCCCATCCCAGTGCTGCAGGTTCAGCAGTGCACGGTGGTGCGGGGGCTATGGCAACATTTTGTTATAGCCCCTGAACTTTATTGCCTCGATGCTGTGGCCTCCTCAGAGCCAAGATCTCAATCTGCACACACGCCGCCTCCTGCGGCTATTTTCCCCAAGGCCAGATTGGTTCCTCAGGAGCAGATTGAGATCTCTGCAACAAGATCTCATCCTGAGATTTTGGGAGAGAAGATCTCAGAGCAGAGATCTCAATCTGCACATGCGCTGCCTACGGCGGCCATTTTCCCAGATGCCACGTCATCGAGGCAATAGAAGTGCGGGGCCTCCGGGCTTTCACAAAAAGTCACCAAAGCCCCCCGCACCACCGAACCTGTTGCACCAGGCTGGGATGGGAGCGAGATCATCGCGCTGCGGCGCCGGACCACCAGAAGAATCAAAGGACAGCTACTGCAATCACGATAACTGTAAGTACATTTCGACTATAAGACGCACCCCTGTTTTCCCCAAAACATTTTTAGAAAAAAGTGTGTCTTATAGTCCGAAAAATAGGTGCAGAAATTATGCAACATTAAAAAGGCAGCAAAAGCTCATCGTGGGAATGTAGCCTTAGTCCACGTGCACACATTGAGTATTTGATTAGTTTTTTTTTTACCTCAGTATTTATTTGTAAGCCAAAATCAGGAGTGGGTAAAAAAAAAGCACAAGTGGTGCACATGTTACTTTTGCTCTAATTGTTCCACTACTGGTTTTATCTTACCCAAAATGATGTGAAATACTGACCAAATAGGCAAGGTGTGCACGTGGCCTTAATTGCCTTGAAGGGAACCTGTCAATCCCCCTGGCATTTTTAACTAAAAGAGCCACCTTGTGCAGCACTATTGCTGCATTCTGTCAAGATGGCTCTTATTTCCCCCCAGACACAAACGCCTCACAGCCATCCCTCAGCCTCTCTGTGCGCCAGGCGCCGCATCCTCTGCATTCATTTACGTCCCTGGCGCCTGCACTGTAAGTTCCCATCATGTGATGGGAGTCAAAGGGAAGCGCAAACTGCGCATGCTCGAAAAAACAACTTACAGCGCACAGAGGAAATAAGTGATAGCTGGGAGGCGTTTGTGTCCGGGGGGGAAAGACATGCCCCCCGGAGAGACTATAGGTATGGCGGGCTAATTATAAAAACGAATATTTCAGTGTTGGAAGGGACCCCAAAAAGAGCCACCTTGACAGAATGCATCATTAGTGCTGCACAAGATGGCTCTTTTAGTTAGAAACAATGATGAGGCTTCAGATTCAGTTTCTGCTCTTAATAGAATTCCATAAAACTAGTGGAAAGAACTAGGACAAGAAGCCAGATAGCACATTTCTTATAAAATGATACAAAACATATAATCAGTTTTGCAACATTTTGGAGGAAATCAAAACCGTTTTATTTGGAGAAAAGTGAAGCAATAAATCCTAATCCTCAGGTCATCGTAATGTGGATTTATATGGTATGAAGCATTCATTTTTAGAGTGGTGTCACTTTAGCAAAAAAAAAAAATCCTTATGATTTGATCATAAGACCTGAAAAGAAAGAAAATCTCACTGCTCGATAATTCAGCCCCATATAATAACTGCAGTTAGAAAGATTTTCCGATACGGGGTGAAATTACAGCTCTGATAGCATTAATCCTTAGTGGGCCAGTCAGCAAGCATCCACAGTAATTCATCTCCGTATCCCATTATTACAGCGGTGTCTGAAGATGGAGATAGGGGGTCCCCCAAGCCCGGAAAGGTTTATCCCAAAGGGGACACATTTACAAAATTGAGGTGTTTTATTAGGTTCCTGGCAGCAAGAGACCTTGGCCTAAATTGCTTTCTAGTGTCAGTTGTATAAGTCCCTCAAGTACTGCAAGGGTTACAATTGCCTACATACTTTGACAAGATGAAGGAAAATGATACCTCCTCTAATGCAAACAGCAGGGGATAGGTAATGTGTATCACAATTCTTTCATTAGTAGGAGTGAAAGTGCAATAGCACGATGAAACATTAGCCCGCTGAGCAGTAATAGGATGGGTTGTAAATAACTAGGAAGCGATATGAATTTTAAAACCGAGCACTCCGGCTAGTGTGAACTTTAAGCAGGATGCTACATGTTATTTTCCCTACCAAAGACTGATAGCATCCAGCCCTCAGAATAAGAAGAGGATAGAAGGGTTTTTAATCATAATGGTATGCTTCTAGCAGTGCACGCATCATTTTTTAATATATTCTCGCTGGTTAATTGCTCAGCTGCCTAATTAACTCCCTAAATTTTTAAGAATGACACAATCCATTATAATTTAGTAACTTTACCATTTTAAGCCCTCAGAGCAGCAAAGTGTTGTACTGCCAGAGGAACGGATTCTTCTATTTTTAATTATGAGATATTTAGTGCTGAAAAGAAACCTGTTGCCGCAGAATCTCCTTTACATTAACGTGAGGATGTCCGTGAGGTGAACTTGTGGTTGCAATGGCAGTATATATAGCAGCTTCCTTCTCCGCCATGAGCCCTCCAAGACCACGTGCACGCATTCAGTATTTGGTAAGCTTTTACCTCAGTACTTGTAAGCCAAAAGCAGGTGAGGAACAATGAGAGAAAATGTATAATAGAAACACGTGCACCAATTCGGCATTTCTCACCCACTGCTGATTTTTGCTTGTAAATACGGAGGTAAAAAACTCATCAAATACCGATTGCGTGACCGTGTCCTAATACTTTTATTAGCTTCAAAAAGGTTTAGGCCACGTGCACACATTGAGTATTTGGTGAGTTTTTGCAAACCAAAACCAGGAGTGGGTGTTGACGAGTTTCTATTATACTTTTCCGCTGTCTGTTCTCACTCCTGGTTTTGGCTTACAGACACTGAGGTAAAAAACTCATCAAACATTTAACATGTGACCATGGCCTAATAAGTCAGTGTCTCTTCATCAAAATGACAAATGATTTGTCCACCTCTGAGATAGCCATCCGACGAATATTCTTTTGGCAAACAGCTATTGCTCCAGAGTCTTTCATATACATGAGTGTTTGGCTCAGTTGAGCATTCATGTTTTTTTTCAGCAGGAAGAGGGAAGAAACCACCGCCACACACCTTTGGCAGTACTTTTTCTTCCCTAAAAACAAAAAAAAAGAGGCATCAAAATTCCAAGCGCCCAATTCAATTCTTCTCTTCCCTGATATCATTTGTCTAGTTGGGAGGCCCCCATAAACATTTCAACATGCCTGATCCTTTGTTCTCTTGATAACATCTGTCGAGGGAGAGTTAGGAGGCTCAAATACTCATTAGATGGTACAATGCTACGGTACATAAATATATAAATATATCCTTTAGAAAAACTGGTGAGACTACCAGAGTATTTATACAAAAAAAGACAACATTTATGAGCAATAGCAATATATCAGGAATAGAAGTTAAAATGAAAAAAATTATGGAAAGTGAGCATCACAGTAGAGACAAGGGGAGACAGATCCAAACAGGAGGAGAAAACTACATCATAAGATACATTCATGTTTCAATGATGGGTACAAATCATAGACTCAATGGCCCTGATTCATCATTCCATAACGCCCCCTCAAGCAAACTGGTCTTGGAGTCAGACACTCGTGACTCATTAAGAAGTGCATTACCTCAGAAATCTCACTCCAGTCAAAGACTGGAGTGAGATTTCTGGCTTTGGAAATGTCACAGCTCATCATAAATTAGACGAGCTATGGCATCCCACGCCAGCTCATGAATTGTGCCAAAATTTTGTGACTTTAAAGACATGCAAACACCAGGGAATCCAATTAACCCCTTCATGACCTTGGGATTTTTCATTTTTCCGTGTTCGTTTTTCACTCCCCTCCTTCCCAAAGCCATAACTTTTTTATTTTTCCGTCAATGATGGCTTATTTTTTGCGGGACGAGATGTACTTTTGAACGACATCATTGGTTTTAGCATGTCGTGTACTAGAAAACGGGAAAAAAATTCCAAGTGCGGTGAAATTGCAAAAAAAGTGCAATCCCACACTTGTTTTTTGTTTGGCTTTTTTGCTAGGTTCACTAAATGCTAAAACTGACCTGACATTATGATTCTCCAGGTCAGTACGAGTTCATAGACATCTAACATGACTAGGTTATTTTTTACCTAAGTGGTGAAAAAAAATTCCAAACTTTGGTAAAAAAAAAAATGGCGCCATTTTCCAATACTCGTAGCTAGGGTTGAGCGACCTTTACTTTTATAGGATCGGGTCGGGTTTCACGAAACCCGACTTTTTCAAAAGTCGGGTCGAGTGAAATCGGCCGATCCTATAAAAAAGTCGGGGTCGGGGTCGGCCGAAACTCGAAACCCAATGCAGTGCATTGGGTTTCCATGGTTCCCAGGGTCTGAAGGAGCGGAAACTCTCCTTCAGGCCCTGCGATCCATATTTTAGTGTAAAATAAAGAATTAAAATAAAAAATATCGCAATACTTACCCTCTGACGCGCCCTGGTACTAACCGGGAACCTTCCTTCCTTAGAATCAGCCTTCCAGGACCTTGCGGTGACGTCGCGGTGACGTCGCGGCTTGTGATTGGCCGCGCGGCCGCCCAGGTGACCGCTCGCGCGACCAATCACAAGCCGCGACGTCACCTAAGGTCCTGGAAGGGCTGATTCTTAGGAAGGAAGGCTGCCGGAAAGAAGCAGGGCGCGTCCGAGGGTGAGTATATTCCTATTAGGTATATACTCACCCTTGGACGCGCCCTGCTTCTTTCCGGCAGCCTTCCTTCCTAAGAATCAGCCCTTCCAAGACCTTCGGTGACGTCGCGGTGACGTCGCGGCTTGTGATTGGTCGCGCGAGCGGTCACATGGGCGGCCGTGCGGCCAATCACAAGCCGCGACGTCACCGCAAGGTCCTGGAAGGCTGATTCTAAGGAAGGAAGGTTCCCGGTTAGTACCAGGGCGCGTCAGAGGGTAAGTATTGCGATATTTTTTATTTTAATTCTTTATTTTACACTTAAATCTGAATTCCGATACCAATTCCCGTTATCTTAAACATATCGGGAATCGGTATCGGAATTCCGATTCTAGATTCAAAAGATCGCCGACTTCATGGCCGACCCCACACAGGGGTCGGGCCGACCTTGCCAAAAGTCGGGGACTTTTGAAAATTTTCGACCCGTTTCGCTCAACCCTACTCGTAGCATCTCCATTTTTCATGATCTGTGGTCGGTTGAGGGCTTATTTTTTGCGTGCTGAGATGACGTTTTTAATGATAGCATTTTGGTGCAGATTCGTTCTTTTGATCACCCGTTATTGCATTTTAATGCAATGTCACGGCGACCAAACGTAATTCTGGCGTTTCGCATTTTTTTCTCGCTACGCCGTTTAGTGATCAGGTTAATGCTTTTTTTTAATTGATAGATTGGGCAATTCTGAGCGCGGCGATACCAAATATGTGTAGATTTGATTTTTTTTATTCATTTATTTTGATTGGGGCAAAAGGGGGGTGATTTAAACTTTTATATATTTTTTATTTTTTTCACATATTTTTTTACTTTTGCCATGCTTCAATAGCCAATAGAAGCAGGCATAGCACGATCGGCTCTGCTACATAGCAGCGATCATCAGATCGCTGCTATGTAGCAGAATTTTAGGTGTGCTGTGACCGCCGACCACAGGGTGGCGCTCACAGCTGCCGGGGATCAGTAACCATAGAGGTCTCAAGGACCTCTATGGTTACTATTCTGAAGTATCGCCGACCTCCGATTATGTGACGGGGGTCGGCGATGCGATCATTTCCGGCCGCCCGGCCGGAAGTGGTGGTTAATTGCCGCTGTCTGCGTTTGACAGCGGCATTTAACTAGTTAATAGGTGCGGGCAGATCGCGATTCTGCCCGCGCCTATTACAGGCACATGTCAGCTGTTCAAAACAGCTGACATGTCCCGGCTTTGATGCGGGCTCACCGCAGAGCCCTGCATCAAAGCAGGGGATCTGACCTCGGACGTACTATCCCGTCCGAGGTCAGAAAGGGGTTAATAAGATGCAAGTTTTACTGAAACTATTTCAATAAATCTGTATATCAATGAGATCATCTCCTACTGCTCCATAACTTCCAGCCTGCAGATCAGATACCATTGTCAACATGACAGGTTTTCTTTAAAGAGAATCAGTCAGCAGGTTTTTGCTACCTTATCTGTGAGCAGCATAATAAAGAGAAAGAGACCCTGATTCCAGTAAAGTAGTGAAACCTTACCCCTTAGACCCCAGTCCAGAGCCTCTCACCTAGCCAAATCAGTTCTCATGCTTCACACTGATGAGGGCCAACAGCCCGGAACACCGTTTGGCTTTTATCCTAAGTCATATTGCACGACTAGTTAAAAGAGTTGATTGTGACTTGTAAGATCGTACTTCCAACAGGTGGCGCTATGTAGAGTTCAAGTTCTCTTTTTCTCTGAAGAGGCAATTTGCATATCACAGAGTATAAGAATTTTTAAATGTAGCAGAGCTGAAAAAGATAACCCCGCCCACATCACGGCTTTCTGTGTACATTGTATAATGACAATAAGCTGCTAATCAGAGCTGGGGATAGAGTTGGACCAAGATGCACCAGAGCTTTAGTCCTGTAGTGTAAATCTCCTACCGATAATTGAATTGAATCAACATCACACAGCCTAACGATTGACACATAGTTGAAATCAGTGTCTCAGCCCCAACCTCATGCTGCCTTTGGATTACTTAGCAAATACATGATGACAAATTCCCTTTAAGTAACACATTGTGTTGCCCCGTTGGTGACCCGAGAGCCATAAGCAAGGTGCAGGTACCTGCAGGTAAATTATAGCCACTGTATTTTCTTATCTACTTCCATAGCACTGGCTTCTAGCACTAATTGAATGTTCTCATGCAGAGATTCCATAAACACAAATGCCCTTAAATTTACAGTAATTACACTGGTACTAAAAGTCACTAATTACAAAGCAGAACCAGCACTGCTCCGACCTTTGTGTTTCACTGTCAGGGCCGACAATTAGACTTGATTAATATTCTACTTTTCCCATGCTCAGTCATTTTTAAGCTTAGTGATCAGTGCCACATAGAACGTAGCAGTACGCCATGGTACCGTATCAAAGCCTTCTCCCTGCAAGAAATCAGAGCAGTTCTGGCATAAACACTGATTTACCTATTAGGAGTGAAGCTGCAATGTCATCCTTGTAATCACACTTAATCCCTTGCATCAAATAATGAATACAAGAGCAAAGCTTTTACTTGCATGTGAGCAATTATAACAAGTTCTTGGGAGCGCTCCAAATGCATTCCTGACGTTAATTTGTGAACAATGCGACTTTCGGTAATGGGATTCTCTGACAGGTGACTTTTTAGAAAAGGAAAGTTGATTAATATGAGTACATCAGGAAAAATGAGTATGAACGGATAACATTTAGCACAAAGGGGCAATTATATAATTTCCAATAAGGTGGTCGGCTCGTGAGGGATTTGAAAAATGGATAATTCTTAAAGTGGATCCTAAAAAGCGCACCGTACAACCTAAGGCTATGTTCACATGTCTAGTAGTGATCAGTTAGAACAGATCCAGCAGCAATGTGTGTGTGTGTGCAGACAACTTTTCAGTCCGTTTTTAAATAACTGAACTCTGCTGGGTTTTGTTTTGTTTTTTCTTTTTAAAGGGAACCTGTCACCCCCAAAATCGATGGTGAGGTAAGTTCACCGTCATCAGGGGCTTATCTACAGCATTCTGTAATGCTGTAGATAAGCCGCCGATGTTACCTGAAAGAGGAGAAAAAGACGTTAGATTATACTCACCCAGGAGCGGTCCCGCTGTGGTCCGGGTCCAATGGGTGTCTCAGGTCCGCTCCGGCGCCTCCTATCTTCATTCCATGACGTCCTCTTCTGGTCTTCACGCCACGGCTCTGGTGCAGGCGTACTTTGTCTGTCCTATTGAGGGCAGAGCAAAGTACATTAGTGTGCAGGCGCCGGAAAGGTCAGAGAGGCCCGGCGCCTGCGCACTGCAGTACTTTGCTCTGCCCTCAACAGGGCAGACAAAGTACGCCTGCGTCACAGCCACGGCGTGAAGACCAGAAGAGGACGTCATGGAATGAAGATAGGAGGCGCTGGAAAAAAAACGCATCATGTGCACAAAACATGCAGAATGCATTCTAAATGATAGGATGCATAATGCATGCGTTTTTATAGCATTTTTACCGTGAAAAACGCGAAAAAACCTGAACGTGTGCACATAGCCTTAAGAGGATAGAAGGTAATCTTCAGTACCTGGAGAATAGGAGTCAGAGTGCAGCACCCAAAGAATAAGAGTTGATCTGTAGTACTAAAGAATCGGAGCTGATCTGCAGTACCCGGAGAAACTGATCTGATCTGTAGTCCTGGAGAACAGCAGCTGATCTGCAGTACCCTGAGAATCAGAGCTGGTCTGCAGTACCCTGAGAATCAGAGCTGGTCTGCAGTACTAGAGAATCTGCAGTACCCAGAGAAACGGATCTGATCTGTAGTCCTGGAGAATAGGAGCTGGTGTGCAGTATCTAAACAATAGCAGCTGGTCTGCAGTACATTGAGAATGAGAGCTGGTCTGCAGTACCCTGAGAATGAGAGCTGGTCTGCAGTACACTGAGAATGAGAGCTGGTCTGCAGTACCCTGAGAATCAGAGCTGGTCTGCAGTACCCTGAGAATCAGAGCTGGTATTTTACTTTGCTCCATGTAGTGTAAATGCTGCATTTTTTTGCGCAGAAAATATGATGCGTTTAACTACCCAAGACAAGCAGATGTGACTTCCTGAAAACTCATGGCCACTGCGTGTCTAAATACGCCGTTGAACTATGTATTTTTTGGTACATTTTTTTTCTACAGGCTTCTATGAAGAGTTTGAATTTAAAAAAAGCATGTATATGAACACAGTTGTGTTTTTAATTGCAGAACCAAAGCTTTTCTATAAAAAAAAGTAAATTAGAAAAATAGCTGCTTCAAATCTGCCCCAAAACACACAAATAACAAATTGCACTAAAACACACAGCAATGACAAGATTGTAATTGTGTACTTTTGTGCAGACACCGACCTGTAGATAAAAAGCAGAATGCGCCATTCCTGCTGTGTGTGATGAACACTGCCTTGTGTTTCCTGTTACAGTGAAAACAGTTGTTATTTGGCAGCGGTCAATAATTTTATGACCATATTATAACTTCATGCTCATACCAATTGTGGATTGCGTGGATGCCAATGCCTTGTACTATTAAAACTGTTAACTTAAAGGTAGATGAGGCTTTGTTTTTTGTTTTTTTGGGGGGGAGGGAGGGTCCTGCAGTTTATTCATACAACTGCTAAGCTGTGATATCTGCTAGACACGTTACCGCTGACACAACGCTCCCCTTAACCATAGAAATGTCATGTTTAGTGACACTAATTGCCCTGCATCCTCCTATGCCCCAGTGACACGGCCTACCACATACATCGGAGCATACATACAACACATAATACACAATATCAACTGCCACATAATGATAATGCTGAGCGTAAATGTGAAACACGTCCTATTATCACCTACTCAAATGTCCTGCAGCCTTTAACACCTCTTTCTGCTCAGACGCCATTAGTGTGCAATACTGTCACATGAGCGCAGGCCTCGCCACCAGATAGCTGAACAGGTTTTTCCCATTTTGAGGGGATGAAAGATTCGACATTCTTCCTTGGCTATGTCATGGCTTAGAAAGCTATTAATGACTCAAAATGATCATGATTCCCCACATGTGTAATGTGCCTTTCTCGCCCGCTGACAGAATCCTCCCTATTCACGAGAGCATCTGCAACAGATGCAACAGATGCTGTCTATCTCCCAAGAAGGGAATGGGAATGTATTATAGATAAACATGGATCAGAAAGAAATACTCAGATCAAAATTCGGAAAACTTCCATGTTGTAATGGTCACGTATGACATGTAGTAATAAATCTTACACTACACAAGCTCTCGCTTTTTCCCAAATATACTTCAAAATTCTGTTTTATATTACTGTCATTGTATGGCTGTAGCCTATGGCTTCAAACCTGATGTTGGCGCCCTCTACTGGGCTCAATTCCAAAGTTTCCACATTCACATCGTGTATACAGTCCATCTGTAGGACTATCTTTAATTATTAATAAAAATATTATACAGGGAGGGAGGAAGGAGAGGAAGGAAGGAAGGAAGGAAGGAAGGAAGGAAGAAAGAAAGAAAAAGATAGAAAGAAAGGAGAAAGAGAAAGAAAAAGAAAGAAAAGGAAAAAGGAAAGTAAACAAAAAGACCAAAAGAGAAAGAAAGAAGAGAGAAAGAAAAGAGAAAAAAAGAATGAAAGAAAGAACGGACGAATGAACGTCCTATGTCTGTAGAGCTGCCATTTTTTGATACATTTATTAGAAGAACAGATAAATATGTGATAGAAAGGATAGATATGAGCATATAGATAAATAGAACGTTCAATCAATCGATAGATAAATCAGATATGTGCATCCTTCCTGGTGGTGCACCAACAATCACTGAAAAGTAGCGTGCTTGCTCCTTTAAGCTATCATTTTAATGGAAGTCTGTTTATGAAACCAGATGCAAGTCAGGTGGAGATAGGATCAAAGAAGCAGCATTATATTAACACTCTAGAGCACACAGATGTGACTTTTGGAAAACAAACAGATAAGAAATTGCATTTACAGGTGGTTTGATATTAAATTAACATGCTAACAAGCAGGAAAAGTCTTATATTAAGGATATGAGGATTGTGAAAACATGACCGATGGCTATGATAAGAGGTACTCAGCGCAGATATAACGAACAATGTAGGGGAACGGCTGGCTATTTATTACTGAATGTACTAGGAAAATTACTGGCTGAGTTTACAGATACATCCTTCAGCACATGCACATTCAAATGGACACAAGCATACAAACACTAACACTTGCATGTACACACACACACCCATGTACACATACATATACACATATATACACACCCATGTACACACACACACACACATATATATATATATACACACACACACTCATGTACACATACATACACACTCAAGTACACAAATACACACAAGTACAAATGCAAACATAACAAAGACAAATACATATTTATAAGTAACCCTTACTTTTCCACATGTATACAGGGGAATTGCTAGACGTAGTAGAAGACATCTGTATTGAAAATGATACATTGTAGGTGATGGCCCCTTCACAGATTTCACATTGGGACCATACAGAAATATAGACAACCACAAACACCTACTCTACATTGGCAGCTGGATGCTAAAGTGTTCTTGGCCATACACATTAACCCCTTCATGACCCAGCCTATTTTGACCTTAAAGACCTTGCCATTTTTTGCAATTCTGACCAGTGTCCCTTTATGAGGTAATAACTCGGGAACGCTTCAACGGATCCTAGCGATTCTGAGATTGTTTTCTCGTGACATATTGGGCTTCATGTTAGTGGTAAATTTAGGTCGATAATTTTTGCGTTTATGTGTGAAAAAATTGGAAATTTGGTGAAAATTTAGAAAATTTCGCAATTTTCAAATTTTGAATTTTTATTCTGTTAAACCAGAGAGATATGTGACACAAAATAGTTAATAAATAACATTTCCCACATGTCTACTTTACATCAGCACAATTTTGGAAACAATTTTTTTTTTTTGCTAGGAAGTTATAAGGGTTAAAATTTGACCAGCGATTTCTCATTTTTACAACGAAATTTACAAAACCATTTTTTTTAGGGACCACCTCACATTTGAACTCAGTTTGAGGGGTCTATATGGCTGAAAATACCCAAAAGTGACACCATTCTAAAAACTGCACCCCTCAAGGTACTCAAAACCACATGCAAGAAGTTTATTAACCCTTCAGGTGCTTCACAGCAGCAGAAGCAACATGGAAGGAAAAAATGAACATTTAACTTTTTAGTCACAAAAATGATCTTTCAGCAACAATTTTTTTATTTTCCCAATGGTAAAAGGAGAAACTGAACCACGAAAGTTGTTGTCCAATTTGTCCTGAGTATGCTGATACCTCATATGTGGGGGTAAACCACTGTTTGGGCGCACGGCAGGGCTTGAAAGGGAAGGAGCGCCATTTGACTTTTTGAATGAAAAATTGGCTGCACTCTTTAGCGGACACCATGTCACATTTGGAGAGCCCCCGTGTGCCTAAAAATTTGAGCTCCCCCACAAGTGACCCCATTTTGGAAACTAGACGCCCCAAGGAACTTATCTAGATGCATAGTGAGCACTTTGAACCCCCAGGTGCTTCACAAATTGATCCATAAAAATGAAAAAGTACTTTTTTTTCACAAAAAAATTATTTTAGCCTCAATTTTTTCATTTTCACATGGGCAACAGGATAAAATGGATCCTAAAATTTGTTGGGCAATTTCTCCTGAGTACACCGATACCTCATATGTGGGGGTAAACCACTGTTTGGGCACATGCTAAGGCTCGGAAGGGAAGGAGCGCCATTTGACTTTTTGAATGAAAAATTATCTCCATCGTTAGCGGACACCATGTCACGTTTGGAGAGCCGCCGTGTGCCTAAACATTGGAGCTCCCCCACAAGTGACCCCATTTTGGAAACTAGACCACCCAAGGAACTTATCTAGATGCATATTGAGCACTTTGAACCCCCAGGTGCTTCACAAATTGATCCATAAAAATGAAAAAGTACTTTTTTTTCACAAAAAGTTTATTTTAGCCTCAATTTTTTTCATTTTCACATGGGCATCAGGGTAAAATGGATGCTAAAATTTGTTGGGCAATATCTCCTGAGTACACCGATACCTCACATGTAGGCGTAAACCACTGTTTAGGCGCACGGCAAGGCTCGGAAGGGAAGGAGCGCCATTTGACTTTTTGAATGAAAAAATAGCTCCAATCGTTAGCGGACACCATGTCACGTTTGGAGAGCCGCCGTGTGCCTAAACATTGGAGCTCCCCCACAAGTGACCCCATTTTGGAAACTAGACCACCCAAGGAACTTATCTAGATGCATATTGAGCACTTTGAACCCCCAGGTGCTTCACAAATTGATCCATAAAAATGAAAAAGTACTTTTTTTTCACAAAAATTTTATTTTAGCCTCAATTTTTTTCATTTTCACATGGGCATCAGGGTAAAATGGATGCTAAAATTTGTTGGGCAATATCTCCTGAGTACACCGATACCTCACATGTAGGCGTAAACCACTGTTTAGGCGCACGGCAAGGCTCGGAAGGGAAGGAGCGCCATTTGACTTTTTGAATGAAAAAATAGCTCCAATCGTTAGCGGACACCATGTCACGTTTGGAGAGCCGCCGTGTGCCTAAACATTGGAGCTCCCCCACAAGTGACCCCATTTTGGAAACTAGACCACCCAAGGAACGTATCTAGATGCATATTGAGCACTTTGAACCCCCAGGTGCTTCACAAATTGATCCATAAAAATGAAAAAGTACTTTTTTTTCACAAAAATTTTATTTTAGCCTCAATTTTTTTCATTTTCACATGGGCATCAGGATAAAATGGATGCTAACATTTGTTGGGCAATATCTCCTGAGTACACCGATACCTCACATGTAGGCGTAAACCACTGTTTAGGCGCACGGCAAGGCTCGGAAGGGAAGGAGCGCCATTTGACTTTTTGAATGAAAAAATAGCTCCAATCGTTAGCGGACACCATGTCACGTTTGGAGAGCCGCCGTGTGCCTAAACATTGGAGCTCCCCCACATATGACCCCATTTTGGAAACTAGACTACCCAAGGAACTTATCTAGATGCATATTGAGCACTTTGAACCCCCAGGTGCTTCACAAATTGATCCATAAAAATGAAAAAGTACTTTTTTTTCACAAAAATTTTATTTTAGCCTCAATTTTTTTCATTTTCACATGGGCATCAGGGTAAAATGGATGCTAAAATTTGTTGGGCAATATCTCCTGAGTACACCGATACCTCAGATGTAGGCGTAAACCACTGTTTAGGCGCACGGCAAGGCTCAGAAGGGAAGGAGCGCCATTTGACTTTTTGAATGAAAAAATAGCTCCAATCTTTAGCGGACACCATGTCACGTTTGGAGAGCCGCCGTGTGCCTAAACATTGAAGCTCCCCCACATATGACCCCATTTTGGAAACTAGACCACCCAAGGAACTTATCTAGATGCATATTGAGCACTTTGAACCCCCAGGTGCTTCACAAATTGATCCATAAAAATGAAAAAGTACTTTTTTTTCACAAAAATTTTATTTTAGCCTCAATTTTTTTCATTTTCACATGGGCATCAGGATAAAATGGATGCTAAAATTTGTTGGGCAATATCTCCTGAGTACACCGATACCTCACATGTAGGCGTAAACCACTGTTTAGGCGCACGGCAAGGCTCGGAAGGGAAGGAGCGCCATTTCACTTTTTGAATGAAAAATTAGCTCCAATCGTTAGCGGACACTATGTTGTGTATGGAAGGTATGTAGTGTATGTCAGGTTGGTGTGTGTGTGGTGTAGTATTCACCACACACACACACACACACACCTGACGTACACTATACCACACCACACCAAACTGACGTACACTACGCCATACACACCCTGACACTACGTCAGGTTGGGTTGTGTAGTGTTAGGTTGGGGTGTGGTGTAGTGTACGTCAGGTAGGTGTGTGTGGTGTAGTGTACACCACACACACCAACCTGACGTACACTATACCACACCACACACCAACCTGATGTACACTACGCCACACACACCAATCTGACACACTACGTCAGGTTGGTGTGTGTGGTGTAGTGTATGTCAGGTTGGGGTGTGGTGTAGTGTACGTCAGGTAGGTGTGTGTGGTGTACTGTACACCACACACACACACCAACCTGACGTACACTATACCACACCACACACCAACCTGATGTACACTACGCCACACACACCAATCTGACACACTACGTCAGGTTGGTGTGTGTGGTGTAGTGTATGTCAGGTTGGGGTGTGGTGTAGTGTACGTCAGGTAGGTGTGTGTGGTGTACTGTACACCACACACACACACCAACCTGACGTACACTATACCACACCACACACCAACCTGATGTACACTACGCCACACACACCAATCTGACACACTACGTCAGGTTGGTGTGTGTGGTGTAGTGTATGTCAGGTTGGGGTGTGGTGTAGTGTACGTCAGGTAGGTGTGTGTGGTGTACTGTACACCACACACACACACCAACCTGACGTACACTATACCACACCACACACCAACCTGATGTACACTACGCCACACACACCAATCTGACACACTACGTCAGGTTGGTGTGTGTGGTGTAGTGTATGTCAGGTTGGGGTGTGGTGTAGTGTACGTCAGGTAGGTGTGTGTGGTGTACTGTACACCACACACACACACCAACCTGACGTACACTATACCACACCACACACACCAATCTGACACACTACGTCAGGTTGGGGTGTGGTGTAGTGTACGTCAGATTGGTGTGTGTGTGTGGTGTTGTGTATATCAGCCTGGTGTGGGTGAGTTCTGTAGTGGAATATCAGGATGTGGCTAGTCCACGGACGTGTGATGAATTCTGAAGCATTCATTCAAACACAGTGCAGGTTTGTCGGGACACGTTTCACATTGGAAACGAGTTTCCCTTCTTATCCCCCTTTTATAGCACACCCGGCACCTTTTTTTTGCTCTCCCCTCACAGGGAAAATGTTGCACCGGTACCATACGGGAGACTTGAGTTCCAGCAGTGCTGGGGCCCGCTCCTTCCTCGTCTCCAAACATCAGGGCCTTTATCACCGCCTCCTGGAACTGAAGGAAGGTGTTGTTGGTCTGGCCTGCACATCGTGATAGCACGTATGCGTTATACAGTGCCATTTGTACGATGTGCACAGCCAGTTTTTTATACCACACCTTCGTTTTCCGCATGGCACTATAGGGCTGGAGGACTTGATCAGAAAGATCAACTCCCCCAATGTGTTTGTTGTACCCCAGGGCACAGTCCGGTTTGTGGACCTGTGCTGGGGTACTTCGAACAGTGCTGGCCGTGGTGCCGGGACCATGGATTGTTGTCAAGAAAAAGACGTCCCTTTTGTCTTTGAACTTGACCGCAAGCATGTTGCCACTACATTGGGCCCGGCTCTCACCCTTTGGGAGAACCTGCTCAATTAGTGACAAAGGGAGACCCCTCTTGTTTCTGCGCACAGTACCGCAAGCAACGGTAGCTCTGGCAGAGAGGGACTGAAAGAGTGGGATGCTTGTATAAAAGTTATCAACGTACAGATGGTAACCTTTATCAAGCAGTGGGTGAACCAAATCCCACACTATTTTCCCACTCACCCCCAGAGCAGGTGGACAATCTGGGGGCTGGATACTGCTGTCCTTTCCTTGATAAACTCTAAAGCTGAGAGTGTACCCTGAGGTACTCTCACAGATCTTGTAGAGTTTTATCCCGTACCTCGCCCTTTTGCTTGGCAGGTACTGACGGAACTGAAGCCTCCCTTTGAAGCGGATGAGGGATTCATCCACACAAATTTCCCTTTGGGGAATGTACACTTCAGCAAACTTGTTGCTGAAGTGTTCGATGACCGGCCGAATTTTGAACAATCTATCAAAATTCGGGTCATCGCGAGGAAGGATGTCCGTATTGTCCCTAAAGTGGAGAAATTTATGAATCGCCTCAAAACGTTTGCGATTCATAACCATGCCAAATACTGGAGTTTGATATAAAATATCAGTACTCCAGTATTGGCGAAGTTCTGGTTTCTTCACAATTCCCATGTGAAGGACCAGTCCCCAATATTTCATCATTTCTACGGAGTCAACGGGCTTCCAAGTAGTAAATGATGAAACTGGGTTTTGGGCAAAAAATTGCAGGGCGTACAAATTTGTTTGCTCCACCATGAGACTGACGATTGACTCCGAGAAAAAGACTTTGAAAAAGTCTATCTCCCGGAGGTTGGCAGTCTCAAATTGGATTCCTGATTGGGGAATGAAATCAGGAATCCGTGGAGCAAAGTTTTCAGGGACGGGGGTCCAGACGGGGGCACTAGTGCTAGGTTGGGCGTCACTAGCACTAGGTTGGGGGTCACTTACACTTGGCTCCGACTCTCCTCCCCTGGGCTCCGGCTCCCCTCCCCTGGGCTCCGGACGATTTCTCGGCCTGCGACATCTTGGGGGTGGCGAGTCGGTGTCACTAGGGGAGGAAGAGTGGGAGGAATACAGAAAAGTGGGGTCCTCTCCCTCACTATCAGCTTCGGAGGCAAGAAAGGAATATGCCTCCTCAACTGAGTACAGCCTTTGTGACTGGGATGACTGGGATGAGCGGGACATTGTGTGTGTGGTGCGTGTGCGTGTGTAAAAAAAAATCTAAACTTTATTATAGTGTTGCGTGTGCGTGTGTATGTGCGAGTGTTTGGTGCAACTCTTCTGCAGGAGGAGGCTATCAGGTGCGGGGAGCTGTCAGACGCGTGTGGGGGCTGTCAGGCGCGTGGGGGCTGTCAGGCGCGGGGGGCTGTCAGGCGCGGGGGGCTGTCAGGCGCGGGGGGACAGGAGGGGGCTGAGGAGATGCAGCGTCAGATGGAGATGAAGCTGGCAGCAGCAGGTGATCAGGGGGGCAGGGGGTGATCAGGGGGGCAGGGGGTGATCAGTGGGTGATCAGGGGGGCCAGGGGGTGATTAGCGGTGATCACTGAAGAGGGTGATCACCAGGGCAGGAGGGGCTGACAGACACAGGGGCGGTAGCAGAGAAGAAAACGCAGCAGCAGCAGCAGGTGATAAAGGGGGGCAGAGGGGTGATCAGGTGGACGGGGGGGCAGGGGGTGATCAGGGGGGGCAGGGGGTGATTAGCGGTGATCACTGAAGAGGGTGATCACCAGGGGAGGGGCTGACAGACGCAAACGCGGTAGGAGAGAAGAAAACACAGCAGCAGCAGCGGGTGATGAAGGGGGGCAGAGGGGTGATCAGGTGGACAGTGGGGGGGCAGGGGGTGATCAGGGGGGGTAGGGGGTGATCAGGGGGGGCAGGGGGTGATTAGCTGAAGATCACTGAAGAGGGTGATCACCAGGGGAGGAGGGGCTGACAGACGCAGGGGGCAGTAGGAGAGAAAACACAGCAGCAGCAGCAGGTGATAAAGGGGGGCAGGGGGTGATCAGGTGGACAGGGGGGGGGCAGGGGGTGATCGGGGGGGTAGGGGGTGATTAGTGGTGATCACTGAGGAGGGTGATCACCAGGGGAGGAGGGGCTAACAGATGCAGGGGGCGATAGGAGAAAAGAAAGTAGAGCAGCAGCAGGTGATAAAGGGGGGCAGGGGGTGATCAGGTGGACAGGGGGGGGGCAGGGGGTGATCGGGGGGGTAGGGGGTGATCAGGGGGGGGGCAGGGGGTGATTAGTGGTGATCACTGAGGAGGATGATCACCAGGGGAGGAGGGGCTAACAGATGCAGGGGGCGATAGGAGAAAAGAAAATAGAGCAGGAGCTGGTGATAAAGGGGGGCTGGGGGATGATCGGGGGGGGCAGGGGGGAGGGAGCGGAGGTTGGGGGGAGTGGAGGACAGGAGAGGGGAGGTACCTGTCCTCAGCAGCAGCGGTGGTACTGGCGGTAGCAGTGGGGGAGGCGGCGGTGGCAGTGGGGGATACGGCGGCGGCGCTCTGAAGATGTGTGCGGCGGCTGCGGCGGCGATCGCGGAGTCTGGGGGGGCAGGTGAGCAGTCGGGCACCTCGCTCCTCAGCTTCCACGGATGGGATGAAGCTGAGGAGCGAGGCAGACGCTGTTTTTCTCCGCCCCTCCAGCTCTGATTGGAGTGCTAACGTCACATGGACGCTAGCTCCAATCAGAGCTGGAGGGGGTTAAAAAAAGGTCAGCAGCGGTGATCGTAGACCCGGGGGGGCAAAGCCACCCCCCCTGGGGTGAAGTACAGGTCCCCCTGCACCTGCGGGTACGGTGACATTTGAATGACCCCGGTCACCGGACCCGCAGGGAAGCATTCCCGCCATGACGCCACATAGGCGTCATGGGTCGGAATGGCACCGACTTTCATGACGCCTACGTGGCGTCATGGGTCGGGAAGGGGTTAAGTAGATGTCGCAAAAACTTAAACATAAACAATATTTGCAAATGCTCCAGAAAAGATGAGAGGAGACCTCCTGGACTTTTGGAAGTGTTGGCAAATCTCCCACATACCATAAAAGCCTGCTCAACCCTCCCAAAAAGTAGTACTTCCCTAAGTTTGTTGCCATGATGTGGAACCTTGATGTTTAGAATGACAATCAGAGAAAAAACTTGTATGTATCGAACACTTAATTTGCACATGTGCTAGTACACATTCTGACATCCACGGAAACACATTAATGCTAGGTACTTATTGTACATGGACTGTACATACAGGATGCTTACTCTTATTATTATAATATACATATGTGCTCCTTGGGACATCATTTTTGTCACATGTCTCCTTGTCCTCCCATGAATCAAGATAAAATCAATAAGAAATAACCTAAAAAAAAAAATACTACAGCAATAAACCTGCCTGAAAAATGTCAGCACAGCTAAACACAAGTAAATATCATTTATTCTCCTCCATGGACAATAACCTTAAAATCTCACTAAACGTCAATGAACTCTATGAATAATAGAGTTGCATTGGAGTAGGTCCTATAGCACTATACAGAACATGATTATCATGGAAGATTCCATTCTTAAACATTGACTAAAAAGGGCTCCAGATTCCATGTACAAGTTCTCAGATCAGTTCCCTGACTTCAACCATAAAAAGGAAGTTGACCGACTAATACAGAATCAGTCTTCTCTAGGGACCTAGACCTTCTGTCTTTTCTCATTTCACCACTTCAAACAGAGGTTAGAGAAGACAATCAAGACTGAGCCGAAAATATAATGGATAAAACAAACACAAGTCAGTCCCTTTGGGTCATCTGGTATCATTTTATATCTGTACTTTAGATAACTGCTGTAACCAAAATATAATGAACTATGTCTTCAAGATATAAAAGTGGGTAACAGAATCATATAAGAAAAGCTCAAGTACGAGAGAAGAAATCTATGATGAGAGAAGCAATATTTCATTACATTTCACTTTAGAGTCCCCTTTCAAACCTAGAAAAATGGCTTCTGGCCAAGGCATATCCGCTACATGTTTGTCACTCCCCGGTTCTGCTAAGACACTTAAAACTCTTATTCTTGAAGTTATAAACTACTACAACTTCTCTCCATGTGTTTATGGAATAAGCATATAATGTTTTGGACAGCACTTGAAGCTTGAGAAGTTATGTGTATTCAGTTACACTGAGCAATACAAACTTTAAGCAATTTTTGGCTTGAGCAAAATACACAACAGAGAGACCTCATTTTGATACTGTAGCTCATATGCCTACCGCATGAAGACATATGGTCTATATCAAAGATGACCCAAAAGTCTTTCTAATTCTACACTCAAGGCCGCCATCAAGGCATATTATTCGGTTACTATGTAATGGTAATATTTGATCTCGACATGGTGTGGCAGTATTTGCGCCTTGTATTGCTATTATTCGATCACTATGTGGTGGTAATATGTGGTCAGGCCATGTTGTGATGGCAATTGTCCCTTGTATTTGGGATTATTGGTCATGTTTAAAAATGTATATGACACATTCCCTTAAAGATAAATAAATAAAATTTTACCTAAAACAAGTATTGGGTATTTTAAGAAATTTTTATTAAGTTAGAGTAGAGAGAGCAAAGTACGCCTGCGCCGGAGAAGTGGCTGAAGATCAGAAGAGGACGTCATGGAAAGAAGATAGGAGGCGCCGCAGCGGACCGGAGACGCCCATCCGACCTGACCAGCAGCGGGACCGCCCCTGGGTAAGTATAATATAACGTCTTTTTCTCCTTTTTCAGGTAACATCGGGGCTTATCTACAGCATTTCATAATGCTGTAGATAAGCCCCTGATGCCGGTGGGCTTACCTCACCCGCGATTTTCGGGGTCACAGGTGCCCTTTAATTGATTGGTAGAAGTTCCAAGCAGATGAATGCCCAGAGTTCATCAAGTTATCGAGAATCCACAAGATACTAAAATGAGAAGAACAATTTAATTCTTCATTCTCTTAAATATCTAGTGCTTTGTCAAACAGAATGGCTTCTCCCATTGTATAAAGAGCAGGTCTACTTTAATCACAATCTTATAATAAGGCAATGTTTACAGTAGTAATTTCTCAGTAATTAGCTCTTTGAAAGATATTTATAACCCACAGAAGACCGTTACCTTCTGCGCTGTGGGAAGGCAAAATGAATCCCTTATGTGATATGAGTTGTAGCACCTATCATCTTACAAATACAGCAGATGGGGTCCTCATGGGAAATGGAGTCTTTAATATATTTATAAAGGTTCTGTTACGTACTGATCCCTGAGATCTTCCAGATTGCAGGGTGCTGGTAGAGCCAGAATATGTCACGCAACAGTCACAATTACCCAATTTATTTTTGCTTACAAGATAAGTTATTATCTTCACAAGAAGGAAATCCACAGCAACAAAATTTAATCTCTATAGACTCTAATTACTCGCATTTCATTCCAGTTGGAATACATTTTCTAAATGAAAAATGGTCAGTAGCTATAAAAATATTTCACAATCAAATACCTATTACGTAAGGTATTTAAAAAGTTTCTGCGAGAATAAAAACATTTCTGCACACATATTTTCAAGTTTTTTTAATTTCTATTCAGCCATTTTGAAATGTATTTGACAGCTTACATTGAGGATATGACCCCGATGCCATCAACCTCCGCCATCCCTATTTAAAAGATAGAGGGAGATTATAGGCTTTTTCTCCTAAGAAGATTTCTTTCCCCCAGTGGAAAAAATATAAAAGACAATTCTGTAGCAGACATCAAATAGGCTTCACAAATGTCTTCTCAATTTTCGGGCCCCCTTGGGCATGACGCTGTGAAAAAAGCTGAGGAAAACGTAACTTCTAATCTAATCTTTTGAAAAACCATGCGGTGATCTTGAACCAATAAAAAAGGGTGATATACAATGATGTGAGCGACAGCTTATGTTTCGTCTTGATGGATTTAAATGACTGAAGTTAAGCCTGTTCGCATATTAGAAAATGCTGTAATTTTGAATTCACTTCTCAAACTTTGATTTATACCCACATTTCACAAAGGCTTGAAGGACATCACTGTCTCATAGGAAAAAAGTCCCACGAGAGAGCAACTCCTTGTTTTGCAACTGTTAACATGAAAAACTGTCTTGTGACAAAGCATGACTTTTTCCCATTAATCCTCGAAATACAGCAAACAGAAAAAACTGAAGTCTTTCATAGCTTCTTTTCCAAAAGAAGACACGGGTGGTTAATCAAAGCAGACTAAAACGTAAGAAAAAGCCTTCCGTGTGAATCGAGCTGTTCTCTGAAAAGAAGAAGTCATAACTGATTAATCAGATTAAGGTTGAGATATATTAAAAAGATAGATCTCCATGACTATGTACTACTTCATAAAAGACTATCTCCATCACTGCCCTCTACCTCCTTTCAGAAGAAAGTTATCTCAACTGATTCACGCCATAGAGACGTTTCTAAGAAACGATAAATTATGCTTCACTTGTGGAACATGGAACCCAAATATTTAGAAGCCTGGGTCAAAAATGAATGCACTGTTAAACAATTATATTTTTCTTAATACACATTTATTCATGGAGAATCTTATAAAATGGTTACTTTTTACTTTTTGGTGGGACATTCAGAGATGGAAGATGAAAAATGAGTGAAAATAAAAACATTGGTGCACAAATTGGAATATAAGTGAATTACTTTTGTCTTTTGCTTTATGAGATTTTTTTTATGAATATAAGACTTTTATATGGTGGGAATTAATACTTGTTATGTCCACTTTAAAATTAGTCTAGAAAATGTCTATGTCTAAGTCCTGGACCAAATGTGGTCCTAATATGCGCTAAATTAATTAAAGATGTTCAACATATTATTGGTGCTATGTTTTGTGAAGTTTTAGGTAGAATGAAAAAAGAAAAAAGTATTATGTGTGCAACATTTTGGTCATTACAATGTAAAATGGGATTTTTTTGCAGTAATATATTCTGATAGATGCAAAAATTCTATTTTTTGAGTGCTATTACATCTTCTTTTAACTTAACGAAGCACTTACACTAAGTATTTTGTTCACTAAGTGTATGTGTTTGAACATGTAATGTAGTATGAGTGTATTAATATACTCACCTACCGCTGCTCTCTCCGGTGTCCAGCGACATCACCGCTCTGCAGACTCTCTGGGTAACACGGAAGTAATTTTTACAGTGTAAGTCTATGGAATGTCAGAACAAGGCTCCTTAGACTTACACTGTAAAAGAGACTTCCGACATATAGCATAGCAATTGGGGTGAGGTCACTGAAGTGGAGAAGAGCGGCACTGGACACCGGAGAGAGTGGCAGTAAGGGAGTATATTAATACACTCACACTATACTACATGTATACTATGTGTATACTACATGTATATACTGAAGACACACATTTAATGAATAAACAACTTAGCGGGAGTGCTTCTTTAAAAATCTCAGCTTACTATTCTTGCTGATCTAACCGGCTATTTCTAGTCCCCTCCCCCATGAATTATAGGAGAAAACATGAGACTAATAAATAATGCACATGGCCATATTATGGGTCTATGAGAATTTTATGGGTCCATATTGTACCTATGTGTGACTCCATTGCATGTCCCATTATGACATTGCTTCTAAAGGGGGAATTTAACACACAAAATGGATTTTCCTATTGTGTAATGAACAGGTGCCTAACACCTGTCGTGGAAGTTCAGATTCTGGCACGAGACCTGAACTTTATTTCAAAGTTTGGTTCAGGTACCAGAACAGTACCCGAACTTGAACCAGTTCCCAAACATGAAAACAATGGGATCCTTAACTTTGGTACCAGAAATTTCATTCGCTCTCTCACGCACTCTCTGCAATGGACTTCCACAGGAACTCCGAACATTGCAACGGGCTTCCAGGGAAAGTCTGTATTCGGCGTTTAGCACTGGACAGTAACAGTCTGGCATGAACGCTGAACTTTTGTGAGTAGGGATGAACAGACTCGAACTTAAGTTATATGGCCCTTAAGTAACCCTTTATGCCACCAAAAGTCAGTGTATTGTATTGTAAAGCTCATGAACCCTTAGAGTATGTGGACATGTTGCGCATTTACAGCAAATGTTTGTATTTGCAGGAAAACCACTGCATAAAATGCTAGCATTTTTGTGTGCATTTTTATGTGCTTTTACTTGTGTTTTTTTCTCCATTTATTGGAATAAGTAAAAAGCACTGGACAAATGCTGAAAGAATTGTCAGCTAAAAGATTTAATAATAAATGCGGTTAAAGTTCAAATCCGCAAGGAAATAAAAAAGTGCATGAGCTTTTAAAAATCTCATTCACTTTGCTGATAGTATAAAATGATGTGTTATTTCCCTGCAGCAAAAAAGGTACTGAAAATGCATAAGAATGCAATGTGTGAATAAGCCCTTAGGATGAAAAAAAGGACCGGCACTTACTACTTGTACCCATAGAAAATAGCTAGATGCCTTATGGTGCTAGTAGCCTAATGGGCAAAATGTTACATGTTGGTTATATGCCTCCAAAGAATAAAAAAAAAACAAGGCATCTGGTATATTTTTTACTTTAATTAGATGAAATTTCCACTTTAATTGCAAATCAAATATGTTTTATTGATGCAGATCATTTCTTACAAGTGATTTTCTAATAACTGCGTAGAGAGAAGGAGCGATGCTACATATTGTAATGTAAAATAGAATTGTTAAGCTTTATTCCTGGTTACAACAAGTTTAATTAAAACAGAAATAAACTACAATACACTTAACCACACTGGGAAATTTACATGCTAATCATCTCAAGTCTCAAAGTGCTGCCGAAGAGAATTACTTTGGGATTTTTTCTCTACAGCTTTAAATGCTCCAGTAATATGTGTATATATAAATATATATATATATATATATATATATATATATATATATCGTGATGCAAAATAATAAATGGATTAATAAATAAGCTATCCATTTCTATTAATAAATGTGGTATTTTATTAAATTAAATATTATATGAAGCATCACCCCAATAGTGCAAGTAACACCATATGTAAAACGAATCTAATTAAAATACATTAAATTGCCCTATCATTTCTATACTAAGTCAATTTCAGAGGGAAATTGGTAAAACTTATGACATATTCCATGAACATGTTGCCTGTAGGGTACACCCTTCATTGAAGGCAACTTTAAATTCTTTGACCATTTTTTTTAACACAGAGTCCCCTATGAGATGACCAACTTATACTTGGAGCATTTTTTTTCCATAGAAGTAGGTCAAGGTTGCATCTAAATGGATCAATTACAGATTTAACATCTCTCACTCTCCATTTCCCTCCTTCAACAAGCTATAAGCTACAGAATTATAGGTACATTACAATAACAGCGGCCGGCCGGTATAGGAATGAAAATGTTATAGTAGCACGCATGAAAATAAGTAAATATAAAAATAAGAGGAGAAAATGGTGAAATAACAGCAATCAGGCTAGTTCAGGAAGTTATTGTAGAAAATGAGATAATTGTGTTCCAACGAGCCGGCAGATTGGCTGTGATTGCCTCACAGATTGCTATTTTGTTTAATCATCTTAGATCTGTTTAAGAAATGGGGCCCAACATTTTCAAATTGTGTTTCTTTGTATTTTTTTTATTTTTTATTACTATTATTTTTAATCAGGCGCAATGCTTTGAATACACACGTGCTTCATTTCAAGGACTGGGGCTCGATGTGGGATTGTAGGAACGACTCAAAAAATAATTAGAAATTTAGCTAAAACAGAGGGGGGAGTATAGGAGGTGAATGGTCTCTTTGCAGACTGTAAATAAGAGTATTATATGTTTTTTTATTGTGGCCGAACAGGTTTAGATTCCATGTAGCCTGCTCCACCTACACTTGTGACTTAGCCATCTCTTTAGTTTATAGCGATAATTACATGGAGGTAGTTGTGTATAGCAAATTAGGTTTGAAAAGAACATAATCAAACATATTGTGATCCATGAAAGGCTGCTTAGATCTTATTCTTTCATAATGTAAATGATGGTACAAATTTGGCAAGGATTGTTCGCGAGAATGGCTAGAGTTAAAACACGGACTTCTGCGACAGAGCAGCCAAATTACAGGTTTATATGCTGAAAAATGAAACCTTCCACTCTTCATAAGGTACTCAAAGTTTAAATGATTTCCATCATTAACTTTGTAGTTTTACAACCAGTGGAATAGTTCGCCTGTAATTTTAAATAAAATAATTAGAGGGTATGCACCATTAGAAACAGCTTCTCCACGATCGTCCCTGCTATGCCTTATATTCCAATTGCCTGGAGAAAAGTACAGGCTTATTTTCATTAAACAAGGGCACTGCTATCTTTATCAGCGTCGTTCTGGTCAGATCATCTCAAAGAAGGCTGCAACCGGGGACTGTCATGTATAATGTAATATGATAATGAACAAGCTCATACTGATGACATGGAATATGCATGTGATTGGAGAGAGCTCCGAGAACTAATCTAGAAAAAAAAAAACATAAAGCTGATTTTTTTTGTCTCATTAAATTCAGTACAACTAGTGATCTGGCCTGCTACCTTCACCAATATTTCTCCTCTATTTATCATGTAACATCAAGATCATTCAAGCATGAAGAATGTGGGAGGTTGGTGGGACATCTTACCTAACAGCAAAACAATCAGATGTTCAATTGTAATATAGCCAATGTTTCATTCCTCATACATCAATTATCTGGGGAGAGTTAGGAGACCCTCATACACATAAGATAGCTGTGGTGGGTCTTGAAGAAACTAACTGTGTTTAGGGGTCTAAAGTCTATATTCAAAACCTATATTTTCTTAACTGTGTTATGGTCCTATATAGGCTACAAAACTGGCGACACTACAGTCACTAGGTTACTGACAAACACTTGAAAAGTCTCTACATTTTTGGACCATGACAAAAATGTGGCAACTTTGAGCATTTTCATGCTAATTTCGGTCATAGTCGCCAAAGTGGCCAGCGTATTGGCAAGACGTGGTGTGGCAAAATCAGATCAGTAAATTGTTCAATATATGTGCCACATTGGTGGCATAACTTATGCCCAACTTGATCTCCAGTCACTGATAGGAGTAAAGGTACCTTCACACTGAACAACTTAACAACGATATCGCTAGCGATCCGTGACGTTGCAGCATCCTGGATAGCGATATCGTTGTGTTTGACACACAGCAGCGATCTGGATCCTGCTGTGACATCGTTGGTCGGAGCAGAAAGGCCAGAACTTTATTTTGTCGCTGGATCTCCCGCAGACATTGCTGAATCAGCGTGTGTGACGCCGATTCAGCGATGTCTTCACTGGTAACCATGGTAAACATCGGGTTACTAAGCGCAGGGCTGCTACATACAAACACTACGTACTTACATTCCGGTGTCTGTCGCGTCCCCTGGCGTTCTGCTTCCCTGCACTATGTCAGCGCCGGCCGGCCGTAAAGCAGAGCACAGCGGTGACGTCACCACTGTGCTTTACGGCCGGTGCTTACACAGTGCAGGGAAGCAGAACGCCGGAGGACGCGACAGACACCGGAATGTACGTATGTAGTGATTGGATTTTTTTTAACATTTACACTGGTAACCAGGGTAAACATCGGGTTACTAAGCATGGCCCTGTGCTTAGTAACCCGATGTTTACCCTGGTTACCCGAGGACTTTGGCATTGTTGGTCGCTGGAGAGCTGTCTGTGTGACCAACGATCGCCATCATTGTCTAGATCGCTGCAGCGTCGCTAAATGTGACGGTACCTTAAGATTTTTGTCAATGTGCTGACCAGTGATAAGATGCACCTAATTCATTAAGTACTTATTACTTAATAAATTAGGCTCATCTTACTCTTATATCCATCATTAAGATTGGTGTGCGAAATACCAGTCTTAATGAATTGGGCCCTTTTCCCCTATTCATCAAGACTGTATTTTTTATATGATTCGTCAAGTAGAGTTTGATTGAATAAGAGGTGTCAAATTCATTAAGAGGCTTGTGCATTTTAGTGAATTTGGCATATCTTTCATCTGCCATGCATCACCACAAAAATATGCTCAAGTCAATAACAAGATTACATTTTTGCCATAACTTACTCCACAAATACGCCAAGCATTTTTATTTTTTTTATTTATTATCACTCAGTCATGTCCCCTCTGGCAATGTTTCAACTACACTTCAAAAAGTTTGTGAAGTTGGCCATGACTGGCATAAAAATGGTGAGTCAACGATGAGATGTGTCATTCCAAACAGTTTTTTATACCAGGATTCTGTTTTATGAATCAGCCCCTAAAATAGTATTTAGGTTTATTTTTTATGAATAGCATTCAATAAAGTTTACATATTTGTTTATGTGCCTCACACATGGAGAAATGGTGGGATTCGTGTGAAAATTGAGTTCCCGTGGCTTAAATGTTAACTGAAAAGTTCCATTGAGTGTGGCCTTCAATGACAGTCTTTGATAAAACCGGCAAAGTTTAAAAATAGATTTATTGTGAACGGTTTCATCAATTTGGTACAGCAGTAAGATGAAGAATGTGAACGGCTTGTGTTATTTAAGCCACAGTCATCTAATTGATTCTAGTGTCAGCAAAGTCATTCGCTAATCTATAACTTTAAAGATTGATAGTTGCACTTTCTCGTCTTATCACTGCCTAAGCCACTGATTGTACAAAGAACACTGAAACATTGACACTTCCCCAGATAACAGGCATTTGACCCACCAAGATGGTCCATTTTTTATATCTACTGTCAAGCAAAGTTTTAGTCCATTTCCCATGTGCAGATAAGGGTACCGTCACACTATACGATTTACCTACGATCACGACCAGCGATATGACCTGGCCGTGATCGTAGGTAAATCGTAGTGTGGTCGCTGGGGAGCTGTCACACAGACAGCTCTCCAGCGACCAACGATGCCGAGGTCCCTGGGTAACCAGGGTAAACATCGGGTAACTAAGCGCAGGACCGCGCTTAGTTACCCGATGTTTACCCTGGTTACAAGCGTTAAACTAAAAAAAAACAAACAGCACATACTTACATTCTGGTGTCCGTCAGGTCCCTTGCAGTCTGGTTCCCGCACTCAGTGACTGCCGGCCGTAAAGTGAAAGTGAAAGCACAGCCGCTGTGCTCTGCTTTCACTTTACGGCCGGCAGTCACAGTGCGGGAAGCAGAGACGGCAAGGGACCTGACGGACACCAGAATGTAAGTATGTGCTGTTTGTTTTTTTTTAGTTTAACGCTTGTAACCAGGGTAAACATCGGGTAACTAAGCGCGGTCCTGCGCTTAGTTACCCGATGTTTACCCTGGTTACAAGCGAACGCATCGCTGCATCGCATCGCTAGATCGCTAGATCGGTGTCACACACACCGATCTAGCGATGACAGCGGGAGATCCAGCGATGAAAGAAAGTTCTAAACGATCTGCTACGACGTACGATTCTCAGCAGGATCCCTGATCGCTGCTGCATGTCAGACACAGCGATATCGTAACGATATCGCTGGAACGTCACGAATCGTACCGTCGTAGCGATCGAAATGTTATAGTGTGACGGTACCCTAAGTTATAAACAAAATCCTGAGTTTCTAACACATAAAACGAGACTGGTAAAAGTTCTACCTACAAACCTAAAACTATGAGAACTGGAGAAACCACAAGGTTGTTTAATGCAAATGAAATGCAGACACACCAGAATACCACAAAAGATACAAATCAGCAGAGATGAAGTAAAGGTAAATGACTAAACCTGTCCAGGAGTTCAGGAGGTAATTTACACAGCGTGCCGGCATAGTTACTGTAAATGTCGCTTGTCTAACCACTTACTTCTTATATGTGAGCAGATGTTTATACGATCATACTATATGAGCAAATGGGTAAAAGAAAGTTTCCCAAAAATAGTTCATTCTATAAAGCTGCAGAACATAAAATTATCTCACCTTCATAATTGTAGTGAATATCTCAGTTGTTAACCCCTTAAAGACTGGGCTTTTTTTTGCAAGAAGGGTTTTCATTTTTAATACCATACAATGTACTGAATTTTTTTTTTACCTAAAACAAGTATTGGGTATTTTAAGAAATTTTTAATAAGTTAGAGTAGAGTAGCGGCCGGCCAAAAGAGTCTACCTTGTCGTGGTGGAGGCTTAAAAATGCTTAATGTGTGATTGGTGAGGAAGTGGTACTTCACGTTGGGACTGTGGAATGTTCGATGGGTGGAGGCGAAGCTTGGGTTGAGCCTGGGCTAAGTCTCAAGGGGTCCCAAAAATGTTGCCAATATGGGGCCCTGAAATTCCTGGTGGCAGCCCTGTCTATACTTATAAAAATGCTGTAGGCAATTTACTACAAATTGCTAAAATTACCAAAGTATGAGGTGCTTCAAGGCTACCATTCCTATTAGAATACGGTCAACTGGACCCTACTACCATCTAAGGTATATGGGGTATCTTTGGTTCTCCCTTGACAAAGGATGTCATGATAGAGAGGGATTAGGAACGCTGATTTACAATGCCCATATGTTCTGCTTTCACAGCATTCTTGGTTTCCATGGAAGTTTGGCTGCATCTTAAGGTACCATCACACTAAGCGACGCTGCAGCGATACCGACAACGATGTCGATCGCTGCAGCGTCGCTGTTTTGGTCGCTGGAGAGCTGTCACACAGACAGATCTCCAGCGACCAACGATCCCGAAGTCCCCGGGTAACCAGGGTAAACATGGGGTTACTAAGCACAGGGCCGGGCTTAGTAACCCAATGTTTACCCTGGTTACCAATGTAAAAGTAAAAAAACAAACACTACATACTTACATTCCGGTGTCTGGTCATGTCCCTCGCCTTCAGCTTCCCGCACTGACTGAGCACCGGCCGTAAAGTACAGCGGTGATGTTACCGCTGTGCTGTGCTTTACGGCTGGCCGGCACTCACCAGTCAGTGCGGGAAGCTGACGGCGAGGGGCATGACCAGACACCGGGAATGTAAGTATGTAGTGTTTGTTTTTTTACATTTACAACGGTAACCAGGGTAAACATCGGGTTACTAAGTGTGGTCCTGCGCTTAGTAACCCGATATTTACCCTGGTTACCAGTGAAGACATCGCTGAATCGGCGTCACACACGCCGATTCAGCGATGTCAGCGGGAGATCCAGCGACAAAATAAAGTGCTGGACTTTCCCCAGCGACCAACGATCTCCCAGCAGGGGCCTGATCGTTGGTCGCTGTCACACATAACGATTTCGTTAACGATATCGTTGCTACGTCACAAAAAGCAACGATATCGTTAACGATATCGTTATGTGTGACGGTACCTTTACTCTACTCAACCACATGAAGAACAAATGAAAGCTGGGCAGAGCATTTGTGAATGGGCAAAAAATCATGCAGTGAAAAATGCGCAGAAAAATCAGTGCGGAATTGCTGCGGATTTCAAAGTAGTGCATGTCACTTCTTTTGTGCGGATCTGCAGCGTTTCTGCACCCCTCCATGATAAAAATCCGCGGTGGCAAAAACCGCAGAAAATAAGCACAAAATCCGCATCAATTCCGCATAAAAACCGCACAAAATCCGCATAAAAACCCCGGCAAATCCGCAGCTGCGGATTCTGCCAGGAGATGCGGATTTTGTGCAGAAAATTCTGCACCTCTTTTCCTACGTGTGCACATAGCCTTACCATCAGTATGTCGTTCAGGATCTTACTTTTTCTAAATTACAAGAGCAAGGACTAGATTCAGTAGCTTTTTCATCATTAATATCTAGACGGACAACCCCTAATTCTCTGCCATCACCGTCCCCACCTGAGGTTGTAGAATATATGATGAATCTAGTTTTCCATTTTGCAAACAATTGCCAACTCACTGATCTACTCGAAAAATTATCTTTTCATGAAATGTTGGAATCACATAAATATAATTCTCCTAGTTCTTATTTTATTCTGCCATATGACACATTCCAAGTTCTATAAGACACAACAGCACTTACGTCAAGAGTTAAAATGTATCTGCCGTCTACAGAAATGACTAAGTTAATTAGCTTCAGTCAAACCGGTTGGTCGTTTAGCCTAGGGATATAATGACTCAACTTTTTCTAGTAAGTTTCTAGTAACAACTATTACAAGGGACTGTTCTGAACACACTTTTAAGAGCATGTTGGGTAAGATCTATTATCAGGTCATACATTTCTGTACATTAGAAAGTAAATTTTGAAGTAGTGTTTAATTCTTCTGTAATAGGCAAATGACTACTGAAAGTAATGTGACTTTCATTCATGCGTAAAATTAGTAGCTCCTAAAAATAGGGGCATATTTAAAATAGCGCCCAGCATACGTAACATTTTTAGAATTTTGCTTTCTCCATATGAAGCATTTTTTACATTCTCGCTGTTGTTACAATTAGATCCTGCCTGGCGTGTGTTAAATGTAAGAGCTGTTTAATAATTACACACATGGCAAAGTGGTTTCCTTTTACAGGAGGGATTATTGTTCAAAGCACATAATAATGTTAAAAAGCAGATGTAAAAGTAATGGATTTTATAGTTCTGGAAAAAAAATGCACTGATTCTGGAGTACATTAATAATATGTTCTAGCAATTGTACAGTTCCAAAAAGCTTCATTTTACAAAAAATCCCTTGATTAAGCTGACAGATATCAAAGACTTGCCACTAATATGTGCTTTATTGATGCCATTCATGGTCCATATGAAGTATCTTAACCGTCTGCGGAGAATTACTTGTAAGTGCTATGTGCCGAATGCATCATAATCAAACATGGGAATTGTTACTAATGGATTTACGTTCTAAATCAAGCTACAAAAGTCATGGCCTGGTAAAAATCAAAGCAGAAGGCCACTCAAATCACTGACAATTGCTACAAAGTTGTGTAGATTTCCTGTTACAGAAGTCTCTTAACAGTGCCAAAAGATTAAAGGTGTGGTCGGAAGTCCAAAGTAATTCTCATTCTAAATCCCTTTCTATTTAGTGATATAATGTAAACTGTTTTATAATATAGTTGCATTAAAAATTCCCCATCCTTCTTTAACTACATTATCTGACTGCTTTTCTAATTTTTTTTTTACTTCCATCTTGATGAAGCTTCGCTTAAGAATCCCAGTGCATGCTGGGATACTCAAACGAAATGTCATCAGGGATCAGAAGCAGCGTCACTGCCTCAGCCCCTGCTCCCTCCCTGGAACAAAGCGCCATCAGTGATGCTTGTTTCAGGGGCTGGACCTTTCCCTGCGCACTGTGCACAATGACAGCATACTCTCTGTTGCTTGCTCAGATCAGCAGTAATGAGTCAGAAACAGATCGCACTGTCAGTGCACAGTGTCAGAATACCCAAAGTACAGAGACCAGTACCACTCACGCAAGAGACATTACTGGTCTCTGCCTGCTGGGTATAATGATAACAAGCTCTGTTGCCGAGTTGTTACTGCTGATCTGAGTAGGTAACTGAGAGCGCGCTGTCATTGTGCACATCACACAGTGTATAGTGCACGCAGGGATTAGCCCAGTCCCTAAAACGAAGGTCACTGATGACACTTAATTTCAGGAAATGGGCATGGTCTGTAGTAGTGATACAGCCCCTGTCCCCAGATAACACTTCATTTGAGCATGCCAGAAGGTACCGGGACTCTCAAAACAAAGAGTAATCAAAAAGGAAGTGAAAAAATAGAAAATTTAGAAAAGGTTAGGGAATTTTTTAATACAAGTATATTAGAAAATAGTTCAGAAATAGATGGGGATTTAGAATGAAAATTATTTTGTGCTTCGGACTACCCCTTTTTAATATTTTTTCCCTGTGTTAATTCTCAATATTACATATAACTTAATTTATGAACATCTATCATATGATTTCTTTGCCTGTATGGACTGGATGGGTTGTTAATGACATCTGGTGAGAATTTAATGTCAAATGCACCTTTAAAAATATATTTATTTAGAAAATTGGTGATGTGTTCAACGCTTATTGCACCCACTGTATATCTGTTTACAAACTAAGAATTTTTGTGTTGATTTTATTAAGTTGTGTCTTAATTTATCATGCAACACAACATGACACAATTTGAATAAAAAAATACACTGAAGAAATGAGTTCAGCTAACAGGTTTACTGTTTTGTCTGTTGCTGCTTCCCAGGCCTCCCATGAGGACGTAACCTTTTTACCTCTGCTATTAGTAAGCTCTCTCTGCTCTCAAGGAAAAATAAACAAGACCAAGGAGGAAGCTCAAGAAGTTGGGTCATCTCCAGCAGTCTAAACTAATAACTACAGTGTTGGTGATACCACTTGTATGACATCTTAATGAAAATCAGACACAACTGTGCGATTACAAAGGAAAAAATTGTGCCAGACCTCAACTGACTCAACACTGATAGCCTTAAACTGGAATCAGTCATTCAAAAATTATTCTCATACATATATTAGTGCCAAGTGAGCCCGTTTGCAGGAGTTATGTTAGATGGCAACATATCATGGAAAATATTCTCTTGAAGTTTATGAAGTGTTTTAATAATGGGCAGTCAGAGCTCTAATTCAATTTAAAATATGTGATCCCCTAGGTGCAAGAAGTTAGCGTGCTGTACATTACGACATTGGCACAGAAGGGGCTATACTGTGGTATTGCATATTCTTAAAAAACACAAATATGCTAAAGCCCAGGCAAAGAGTGACCTCATACTGCTGTTTTTTCAGCTGATACTTTATTTCTTCTTAAATGCACATTTTCCTTATCACATCTTTGCTGAATTCAAGATTATCTGAATTGGCATTGATAGCTTACATTCAATAATATAGTTAAGAATACAACACGACAAAACTAGACTAAACTTAAAAAAAAAAAAAATCTGTAGATCAATACACAACACGGATAATGGTAATGTAATGGATATACAATAAATAAGAAACAATTATCATATTTCAAATTGGGCTGCTATGCCGATAAATCCCAACCTTATAAAGGGGTGGTCCAACCTCTAAATTTTTTCAAGTCTCAAGGAAGGGAACTGTAAAACAATCACCACTTCTTGTCTCGGAGAAGAATACCGATGTGGCCTTCTCTGAATCTAAGGTGGTTAGAGGTGCAGTGTTTGACTTATTTTACTATTTTCAAATGTTCCCTGACACTTTAAATTTGGACAAATCCTGTTATTGTTTAACATTATTCAAACATGTTATGGTCATGGTCAGCTATACAGAACATTGCCATAAAGCACAGTGCTAGTGTTTACGCCACAGTGTAGTGATGCCCACAAACATGTATTTTTCAGACTATAAGACTCACTTTTTTCTTCCAAAAATGTCGAGGAAAATGGGGGATGCGTCTTATAGTCTGGATGTATCAACTCTGGATGTGGTGTGGATGTGGGAGAGCGGCATCGGCAAGGCAACGGGTCACAGAGGCAGGAGCCGGCTGCTGACGCTAACTCTTTGGCCAGCTGCTAAAGAGCAATGAATATTTACTGCATTTCATGCCAATGGGTGTGGAGGGCAATGAATATTCCTTTCTCTTTAATAGCATCCTGGTATGATTGGCCCCATCCCCGTCTTGGTATACATGGCCCCATATTTATCCTGGTATTGTTGGCCCCCATCTCTGTCCTGGTATGAATGGTCCCATCCTTATCCTGGTGTGCATGGCATGGCCCCATCGGAAAACATTAAAAAAATACACTTACCTTCCTGGCGCTCCCTCGAATAATCAATGCCAGCAGCTGCTTTATGTTTGTTAGCAGGACATTGCAGGGACATCATATGCCGATTACATGCTAGAGGGCAGCTGCCGGAATACTTGCTGCTCTGCATGTTTTTTTAATGTTTTCTGATGGGGCCATGCATACCAGTATGGGGGTGGGGGCCAATCACACCAGGATACGGATGGGGCCATGTATACTGAGATGGATGAGGGTGACCTTCCTGCCAGGATAGGGATAAGGGAGCCATTCCTACCAGGACAGGGATGAGGGTCAATGCCTACAATGCTAGGGATGAGGAGGCCATGCATACCAGGATAGGGATGAGGGCCATGCATACCAGGATAGGGATGAGGGGTCCATGCACACCAGATTAGGGATGAGGGGGCCATGCATACCAGGATAGGGATGAGGGGGCTATACATACCAGGGTAGGGATGAGGGGGGCCATATATACCAGGATAGGGATGAGGGGAGCCATGCATACCAGAATAGGGATGACTGAGCCATGTGTATAAGGATGGAGATGAGGGGGCCATATATACAAGGATAGAAGTTATTAAGTAAAGAATTGACCACATTTTTTGCTTCAATTTTTTTCCCCAATTCCCTCCTCTAAAACCTAGGTGCGTCTTATGGTCCAGTGCATCTTATAGTCCGAAATATACGGTAGATAAAAGTCATCTAGTCATCTGAACCAGCTGATCATGGCAGGGTTAGTCAACAAGCTAATATTTATGGAGGCCACCTGGTCCCCTCCCTCAATAGCAGTTGTCAAGAAAAGGAGGATCATGCATGTTACATTTCAACATGTCCATTCCCTTGTTCCCAAGAGATAAAGAGCAGTCTAACAATTGTTTATTCCCCTATAAATGCTGAAAATACATTTTTTAAGTAAATGTGGATACATATTGGAAGGTTAGGAGCGACAGCGGACCATTAAGCAAGTTTATGTAAATATTGTAGTGGGTAGCATGGTGGCTCAGTGGTTATCACTGTTTTACAGCCCTCTGGTCCTGGGTTCAAATCCCACCAAAGACCACATCTGCAAGGAGTTTGTATGTTCTCCCCGTGTTTGGAGTGTGGTAAGAAACCGGAGTACCCAGAGGAAACCCACGCCTTGGTACGTAAAGCAAAGACCTCAAGCTAACGACAAATTCCTTATCAGTAAGTCTTTGGAGTGTGGGAAGAAACTGGAGTACCCAGAGGAAACCCACGCAAAGACTTACTGATAAGGAATTTGTTGTAAGCTTAAGGTCTCCGTGTTAAGTACCACCAAGGACAACATCTGCAAGGAGTTTGTGTGGATCTACGCCAGGTGCTCCACTTTCCTCCTACATTTCAAAGACATACTGAAAGGGAATTTACATCCCCAATGTGGACAGTGATGATGATATCTGTAAGGTACTGTGGAAATTAATGGTGCAAATAAATGGTGCTAAATAAGTGACATATAAATAAATGTATGGTCAAGGTTGGCGGTCAGTGGAATATTAGCCTTTCCTCATAATATTTATTGTGGAACTTCAATGTCCTTGTCCTTTTTGCTTAGGTAAGGGAAATCATTTTAGCAATTTTAACACTTGTTCACTATCTGTTAGTAGCTACCCAGAATAGTAGTCCAATTGTGACATTGGACCAATACTACATGTCTTCTGTTTTACATACTATATGAAAAACAGAGATTGAATTACTTTATTATTATTATTATTATTATTATTATGTCAGAGAAGGTATCAATAAATAAAAGAGACAGACGCCAGAGAATAAATATGGGTATATTACAGAAACAATTAAGAAATTTGCCAATATCTGTCAATTTTTATACATGGTGAAGTTTATCAAATAAAGAAAAAAAGAGTAGAGTTATGAATTTATTGGTTGCACATTGCAACCAATCACAGAGCAGCTTTCATTTTACCAGAGCAACTTAAAAAAAATAAATGATGAACTCTGATTGGTTGCTATGGGCAACACAGGCAGATTTTTCAAGCAGTTTTTTTTTTTCTTTTAAATGAAGCAAAAAGAAAATCCTGTTTTTGTAATGATTCTGGGAACAAGGGAGCAGTTGGGAAGTGATTTATCAATCGAGGACAACAACAAAGTGTTTCTGTATCCCATAATTATAGAATCAGAAATAATATGGCTGTAATTATACGGGATTACATCAGAATATGGTGATTGAGCTTATTAACCATATCACTGTATAATCGAATGAGGATGAGATTTTGTAATTTCCTGAAATCCTAATATTATGCAAGTTCAGTCTTGTCCAGAGAGCATGAGAACTAGGGAAATCTAAATGTACGTGGTAATGGTGAGGGGTTCGGCCATTGTCCGAGAGCTAGGACGCTTTATAAGGAATAAGTATCACTATCTAAGCATCTACTCTGGAATAATTGACACATTTATTCATCTCTGTATTGCGAGATATTTTAATAGGCAAGTCACAACGACGACCATTCATCCTATTCCTAATATGCTCATCCTGTAGGGATAGAATCGGATACAAAAATGCTTTGTGCGAGCCCGGTCTCTTTCATACTTTACAATCTTTTTATTCCATGTACAATTTTTTTCTGCATTTTTTCCCTTTTTTTTGCGTGTGTTTATTCCGTGAAATGTTCGCCACATCTTTATTAAAATTCAATTTCCAAGAAACAAAAATTCACTATGGACATAACCGTAATAACAGCCTCAAATCATGCTTGATAATTACGCTACAGAGTGTGTTTAGCCGGATGAAAAGATGTTTTCCAAGGCAAAGAAAAGAAATAGGGATATATATGCAGATCTGATTCAGAGCAGCATATTTAACATTACCATAAGTAATGAAAACCACTTTCCTAACTGAGCAATTCTGCTGATACTTCTTCCAGAACAGATGCTTTAGCTAAAGCCTATCTGCTCACACCATTCCTGCTCCCATAAAAAAGGAATCAGTGCCTGACTGACCCTGGTTCTGTCAGCTGTTTTTCCTTCTTGGCTACAGGCATACAGATTTATCTCTGATAGACAGTAAAAACATAAGCAATAACTGCATGAGCTCCACTGCTCGCTGGAAAATGTCTCTTCTTAAAAAAACACAGCAGAAATCGTCCATAAAATAAGATCATCTATGTTCTTTACTAATGAGCCAACACATATTGTCTGGCCATCCTTTCTCACCTCTTCCCACTGCAACCAATTTTAATTTTTGTACTTTCTTTTTTCCTCCCCTTCCTCCAAAGGTCGTAACGTTTTACATTTTCTGTCTATATGAGGTCTTATTTTTTAGAGGGATGAATAACAGTTCTTATTGACACCATTCATTTTACCCTATAACGTACTGGTAAATAGGGGAGAAAAAATGCAATGAAAGTGCTGTAAAATGGGGAAAGAAAATGACCTGTAAACATGATTTTACTGGTCAAAACAGTAATGGCAATACCAAACTTGTAGTTTTCATTTATATACTGTATACTAGCTGAAGAGCCCGGCGTTGCCTGGGCATAGTAAATATCTGTGGTTAGTTATAGCACCTCACTTCTCTTATTTTCCCATCACATCTTTCATTTTCCTTCTCACATCTCTCATTTTCCCCTCACTCCTCTTATTTTCCCCCTCACTCCTCTTATTTTCCCCCCTATCTCGTCATTTCGACCTCACATCTGTCATTTTCCGATCACTCCACTAGTTTCCCTCACTCCTCTCATTTTGCACTCACACCTTTTCATTTTCACCTCACACCTCTCATTTTCACCTCACTATATATACATGTTTGTCATCTCCCTTATATATAGTATACACCTGTATGTCATCTCCTGTATATAGTATATACCTGTATGTCATCTCCCCTGTATATAGTATATACCTGCTGTGTGTCATCTCCCCTGTATGTATATATATATATATATATATATATCTGTATGTCATCTCCTCCTATATATAGTATATACCTGTATGTCATCTCCTCCTGTATATAGAATATACCTGTGTCATCTCCCCTGCATATAGTATATATCTATGTGTCATCTCCTCCTGTATATAGTATATACCTGTATGTCATCTCCTCCTATATATAGCATATACCTGTATGTCAGCTCCTCCTGTATATAGTGTATACCTGTAGGTCATCTGCTCCTGTATATAGTGTATACCTGTGTGTCATCTCCTGTATATAGTATATACTTGTATGTCATTTCCTCCTGTATATAGAATGTACCTGTATGTCATCTCCTCCTCTATATAGTATATACCTGTGTGTCATCTCTCCTGTATATTGTATATATCTGTGTGTTATCTCCTCTGTACATAGTATATATCTATATGTCATCTCCTCCTGTATTAGACCTCGTTCACACGTTATTTGGTCAGTATTTTTACCTCAGTATTTGTAAGCTAAATTGGCAGCCTGATAAATCCCCAGCCAACAGGAAGCCCTCCCCCCTGGCAGAATATATTAGCTCACACATACACATAATAGACAGGTCATGTGACTGACAGCTGCCGTATTTCCTATATGGTACATTTGTTGCTCTTGCAGTTTGTCTGCTTATTAATCAGATTTTTATTTTTGAAGGATAATACCAGACTTGTGTGTGTTTTAGGGCGAGTTTCGTGTCAAGTTGTGTGTGTTGAGTTGCGCCTGGCGACATGCATACAGCGACTTTTGTGAGATGAGTTTTGTGTGGCGACATGCGTGTAGCAACTTTTTGTGTGTCGAGTTGCATGTGACAGGTTAGTGTAGCAAGTTGTGTGCAGCAAGTTTTGCGCATGGCGAGTTTTGCGCGTGGCGAGTTTTATGTGTGGTGCCTTTTGAGTATGTGTAAATTTTGTGTGAGGCAACTTTTGCATGTGTTGCAACTTTTGTGCATGTGGCAATTTTTCTGCGGGTGCAAGTTTTGCCTGTGGCGAGTTTTCCCATGAGGTGAGTTTTGCACGTGTGGTGAGTTATGCGTGAGCCTAGTTTTGCATGTTGCGAGTATTACGCGTGGCGAGTTTTGAGCGGCGACTTTTGTGTTTCGACTTTTATGTGGTGAGGTTGGTGTGTGTGTGGTGAAATGTGTGCTGAGGGTGGTATATGTGTTCAAGCACGTGGCAGTGTGTGGCGCATTTTGTGTGCATGTTTATATCCCCGTGTGTGGTGAGTATCCCATGTCGGGGCCCCACCTTAGCAACTGTACGGTATATACTCTTTGGCGCTATCGCTCTCACTCTTTAAGTCCCCCTTGTTCACATCTGGCAGCTGTCAATTTGCCTCCAACACTTTTCCTTTCACTTTTTCCCCATTATGTAGATAGGGGCAAAATTGCTTGGTGAATTGGAAAGCTCGGGGTTAAAATTTCTCCTCACAACATAGCCTATGACGCTCTCTGGGTCCAGACGTGTGACTGTGCAAAATTTTGTGCCTGTAGCTGCGACGGTGCAGATGCCAATCCCGGACATACACACACACATACACACATTCAGCTTTATATATTAGATTTTAGTGGTTAAAAGGGTATTTAAAAGGGAATATGTCAGTGAGTTTTAGCTTTGTAATCTGAGGGCAACATGAGTTAGGGGTTGAGACATACTGTATATACTCGAGTATAAGCCGACCCGAGTATAAGCCAACACCCCTAACTTTGCCAAAAAAAACTGGGAACACTTAATGACTCGAGTATAAGCCTAGGGTGGGAAATGCAGCAGCTACTGGTAAATTTCAAAAATAAAAATAGATAGCAATAAAAGTAAAATTAATTGAGACATCAGTACGTTGCTTTTGAATATCCATATTGAATCAGGAGCCCCATACAATGCTCCATAAAGTTGATGATGGGCCCCATAAGATGCTCCATATTAAAATATGCCCCATATGATGCTACATAAAGTTTATGATGGCCCCATAAGATGCTTCATACAAAAATATGCCCCATATAATGCTGCAGAAAAGGTTGATTATGGCCCCATAAGATGCTCAAAAAGACACATTTGCCCCATGCAACCCTCCATAAAGGTTGATTATGGCCCCGTAAGATGCTCCATAGACACATTTGCCCCATATGCTGCTGCTGCGATTAAAAAAAATGACACACTCACCTCTTGTTCAGAGCAGGCAGGGACACCAGCACTTGCGATTTTCACCTGTCCCCGTTCCACTGCGCACACTAAACACGTCATGGCGCCGTCTGACCTGAATGTCACAGCCAGAAAACGTGGAAGATGGAACGCGGTGGTGGAAAGGGGACAGGTGAATATCTTAATGCTCACCCTCCCCTGTCATACTCACCCTTCCGCTCCCAGTGCAGTCCCTGGCAGCTTCTCCGATGCGATGGTCTCTGACGCCGGTAGCTTGTTCCTGTATTCAGCGGTCACAGGTACCGCTCATTAATGTATTGAATATGAGCTCCACAACTATGGGAGTGGAGTCGTGTCCATATTCATTACTTTAATGAGCGGTACCACGTGACTGCTGAAGAGCTGCAGGTGCCGGAGAATAAGGGACATGCAGAGATGTGCCAGGAGCGTCTCTCCCCCTCCCCCCCGACCCTCTGGGACAATGACTCGAGTATAAGCTGAGAGGGGCACTTTCAGCCTAAACAAATGGGCTGAAAATCTGGGCTTATACTTGAGAATATACGGTAAATTTCAGGGATATATCACTAATTAGGTTATGCGCTGTTGTTTCAATACACTGAATGTTTTATCACAAGGAAATTATCACTGCTTGGACTACAGCTCCTGTGAACCCTGGTCTGACCACGCCCCCTTCTCTGATAATCAGCTTACTGTCAATAGACTATGTACACAGAAAGCTGTGGTGTGTTCAGGGCTAGCTTTCTGAGCACTGCTGCAGGCTATATCTAAAAACTCTGTGTCACAACTGCTGCACTCAGTAAAGTAAATGATACATTGTTGTCAGAGTCTCTTTTTTATATTATGGTGCTCTCAGATGAGGTAGCAAAAACCTTGTGACAGATTCCCTTTAAAAAAAAAAAAAAAATCTGAACTTTTGTGAAAAAAAAATGTGGTTTGTGCCGCCATTCACAGTGAACTATATGACAAACCATCATTAACCTTGTGAAACCATGCTCCATCAGGATCACGTCGCCTATATGCATTGACTTTGAGAACTGCATTTTAAGTAGTGAAACAGCAGCGACCGAAGCTAGCTGAGATCATTGATGTTAGAGGCAGGAGTTTACTACATTCATCCGCAAGAGACATATATGGCGGATGTAAGAAAGGGGTTACACATTAGATCCCTTTATACATTAAAAAATTGTGAAGTGATGGTTGCTAACCCTTTTATGCATTCATATATTAACAACTTGAATTGTTCCTTCTCTTTTAGACTATATGTTATACCATGGATCTTAAGCTAAAAACATTGTAACATGTCATTACTTTTTATCATTCCTGAAAGTGCAAAACTTTGACACCGATTCATCAAAGAGTTTTCACCAGATTTCTGGAGTACAACTTGAAGTTGCACATAAATGTTGCGATCTTTGACATTTTCACACTAATCCTGGCAAGATCTACCAAAGTGGATGGAGCATGGGTGGGATTGAAGTAACGATTCCAGCCCAACAAAGTCTCCAAAAGTTACACCACTGTAGTGGCATAACTTACACCAAGAATCTTCTCCAGTCAGAGTAAGACCCCTTTCAAACATCAGTTTTTTGCTATCAGTTGCAATCCATCAAATTTTGAAAAAAAAAAAACGAATCCGGCGACTGATGCCGCCGGATCTGTTTTTTTTTTCTCATAGAATTGTATTAGCGACGGATGGCCTCACGTTTCATCCGTCGTTCGCTGGATCCATCGAAAATTGTTTGTCCGGCGGCCGGAGACGACAAAGTAATGTTTTTTGTGTACGTCGAAAAATCGGACAGCGGCCCGTCACTGTCCATCATTTGCTCGAATGGAAGTCTATGGGCGCCGGTTCCATCAAATGACAGATTCCATTTTTTTTAACTGAGCATGCTCCGATTTATTTAGGATCCAATTAGCCAGATCCGCTAGTGGGATCCGTCAAAAAAACGAATCAGTCACATCAGTTTTTCACTATCTGAGATGGATCCGTCGAGCCAACGGATTGTGACTGATGGCAAAAAACTGATGTGTGAAAGGGGCCTAACATTTCTGATACATAAGTGTAGGTCAGTGATATGATGCGCCCAATTCAATAAATGGCTTGCGACTCAATGAATTACTACACCACGCCCCATCATTAAGTTTGGTGTATACAATGCCATTGTTAATGAATCGGATACTCAGTGTTTTGTTATTATGAACCATAGAAATTATATAATTATATTATATTTTCCATAGTTTAAGATGAGCAATTTATGTTCATAACAAGTACCGTGTCATGGTCTGCTAAGTTTCTGGGACTAATTGGTTTTAGGGTTAACGTAGATGGCCTCACTTTGGGATTCTGGGAGGCTTCTTATAACCTCATTGTGGGGCTATTCCGTGTCGCTTATACTCTGACCCTTGGCCGAGTGTGTTTGACTCTGTTGTACTTTGTGCTTGTGCTACGTTACGTCTGTCTGGTTCTGATTTGGCGGTGTCCCTGTTACGAGTTTTGCCTGTCCTTTTTGTACTGCACTGTCCTCTCTGTGTGTGACCTCTTGGCTACTTTCTGACTACCCTCTGCCTGCTTCTCTTGTACTGCGCTGCCCTCTCTGTGTATGGCCCCTTGGCCACATCTGGACTATCCGGTCTGTCTAAAAAATTGCTAACTTTGTCCTGTAGTTACCTTTCTAGGAGTGTTCCTTCAGCTCCTAGCTCTCTGGAGCTTAGGCCACACCCCCAGCAGTCACGTGCTTCAGGTCCTGTTTGTCTGAAGAACACATCTTCACCGCTGCTGCCCCGCTCCACAGGTATCTTTGGGCACAGTATGTTTTACACAGGACATGCGCACTGGCTGAGTGAGCAAGTGCAGTGCGGTGTTCCTGACATACTGGTTCCTGATAAACAGCTTAAGTGCTTCCTTTGGGATCTCTGAATTAGGGCTCGCTTATGCTGCCGTATACTCAAACATGCGAGAGAATCGGCCAATTATGGTAATGAAAGTTGATTAAAAGTCTGTTAGAGTTTGATCCAAGTGTCATCTGAGCGAGATCCAATTCTCTTGCATTAGAGCATCGCAGCACAGGTGTGAAAAAGATGAAGAACTTAATTTCTCCACCTTCTCCATTGATTGTCATCCAAGCGCAGTCCGATGTTTCACACGCACCCATAGATTTGAGCTGAATCGGCATAGTATAAAACTGGACTGAGTGCTATCTGATAAAACATCAGCACTCGACAGTGTGAGAATACCTCATGCTCAAACTCCGAAAATATTCTGAAGGGTTAACTCTTGTTTAATGAAATTAGCCAATAAGATGATTTTCTGTATGTATACTTACATTAGAGATTAGAAGATGTTGTTAACACCTAATCCATCCACCCTATGGCAATTAGGACTGATGAGTGGTTACAATTGTGTTTAATACTGCACAATATACACTGGACTACAAAAATAATGAAAAAATAATTAGTTTAGTAGCTGAATGATCTTTATGTCTTTGGCCAGCTTGATAAATACAACACCAAGCCCCAGCAATGACATAAGTCAATATTCGCAAGTAATTGGATAATTATGCTGTTTAATGTACTTATTTTATCCATGTGTTTGTAATAATGTTGAATTTTAATAAAAACAATAGATTAAAATATGGCTCTACTGCAGATTCTTTGTTAAGGAAAAATTCGATACCACCTGTTTCGATCTTTACATGATTTTACTATAAACTGTTGACAACGTTGAACTATAAGATCAAGCCAAATTAGTCCGTAAAAACGTCATTCACTGTAAGAAAACTTTTGGCCACCCACCTCTAGCACACAGTGCCATTAACAATGGTTGTCAGACTGTCTTCACATTTAATTCCTGACATGTTTACTTATCTCATGTTTTTTTTCGTTTTGTTTGTTTTTATTGTTATGTCGCATAGAATTCCCTCTTAGCACAATGTTGACTTTGGTTTATTTTTCTCTATGTCCCATTTCTACAGACTGCAAAGCATATATTTGCATTCCACTTATCCAGCTTGTTAGTATAAGTGAGTATTTCCAACTAGATGGTGGCCCGATTCTAACGCATCTGCTATTCTAGAATATGCATGTCCACGTAGTATATTGCACAGCCCACGTAGTATATTGCCCAACGACGTAGTATATTGCCCAGTGACATAGTATATTGCCCATTGACATAGTATATTGCCCAGTGACATAGTATATTGCCCAGTGACATAGTATATTGCCCAGTGACATAGTATATTGCCCAGCCACGTAGTATATTGTGCAGTTACGTAGTATATTGCCCAGTGACGTAGTATACAGCACAGAGCCACGTAGTATATTGCCCAGCCATGTATGGCACAGGTTAAAAAATAAAAAATAAACATATACTCACCTTCCGAGGGAGCCCTTGTAGTCATGTCGCCTGTGTGCGGTGCACTCAGCAGCTTCCGGTCCCAGGGTTGTTAGCGCAGGACCCGTGATGACGTCACGGTCACATGACCGTGATGTCATAGCAGGTCCTTCTCGCGCAGGCGCGCAGGACCTGTGATGAGGTCACGGTCACATGACCGTGACGTCATGGCAGGTCCTTGTCGCATACCATCCTTGCCACTGGAACCTGACACTTGCATGGAGCGGTTATCGGAGTGTCGCGAGGAGCGCGAAAGGCGGCGGAAGGTGAGTATATAATGATTTTTTATTTTTTTTTATTATTTTTAACATTAGATCCTTTTACTATTGACGCTGCATAGGCAGCATCAATAGTAAAAACTTGGTCACACAGGGTTAACAGCGGCGGTAAGAGTGCGTTACCCACGGCATTCGTTACCGCTGGCATTAACCCTGTGTGAGCGGTGACTGCGGGGAGTATGGAGTGGGCGTCGGGCACTGACAGCAGGAGAGTATGGAGGGACTAATCGGACTGTGTCCGTCGCTGATTGGTCGCAGCAGCCATGACAGGCAGCTGGCGAGACCAATCAGCAACTTGGATTCCATGACAGACAGAGGCCTCGACCAATGAATATCCGTGACAGAAAGGACAGACAGAAGGACAGACAGAAAGACGGAAGTGACCCTTAGACAATTATATAGTAGATATCTCCCCATTATTCAAGCTATTGTTACCAAGAAAGAACAGAAGGATAGTCAGATGGGATAGACCTATGCGAGTTAGGACATAAAACACAATCAGGCATATGTATTAAAACCATACACTTCTTATAAAGTACAATATTAGACTAGACCGTATAGAAGGGGCAAATTTATGATAGAAGTTTATGCTGTTTGATACATCTTGGCATAGTTTTTGACTCAATGTTAGATAATGACCCTTCTAAACTATGCCCATATCCATTTAGGTCACAACTTTTTTGTCAGACGAAGCACATAAATTGTCTAAAACACATAATAAATATGGTGTTCTGGATATAAGACAATAATTTGGTGCAATTTTATTGATACATTTTTCCTATTGACTTTGCTTTTTAATGGTCATAAAACTCCTAAACTTGTCACAAAAAAAATCAGATTAAAAATAAAATTAAATAGTCAAAATATACAATTATTTATTATGCATTCCGAAACAGACACCTGATTATACCCTCCATTTTATATTTATATTTTTTTAATATACATATATGCAAATACTTTAACCCCTTTCTGACATCGGACGTACTATCCCGTCGAGGTGGGGTGGGCCCCCATGACCACGGACGGGATAGTACGTCCAGCGCGATCGGCGGCGCTCACGGGGGGAGCGCGGCCGATCGCGGCCGGGTGTCAGCTGACTATCGCAGCTGACATCCGGCACTATGTGCCAGGAGCGGTCACGGACCGCCCCCGGCACATTAACCCCTAGCACACCACGATCAAAGATGATCGCGATGTGCCGGCGGTGCAGGGAAGCATCGCGCAGGGAGGGGGCTCCCTGCGGGCTTCCCTGAGCCCCCCGCAGCAACGCGATGTGATCGCGTTGCTGCGAGGGTCTTACCTCCCTCCCTGCTTGCTCAAGGCCCGGATCCAAGATGGCCGTGGATCCGGGTCCTGCAGGGAGGGAGGTGGCTTCACAGAGCCTGCTCAGAGCAGGCACTGTGAAGCAGCCTGCACTGCTATCAGATCGGTGATCTGACAGAGTGCTGTGCAAACTGTCAGATCATCGATCTGTGATGTCCCCCCCCGGGACAAAGTAAAAAAGTAAAAAAAAATTTTTCCAAATGTGTAAAAAAAAAAAAAATATTCCTAAATAATGAAAAAAAATATATATTATTCCCATAAATACATTTCTTTATCTAAATAAATTAAAAAAAACAATAAAAGTACATATATTTAGTATCGCCGCGTCCGTAACGGCCCGACCTATAAAACTGGCCCACTAGTTAACCCCTTCAGTAAACACCATAAGGAAAAAAAAAAAAACGAGGCAAAAAACGACGCTTTATTATCATACCGCCGAACAAAAAGTGGAATAACACGCGATCAAAAGGACAGATATAAATAACCATGATACCGCTGAAAGCGTCATCTTGTCCCGCAAAAAACGAGCCGCCATACAGCATCATCAGCAAAAAAATAAAAAAGTTATAGTCCTGAGAATAAAGCAATGCCAAAATAATTATTTTTTCTATAAAATAGTTTTTATCGTATAAAAGCGCCAAAACATAAAAAAATGATATAAATGAGGTGTCACTGTAATCGTAATGACCCGAAGAATAAAACTGCTTTATCAATTTTACCAAACGCGGAACGGTATAAACGCCTCCCCCAAAAGAAATTCATGAATAGCTGGTTTTTGATCATTCTGTCTCACAAAAATCGGAATAAAAAGCGATCAAAAAATGTCACGTGCCCGAAAATGTTACCAATAAAAACGTCAACTCGTCCCGCAAAAAACAAGACCTCACATGACTCTGGGACCAAAATATGGAAAAATTATAGCTCTCAAAATGTGGTAACGCAAAAAATATTTTTTGCAATAAAAAGCGTCTTTCAGTGTGTGACGGCTGCCAATCATTAAAATCCGCTAAAAAACCCACTATAAAAGTAAATCAAACCCCCCTTCATCACCCCCTTAGTTAGGGAAAAATTAAAAAAATTTATTTATTTCCATTTTCCCATTAGGGCTAGGGCTAGGGTTAGGGCTAGGGTTAGGGCTAGGGTTAGGGCTAGGGTTAGGGCTAGGGCTACAGTTTGGGTTGGGGCTAAAGTTACAGTTAGGGTTTAGATTACATTTACAGTTGGGAATAGGGTTGGGATTAGGGTTAGGGGTGTGTCAGGGTTAGAGGTGTGGTTAGGGTTACCATTGGAATTAGGGTTAGGGGGGTGTTTGGATTAGGGTTTCAGTTATAATTGGGGGGTTTCCACTGTTTAGGCACATCAGGGGCTCTCCAAAAGCGACATGGCGTCCGATATCAATTCCAGCCAATTCTGCGTTGAAAAAGTAAAACAGTGCACCTTCCCTTCCGAGCTCTCCCGTGCACCCAAACAGGGGTTCCCCCCCACTTATGGGGTTTCAGCGTACTCAGGACACATTGGACAACAACTTTTGGGGTCCAATTTCTCCTGTTACACTTGAGAAAATACAAAACTGGGGGCTAAAAAATAATTTTTGTGGAAAAAAACAGTGCTTCTTCCCTTCCGAGCTCGCCCGTGTGCCCAAACAGGGGTTTACCCCAACATATGGGGTATCAGCGTACTCAGGACAAATAGGACAACAACTGTTGGCGTCCAATTTCTCCTGTTACCCTTGGGAAAATACAAAACTGGGGACTAAAAAATAATTTTTGTGGGAAAAAAAAAGATTTTTTATTTTTACAGCTCTGCGTTATAAACTGTAGTGAAACACTTGGGGGTTCAAAGTTCTCACAGCACATCTAGATAAGTTCCCTGGGGGGTCTACTTTCCAATATGGGGTCACTTGTGGGGGGTTTCTACTGTTTAGGTACATTAGGGGTTCTGCAAACGCAATGTGACGCCTGCAGACCATTCCATCTAAGTCTGCATTCCAAATGGCACTCCTTCCCTTCCGAGCCCTCCCATGCGCCAAACGGTAGTTCCCCCAGTTACATTAGGGGCTCTGCAAACGCAACATGGCGTCTCATCTCAATTCCTGTCAATTTTGCATTGAAAAGTCAAACGGCGCTCCTTCCTTTCCGAGCTCTCCCATCCGCCCAAACAGTGGTTTACCCCCACATAAGGGGTATCAGCGTACTCAGGACAAATTGTACAACATTTGGGGTCCAATTTCTTCTCTTACCCTTGGAAAAATAAAAAATTGGGGGCGAAAAGATAATTTTTGTGAAAAAATATGATTTTTTATTTTTACGGTTCTGCATTATAAACTTCTGTGAAGCACTGGGTGGGTCAAAGTGCCCACCACACCTCTAGATAAGTTCCTTAGGGGGTCTACTTTCCAATATTGTGTCACTTGTGGGGGGTTTCAATGTTTAGGCACATCAGGGGCTCTCCAAACGAACCATGGCGTCCCATCTCAATTCCAGTCAATTTTGCATTGAAAAGTCAAATGGCGCTCCTTCGCTTCCGAGCTGTGCCATGCGCCCAAACAGTGGTTTACCCCCACGTGTGGAGTATTGGCGTACTCAGGACAAATTGTGCAACAATGTTTGGGGTCCATTTTCTCCTGTTACCCTTGGTAAAATTAAACAAATTGGAGCTGAATTAAATTTTTTGTGAAAAAAAGTTAAATGTTCATTTTTATTTAAACATTCAAAAAATTCCTGTGAAGCACCAGAAGGGTTAATAAACTTCTTGAATATGGTTTTGAGCACCTTGAGGGGTGTAGTTTTTAGAATGGTGTCACACTTGGGTATTTTCTATCATATAGACCCCTCAAAATGACTTCAAATGAGATGTGGTCCCTAAAAAAAAAATGGTGCTGTAGAATTGAGAAATTGTTGGTCAACTTTTCACCCTTATAACTCCCTAACAAAAAAAAATTTTGGTTCCAAAATTGTGCTGATGTGGGAAATGTTACTTATTAAGTATTTTGTGTGACATATCTCTGTGATTTAATTGCATAAAAATTCAAAGTTGGAAAATTGTGAAATTTTCATAATTTTCGCCAAATTTCCGTTTTTTTCACAAATAAACGCAGGTACTATCAAAGAATTTTTACCATTGTCATGAAGTACAATATGTCACGAGAAAACAATGTCAGATTCACTGGGATCCGTTGAAGCGTTCCAGAGTTATAACCTCATAAAGGGACAGTGGTCAGAATTGTAAAAATTGGCCCGGTCATTAACGTGCAAACCACCCTTGGGGGTAAAGGGGTTAAAATATCATACTGACCTCCCCGCCCACACACATGAAAAAAACAGGATAATAACAGGCCGATTAACCACTGCTATGACTGACTGGCCTTTATTAACTGCTTGGGATCCTATTTCTAAATTTTTCAAAATTATTCATGAATTTAGCAGGGAAACAGATCCTTCATCAAATACCAAATAATTCTGTTATACCCTCAGCTTGTATTGTACTATTTGACCTACGGGCCTCACAAAAAATGAAGCAATACTGGTTTTTGAAATACATGTGTTGTCTCCCACATCCAAAAGATATTTTTGAAATGTCAGATTAAAATGTGGCATATTGAATTACGGCCAACAGCGCATTTCTGGTTTGAAAAACGTGACGTGTCACCCAACCTGTCCGTCATGCGGAGAAACCGGCGGGAGTTGTTCTCACTTAGGTAGGGATTAGGTAATCTTTAGATAAAGATTTTCTTTTCGTTTCTACATTCAGAAGCTGGCACTGTCTCAGCTGGTCTAAACATCATGAGCCGACATGAACTACTGCTTTAATAAAGATGATCTAACACCGGGTCTTGTATTTTTCGCTCAAAAAACCTGGTCGCCTTCCAAGATTCATCAGCTCTCTATTATCCTTGCAGCTGAAACCAAATGCATCTACATCTCTGTTTGGGTCAATATGATTTATAATTGTTCTGCCGTTAGAACAAAAATAATGTAGCTGTTTTACGGCGTTAAATGGTAACTATTGCCATCGGGCTTTTAATAGCCTATTCTTTGAAATTGGACCTTTTTTTTAATGAAAAATGAAAAATTAATAGCAGGACGCAGATATAGACAATTATTTGGTTTCGTAAAATAAATCTCAGTAATGAGAAGGATATGGAGGCTTATACAGCATTAATGAAATTGATTTATGAATGCAAATGATAACGTAACAAGATTATGAAACGCTAATAATTATGGGAAAATTAGGTATTTGTAGGACAAACTCACAAGGACCTGTCAGCTTTACTATCATGTTTAGTTAGCAAATAACTGTAGCCCCCTGAATTAATAATGTTGAAGCATCTTTTCTTTGACTCTGTTCTTGATCCTCTGTTATTCCTCTAGGAAATGTATGAATATATTGTCAACTCTGTATTACCAGTTGGGGGTGTGTCTTATCACTGTCCAATCAGTGCTGTTTATCTTAGGGCACAACTCATTGACACTGGGAATGTCAACACCCAGTTGTCAATTTATTAATAAACATTGCGGATGGATAATAACACATGGATGCAAATATATTACAGGGAACACAAATATTCACTAAAAAGGACATCAGTAGTGCAGAGAGGTTTTTTTTTTGAATGATGTTGTGATCAGGCCAACAATCGTACTAAATATGTGGAAGTATCACTTTTGAATGTAGAACAATCTCTACTTATTAGTAGTAATATCAGTACCAGTAATAAGGTAACTAGGGTTTACTTTTATTACTGTAGTATTTAAAGGGAAACGGTCACCAGGTTTCTGCTACCTCACCTGAGAGCAGCGTAATATAGAAAAAGAAACCCTAATTCCAGGGATGTATCACTTGTGATGCAATCAGAGATATTAGAGTGTTTAAAATTATTAAGTGTTTATATTGCTTGATATGGATAAATAAATGTATGATTTTTTTAAGCTCCTATCTACTGTGCTTGCGTTTGGAGTTGGGGTTAGTATTGTTGAGGGTGGACCACCACTGAGTGTTATCCCCCCTCACGCATATAAAATGCAACTGGGCTTTGTGTTTGCAGAGATTTTAGACGAAGCAGAGCTCAGAAAGCTGTCCCCACCCGCACCACAACTTTCTCTGCACATTGTCTAGTGACAGTAAGCTGCTTATCAGTGCTGGGGGTGGACTTGGACCAGGTCTCAGGCACCAGTCAGGGCAGCGATTATTTCCTAGTGATAACATATGCATTGTATTGAAACATCACACAGCCTAATTATTGTTACATTGCTGAAATCAATGTCCCTACCTCATGCATGCTCCTTTTAAAAACGTATGCCATTGTAATGATTTGAATTTATGATTTGTTATAGACACTTATTCTATACATGTTGTAACTGAAGAAAGCCAGGACCAAACAACATCTAGCATACCTTTTCAAGCTTACTCAGCGGACCAGCAGTACGTGGCATTTATGATCCCAGGTGCAATATCTGAAACGAACAGCGTCATGCAAAATCCAGGCCAGAGAAAAAAAAATACCGTATATACTCGAGTATAAGCCGACCCGAGTATAAGCCGACCCCCCTAATTTTGCCACAAAAAACTGGGAAAACTTATTGACTCGAGTATAAGCCTAGGGTAGAAAATTCAGCAGCTACCGGTGAATTTCAAAAATAAAAATAGATGCTCCATATCATTCATTATTGCCCCATAGATGCTCCATATACAACTGTGCTATATAGAATGCTCTGCACCGTTGATTATGGCCCCATAGATGCCCCTTATAATGCTGTGCCATATATGCTCTGCACCTTTGATTATGGCCCCATAGATGCTCCTTATAATGCTGTGCCATATATGCTCTGCACCTTTGATTATGGCCCCATAGGTGCTCCTTATAATGCTGTGCCATATATGCTCTGCACCTTTGATTATGGCCCCATAGATGCCCCTTATAATGTTGTGCCATATATGCTCTGCACCTTTGATTATGGCCCCATAGATGCCCCTTATAATGCTGTGCCCTATATATGCTCTGCACCTTTGATTATGGCCCCATAGATGCTCCTTATAATGTTGTGCCACATATGCTCTGCACCTTTGATTATGGCCCCATAGATGCTCCTTATAATGTTGTGCCATATATGCTCTGCACCTTTGATTATGGCCCCATAGGTGCTCCTTATAATGTTGTGCCATATATGCTCTGCACCTTTGATTATGGCCCCATAGATGCTCCTTAGAATGCTGTGCCATATATAATGCGGCTGCAATAAAAAAAAAAAAAAATCACATACTCACCTCTCTTCTCAGGACGCCGGCGCTTTCAATAATTACCTGCTCCTCGTGCGGCTCCGTCTCCAGCACTGACGCTCAGCAGAGGGCGCGCACTGACTACGTCACAGCGCCCTCTAACCTGAGCGTCACTGCTAGAGGACGCTGCAGACGGAGCCGCACCGGAGCGATGAGCAGGTAATTATAGCGCTGCGCTCCCCTTACCTGCTGCGGCGCAGTCCCTGGCTTCTCCGGCGCTGCAGCTTCTTCCTGTAATTGAGCGGTCACATGGCACCGATCATTTACAGCAATGAATATGCGGCTCCTCCCCTATTCATTTCTGTAATGAGCGGTGCCATGTGACCGCTCAGTACAGGAAGAATCTGCAGCGCCGGAGAAGCCAGGGACTGCAGGGACCGCGCCGCAGCAGGTAAGTATAACTAGACAGCCCCCGCTCTCCCTCACCTGCCGACCCCCGGGTATATGACTCGAGTATAAGCCGAGAGGGGGACTTTCAGCCCAAAAAAATGGGCTGAAAATCTCGGCTTATACTCGAGTATATACGGTAAGTGGCACTCCGTGATCCAGTAAAACAATTCTTCTTTATCTAGGACAACCAACACATGGATGCAGGAGAACAGGTACAGCAATGGACAGCGGCCATTTTGCTTCGATCAGATGCTTTAACGGGTTCAGGAATGAATCATGCTCCCCTGCATCCATGTATTGATTGTCCTGAACAATTTGTTTTACTGAATCACAGAGTGCCGCCTATTTTATCCTCTCTGGCCTATACATTATCACACTATATAAAATATAATGCTGCATGCATCCTTCTGTCAGATGCCGGTATGGATTGCGCCTGCACAGTGTGGCAGGAGTCAGAAGGACGCATCTAGCATTAACACACAGGCAGTCCAGAGCCTTGAGGTGACGGAGGAGGACAAGGCTGGAGGAGGGGGTGGCACCGGAGTCCATGCCCTTCTCTGGTGCCATGAGGTGAGGACGAGAATTGTGCCGTAGTCAACGCGTGGGCATACCGCGATCTCCGGTGCCATTTTATAGAAGACAAATTCAGCACCTTCAGCAAAATGGCATCAGATTGAGCCGTATGCGCACACGCTGACTCTGGTGCCATTTTATTTAAATATTTAAGTCAGACGAAGCCCTGCAGGTGAGCGGGGGAAACGGGGAAAGGCGAGTTAGAGTGTTTATTTCTTTTGTTAGTATATATGTATTGAACAACAGCAGCGCAAGCAGGATGGTGGAGCATATAATAGGATAGGAGACAATATAATAGCATGTTGAACCAGGATCAGAGAGCATATACCAGGTTGTCGGAGCATATACAAGGCTGGGGGAGCACACACAAAGCTGGGAAAGCATATACCAGGCTGAGAAAGCATATACCAGACTGGGAAAGCATATACCAGACTGGGAAAGCATATACCAGGCTGTGGGAGCATATACAAGGCTGGGGAGGCATATACAAGGCTGGGGAGGCATATACAAGGAAGGGGGACCATATACAAAGATGGGGTCCATATACCAGGACTAGCTATTGAACCAGGTCTATGCCCGGGTGGCGAGCATTTTGATTGGTACATTTTTGTGCTATGCAAAAGGGAACCTGTCACCAGAAACAATGCTATTAACCTACAGACAAGCGATAAATCTCCAGGCTAACATTATTATGCTGCCCAGTGCCTGCACACAGCCAAATGCAGCAGGTAGAAAATATTTTCCCTATCAGCATTCGGCTTTGGTAATGGGATCGGGGTGCTGCGGGTTCAGTCATATTTGGCATTGAAAAATGAAAGCAGCCATCTGATTGGTTCTCAAGACAATTCCTTTGATACAGCTCTACCTTAGTATTTTGATTTCACTGTCATTTTCTGTACTTTTTTTTTTCATGGTGTTATCTTGACCCCCCTCCCCCCCACCCCCCCACCCGAAAAAAAATTGACCACTACACAAAATTAAGTTTGCATTATACTATTAAATAAATGCTAACGATTTTCTCATTAACCATCCAAACGAAATGATTTCAGAAAACAAAAAGTAATTTTAAACCCCCCTGGTTGATTGAAATTAATCCCAAAGCTCATATAAGAAAATGCGTTTTATGAAAAACAAAAATGAAAAATGCAAAATGACATTGCTATGGTCCTAAATTGTATCAACACTTTAATAATGTTTTCAGTCCAAGATCATAACATGACTTTATAGATAATCCCCTAAGAGATGTGCCATGGAAGGATTCACATGATTACTTGCATACAATATCATGGGTGCTTTTCTGCAACCCCATCCAATTAAAGAAAAACGCCACCAGTATTTTTTTTTGCCATTGTAAATTAGATGAACTAAAGAAATGAAACATAACTATTTAGCAGGTATTCCACGGGGTATGAAACTAGCAGAAAGTAGGGTCAAGGTGTGTGCAGATAGATTATATATATATATATATATATATATATATATATATATATATATATATATATATATATATATATATATATATATATATATATAAATATGCTAATCATATGAAAATTATGAGAAAAATGGAAACAAAATTTTCAAAACATTTCGATTTGTTTATGGTTGAATATGAGTGCCACTCACAGGAATATATGTACTTTCTTGCCTTAGTTGATATCAATAAGGCTATTAATAGTTCCTTGATTACTGTTCAGGAAAGAAGACTAGAGGGGTCTGGCTACTATACATTATGCCACTCCATACCATAATCTTGGGAGCAGTACTGCTATGACGTTTCCTCCTAAAGACCTCTTTATGCATTGTCCACATGGAGACTGGAGGCTGGTATTGAGCAATGGAGGCTGGAATAGAGGTCTAGCCTCTTCAGCAGTGAGTCCCGCTTTTGTTTTGGATGCAATGATAGCCAAAGATTGGTCTGGAGACCACATGGTCAATGCCATGAAGAGGCGTTCACAAGGTAGTGTTGTACATACTGGTCCTACTCACGCAATTATGGTGTGGCATTATGGTGCAATTTTCAATTGTTTATCACAAACATGTCTATTGATCCTGTGTTTTCCATAATTGTAGAACTTTCCCTTCTTCATATTGCAATTTCGATGTTGAAAAGTAAATGTATAAACCAGTTGTGACCATTGTAGGAACAAGGACTGGTAATGGAGCACGGGACCACGGCAGGTGGAATAGCAGGGAATATAACATGTAGGTACAGATTCACTTGTCATTTTAAAGTATTTCCTCCCTGTGGATACATTTTTATTGATTCCCTTAAGCAATGGAAGAGACAACAAATGTGGTTTGCATTCTGCCATAACGTTAAGAAAAAATGTGCTCAAAGGTGAAAAAATTATTTGTTAACACTAGAACTACCGGAGGGGTCATTTTGACTCTTTTGCTATTTCTTTTTCCTATAATTTCTAAAATTTTAACAAATGAGTTCTGAGTTTTTGTGACTTTTATTTATTCATGGTAGTGTATATTTTAGGACACAAAAATGAATTGAAACTTTTTCAGGGGCCCGGATTTTACAATTCATACCTATAAGTACTGAAGGGGTCAATTTGACCCCATACATAAAAGTAGTAGTAGGCAAGTCTCCTAATAACAAATACATATGAGACTACTCGGATGAAGAATGGTGACATCACTCTTACAGTTTACCAAGGTAAGCCAAATAAGAATGTCATTTTGCTCAGTAGTCTTCACCCAGATGTAGCAGTTGGAGACAAGAAAAAAAACAGAAACTGTACAATTTTACAATAAAACAAAGGTTGGAGTGGACACAGTAGACCAGATGGCTGGAAGTACACCACAAAATCTGGAAGCCACCGATGGCCTGTTCAGGTTTTGTAATGTACTTGATTTAGCAGCTATACTCTATAAAACAGCAACTGGGAGTAAAATTAACAAACGGGAGATCATTCTTCAGCTTCATGCTATGACCATGTAAAAGGAAAATGCGTGCTGTACTTGAGCTTAACACTGTTCCTACTAAGTTAAAATAAATGTTCTTTAATTTGTTGGCAACAAAAAAGTTATTTTTACTCCAGAGTCAGTACTTTTGAATGGGGGTCAAAATGACCCCTAATGGTAGTTATAGGTATTATGAAACCTGTGGTAGTTCTAGTGTTAAATGCATGGTATGTTTGGCTTTAAATACAAGGTTTTCATTAAAAACGTTGCATTATTTGCCTTCTATAGCCTCTGTATTGGACTGTTTATTGGTGGCCTCAGAATGTGTTAAGAATTCATAAGTGAGTTCATTCTGACAGTCCAATGAGAGACCTTCTGTTTAATATGTCATTTTGAGGTCTTCTCAGATGATTTATGACCACAGACCATATCACAGTTGAATGTGCAGGAAACAAAGAGCTTGTAAATGCCAAACTGTGAAAAATTTTGAATGAGACAAAATTGAAAAATGGATTTTCACTCAAAATACATGCAGTTAATAAGAAAATGTCCCTAGAAGTGGATAGGCTCTAGAAAACTGTAGTGATTCAAGAATGAAATTAAGAAAAACTCCATAAGAAGATTATCATTAGCTATCAGTATTCATGCCAGTTAAGAAACATTAGTTAATATATATTTCTCAGAGGACTCGTTGTTTGTGTCTTTACTGGAACTAGGCCCAATGACAAAACAAACATCCTTGGGGATCTTCTATAGTTTTAATTGGCAGTGTGCTATTTGTTGACCTGCGGGTGTTATGGCTACTCTTAAAATTAATAATAGGCAGAAATCTTCATTGTGTTTAACCTATAGAACACTAGGTATTTACCATGTGCCTGATACAGAGAAGAATAATAATCTTTATACAGCGCCAACGTATTCTGCAGCGCTTTACAGTTTAACAGTTCATACACAAGCCATTAGTAATAACGTTAAAAATACAATAATTAAAGCAAAATAAGACAACCCTGCTTGTGAGAGCTTACAATCTACAATGAGGTTGGTGAGTCAACGTACAGGTGCCAATTTACAATGATGATTCAGCCATCTTGAGGGAGTAGGGATAGATAAAGGCTGTATGGGGTAGTCACCAGCCAGTATTTGTGATGCTATTGGGTGTGGTGGCATTTGATGAAGTGTTATTTTCAGATAGATAGTGAATGGGCTACATACATATGCCCATAGGGAGCGCCTAAAACTGTGTAAATTGTGGATAGTCCCAATTTCTTGGGGTAGAGCATTCCAGAGGATTGGCACAACTTGAGAGAAGTCTTGGAGCTGGTAGTGGGAGGTACGGATCAGTGCAGAGGTTAGTCAAAAGTCGCTTGCAGAGAATAACGAGCGGGTAGGCCGATGAACAGAAATGAGAGAGGTGATGTAGGGGGGTATGGCACTGTGGAGAGCTTTGTGGGTGAGAAACAACAGTTTGCATTGGATCCAACAATGAATGGACAGCCAGTGCAATGACTGGCAAAGAGAGGGAGCATAATTATGGATTGTGAATAGGATAACATGTAAGTCATATTGAAATCTCATAACATAAAATTCACTCCCAATAGCTAATTTTCAGACTGGAAATTCTCAATTTGTGCCAATTTTCTGGTGGAACAGAGCACATATTTTTGTGTATTCCCACTTAAATATGTGGCAAAGGTTATCATATTTGATGATCTTTTTAATCATAGACCTAAGACAGGGACAAGGAGGCATCCTCTACGTCTGGAGGAAAGAAGGTTTAGGCATAATAACAGACGCGGATTCTTTACTGTAAGAGCAGTGAGACTATGGAACTCTGCCGTATTATGTTGTAATGAGTGATTCATTACTTAAATTTAAGAGGGGACTGGATACCTTTCTTGAAAAGTATAATGTTGCAGGATATATACACTAGATTGCTTGATAGGGCGTTGATCCAGGGAACTAGTCTGATTGCCGTATGTGGAGTCGGGAAGGAATTTTTTTCCCCAAAGTGGAGCTTACCATTTGCCACATGGGTTTTTTTTGCCTTCCCCTGGATCAACTTGTTAGGGCATGTTAGGTTAGGCTACAGGTTGAACTAGATGGACTTAAAGTCTTCCTTCAACCTTAATAACTATGTTACTATAACTCTCAAGGCTCCATGTTGATAACTTGCCTCTTAAATGAGGTAACCTTTTGAGACAAGTTATCATTGATAACATTGCACAAGCAATTGAACCATGTCAAATTACATATTACAATATTTTGGGTTGTGATATCCCATTGCTATGTTATTTGAGTAAAGGTGAGGGTGCATTTATGCTAGTCAAATAGTATGAATGAACATACCTAGCACCATTTTTAAGCTGGCTTAAAAGTCATCTTCTCTGCAGCACATTATCTTGTGTAAACAGAATATATGCTTCCGAGAATAATGACAGCCTATGCACACAGAACATTTAAAAAGCAATCGTACTGTGCATTTTTGAAGCGCAGTCGGTCTGTCTAAACAGGTTATTAAATAACCGCCAATCACCAAAAGTAACCAATCAGCTCCGATTTAATGGCCTCAGGTCGTGCAATGTAAATATACCTTAATTTTTGCTAGCTCTGCATCTTACCTTTTACTAGATCTGAAGGCTAAAAATGTTTAACTTTTTAGTTTTATGCTGTTCTCTCCATTTTACAAAAAGAGTACAAATTTTTGAACGACCGACCATAGCTCGGCACATTTAATGGCATAGCTTGAGTAGATTTCAGTCTTTCTTGCACATACAGTCCAAGGTGCAACAAATGATTAAGATGTCTGACATGTCTAAACTGCTCCCTTACTGGCAACTGCAAAAAAAAGACAAAGCTACCGGTGATTGCCACCATATTTATTCTGTGGAGTTGATGTTCTGGAAAATGTATTAAGTGTTGTATTCCTGGTTGCCTTTGACACTTACTGGGTTCCTCGATGCCATGACATCACAAGGCATAGTAAGTGCCAAAGATGACCAGAATGCGGAGTCAAACATGCTGAGTGCAGAAGTGAAGACCAGTTGCCTGCCACAGAGGACCGGAGTGCATGCCGAATCAGAGCAGCGCAAATCAAATGACTAATCTCTAGTGTATTTTTTTAATAAATTGGGTGCATTTGACTTCAGTGGACTTTTGTTTATGACAGGGATTTAAAACGCGAAATTTAGTGAAATATTCCCATATTTTTCAGGGACAGGACACTCACCAAATATACAGACGTCTGAACCCAGCTTAAAGGAAATAATTATGAGTAACATCATATTGCTGACAATGCACTTTCCAAATATAATATTTTAGGTGGCATCAAACCAGATCGTCGTTTATATTTTCACTACTTTATTTCCAGGAACCGTATACTGCGAATACAATTTGCTCTTGGAAGAATCTATGAAGCCTCAGACGGCGACTATGTGAAGAAAATCAAAGAGCTCCCCAGGACAAGAATGAAAACAGAGAAAGATTAGCAGACAACATCATAGTGACCATCAATAATCATCCGGTTTTCTCTCATCTATCCTGAATCTGCCGAGTGCTGCTTCATATCTCAGTGGTTACAGGTTTTTTTTTCTTCTTTTTGCACAGATTCTCTGGCTTTAATGTGCAGAATAATTCACAAACTGCCTAAAATGCTAAAGAAATTGAAAACAAACAATAGAATCCACGAAGGAATTTCTGTTAATACTTTCTGAAAAGGACAGAAAGGAATGATTTACGTATGTTTTATGTGTCTAATGAGATTGGCAAGGCTGTCACTTCACTGAAGGTCCCCTCCTTTTTAATCAATGGCTTCCTCAATGTGACACAGCATCAGCATAGGTCAGTTCAGGGCGGGATGGAAATCAGAGGCGCAGATAATAAAAGATGAGTTGACATGGTTGAATGATACATGGCACTGTCTACTTGTTTCAATTCAGAGCCTATCTGATAACTAACATTGACTGACTGCTCACAAGATCGTTCAAAGAAACCTAGTGAAACATTTTACCGCCAGACATTTTGCCAGCACAGCAAATACGGATTTTTAAAGGAGCACTTAAGCTAATCTGAAAAGCACAGAATAGTGAAATTTATGGAAAGGGGGGCACTTAATGTCATCCGCACATCTGTATGTACATGTATCTGTAGACTGATCATGGGGGCTGCCATTTTCTAAATAAGTCATCTGATTCATACACACTACAATCTGCAGCTCTATAGCGTAAAATGGCTCCACACAGAGAACAATTATTTAATGAGGTTGTCTAGCAATTGCAATATGTATATTTTTTTTTTACACCTCACAGAGTCCTTAATTTGAGTGACAACAGCAGTCACATATCCTTGCGCTGGGACGTCACTCCTGTAGCAGGGAGTAGAAAACTAAAAGAAATCTTTGCAAGGTCAGAACAGAAACAGAGGATCCGTGAGGTGAATACTGGGTATTTTTTTTCATGCCAGAACACTCCTTTAGAAAGGCAAAGTTTTAAGGTATTTGCAGTTATAAAATTTCTGGATCACAATGACATTTCCCGCACCATTATTGTACACATAATTCATATATTTTAGCTTGACAGATCTCCATATTAACAGTAGTAATCCTAGCAATTTTCTAAAGGACAATAATTGCTGCTAAAAGAAAAGTGAAGTGACACCACTTTGTGTTTTACAAGGATTTGAAGACAAAAGTAGGCATATCATATTCATCGAACCATTGATAACGCGAGTGGTGTGATATGTAGGTGGAGGTTTCAGTTTCATTCTCAGCCCCAGGTAAGAGAGGAATTGTGGAGACACTTTAAGGTATGGAAACAGTCAATACAACAGTAAGTGCCAGGTGACGAGAGGAAACTACTGTACAAAGAAGTATTGTACAAAATAAATATAAGAAATTAATCACAAAAAGGTAGAAGGAAAACAGTGATGAAAAACATAGGCATGTATTTTAGCCACACACATTAGATTAAGCATTTAAGAGACTAACACTTGGGTATAACTACGGTACTTGTTTTGCAGTTCATGGACATATAGAGTTTAGCTGAACTTCAGAGTTACAGTAGCAGTTTACCAAGATCCTACAGAATGACATAGATGGTATGACAAAGATAATAACACATACTTGCCCACTATCGCAAAATGTTAGGAAAGCTCCCAGAAAAAAAATTTGTAAGACAAGTTGGCACATTTCCAGGGTACCAAATCCAGGGAAAACTTCTGAAAGCAGCACTGAGAGAAGGCTTAGGGTTTCATACCAGGATGCTTTATCCTTGGAGTGAGCCCCAGTGTCCAAACAACTAAAGGGTGGTAAGGGGCATAAAATGGACGTGAGAGGCGTGGTTTGAAATAGAAAAAAAAACACATTTGGCTTGGTGACCTACTTGGCACCTGTCTTTAAAAGATGGCAAGCTGGTTGCAATATCTCTAAACTTACTTCCATTACAACTCATACACAAAGCACAGCCAAGTGTGTGGTTCCTCTTTAACTCCATATGTGTGCCACCATACTGTACTTCTGTTGACTATGTTGACTACTATATTCTAAAAGTTTTACAAAGCTGACATCATTATAAGGTACATTAAGCCCCATAGATCTCTCTATGTCTTGTATCATGGCTTCTTGCAACTCAAGAGCCTTTACAGTGCCCTAACAAGATCATGTAAGAATGTGTATGTTAATAAGAGAGAAGAAATTATGGCACTCACCAAGTTGCATAGAAAACTTTATTTCTAAAATAAGAGCATGGGAGAGAGCTACATGGTGTAGAACTGGGTAACAGGTCTTTTGCGTTCACTTACGCTTCATCATAGGTAGTATTTTATGCAGCTTGGTGAGTACTGTAATTTCTTCTCTCTTTTTATTACCCTTCATCTATTTCTATATATTGAGCACCACCGCTGTTTTTCCCCCCAAACCTTGGCATATCTTATTTTCCCACTGATGTTAATGTTTGGTACCTAGAGGTTACTTCGATTTTTTGGATCCAAATGTGCGTATTTACAGATACACATCTGGAATAAAAATAGGGTAACATTTTTCTTTTTTGACTGTACTTTAACGTTCTGGTTGCACTGCATAGCTTATCTTCACCAAGTCTTTTAATGCAACTATACATTAAACACCGTTGACAGATTTTGTAACAAATTTGCATTATTAGTCATTTTTGCGGTAGCAGCTGACATAAAGAATCAATGGCATCTGCCGGATGCACGCAGAGATGTACATTAAATTTGTAGGTTAATAAATCCTGTCTGATGTGCTTCAACTATAAATATGTTTTTCTTGTACATGACCTGCTTTCTTCTCCATCAAAATGAAAAGGAACATTAACTTACTTCTCAGTGCGTTTCAACCTTTTGGTTTGCTTGGCAATCATACAAGATTATTAGCGGTCAAAAAGTTCAAGCAATATGAAGCAGCTGTCCGAGTGCAGACTTTGCTATGATTTGTCATTGTCTGCCTAAAGAATTTATCTAATCAAAATGGGATTTTCTCAGTCATCAGAGGTTTACTCATAAGTTACAGAACTCAATGACCGATACATTGGTTAGATCACTAATAAGCAAAGACAGGCGCAGTCGATAGGGTGAATGTTCTGGTGATCCAGGCCTTTTATTGTCTTAAGTTATTATAAGTGAACTGACGATTTTAGCATTACTTCTATTCTGTCTAATTTCCTCGTCTTACGGTGTAGGCCACAAAAAGAAAATTCCTGACACCGACCTGTGGATTTTTCTTTGATCTGCCCCTCCAAGTTATTAACATTAGCTGCAGGAGTCGCGGGCCTGAATGAAAACTAGCACATAATTTTTCACAAAAACAAATCTAAAATTCAGCTACTATCTAGGCTGTGAAGCAAAACGTATTGTTCATTGCTAGTAGCATGGATATGAGGTAATGTTTCAGGGCTGCTAAATCAATTAACATAATTTTTTGTGATATGCCAAGAAAGTCTGTCGTAAAACAAGATTCAAAAGGAAATCTCACATTATTTCAGTGCGTGAACACAGATTTATAAAATGTATGAAGCTAAATACTATACTGTGTGCAAAAGATATATAAATTAGAGAAAAAAACTATAATTATAATTTACTAAAGGGCATGTGGGACACTTTACATCAAATTTTAATTTATTTTGTGGAAAAGCAGAAATTTATCCGAGAGAGATGAAGTCTTGTCAATAAAAAGCCTTATTTTACCCATCCTTTTCTATTCTAGCCCTTATGTAAAGATGTACAAATTACATTCTAAAAAAAAATATAAGAGCCTATAAAGTAATGAATGATTTATTGCACTCAATAACTTCGTTATCAGTTTTTGGATGATTTAAACACCACAAAAATATACCATAAATCAATTAATATAAATGCCCGAACAAGCCACAGTACTTAAAAAACAACAATAACAAATATTAATTAACTTTCTCTCTTACAATATATTTGATATTATGCAGCTTCATTTAGCGCTCGGTTATATTTTTCTCTTGAAATTATTTCGGAATTATGGTATAGTATGGATATTTGGATAAGAAAAGAATAGAAAAACAAAGAAGGAAGGAAAAAAGTAAAAGCAATAAAGGAGAGAGAATGAAAAGAGAAAAATGAAAGAAAAAAAATGAAAGAAAAAGAAAAAAAAAGAAAAGAGAAAAGAAAGAAAAATAAATGAAAGAAAAATGATAGAATGAAAAAAAGCACAGAAAAAAATAATATGCAGAGAGAAAAGTAATAAAATATACATACGGTATATCTGCTTTTTCTTTCTCTCGTGTATGAATGTTTTCTTCTTTTTCTTTCTCTCTTTTTCGTTTCTTTCTTTCTTCAAAATCCAAATATCCACTCCATACCATAATTCTATAATATATATATATATATATATATATATATATATATATATATATATATATATATATATATATATATATATATATATATATATATATATATATATTAGTTTAGTAGTCCTATAATAAGTAAAAATACTCGGAAATTAAATAATTGCGTAATATAGTCCTCAGCACATCTGAAAAGTTAATTTCAGCTCCCACCAGTTTTATGTCTATCATGCACCATAGGACTCTCCCATACACAGGTCAATGAAATATTAGCTCATCTCGCTATCTGTTTGCCATCACAATACAAACTACAGTGTTTGTACAGCTGACGTATCTTTACTTTACTTGTAATTATTATTGAAAAGCTCCACACATAGGAGCCTGTTGAACACATTTGGATGATCGAATTCTTCACTCCAAAAAGAGTAGAGGAGCGTAACGTAAGCAGGCGTAAATGATGGAATTATCCTATGTGAATATCTTTTGTTAAAACATCTGTGTTATCGCCAAGTCTGTATTATTTGGTCTTCGAAAATATTTGGTCTATTACCACAGTGTTTGTTGATAATGTGGAGGGCAAATGGAAAATGGGGTTTAAGAAGTATAGTAGATTACAGGGCACAAGTCCAAGAAGCTAAAGTACAGCATATGGTTAAGCAAAGAGCCCCTTGTTAAACTTTACTAGATAAACAACTTCGGTATTTTAAAATTGACTGCAGTGGTTCCTTCCAGCGTAGGCCTTTCACCTCCTACTCAAGACCCCAGTGGTGTAGCAGACGAAAGCTTTCTGAAACTCCTCTGTACTACTGTAGCTTCGGAATTAAAAGTTTGAAGGGAGGGAAAAAGAAAATAACAGCCTCAATTAACATTTAAGCAGCCGCTTCGAAATATTAAATTTAAAGGAAATATGCGAAGCAGAATTTTCTTTATGAGAATGGGGGTTAAGAAGTCTATGACTTCATTATTTCCAGGAAACACCACACATATCAATATAATACAGAGAAAAAAACACCAAAAAAGGGCATCATAAACACAAAAGGCAAAAGCAACAGAAAGACATCGCAAATCAATTGCTATGTACAGCTGATAACGAGGCATATGGGTAGGGGGTACAGAGGTAACAGTCACATCTAGGCCCTGGAGACTGAGAATCGGAAACCGTTCTACTGTCCCAAGTAAAGACGTAAGTACTGTAAAGTCCACATGATAGGTGGGTGGAAGGTGGGGGGTTGCTACAGATTTCACTTTAGAGAAAATAAGCTTAACGTTACGATCCTATAAAAGAAGGGCTTTTTTTCATAGTAGAAGTACGAAGTAGAGAACAGAAAATATTTTCACTTTTCTCTTAACTTCCATTGTATTTTTAGAGTCTCTTTAAAAATTAGAGACGAAATTAATAAAATTCTCACAGAGAAAAAAAAATGATAAACAACCTGCATTTATTTAATGGCTGTTCCTTTTGCAAGGTTTTCCTGCCAATCATGATATTCTCCATAATGTTGTAAACAGAAAGAAAATCCTTTCTATGTAGCATGGGCACTGAGATTAGATGAGAGAGGCCTGGCTAACGTGAGCCTATGGATAACGATTTCATTCTGCCTCATCTATAATATATAGAATAATACACAGATCAGTGAATGCCACATGGTCACCACAACGCTTCCACCTTAAGAAATGGTATCTATTTTATGTCTGCGTTTTTACCTTTAGCCCTTACTAAGCTGTGCTTTAGGCAACAATAAGATTGAAAACTATTGGTCTGTGTCTTTTTTTTCCAAGGACATTTTTAGACTTAAACAAAAAAATTTAAAAATCAAAGTAATTTCCCCAAGGCGAAGATTAATGAATGACAGATTAAACCGGTATAAATAAAAGAAGCCCAACAGGCATATTCCACAGAATGATACCATACAGATTAAATCTTGACTGAAGTAAGCTTGACTCACGAAATGTATGTATAAATATACGCACATATACATATGTGTATACAGATATATATTTACGTAAAGCTATAACGTCATACACACAAAATATGATTTATATATGTACTATATATATATATATATATATATATATATACATACAAGACATTATATATATATAAATATGTATGTATATATAGTATTTATTTATACATATATTATAGACACAAATGGTTTGTCCTTGGCGCAATAGAAACTCTCCAGCTATATCCATAACGCTTGATTGACTGTCTCATGTGGCTTAATGATAATTCAATTGGCAAGCAACAACTGTGCTGTTTAATTTCTGTGACAGTTTGTGTAACCTTGTGAACTCAAAGGAGAAACTAGCGACTCTAACGCAGTTCGCGATCACTGTTACCCAATCAGATTAACTTTATATGTATTTGAGTATTTGGAATAAAATATATCATACGGACAAATAATCTTTATAAAGAATGATGGCTAGATGAACAGTTAGATAATAGATGTACAGATACAAGATAGATAAGATTGATAGATAAATAGATAAGAAAGGCAGATGGATACAAAAGATAAGTAGAGTAGATAATAGATAAGAAAGAAATATAGATGATAGATAGGAAAGATATACAAGATAAGATAGAACCACACAAAAATGAAGACAAATTTAACCCCTCTGTGACCTTAGACGTACTATCCCGTCGAGGTGCCCTGGGCTTATCTGACCCTGGACGGGATAGTACGTCATAGCCGATCGGCCGCGCTCACGGGGGGAGCGCGGCCGATCGCGGCCGGGTGTCAGCTGCTTATCGCAGCTGACATCCGGCACTATGTGCCAGGAGCGGTCACGGACCGCCCCCGGCACATTAACCCCTGGCACACCGCGATCAAAGATGATCGCGATGTGCCGGCGGTGCAGGGAAGCACCGCGCAGGGAGGGGGCTCCCTGCGGGCTTCCCTGAGCCCCCCGCAGCAACGCGATGTGATCGCGTTGCTGCGAGGGTCTCCTCACCTCCCTCCCTGCTCGAGCCCCGGATCCAAGATGGCCGCGGATCCGGGTCCTGCAGGGAGGGAGGTGGCTTCACAGAGCCTGCTCAGAGCAGGCACTGTGAAGCAGCCTGCACTCCTATCAGATCAGTGATCTGACAGAGTGCTGTGCAAACTGTCAGATCACTGATCTGTGATGTCCCCCCTGGGACAAAGTAAAAAAGTAAAAAAAAAATTTTCCAAATGTGTAAAAAAAATAAAAAAAAATATTCCAAAATATTGCCCGAAAATGTTACCAATAAAAACGTCAACTCGTCCCGCAAAAAACAAGACCTCACATGACTCTGGGACCAAAATATGGAAAAATTATAGCTCTCAAAATGTGGTATTGCAAAAAATATTTTTTGCAATAAAAAGGGTCTTTCAGTGTGTGACGGCTGCCAATCATAAAAATCCGCTAAAAAACTCGCTATAAAAGTAAATCAAACCCCCCTTCATCACCCCCTTAGTTAGGGAAAAATAAAAAAAAATGTATTTATTTCCATTTTCCCATTAGGGCTAGGGTTAGGGCTAGGGTTAAGGCTAGGGCTAGGGTTAGGGCTAGGGTTAGGGCTAGGGTTAGGGCTAGGGCTAGGGTTAGGGCTAGGGTTAGGGCTAGGGTTAGGGCTAGGGTTAGGGCTAGGGTTAGGGTTAGGGCTAGGGTTAGGGTTAGGGTTAGGGTTGGGGCTACAGTTAGGGTTGGGGCTAAAGTTAGGGTTAGGGTTTAGATTACATTTACAGTTGGGAATAGGGTTGGGATTAGGGTTAGGGGTGTGTCAGGGTTAGAGGTGTGGTTAGGGTTACCGTTGGAATTAGGGTTAGGGGTGTGTTTAGATTAGGGTTTCAGTTATAATTGGGGGGTTTCCACTGTTTCGGCACATCAGGGGCTCTCCAAACACGACATGGCGTCCGATCTCAATTCCAGCCAATTCTGCATTGAAAAAGTAAAACAGTGCTCCTTCCCTTCCGAGCTCTCCTGTGTGCCCAAACAGGGGTTTACCCCAACATATGGGGTATCAGCGTACTCAGGACAAATTGGACAACAACTTTTGTGGACCAATTTCTCCTGTTACCCTTGGGAAAATACAAAACTGGGGGCTAAAAAATAATTTTTGTGGGAAAACAAAAAGATTTTTTATTTTCACGGCTCTGCGTTATAAACTGTAGTGAAACACTTGGGGGTTCAAAGTTCTCACAACACATCTAGATAAGTTCATTGAGGGGTCTAGTTTCCAATATGGGGTCACTTGTGGGGGGTTTCTACTGTTTAGGTACATTAGGGGCTCTGCAAACGCAATGTGACGCCTGCAGACCAATCCATCTAAGGCTGCATTCCAAATGATGCTCCTTCCCTTCCGAGCCCTCCCATGCGCCCAAACGGTGGTTCCCCCCCACATATCGGGTATCAGCGTACTCAGGACAAATTGGACAACAACATTTAGGGTCCAATTTCTCCTGCTAACCTTGGAAAAATACAAAACTGGGGGCTAAAATATAATTTTTGTGGAAAAAAAAATATTTTTTATTTGCATGGCTCTGCGTTATAAACTGTAGTGAAATACTTGGGGGTTCAAAGCTCTCACAACACATCAAGATGAGTTCCTTAGGGGGTCTACTTTCCAAAATGGTGTCACTTGTGGGGGGTTTCTACTGTTTAGGTACATTAGGGGCTCTGCAAACGCAATGTGACGCCTGCAGACCATTCCATCTAAGTCTGCATTCCAAATGGCGCTCCTTCCCTTCCGAACCCTCCCATGCGCCCAAACGGTGGTTCCCCCCCACATATGGGGTATCAGCGTACTCAGGACAAATTGGACAACAACTTTTGTGGTCCAATTTCTCCTGTTACCCTAGGGAAAATACAAAACTGGGGGCTAAAAAATAATTTTTGTGGGAAAAAAATTTTGTTTTATTTTTATGGCTCTGCATTATAAACTTCTGTGAAGCCCTTGGTGGGTCAAAGTGCTCACCACACATCCAGATAAGTTCCTTAGGGGGTCTACTTTCCAAAATGGTGTCACTTGTGGGGGGTTTCAATGTTTAGGCACATCAGTGGCTCTCCAAACGCAACATGGCGTCCCATCTCAATTTCTGTCAATTTTGCATTGAAAAGTCAAACTGCGCTCCTTCCCTTCCGAGCTCTCCCATGCGCCCAAACAGTGGTTTACTGCCACATATGGGGTATCAGCGTACTCAGGACAAATTGGACAACAACTTTTGAGGTCCAATTTCTTCTCTTACCCTTGGAAAAATAAAAAATTGGGGGCAAAAATATAATTTTTGTGAAAAAATATGATTTTTTATTTTTACGGTTCTGCATTATAAACTTCTGTGAAGCACTTGGTGGGTCAAAGTGCTCACCACACATCCAGATAAGTTCCTTAGGGGGTCTACTTTCCAAAATGGTGTCACTTGTGGGGGGTTTCAATGTTTAGGCACATCAGTGGCTCTCCAAACGCAACATGGCGTCCCATCTCAATTCCTGTCAATTTTGCATTGAAAAGTCAAATAGCGCTCCTTCCCTTCCGAGCTCTCCCATGCGCCCAAACAGTGGTTTACTGCCACATATGGGGTATCAGCGTACTCAGGACAAATTGGACAACAACTTTTTGGGTCCAATTTCTCCTGTTACCCTTGGTAAAATAAAACAAATTGGAGCTGAAGTAAATTTTTTGTGTAAAAAAGTTAAATGTTCATTTTTATTTAAACATTCCAAAAATTCCTATTAAACACCTGAAGGGTTAATAAAATTCTTGAATGTGGTTTTGAGCACCTTGAGGGGTGCAGTTTTTAGAATGGTGTCACACTTGGGCATTTTCTATCATATAGACCCCTCAAAATGACTTCAAATGAGACGTGGTCCCTAAAAAAAAATGGTGTTGTAAAAATGAGAAATTGCTGGTCAACTTTTAACCCTTATAACTCCCTAACAAAAAAAAAAATTGGTTCCAAAATTATGCTGATGTAAAGGAGACATGTGGGAAATGTTACTTATTAAGTATTTTGTGTGACATATCTCTGTGATTTAATTGCATAAAAATTCAAAGTTTGAAAATTGCGAAATTTTCAAAATTTTCGCCAAATTTCCGTTTTTTTCACAAATAAACGCAGGTACTATCAAAGAAATTTTACCACTATCATGAAGTACAATATGTCACGAGAAAACAATGTCAGAATCACCAGGATCCGTTGAAGCGTTTCGGAGTTATAACCTCATAAAGGGACAGTGGTCAGAATTGTAAAAATTGGCCTGGTCATTAACGTGCAAACCACCCTTGGGGGTAAAGGGGTTAATAGCCCATAGTGACGGCAACGTTTAGGTCCAATTGATGACATTTCTCAAAAGTCCTCAATTGGACCGAAACGTTGCCTTCAATATGGGATGTTAAATTTTTCTACAATTTTCTATTTTGGGAGTACTGCCTTCATTTTTGTATATGTACTGGAGGATTGATTTATGCCTGGGAGGGTCTGCACCGCTGCCCACCTCACCCACTATATCGTGCGGCCTTGATTTTCTTCTATTTAGAAAGACAGATAGATATTAGATAGAGTATGCAAATGACTATTATTATTTCATTTTGATAGATAGAAATTTATAGCTATATTTATCAAATCTTATTGATCCCCCACCCTCCTCCACCTCTACAGAGTAATGGTACCGTCACACAGTGCAATTTAGATCGCTACGACGGCACGATTTGTGACGTTCGAGCGATATAGGTACGATATCGCAGCGTGTGACACGCTCCTGCGATCAGGGACCCCGCTGTGAATCGTACGTCGTAGCACATCGTTTGAAACTTTCTTTCGTCGTCTAGTGTCCCGCTGTGGCGGCATGATCGCATGGTGTGACAAAGGTGTGCACGATATTGTATACGATGTAAAGGGCGGAGGAGCTGGCTACGTAGGAGCGCTGAATTCTCCACCTCCCGTGTGCTGATTGGGCGGTACAATACTGTGCGCTCATTCGACAAAGGACTATTGTTCCCAGCGGATAAAACCGGAGCTCTCGAGCGCGCTATTCATTTCTCTCTGTAGCACGTGCTGTGAACAGAACTCCTAAATTCGCTGGATTCCCTGGACTTTTAACTACTAGACTTTTACCGCAAAAGGTATGTATAACGCTACAGCGTAGCATATGTTGCGCTTCAACGGGGATAAACGCTGGAGTGTGGTTGATTGTTCCTTTGAGTAGGGTAGGCCTGAGAACCTCAGGTACACAGCTGTTGCGTGGCCCAATTAATTAATCCTTTTACAGATCGAGATGGTTGACTGCCCCATTTAATACCAGTAGTAACATATATAGTTATTAGATCAATGGTCAGAACATTGTTTTGTAAGCACGTGTATTTATTGTACGTTTGTTTTCTTTTTAGGAACTATGCTCACTTCCGATGAGAGTTCTGTTGTTGCTGCTGCCCTGGTGTTTGAGGCAGCACGTCTCCAAGAGGAGAGACGTCCTAAACGAAAACGTCGCATGTGGACCCGGAGCTGGCTGCAGAAAAGATCCACATTGTCACACATGGGTCTCATAAGAGAGTTACGTGACAATAACCCTCAAGATTTCCGAAACTACCTTCGGATGTCCGAGGAATCCTTCAAAATAATACTGTCTGCTGTTACGCCACTCATACAAAGGTGTGATACGCCGATGCGTGCAGCCGTGCCCGTGGAGGAAAGGTTGGCGGTGACACTGCGCTTCCTGGCAACAGGAAGGTCTCTTCAGGATTTGCAGTTTTCCGCAGCTGTTTCCAGACCTTTCCTGAGCGTTGTGATTCCGGAGACATGCGAGGCCATTGTGCAGAGCTTAAGGCATTATATGGAGGTACTACTATTTTTTTTTGGCTGCTGTGTTATGTCGATATATTATACTAGCTATTGAACCAGTTCTACGCCCTGATGGCGAGCATTTCTATAGGTATATGTTCTACATCCTATCATGTGCTGCTCCCATCCTGCGCCCCCATTCAGACATGTGCTGCTGTGATCCTGCGCCTCCATTCTGATATGTGCTGCTCCAACCCTGCGCCACCCTTTTTTATTTGCTGCTCCCAACGTAATTTTATTGATTCTATTATTTAGATATATTGTTTAGCACCCCCTCTGAGTGACCGAAGCCATCTGTAAAAAAAATGGCTGCCTGCATACTCTGTGTTGTTGACTTTGTTATACTAATCCATACTGCGCCTCAATCGCTGTAGGATGTCCACATGAGAGTGTATGTGCATAATATATTTGACCAAATTTGTACATGTTTCCTTCTCATCTTGCAGTTTCCCAAGACGGCGGATGACTGGAAGAGGATTGGTTCCGATTTTGATGAGCTGTGGCAGTTTCCAAACTGCGGTGGTGCATTAGATGGAAAGCATGTGCGCATCACGCAACCAGCCAACTCTGGATCATTTTTTTTCAACTACAAAGGATATTTCAGTGTGATCCTCATGGCCCTTGTCAATGCAAACTATGAGTTTGTCGATGTGGATGTTGGCATGAATGGTCGAGTCTCCGACGGTGGTGTTTTTGAACACACTTCATTTGGGGAAAGCTTGAGGAACAATGAACTGCTGTTGCCACTAAATGAAGACACAAAAGCAAACCTAAATTTTGTCTTCATCGCTGATGAAGCTTTCCCTCTTCATCCACATTTGCTGAAGCCATTTGCACAGAGAACACTCACACCGGAGCGCAGAATCTTTAATTACCGGTTGTCGAGGGCCCGTCGTGTGGTTGAAAATGCCTTTGGGATAATGGCAAATCGGTTTAGAGTGTTCCACACAGCTATCAACTTGAAGCTGCCGTCTATAGACATTGTGGTTTTGGCATGCTGTGTGCTCCATAATTTCCTGAGACGTCATGATACGAACTCCTATTCTCCTCCTTCGTTTATTGATGCAGTGGACGCACGAACCGGAGATATTGTGCCCGGGGAATGGCGTACACAACCTGAAAATTTTACAGCTCTTCAAGCTCTTGGATCTGGCAGACAGGCAGACGATGCAAGGGACTGTCGCGAAAAATACTGTCAGTACTTTAATGGTTCTGGAGCTGTACCGTGGCAGGATCGCGCCGTATAACATAAAAATTTGTTTTTTTGCTTTGCTGTCATATAAACCTCGCTAAATAACTTTAAATGTGATGCCTATACAATGTTGCTGTTAACCCTTATAGCTTGGTAAACATTAAAGAAAGAATGCGAAGATTTTTGTTTTTTTTTGTAACACTTCTTGGTTTTAAATTATTTTACAACAAAATATAACATAACCCCCCCACCAAAAAAAATATTATCTCCTGCCCAAGAGGTGTCGCAGCGTCACGCCCTGCTGCTCCACTTGACTCTGGAGGAGCGCTGCTGTCTGCTGCAGGAGCGCTGCTGTCCGCTCCAGTCGCAATTGTCTCGCCAGGAGCTCTCTTACGGTGGCCGTTTCTGTGGATAGAAGAGGTTGGAGAACCAACGTTGATTCCTCTGAAAATACATCTCGACCTCTGGGGCAGGACCGAATTTTCTGTGTTGTAAATTTCTATTTGGTCTGGCACCACAGGGCGATGTAAATTTTAATATATTTTACAGTTTTGGTTGTCTATGGTGACATCCAGCAGAAAACCACTCGCATTATCTTGATACTTACGGAGAAGGGACGCCGGTTCCTCATTGCCAGAACCAGAGCTGCTAATGTCCCATCCCAGCGATCTGGCCACTGCTGCAGCACCTAAAAGCAAATAATAACAGATCTGGTTAACTATGGAACACGCCGTTGGGAAGCGCTCGCAGTTTTGGTCACTTACGTATGTTAGCTTCTGGGGAGAATGCCGCCGACCCGGGGGAGGAAGAGGAGTGTCGAAAGGGAGGTGTTGAGGGTGGTGTAGGGGTGCGAGGCCGTCTGCTCTCTGGTGGTGGCGTGGTAGGCCGCTGGGTCATTACTGCGTCTGTAATGTATTCAAATATTTCCGCTACCCTCTTATGTCCCGTATGCAGTTGAAAAATTGTAATCTATGATTGTTAACTTACGTGACGTCACGGACTGTGGGCTCCCGCTGGTGCTGGATGCTGTGGTGCTGCTGGCAATGGCAGGTACCTGTTGCTGCCGCTGTCTCTCTACACAGAAAGTTTACAAACGCAATCTTTAAAAACACATGTAGAGTGCTGCAGATCAAAGCTAACAATATACTGAAACATAAAATTTATATCACACTTCACAGGGGTGCGAGGGTGCATGGTCGCAACAGATGGTGGAGGTGTGGTAGGCCGCTGGGTCATTACTGCGTCTGTAATGTCTTCAAATATTTCAGGTACCCTGTTATGTCCCGTGTGATGTTAAAAAAAATGCAATAAATGATTGTGAACTTACGTGATGTCCCGGACTGTGGGCTCCCACTGGTGCCTGAAGATGGGGTACTGGTGGCAATGGTGGGTCTGACTTGCCGCCGCTGTCTCTCTACACCTAAAGTAAAGAATCACAATGTTTACACACAAATGTTGAGTGCTGCAGAGCAAAGCTAGTACTAGTACTTGCCTCGCCTTGCCTCCGCACGCAACTCCGCAAACATTTGTGGCGTTTTATAGCGGAGGTCAGCCCATTTTTTACGCAGCTGAAGCTGACTGCGGCAGACACCAAACCTCCTTTCCATCATTCTTGTTATTTGTCCAAGCACTTCTCGCTTGTGGATGTGTGGGTGGGCAGGGCGGCTCTCCAGACCCTCGTAATCCATGGCATCCATCTGGGAAATAAAAAAAAGGAGTTCTGGCTGCCCCAGAGGAGCAGAACGCATTCTCGCCGCCATTTTAGATGGAATGACCCTGAAGAGCAACGCCCAGAGGAGGAGCTGCGCTCCGCCGTCCTGCCGCGCCATTGGCATCGCAATAGCGTTGCCGTTTATGAACAGCGTCACATTTGTGACGACTGAGCGTTAAGAAAGGAACGCACATAGTAAATGCCGTTCGAAGTATCGTTATATAACGCCGGAGCGGCACGTTAAGTACGCTCGTGGTCTATGACGGCGTGATGACGTTACAGCGTTCCTGCGTGCCTGCCCTAGCTTGTTTTTGTCCCCTGACATCGTGATAATGGCTGCCAGTCGCCGTGGTCCACCTATGGGCATCCCAGAGCTCAAGTTCCTTATTGGAACAATGGATAGGATGCAGTATGAAACCACAGGGATGGTGCTGCACCGCAACCAGCACAAGGAGGAAGTTGTCCGTGTGGTGTCTGAGGGCCTCAGGAAGCGGTTTGGGATAACTCGGACCAAGGCCCAGATTGTTAAAAAATGGGGCGATCTCAAGTCGAAAAGCCCAGAGCGCCTGCAGGAGCTTCGCCAGGAGATTAGCAGAGGTTAGTACTCAGGTACCCAAAAGTATGTTGGACAGCTATGGGACAGTTTGAATGTTGCAGAGCCACTATGTGCCACAGCTATGGGACAGTATGAACGTTGCAGAGCCACTATGTGCCACAGCTATGGGACAGTTTGAACGTTGCAGAGCCACTATGTGCCACAGCTATGGGACAGTTTCTACGTTGCAGAGCCACTATGTGCCACTGCTATGGGACAGTTTGAATGTTGCAGAGCCACTATGTGCCACTGCTATGGGACAGTTTGAACGTTGCAGAGCCACTATGTGCCACAGCTATGGGACAGTTTGAACGTTGCAGAGCCACTATGTGCCACAGCTATGGGACAGTTTCTACGTTGCAGAGCCACTATGTGCCACTGCTATGGGACAGTTTGAATGTTGCAGAGCCACTATGTGCCACAGCTATGGGACAGTTTCTACGTTGCAGAGCCACTATGTGCCACTGCTATGGGACAGTTTGAATGTTGCAGAGCCACTATGTGCCACAGCTATGGGACAGTTTGAATGTTGCAGAGCCACTATGTGCCACAGCTATGGGACAGTTTGAACGTTGCAGAGCCACTATGTGCCACTGCTATGGGACAGTTTGAACGTTGCAGAGCCACTATGTGCCACAGCTATGGGACAGTTTCTACGTTGCAGAGCCACTATGTGCCACTGCTATGGGACAGTTTGAATGTTGCAGACCCACTATGTGCCACAGCTATGGGACAGTTTGAATGTTGCAGAGCCACTATGTGCCACAGCTATGGGACAGTTTGAATGTTGCAGAGCCACTATGTGCCACAGCTATGGGACAGTTTGAATGTTGCAGAGCCACTATGTGCCACAGCTATGGGACAGTTTCTACGTTGCAGAGCCACTATGTGCCACTGCTATGGGACAGTTTGAACGTTGCAGAGCCACTATGTGCCACTGCTATGGGACAGTTTGAACGTTGCAGAGCCACTATGTGCCACAGCTATGGGACAGTTTCTACGTTGCAGAGCCACTATGTGCCACTGCTATGGGACAGTTTGAATGTTGCAGAGCCACTATGTGCCACAGCTATGGGACAGTTTGAATGTTGCAGAGCCACTATGTGCCACAGCTATGGGACAGTTTGAATGTTGCAGAGCCACTATGTGCCACAGCTATGGGACAGTTTCTACGTTGCAGAGCCACTATGTGCCACTGCTATGGGACAGTTTGAACGTTGCAGAGCCACTATGTGCCACTGCTATGGGACAGTTTGAACGTTGCAGAGCCACTATGTGCCACAGCTATGGGACAGTTTCTACGTTGCAGAGCCACTATGTGCCACTGCTATGGGACAGTTTGAATGTTGCAGAGCCACTATGTGCCACAGCTATGGGACAGTTTGAATGTTGCAGAGCCACTATGTGCCACAGCTATGGGACAGTTTGAACGTTGCAGAGCCACTATGTGCCACAGCTATGGGACAGTATGAACGGTGAAAAGTACTATGTGGCACAGCTAACTGCTGACCGAACTTTTTTTTTCCTTCACAGAGGCAAAGAGACAGCGCCGCCGTAGACACGAGGCATCACACACCGCCTCTGAAGTCCCAGAGCCCTCCGGGTCAAAGACAACTGATCCTAGTAGGTTCCCACAATAATGTGATTTGGGTTTGGTTGCAGGTCCCCTCCTCCCCCCCCCCCCCCGGCAGCCAGTGTTGCCATATATGCTGACAGACCTTTTTTTTTTTTTTTTCCCTTCACAGAGGCAAAGACACAGCACCACCGCCGCCACGAGGCATCCCGCCCAGCCTCTTCTGGCTCTGTGCCCTCCGGGTCAACTCCTCCAGATCCTAGTAGGTTCCCACAAAAATGTTATTTGGATTTTGTTTCTGGTCCCCTTCCCCCCCCCGGCAGCCAGTGTGGCCATATATGCTAACAGACCTTTTTCAAAAATTTTTTTTTTTTTTTTTTTTCTTCACAGAGGCAAAGACACAGCACCGCCGCCGCCACGAGGCATCCCGCCCAGCCTCTTCTGGCTCTGTGCCCTCAGGGTCCAATGTCCCGGAGCCCTCCGGGTCAACTCCTCCAGATCCTAGTAGGTTCCCACAAAAATGTTATTTGGATTTTGTTTCTGGTCCCCTTCCCCCCCCCGGCAGCCAGTGTGGCCATATATGCTAACAGACCTTTTTCAAAAATTTTTTTTTTTTTTTTTTTTCTTCACAGAGGCAAAGACACAGCACCGCCGCCGCCACGAGGCATCCCGCCCAGCCTCTTCTGGCTCTGTGCCCTCAGGGTCCAATGTCCCGGAGCCCTCCGGGTCAACTCCTCCAGATCCTAGTAGGTTCCCACAAAAATGTTATTTGGATTTTGTTTCTGGTCCCCTTCCCCCCCCCCGGCAGCCAGTGTGGCCATATATGCTAACAGACCTTTTTCAAAAATTTTTTTTTTTTTTTTTTCTTCACAGAGGCAAAGACACAGCACCGCCGCCGCCACGAGGCATCCCGCCCAGCCTCTTCTGGCTCTGTGCCCTCAGGGTCCAATGTCCCGGAGCCCTCCGGGTCAACTCCTCCAGATCCTAGTAGGTTCCCACAAAAATGTTATTTGGATTTTGTTTCTGGTCCCCTTCCCCCCCCCGGCAGCCAGTGTGGCCATATATGCTAACAGACCTTTTTCAAAAATGTTTTTTTTTTTTTTTTTTCTTCACAGAGGCAAAGACACAGCACCGCCGCCGCCACGAGGCATCCCGCCCAGCCTCTTCTGGCTCTGTGCCCTCAGGGTCCAATGTCCCGGAGCCCTCCGGGTCAACTCCTCCAGATCCTAGTAGGTTCCCACAAAAATGTTATTTGGATTTTGTTTCTGGTCCCCTTCCCCCCCCCCGGCAGCCAGTGTTGCCATATATGCTAACAGAACTTTTAAAAAAATTTTTTTTTTTTTTTTTTCTTCACAGAGTCAAAGACACAGCACCACCGCCGCCACGAGGCATCCCCCCCCCCCCTTTGCTTATTTTTTTTATTTTTTTTCATTCACAGAAGCAAAGACACATCGGGAGACTACAGTGTTATTAATGTTATGTTTTTTGACCCACAGCTCTCGTCACTGTCAACAAAGAGGATATTGAAGCCGGCATAGACAAGTTACTCCACACTATGGCACATATTCAGGAGCAGCACAATGTGGCAATGGAGGAGCTGCAGAAGCTGCGGGACATGTGCCAGCAGTTGTAGGCGGGCCAATAATCCATTTTTTGTTGTTCCAATTAAAAGATTTAGTTAAACTTTCATTCGATTTTTTTTTTTTAGTTAACTGTACATGAATTTGTTACGTTAATTTGTTCCCTCATACAGTGCTGTGATTGAGACACACCAATCAAAAAGTAGTGATAGAATGTATAATAAAAGCTTTTATTTCAAACATTATTTTAACAAGACAAAAAAAAAAAAGGGATGTAAAAGTAGTTAGGAAATCACAAATTATGATACGACGATTGTTCCGGCTGAAAATTTTGGTGCCTGATGGGCGAAGCCATATGTAAAGGTATTGGTGTGTAGGAGTTATTAGGGGGTGGCTGGCCGAAGTGGGAAACGTGAGGATTGTGTCGCATCGATGTCTGACCCTGTGACCAACCATTGAAATTTGATGGCTCTGTCCGCTGTATTGGCCGGGAAGAGACCAAACAAGTGTTCTTGTCCAAATCGCCATCAGTACCCTTGTTTACTGCTTCCAGAATCAGACGCTCTGCTAGTATTCTTTGGTTGTCGTCCATTTTTGCCAGTTTGTCAACCACATAGTGTCCAAACCCCTCTAACGCAGGGCTAACATTTCTTGTCAACACCTTCTTTGCCAGGCTCAATAGTTCATTTGAGGCGTCTGAGGTGGCTTTCCGTTTTCTTTGAACTTGCCTCGATTGACTCCTGGCAGGTGCAGCCTCCACTAGATCTGTTGTTGTGCAGTCCTGTGAACAGTCAAGTGTACTCTCCTGCGCACTGTCATCCTGGGGGGGGGAAAAAAAAAAAAGTTATGAACCCGGCAACAAAAAGTAGTACCACCATAACCGCATCCAAACTATATATTCGTAGTAGGTAACAAAAAGATTATAATATATTTGATGCTTAGTAATATTCTTTAACCCTCCCTTTTATTGAATACTTTGAACTACACTGTTCTGACTGCTATGGGAACCTGACCAATATTTAATAGTCTAAATAGTCTCAACAAGAGTACATCGGCAGCTTGACGCGATACTATTTTCTATATTGCTTCGATGGTATGGTTTACATATATCTCCATTTCATACATATTACGTTCCCCTTATAATTCTTGACTGCAACAGGGTTACTTATGTGTACATGTTTTTGTAACAACTTTAAACTGATGTGATAATCAGAAGTATAAAACCTAAAATGCAGAGAAAAATTATGTAATTATAGGACACATTGGTGAACTTTCGTCCAAAGAGCTACTTACTTGTTGCCCTTGTGACTCCTGCTCGGCGTGGTTCTCCGAAACTATTGGTTCCACAGGTGCCAACAATCGAAGACACGTTGAAGTCCGTGGCACCTCTTGGTCCCTCAGAAAATTAAGATGCTCAAAATACCACAGTTTGGGAACATAAACTTCTTCAGTGGAAGCTCCGGACCTTGTAGTCTGAAGAACCTTGTTCAGCTCCTTCCTCCAGACCGTGCGGAGCGCCTGGATTTTCTTTTTAATAACTGCTTCGTTAGCTGCCTCATCTGGTGCCTGACGATTGTAAAGCTCAATGAGCTGTAAGTAACCCTCCCTCCTCTTTTCCCTGTTACAATACTCAGGAGATTTTATTTTCCAGAGGCAGGGAAAAGACTGATAAATCTCGATGAAATCCCGGATGAACTCCACACGATTTGACATCTAAAAAGTAATTAAAAAAAAAAATTACATGGTTGACAAAGCGTCCTATTAACAATACTTTTGCCAGTGTGCCAAACGCTTAACAACAGCAGCCACACAAAGCGCTCATGCCTACCATCGCTTCTTCCATCTGCCGCGCCTATAGTCCACCATAACCCAAAACAGTGTACCGCCCGCTTCCCTACAGCAGCCACACAAAGCGCTCATGGTGACCATACATTGTACCATCTGCCACGCTCTAACTCAACAGACACAACCGGTCATAAGCAGTCACAACAGCGTACCATCCGCATCGCTTCAGCGGTGGAACGAAGCGGTCATGCCGAACAAACTGAGTTCCATCTACCACGCTGTAGCCCACCAGTCACGACCAGTCACAACAGCGTACCATCCGCATCGCTTCTTCAATCTGCCGCGCCTATAGTCCACCATAACCCAAAACAGTGTACCGCCCGCTTCCCTACAGCAGCCACACAAAGCGCTCATGGTGACCATACATTGTACCATCTGCCACGCTGTAGCGCAACAGACACAACCGGTCATAAGCAGTCACAACAGCGTACCATCCGCATCGCTTCAGCGGTGGAACGAAGCGGTCATGCCGAACAAACTGAGTTCCATCTACCACGCTGTAGCCCACCAGTCACGACCAGTCACAACAGCGTACCATCCGCATCGCTTCTTCAATCTGCCGCGCCTATAGTCCACCATAACCCAAAACATTGTACCGCCCGCTTCCCTACAGCAGCCACACAAAGCGCTCATGGTGACCATACATTGTACCATCTGCCACGCTGTAGCGCAACAGACACAACCGGTCATAAGCAGTCACAACAGCGTACCATCCGCATCGCTTCAGCGGTGGAACGAAGCGGTCATGCCGAACAAACTGAGTTCCATCTACCACGCTGTAGCCCACCAGTCACGACCAGTCACAACAGCGTACCATCCGCATCGCTTCTTCCATCTGCCGCGCCTATAGTCCACCATAACCCAAAACAGTGTACCGCCCGCTTCCTTACAGCAGCCACACAAAGCGCTCATGGTGACCATACATTGTGCCATCTGCCACGCTCTAGCTCATCACACACAACCGGTCATAAGCAGTCACACCAGCGTACCATCCGCATCGCTTCAGCGGTGGAACGAAGCGGTCATGCCGAACAAACTGAGTTCCATCTACCACGCTGTAGCCCACCAGTCACGACCAGTCACGACCAGTCACAACAGCGTACCATCCGCATCGCTTCTTCAATGTGCCGCGCCTATAGTCCACCATAACCCAAAACAGTGTACCGCCCGCTTCCCTACAGCAGCCACACAAAGCGCTCATGGTGACCATACATTGTACCATCTGCCACGCTGTAGCGCAACAGACACAACCGGTCATAAGCAGTCACAACAGCGTACCATCCGCATCGCTTCAGCGGTGGAACGAAGCGGTCATGCCGAACAAACTGAGTTCCATCTACCACGCTGTAGCCCACCAGTCACGACCAGTCACAACAGCGTACCATCCGCATCGCTTCTTCAATCTGCCGCGCCTATAGTCCACCATAACCCAAAACAGTGTACCGCCCGCTTCCCTACAGCAGCCACACAAAGCGCTCATGGTGACCATACATTGTACCATCTGCCACGCTGTAGCGCAACAGACACAACCGGTCATAAGCAGTCACAACAGCGTACCATCCGCATCGCTTCAGCGGTGGAACGAAGCGGTCATGCCGAACAAACTGAGTTCCATCTACCACGCTGTAGCCCACCAGTCACGACCAGTCACAACAGCGTACCATCCGCATCGCTTCTTCCATCTGCCGCGCCTATAGTCCACCATAACCCAAAACAGTGTACCGCCCGCTTCCTTACAGCAGCCACACAAAGCGCTCATGGTGACCATACATTGTGCCATCTGCCACGCTCTAGCTCATCACACACAACCGGTCATAAGCAGTCACACCAGCGTACCATCCGCATCGCTTCAGCGGTGGAACGAAGCGGTCATGCCGAACAAACTGAGTTCCATCTACCACGCTGTAGCCCACCAGTCACAACCAAGCACAACAGCGTACCATCTGCCACATTGTAGCCCTCCAGTCACAACAGTGTACCATCCACTTCGCTTCAGTGGTGGAACGAAGCACTCATGCCGTCCATACAGCGTTCCATCCACCACGCCCAAGCGGTTTACATACCTCGAAGCAGCGGTGCAAAGCGTGGTATATTCAGCGAGGTACAAAATTCCGATGTCCAGGTCCACCAAGTGTCCAAGTACGAAGTGAAGAAAGGAAATTTTGAAAGCAGTGAAGTGGCATTGGGAACAATAGCGCTCAGGTGACAAATTTTCCAACCAATTGTGTGCACAGAACCTTTGGCCTATCACCACACTAACTAGTGGCACAACACGCCCCTTGTGAACAACGTCACGCACAGATTATGCAAAATTTGCTCTGAATCGTCGTGTGTGACACGACCGTACGACTGTCCCATACGACTTCTACATCGCAAATACGTCATGAATTTATCGCTTCAGCGTCGTGCATCGTGTAGTGTGACCGCAGTCTACGATGTTTGAAACGATAATTAAGCGACGATGCAACGTCACAAATCGTGCCGTCGTAGCGATCTAAATTGCACTGTGTGACGGTACCTTAAGACAAGAGCTTGATTGTTCTAAAAGATTCTGAAAGGTTTTCTTGATATGAGTCAAGGGGAATCAGATCAAATCTTTTCAGCCATGTGGTACTGATTCAGATTTTGGCAGGACATGTCAGCATAATATTAACGAAATGTAAGTATAAACTCCTGTAGAATGGAAAAAACTCCTTTGTTCTGTTTTCAGTTGAATTTACCTTTTGAAGTAACAAAAAAACAAATATTAAAACAAGTAAAACAATGAGCACAATAAATGATGCCGTGCACAATGGTCAGAACAATGGCAACATGCAGTAGGTTTTTTTCTTGTATTATTTCTTCTACTACAGATCACAGTTGTACCGAGATAAAGTATATTAATATAGTTATGCTAATACAATTGTTATTATTCATTTACCAAGTTTTTCTTTTTAAGCGACCCCTTAAGATATTCCTAATGCTGATCAGCTGTTCAGAGGCCCAGATACACTTCAACTTTTGGAGTTGATCCACTATTATGAATGTGATGTTTCTGGTCATCTTTAGAGATGCAATGACCATTCATGCCTTTACAGCCGTTCAAACAATGATTTGGAACAAGCATAAGCAGCAGTACAGTAAGCTCTGTACTATATATAGGGCAGCATGGTGGCTCAGTGGATAGCACTGTAGTAATATATATATATATATATGTATATGAAGCACGGTGGCTCAGTGGTTAGTACTGTTGCTTTGCAGCGCTGGGGTCCTGGGTTAAAATCCCACCAAGGACAACATCTGCAAGGAGTTTGTATGTTCTCCCTGTGTTTGCGTTGGTTTGCTACAGATTCACGGGATTCCTCTCACACTCAAAAGACATACTGATCGGGAATGTAGAGTGTGAGCCCCATCGGGGACAGCGATGCTGAGGTTTGTAAAGCGCTGTGGAATAATTGGTGCTATATAAGTGAATAAACTAAAAGAAAAATAGACTGATGAACTATCTGGTTGAGAGAGGCTGCCAGAAGCTATTTTGGAGCTCCTACTTGCCAACACAACATCTGTGTCATTTGCAACACTGGTGTCTTTATGTGGCAGAGGTGCTCTCAGCCCTCTATGTCCCGAATGACTAGCAGTGAATGCAGGCTCTGCACCTCACATAGCTACACCCCAGCACCTAGCTCTGCTTCCCAATTCAAGGAGCACATATCACTTTTACTTTATCAGCTGAATGTAGAACCAAAAGACTGTGTTGGATCCATTGTGATCTGTTCACTTCCAGATTCATTAATTTGTTTAATAGAAAATAGACACAAATATGGACACAATTTCCCATGTCCCCTCTATAATTTGTAAAGCGCTGCGGAATATGTTGGCGCTATATAAATAAAAATTATTATTATTATTATTATACACACCAGCATCTACATAATGCCTGTATCTTATTAATGTGCGTCCCTTACAGCAGCGGTGGGGAATATTTTTTCTGCCAAGGGCCATTTGGATCTTTATACCATCCTCCAAGGGCCGTACAAACTCTGCCCACAAAGTACATCCTGACTCTGGCACTGGTGTCAGGACGTAATCCTTCATTGCATGCCCTTCAGTGCTCCGTAGTGAACGCTGCATGTGTGTGCTAACACAGCAAGAAGAAATTAATGAGCTGGTGGCAATCAAAATACAGCTCCCTGCCCAAGAATGCGGGTCCCTGAGAATCTACTCGGGGGGCCTGATTAAAGGTCATCGAGGGGCGTAAATGGCCCTGGGGCCTGAGGTTCCCCACCCCTGCCTTACAGTAACGTTACAATTAGCAGCACGCTACATTTAACCTGGAATAGACCAACTGTTGGTACCAACCACCATGTGTCGTACTTAAATCATTCATATATTACAGATTTGCTAGTAAAATAACACAGCATGGGTTATTTGTCATTTTCTGTCGTGTGAGTTGCCGCAAATTGTAGAAAAATTAATAAGAAATTTTTGTGATGAAGAAAAGACCAAAAAATGAAATGTATTAAAGCAAAGCTGGAGTAAAGGTACTGTTAGGAACATCGTTCATTTATAAGATCATTCAATTCCTCTTTTTTTCTTGCTTCATACATAGTGCTATCTTTACTGGTAGGAAAAGACAATATCAATAGAGATAGGCAACACTAAACAACTGACCATACTAACAAAATATTATTCGATTCTGATTATTTTTATTTGTTTTTATATATAAAGCCAGATTTCTATACGAATGGAGAAAGAAAACAGACTTGCCACTATAAAGATTTATCAAGAAATGTAATATCTTAAATAATTTAATTATGATATTATTTATTATCTACATTAGACAACTTAAACGCTACCAAGAAATGGTGTTGAGGCCTCACAATTTAACATGAAGAGGAAAACTGGAACATCAATTACGTCTCATCCGGGAATATGGATGAATGCTAAATCTGAGAATATAAAAGACGGCAACATTTGGACTGTACAAGCAGCCCTTGTTGATGCCTATTTTCTAGCTAAAATGCTCCTTTCCAGTCTCAGGTTTAACACTCGCGTCTTTCAGGCTAGCAGTTATTTAGTTGGAGTCAATCAGGCATGTGATTAGAAATAATAACTCAATGAAGCAATGAATTCAAAAAGGTTAGATATTCGCTGAACTGAAAGTGCAGGTTATCCCATTATATATCTTTTATTGAAGGCTTCAAAAGAAAATCACAGAATGTTGCTGTGGAACTAAAAGATGACAGTTACTCTAACTCTATTTCATACCCTCAAGATCAATCCTCCATTCAGACACCATTTCTTCTCTGCTGATTTCAACCACATAAATACTGCATGTAACTTTCTGCTGGACCTGTGCCTTGTACTGAAACTTACCCTGACAGCAAAATAGAATCCCTTACGTCTCATTAAGGGCTCAAACATATTACACAAGCATTTCATATGGCTCCGTCCACCTTTATGCCACTAGAACAACTCAATTAACCATTGACAGAGAAAACAGAATATCAACTATTCTGGATATCTAATGTGTGTTTGTGAAACAATTTTTGAATTTTCAACTAAAGAAGAGTAGCCAGCAGCTTTTTAAAACCTTAATCTATAACATCATGAAAAAATACACCTATTATTCTAAGATAACATTTATGTATTTTATTTTTCATGACTGCCCATGTGGCCTCCAGAAAAAGTAGAAGGTTTGTCTTTCTTTTTCGTGAGACAACCCTATTTACAAAAGTATTTTGGACCATCATAGTTTAGTTTGAATCCAAGTAGATCTACTTTGCCAGGAATGGAATTTTACCCTATTGATAGTAAGGGATTATGTTGTCCTAATTTCAATACTATCACAACATTTAAGGTCAACATCTCCCTGACTTTGGAGACCATTGTGGAGAAGGCAGCAGTAAAGGCAGATGATGTAAAAATAAACACTTTAACTTCTTCAGGCATTCCATCCAAAAGCAGCTGTTAGGAACCAAAATAGTAATCCAAGTAATAAAACATTTACCACATTAGGTGTCTATTCTGTAGTGTTACCATCATTTGGCCCAAAATCAGAGTAATGGCATAGCTTTGCTGCCCTCATATTCCACAACAAATTAAAGCTACTTTGCGTGTATATATTTGTTCAGTATGTCCAGAAACTGATTTTCATGCTCTATAATTTGGCATTCACTCTGTTTGAGAGGTGGTTCCTCTTCAAGAGCAATCTGTGAGGACTGTAAGTGTTGGAACATCCTTTCCCCTCTCTTTCCAGTAAGCATTGCTTTTGCAGGTGTCTAATCTCTTAGCTTCCCGAAACTGAAATCTCCCCCATTTATGGCTGCAGGCAGTGTGACTGAAAGTAGAGCAGAGATACAAAGACCCCTTCTCTACAGATGAGAGAAATCAGTTGCATAGAAACTGAATTTTTTTTTAAAAATTACCAAAATGTCAACATTTCCTGTACATTTTTTTGAGCATCACTGAGTTTACCAAAATAACAGCCTGCTGGCTACAGCCAGAGACTCCTATCCGTCCATCTACGCCACTTCTTCCAGTGACACATGCACAATACTCTTCGGCTCTCCCGTCATCTTCACTTGGCACCGAGTAGGTTTCTAATGTCATGACACATCATGATGTCACAGGCCTACTCAAGCTCCGATGCCACGAGAAGATGCCAGAAGAGCCATAGTTATATTTTAATTACAAAAAAAATAAATAAAATTATTTAAAAAAAAGCATCCGTTGGTAGTCCATGACTTTTTTTGCTCCAAATTCATCAAGCACACGGTTTATGACTTTTAAGCATAATATAATTTTGTTTTAACCTGTTTTGCAAATACGTAGCTCAAAAAGTCACGTTACAGTAAAATGGCCACAAAAAATTGCACCAAAATTTCAGGTATTCATAAAATCCCTGCAGGGGGGGAATGACGCATATTTGTAACACATTTTTGAAAAGTAGCTTACAGTGGAGAGCTAACAAAGAAAGGCTGCAAAATACTAAAATCTAGACAAAAAACAGGTGCAAATACAATAATGAATGGGGCCCAAAATATAAATACCGTAGCCTGGAATTACCCATGTTAAGTCAGACTAATAATACCAAATGTGCGATTTGTTGCCATGGATGTATCACTTTTCTCTTTGTTCAGAAATGACCATTAACAGAACATTTAGGGTAAAGTTTGCAGTGTGAAAAGAGAGTCAAGTTAATTAGGAAAAAATGATGTGTTGTGCCAGGCTACTTAGCAAATTTCTGTTTGTAAGTCTTTAATATTAGTGAATTCTGGATATAATCCAGCAGAGAGTTATTTGTCAGAGATATAGTCATGCATTTCCAGCCTTTATTATGCACCATTCCTTAATTACAGAACCGTGTTAAATCCAAAGCCAGTCATGGAAACAACAGATTCTACTCTAGTAAAAATATATATTGCCGTGGTTCTCCGTCCAACCTGAATTAATGATCAACATGTAGACTAAACGGTTATCACGTCACACCAAGGATAAAACTAAAGCCTCATTCAGAGGTATGTGAATCAGGTAGGTGTTGTATCTTTGATTTTAAAACACAGATAGAACACAACCATTATAGTCTACTGTGCCATTTACATCTCCGTGGTTTCCTGTGAACAATATGTCCATAAAAAAAATCATGGAGACAAGTTCAATTTTTGATCTGAGTATCGGATCAAAATGACCCATGTACACAGACAAGCATATCATTGGAGCAACCCGTGCATAGTCGCTTAGGGGCCCAAGAGGTAAGATGGTACTCCTCCTGAGCAGGTCATATCATCTATATATATAATTGTCTAAGGGTTTTTCCGTCTGTCTGTCTTTCTGTCTGTCTGTCTGTCTGTCTGTCTGTCCTGGAAATCCCGGCTCCCTGATTGGTCGAGGCCGCCAGGCCTCGACCAATCAGAGACCGGCACAGCATCGACGTAGAAATCCCGCGTCTCTGATTGGTCGAGGCCGCCAGGCATAATGGTTGCCATGGCGACGATGTCATAAAGGTTGCCTCGACCAATCAGCGACGGACACAGTCTGCCGCGAATTCTGGAATCATCATTGTCCATATATTACAGGGACATGCATATTCTAGAATACCCGATGCGTTAGAATCGGGCCGCAATCTAGTGTATTATAATGAGCTATTGGACCACAAAGGGCCTATATATTGTTTCTTTTCACCGGTGCCCTCTTCTGACTGTGGACGCTCCTGCGCATACAAGTCTGAGTCCAAGAAGATCACTGATAGCACTCATTATCTGGGTGCTATCCATGTCAAGTGTATTGTTAATAAATTCTGATGGCAAAAACTGCCACCCAGACTATACCCTGTTGAAAATCTGATCCAAAATGCTGATAAATGGTCCGTGTTTTTATGTACGAAAAAATCACTGTCTAAAAAAGGACTAAGGATGCGTACAGAAACAGAAGAGTGAAAAAATGTGTACAACACAATATATCATTATAAATCAATAATAATTTTGCAATTCACATTTTTGACAGTTGTTTTTAGTGGGTTACTCAAAAAAAATGGGCCAGAGAATGTCGTCTACAGAAAGGAAGAGGATTTCTGAAAGATACCCATTTTTAGTTTGGGATTTTTTACATAGACGGTGCATAAACTTAGTCTTAAATGGGGTCTCTCTTGGTTAGAAAAACAAAAACAAATATTCAAATTTGGCATAGATAATATTTAGGGATACTCAATTTTAATATACTTGAAATTGTCCTATTATACTCATTAGGGTGCTTCCACATGGGTCAGACATGTTGTAGATTTTGTATTTGGATTTTCACAGGTAAAGTGTACAGTACAAGGTATGTTGATTGAATTTTTCAGCACATACATTAAACTGAGATCTGTATTTAAAAATCCACAACTTCTGATGCAGATTTCCATTGTGGATTTCACATCACTTAATGTGGCGTGGTGAAATCCACACCAAAATCTGCTGATTTGCTCTGGAAAATACTCCTAGTGAGGGAGTCAGTGTAAAGTTTTAGGACCCCCTCAGCTATTACCAAAAATCCCAGCCCATATGAACGTCACATGAAGAGTGTTATATCAAATTTTGTTTCCAAGATTTAGCTAAAAAGTGATAGCATTTCTTTGGCTTCCACTTAAATATACTTTTGACTTTTTCTTTAATCTAAGACTCAAAACACATACAAGACAAGTTAAAAAGAAAGGTGTGAAAATTCGAAATTGAAGCTAAGGGATTAGGGAGTTTCTTCAGCATAAAATATTATGCATACAGCATTAATAAAAACAAATATCCATGAATTTTCAGTGGATACATGTAATATGGCTTCACGCGGTACACATATATCACTTAGCATAAGTCTTTCAGAACTATTTTTTCCAGCACTTTTGTACTATAGATCTGGTGTTTTGAAAGACCTTCATAAATCACAAGTGGTATACAGAACTGCTTTCCCCATCTTTCTACTAATCTTTATTGGGAATTTATGGTAGAAGGACGTTTGTAAATTTAAGAGCCTATCAAAGTACCTGAAAGCGCACCAGTCCTAAGTACTCATTAAGTGACATTAAACGTAACTTTTCATAAAGTACAGAATGGATAGGTTGGCCAGCTTGCAACTACTAAGACAAGAATTTATAGTTTGTAATATTGCCTTATTACTTCCAAAAACATAAAAAGGAGCATTTGGCAGCTGTGAAAAGTGTGGTCAGTGCTATGAATCATTAAGGAAGGCATTAAGAAAAAACCTTTTATGCTCTTGCAGAAAGTCTAAGCTATTTTAGTAGAGGAAGCATAACAAAGTTCCAGGCACTTTTTCAGTCTGCCTTCTACGTAGTCTCTGCAAAAGGGTTTATTCAACACAAATCCTGTCTTACTTTAAATCCACTGAGTAGTGCCTGCCTCTTTATAAAGAATAAATGGCTCAAACAGCTTGGAGGAACCAGGCGAATGATAGCATCTTATATGATGGAGCCAAGGAGTATCACACAGAAGGATGCTGGGTTTTATGACTAAGACCTATTGCTCTCTGGTTTACAGCTGTGTCTCAGCTTTTTGAAGAAAATCCAGGAGTGGATCTGAAAATGAAAAGTCTAAGGGCATGTATGTGCGCAAATACATTTTTGAGGAGTTTTTTTTAATCAAGTCTGCTTTAAAAAAAAAAAAGGCTGGAAAAAACCACCACACTCTTCAACAATTCTTGTAAGATTCTTCGTATTTATTTTACTTTAAAAACTACTTTGATGTTCATATTTTTGGTCTTATGAGCTTTTTCTTGCTTCAAGTTTTAAAAAGCACCCAGTGGGAAAAAATAAAATGCTTGTCACTTTTTTGAAGCTGATCCTGATGGAAAACACTCCAAACTAGGCATGGTCTAATCAGAAAACTGCAAAAAACCACAAAGGGTTGTTTCACATTGCATCTAGGGTCACGTTTGCTGGTAATGTCGGGGCATACGTCCAAACCCCCAGTAAAACGGGATCCAGATATTTGCACCGATGGGGCCATAGACTGTACTGTTGATGGCAGAGCGAACGTGTGCTCTGACATGCATCATTTTCAGGAGTGTACCACTATTGGAGGTGGGCACTCAGATGTAGTAGACTTCATCTAAGTGTCCACCACCTGTAAGCGTACACTCCCAAAAATGATGCTTGTCAGAGCACACGTATGCTCTGCCATCACCATTACAGTCTATGGCCCCGTCGGTGCATACGTTCGGATCCCATTTTGCTGGGACTTTGAACATAAGCCCCATCGGGACCAGCAAACGTGACCCTAAAAGCAATGTAAAAGCACCCATAGAATATGTTCCCATGATGAGCTCTATTTTTTTCAGCAACATTCCTGAACCCATTAAGTAAAATAGGTTACTTGCATTTTTTTCAAAAATATGCAGTCAAAAGCTCACTAAAAACTCATCATGGGAACGTAGCCTTAACACTAGGACTACTGGACTCGTGACCCCGACTAGAACTACTGAAGTGCAAGTAGTCAAAATGACTATACCAGTAGTCCTAGTGTTAAAGAAAAAAAACTTTCAAAACACTTCAAAAACTGTTTCAAACTCGTTTAGAAATGCTTCAAGAAGAGATTAGCTCCACCTTAAAATTTCCCAAAAAAGGAGCATTTTCCACTAGAAAACATGATTTTTTAATGCCTCAAAAAAAAAATCTACGTGCATATACCCTAAAAGGAGTTTTTTTTTTTCAGTTTTTGTAACAGAAACACACGAATGATATGTCCACATGATGTATTTTAAAACTTGATCAAACCCGCCAAATTTCCCAAGAGTTTAAGATACGACCGTGATTTTTGTCCCAAAGAAGTTTTTGATCTATTTTTGATCTATTTGAGCTATTTTTGACTGCCAACAGTTTTCAAACGTTTTTCCATTAGTTTTTGCTTTGTCTTTTCTACTAGTGTTTTCTATTCTTATTTATTCAATTAAACAATGGAGAAACAGCTGGCTGTTTCTAACTCAAAAACGCTGAGATAAAGCTCAAAAAGACTTCTGGCTGTCTTCGGAGTGCTTTTCGAGTTGTTCCATTGACTTGTACTGTATAGTACATAGCATCTTCCGAGTGGAAGATACCTGAAGAATGGTCAGGACCCTTCTTTAAGTCACATGAAGTCTTTGGAAACCTTCAGCTTTTATAAGACCCTCAAAAGCCTAAAACATATGCACAGCAAGTTGTTTCTAAATAGAAAAGAATACGTTTATTTTTTGAGAATGTGTTTTTAACTTTTTTGTGTCATTTTCAACAAAAAATGTTGGAAAAAGATTCAGTGTGAACACACCCTAGAGTGGTTGAATACATGGAATTTTTATATTATTTAAAAACACCACTGAAGGTTTTTTTTTTTGAGCCAGCGAGAAAAGGATCCACCAGTAAGGAGAAGTATAATTTGTTACTTTATATTTAAATCTACCTTGGACTATGGTTTTAATATATGGATTAAAAAGCTCAGGTGGCATTTTTCCAAGAAACCTGTATGAAATCATCTTTAGGCAAGATACACTCATGTCATTTTTAATGCAGTTTAAGGTGCAGTTTTAAAGCAGGATCTGTCACCAGAGTTCATAAGACAAACTATATATACAGTAACAATAATAAATAGATTTCTATCACTATGATGCTGGTTTAGTTATTTTGAAAATCCAAATAATCATGGCTCAATAATCCTTCAGATAAACCTGGACTCTGAACTATTAGGCAGGGAAATGTGAAAGAGTTATACAGCCATTCTAATAAAACTTTTCAAAGTATGTACATCAACTTCATCAGGACTGAAATATCCATTTAACAATGTATGTAGCTTGTATTGTGAAATCTGGTGAAAGTTTTCGAACAAAAGTCAATGGTGGATTTCACATGAAGGAGAAGTATAAATCTTCCAAACATATTTCCCTTTTTTTTTTAAACCACTTATGGCTTTGGCTCAAAAAATTGCACCATAAATTGTATTGGTGACTCCGCATCTACGTATTTTTTTCCCACAACTCAGAAGGTTGTACTATTTTCTAAAAGTAGGCATATCCTAGGCAAAGTCAGTTAGGTTCTGTTCTTACAGTATATACCGTATTATATTACATGCATACACAGCATATATTTTTATTTGAAAATAATATCTAAATTAAGACAAGAAGATAAAAAATATATACACACACATTCTACTATATACACTATAGTATATATAATATATACCTGTGTATATATACAGTACATTATATTGGTTAAGACTATTGACACTTACAAAATAAGCCAAATAAAATGAAAATAAAAAAAGTTAAATAATGAAAAATTTAATTGTCACTCATGTAAAACCTGTTATGTTCACAGAAATTTTAGATTATTAAAAAACGAAAGTATATATAATATATATATATATATATATATATATATACACACACATATATAATTAAAATTTCATTGTAGTTTTTCTTACAGTAGGATAAGGAATGGAATACCATCATCATAATGGCGTGTAAGTATCCATTGTAGTAATCTAGAAAAGGCACTTGAAAACATTATAATGTGCTTCTAAAATAACCGTGTAGATGCTTATATTATTTTTATACTACATGTATATTTAATGTACTTTTTACGTCCATGTGAATTGAATCATTCCAGCTTCTGAAGTAGATCAAAATATGCAAAATTCATATTTTATGAAAGAAAAAATATTTTATCCTTACTCTGAATACTCTACAATATAACACCTTTAAGCTAAAACGCGATTGAAATCTCAGCCTCTAGCGCATAAGGTGGATACAATTTAATCCAGCACTCAAACAGTTGAAATTTCGTTGCGTGCCAGCAGAGAAGTCTCATCGCACCGATAGCGTGCGGAGGGTTGACCATATGATCACGAAAAGATTTGATGCTCGAGTGACTTGAAACTATTGATGTAAAAGTAGTGTGGTAGAGTGCATTCTCTCAGGAAGGACCATCTAATTCGTTGTGATGGATCAGTGGTTTGGGTATCTCGTCACAATGTCATGTGGGCAGGACAGCGTTATCTTTCATCAATTTCTGCCATATACATATTCTGCATTAACACTTCTTGCTTTATCCTCAATAAAGGTGATTTGCAGCGTTAACTTCCTTCTTTACTCTATTTAATGGAGTAGTAAAGTGTAATGAGGATAAATCATTCATTTAATTCTGTTCGCATCTAGTGAAATATCTATATATATTTTTTTCAGACTTGGTAAATGACTTTGATTTATCTGCAATATAAATAACCTGAAAGTAAAATGACCTAGATATTCCCCCATTATTGCACAGCACACAAGACAGCGTCGAAACGACTCTTGTCCCTGAAACAAGTTTAAGCTACTTATGCCGTTATTCATTTTTTCATCAATTCTTTAATTCAATTTAGCTAGCTATCAATCATCGCCATCATAAAACACAGCTTGCTTTGACACGCTGAGCCTGAATTTGACAAATCGTCTAAAGGACAAAAAAAAATTGCAATAAAATTCATTCTTTCAAACAGAAGCATGTAAAAGGTTACATCCTAAAAACAGCTTCGTTTTTTAACGGAAATGTGGCATTTAATGAAGTCCTTATGTACCATCAAGTGTGCACAGCTGGGTCTGTTTACCTGTTTTTTTGTTAAATATAAATGCCAATATGCCATCGGGATTATCTCTAACCAATTGAGTACAGCACGAAAATCATTTATTTAGTAAATGAAACACCATCGCAAAGACCATATCTCCCTGTTTTTTTAATACCAAGGTTGAGCTGCGAAGAGAAATGCTCTCCCTCAAGAGTGATTAAAATGTTAATTTCCCCCATCACCTCACAAAAGTTAAGATATTCAGGCCATAGGAGTTTATCTTACAGGCACAAAAAAGTGTCTGTTCTACATAAAGTTGGATTTTTTTTTAGAAGCGTTTCTTGCTACATAAGGCCACCAGACTTGTGTCTACATAATACAAGGGTTAGAAGCGTATGGCTATGTATATTGCCAAGTGAGGCCTAGAAGGCTTACGAAATAAGTGATATAGCGTGTCTAAACCTTGGAAATGTTTCTAGTTTATTATCTTGTCAATTTTCAATATGACAGTGCCAAGAAGAAAAAATGTTTTGTTGTTGAAGATGTGTTGCTTGATAGTTACTCCTTCGGGCCTAGTCTCTAAGGAACGTTCTCGAGAGGTATTAAACGATACATAACTAGAACATGAAGGATCCCTCTGGTGGCTTCAGACCAGAGATAATGAAAAGTTGCTAAGGTATAGCCCTTTTGTGCCTAATTATTAACTTTTTCTTCTGTTTTCAAGTTATTGTTATGACACTTGAGCTTCTTACTGTAGGTAAAGCATTTCTTTTTCAGTCTATTAGGATACTTTATAGCACAGTCATCACAGAAGCTAAGGATATGAGCTGCTTCATTAAGTGTTACGAGGCTTCCTTCCTTTAAAGAGATGACTCCTACTTTTTTCCAAGTCATTTTTATGACCTTAATGATCAATGTGTGATTTGCATTGTTTTGTGTGTTTTCATTTTCTGCTCTCTTTGTTGTGCTACCGAGCTTGCTTTCTTCTTTTTTTTTTTTTTTTATTAATTTTTTTTTGTTTAGAAGATTAATATCCAAAATTGAGCAGGGACTTCCTTGAAAACTTGAATCTCCTAGTGCAGATTAAAGAGGAAGGAGATATTTATATTCCTTACAGAGGAATAATAATAAAAGTTATTAGCCACTTTATCACCTGGAGCAATGTCACTAGGGAAGCATTTAGCATGCAAATACAGGAATTAGTCCTTCCTCAGCTCAGAGACGTATGGCACATGGAGATTGCAGTTATACAACAAGCAGACAAGTACAAATAAATACAAACAGTAAGCAGATTATTTAGCATGAAAGCTGCGATTGTAAAAAAGAAATAATGCCGTTAACCTGTTTCAATTATTCAGAGCAAGGGTAAATGTTTTGTAAAACAAGTACTGAACTTTAGATTTATTATTGTGCTGGTAATTAAAAATATTTGGAATAATGGCCTATTAGATGTAACCGAATATAATGTTGAGATGAAGACGTTCCTTGAAATTTCTGATTATTAAAAGGGTAAAAAATGAACCCATCCTACTTTGTAATCACTACCCATTGGGTAACCTTAATAGACCTTTAAAATATCTGACCTGAAAAAATGCAGAGCAACCATCAATATTGAAGATGTAGACAATGACTAAACAGATTCCTATTCATCGTGGAAACTGCAGCTATGATTCAGTTTGTTTACGTACAGTATGTCTAAAAGATCATCTGGTAAATCCAAACTTATTTATTTGGACAACTACTGTAACAAGAAATGTTGGATCCAGTTGGATAAAACATGTTAGGTGTGCTGTGCTGCTGGGGTAAACCGACTCTTCAACAATTATAAGAAGGTTTATTATTTTATACACAACGCGTTTCAATACCGTAGCAGCATCTTTATCAAGTGAATAAAGCAAATTACATTTTTTCCCCCACTTTATAAAGACAATACTTTGGCGTTGAAACACGTTGTGAATACAATATAAAAACCTTATCATCATCGTTGGAGAATTGGTTTACACCAACAGCGCAGCCTACCTAACATATTTTATCCAACTGCATCCAATATTTCCTGGAGGATTTATCCATCAGCCATGGGGCAGCAGCAGTTTTTCTCCATGTCTTCATAGGAGTTGTGTCTGTTACATTTCCACCAAGTGAGAGTTAACCAAGCACTTACCCACTCTCTCCATAGGGTATCACCCTATTTTGCACCCTGTTCTAGATATCTTTAACAAGAAATGTTCTCATTCTGAACCCTCCCCCCAAATAACACATTCTCAAAGTAGCCATAAAGGTTACGTTTTGGTTGATGAAAACGAAGGTGTTCAACTACCTCAAACATCCAACGTTTAAAATTTTTTAAGCTGACTGTTCACAAACTTCAATAGCTTAAAATGAAGCCGGTGTTTTGTTGAACAAAAGATCTTTCGGTCAAAATTAACTTTTTGTTGAAAGAACATTCCTAGAAAGAATATGAGTTTGTTGTAGACGAACGTTCAATCAGTAATTGTTCAGTCCTAAAACTACTTTTATCTAAGGTATATGGCTGCCATTGATATAATACAATTTTTACTGTTTGTATCTCCTCGGCATCTCCTAACCTAATGCCATGGAACTGTAGGATATAATAAAGTCTAGGAAACCCTGCCATTAAACATGGAAATAGCTCTTTGTATTCTTATGACTTTTGCCCATACATATGTTTTACTGTATATAACAACAATTCTCCTAGTCTATGAAACTGGTTCCCATGTGAAACAGATATACTATAATGTCAGGGTGTGTTATTTAAATATATTTAAAAACATTTTATTTTCCCAACTCCAGTATGCGATAAAGACAATTATTTTTAGCAAAATGGCTAGAAAAAAAAATGTAAATTTAACAAAATTAACTAAATATATATTATGATTAGAGTTGAGCGAATTTATTTGGATTCGGTTCCAAATACGATCGGCAGCGAATATTGAGTCAATGGGAGTAAAAATTACCGAATATGTTCGGAACCGATCATCAAACATACATTCGGCTTTAATAGGGTACCGATATTGCACAAATATGGCAAAATCAGATTCGGAGACCGAATCCGAACAAAGTCGCTTAACTCTAATTATGATGCCAGTTCTCATCAAAATGGAATTAAATGCATTAGAAAAAAAAAACAAAAAACTAAGTGATACAAGAGCATGACAAAATACCAATTCCCAATCTTTGATGCCCATGTAGCCCTTGTAAAGTCAATATAATGGTACAGTACGTGGATACAATTTTTTTTACTTTAAGTTTTAAGTTTTGTCCTTAAGTTATAATTTACCACATTTCATGGCTTTCTGGACAACTGGATCTAAGGATTTTGCATATAGAAGGATACATTATCATTACATTGTATTGAATTTTAAAAAAGCTGAATGTGCCTCTATTTCTTCTAAACTACTTGGTGTTTATTTTCTAGGCATGTTTACATGTTTAATAAGGCTTCGTGTTTATACTTCAGATGCAGATTTCCCAAGCTTGGTCTGCTGCAATAATAAGATGTCCAGTAGAAATGTGAGCATATACATTCCTGGCCTCACAGTTTCCTACCGTTTCCTTCCTTCCTATTCATTTTCACACACAGACGTGTGAGAAATAACTTATGATGCCAATGAGTCTGCGAATCGAGTTAGAACAAAAGTAATACAAACAGTGAAAAGAGGGGAGAATTCTCTGGTCTCATTGTCTAGACTCACAAGATTGGGTTGAGACATCATCGTAACATCTTAGTAAATTTACTCAGGCTTCCATGTTGCCTTTATTAAGGTGTGCTAGCACAAAGATCTTTTATTGTTATCCTTTGTGCCATTTTATTTGCCTTATGAGGAAAACACACACCTGTATTTTATAGTCCTCATTATTTGATTTTATAGCATCTCGCATGTCGATACAAGACTAGCCCTTCCCTTTATTCCTTCCTTTGCTAGAGTAGCACACGGAATTAAGCAATAAAAGGTAAACTAATGAGACTACAGTACTGCTTTCTATATACGTGACTATTGCTTTGATTTATACTTTGCCCTTGTATGTTCCTATTATACCTCATATTAATAAAATGAAGGGGAAATTGGCCGTTAGCGTACACGGTAATAAAGCAAAGCAAATGTGAATGTTCAGTTTTCCATTTGAACTTAGGAAATCCATGATGCTGAGTCTATCATCACTTTCTCTCCTCTTACTACCAACCCCTGACAGCATGCCAAGTCAAGACATGTTACTTCTGATGTCTTCTCCTCGGTGGGCGTGCACACGCGATCTTCTACTTTCTCCGACCGCTCAATCCAACACGGCTGTGCCAGCTGGAGCTGCCTCACTGAACATTCGCATCACATTAATTCCGCTTTTCTAACTTTTCCACTTCTGAGCACCATCAATTATGCACTAGAATAACAGAGGCCTAGCTCGGCAATGTCACAAAAAGGCCGATTATGAGTGTAAATAATTTAAACACCTGCGTGCCATGTTCCTTTTACCAGTGATACGAGGCTGGCAGAAAGTAATGCACTGTTGGGCAGTTCTGCTTCGAACCTGCCTACTATGGAAAGACTCCTCAACAACGAAAGCCCATGTATCTTGGGAAAAAAAACAATGGTCAAAAAATGTATTGTAGGTATGCTAAAAATTAGTTTTTCTGTGGTGTTAACAAGGCAAATTCCACAATACAATCCATAGATTTCATCCTATTAACACATTTCTAAAGCTTTTTATTTTAGGGATATTTTATTGCCTTAGTTCTACAAAATGTAAAGTTAGTGGGAATTTATGCCAAAATTTATATTTTTTCCTTTTCTCTGTATGTATACACTCTGGCTGCATAAACTGTAATTAAGCATGAACTATGAAAAGGATCTAAAAAGCAGCTTTTGCATCAATTTAAATTTAGGGACTTTTGGACCATTTATACATATTCCAACATTAAAAAAAAGAAATGTAAAAAAAAAAAATTTGACTGGCCTCCAACTTCTTTTCAGCATATTTCTTTCATGTAGTTTTTCTTTCATCTGGCAAGTTAAATGATTGTGTTGTTCCTTTGCAAGTTTCCACAAAAATTTCAGATGTATTTTTTTTTTTAATTTGCAGTCTAGGAAAACATACCACCGAGACTATGTAAATAAGTGCTTTCACATAAAAAAAAACAACATTTGACCTACGGCCATATTGCTTTTTTATGTTTGAGGAAGTATACAATGAATTGTGCTGACATTATGTGTGTTTAGAATGCTGTGCTAAACCATTAGTCTGAGCACACCATATGCTATGGTGGCAGAATCCAGAAATCCCATCTACACACATAATATGGCTAATGTTGTAGCATCCCAGATGACTGTTGATGTTATCTAATGACAACGAGGCACCAGATGACCGTATATTCTTCCTAATGGCAACCAAGCACCTGTTGTGAATATTTATCAATTGACAACTCGGTCATCCTCAGGGTTGCATCCTTGTATCTTATTTTTCCATAATTCAATAGTATAAAAAAAATTATATCTTTATGAAAGAAATCTGCTTATTTCTCCACTAGTGAGCCACTTTTTTATCTCCCAAACATACTGAACACCCAATCCAGTTCCTTTCCATCTTTCTCAATGCAAGTGGACCGCCAGCAGAATGAGGTGTCAGATTACACATTCTATTGTACCCTATGGAGAGGGAAGGTGGACAAGAAATGAGGAAAACAGTGAGAAAACAAGCATAGGGAGTAGTGATGAGTGAATATACTCGTTACTTGAGATTTCCTGAGCACGCTCGGGTGTCCTCCGAGTATTTTTTAGTGCTCGGAGATTTAGTTTTCATCACCTCAGCTGAATGATTTACATCTGTTAGCCAGCTTGATTACATGTTGGGATTCCCTAGCAACCAGGCAACTCCCACATGTACTTATGCTGGCTAACAGATGTAAATCATTCAGCTGCGGCAATGAAAACTAAATCTCCAAGCACTAAAAAATTCTAAGAGGGCACCCGAGCGTGCTCGGGAAATCTCGAGTAACGAGTATATTCGCTCATCTCATCACTAATAGGGAGGTAAAAAAATTATGCAGAGTTTGCTATCAAGTATTTTGCCTAATTCTTCCTTTTTAAGAAAAACACTTGATAGAAAGCTCAGTACATTTTCTCTGCCTCCTTTTACTTAATTTCTCACTCTGTCCCTCATTCCTTGTCCACCTTCACTCTCTATAAGGTGCAGTCTCACAGCTGGATTCGCATCTACACTGATCAGTACTTCTGTGTAATTTCTTCCATGCTGCTTCTATCAGTGTGCTAACAAAGGAATGAAGAGCAGGTATCTATATACCGTATAGTAGACATCATAACAGTTAGTTAGTCTCCTTTCTCCAGCTCAGAATCAATTGTAAATTGAGAGAGCCTACAGAGGAAAACTGGTGAAAATGCAGAATATATGACATATAACATCAAGACATAGTGCTATGACTTACATACACAAAATTATTTGCCATTATAGTACCTCTTAGTATAAAAAAGTTGAAAAATGTGCAAAATTGAGGAAGAAAAAAGTGTGTCAGTGTAGATGCCATGAATGCAGGCGTGTTACTTTTTCAAAAAAGGAAAAATACATCCTTAGAATAACAATCTCATTTAATCACAACCATATGATTAAGTAGAAGGATGAAGCCAAACTCTTTAAAACTTTATTACAGTTATTTTCTAAAATGAGTTCATTATTTTCTTTATGCCAAGATTTTGTAATTGAGGTAGAACAGGAAAAATTTGCTCCGAATCCAACATTTCTGCACCTTTCTAACCAGCCCTTCTAAAACGTATTTTTATTGCACCATGTGCTGTACTTATCATATATATATCAAAGCTACTAGATCTTGACAGGCTGTTTTTCTTGGAAAGTTCTTAGTGGAAACTTGCATGCTCAGGATAGGGATTAGCTGTATGAAGATATTCCTCAAAATGTATATTTTAGCCGTACTCTTAACATCCAATATCATAGTACTGTATAAAGTGTAACTGGGACTTTTCCAACTGCACAAAACTTTGAGGCTGGAAAAAATGCCCTATACAGGTGAAGTTTCTAAATGTGGGTATTCTGTTAACATACTGACATGTCTTCGTTTCTCGATAAAGCCACAACTGATAGAACAGATCTGTTTTGCAACAGATACAGTTCGTGATGGATCACATTGACTTATAATGGTGTCCATTATCTATATGAATTACTCTAAGCTATGTAGTTATTTAAACCATAATATCAAAGCAGCCATATATAAAGCCTATGGGGTAGCTTCTCTACTGCTCAAAACTCTGGATGAGCAAACAACCATGGTGATATAAAAGTCAGGCATTATATAGCAATGATAAATTGGTATACACTGCACACACACTTGCTATACAAGACATGATTGTAATTGTTCACAGCTGGTTTCAGTCGTATGGTGAGGAGAAGGATATCACCGCCATGACTTTATGACTTTATAGAAATTCTTAGTGTGTAATCTTTATATGCCATTGTTGTTACAGCACCTTGCACGTCCGTGGATAATCCTTCACATGAGATAAGTAAAAGAAAATAAACAATAAGAGATTAATGAGAGAGATAGAAGATCAAGAGACTTGCCAATCAACACCTGGCTGTTGGATTAAGCCTCGCTGCATCAATTCTTTTTATTTTAACAGAAATATTACTTCCATATCAACTTGCATAAATAAGCAAGAATATGTATATATACACTGCTAGGAAAAATGAAGGGAACACTTAAACAACACAATGTAACTTCAAGTCAATCACACTTCTGTGAAATCAACCTGTCCAGTTTTGAAGCAACACTGATTGTGAATCAATTTCTTCTGCTGTTGCTCAAATGGAACGGACAACAGATAGAAATGATAGGCAATTAGCAAGACAACCCCTATAAAGGAGTGGTTCTGCATGGGGTGATCACAGACCATTACTCTGTTCTCATTCTTTTTGGCTGTTGTTTTGGTCAGTTTTGCATTTTGTTATTGCTCTCGCCCCTAAAGGTACTGTAGAGTAGCATGAGGCAGTGTTTACAACTGACAGAAGTTGCTCAGATAGTGCAGCTCATCCAGGATGGCACAACAATGTGAAATGTGGCAAGAAGGCTAACTGTTAGCACAGTGTCCATCCATGTGTCTGCTCAAAGTGTCAGAAAGACTCCATGAGGGTGGTGTAAGGACTTGACGTCCACAAGTGGGTGTTGTGCATACAGCCCAACACCGTGCAGGGCGATTGGCATTTGCCAGAGAACACCAAGAATGGCAGATTCGACATTGGCACCCTGTGCTCTTCATAGATGAGAGCAGGTTCACACTGAGCACGTGACAGATGTGACAGTGTCTGGAGACTGTGGAGAATGTTCTGCTGCCTGCAACATCCTCCAGCATGACCAGTTTGGCAGGTGTCAGTAATGTTGTGGAGAGGAATTTCTTTGGAAGGCCTCAAGGCTAGCCAGGAATGTCCTAACTGCCATTAGGTACCAGGATGAGATCATCAATTCCATTGTAAGACCATATGCAGGTGCAGTGAGCCCTGTGTTGCTTTTGTATATGACAATGCTAGGCCTCATGTGGCTAGTGTGTCAGCAGTTACTGCATGATGAAGGAATTGATACTATGGACTGGTCTGGCTGTTCTCCAGACCTGAATCCAATCAAGCACATCTGGGATATGTTTCATTCAATCCACCAACTGATGCTTTAATCCAGGTCTGAGAGGAAATCCCTCAGGAATACATCCACTGCCTTATCAAGAGCATGCCCAGGCATTCTAAGGAGGTTGTACAGGCACATGGAGGCCACACACACTACTGAGCATCATTTCCTTGTCTTGAGGCGTTTCCACTGAAGTTGGATCAGTCTGTAATTTGATTTTCCACTTTTATTAACAGTATCATTCAAAATCTAGACCTACATGGGATTTTAATTTTGATTTACATTGATCATTTTTATGTTTTATTGTTCTCAATGCATTTCACTATGTAATGAATAAAGATTTCCCACTGGAATATTTTATTCTGAGATATCTAGGATGTGATATTTTAGTGTTCCATGTATTTTTTTGGAGCATTTCATATACATTTATATGTAGTTATAGTATAAATATATGTAATGCATATGTATGGATATATAAGAATGTGTTTATGTTTTTTTCCGATGAGCAAATCTCCTGACATTCATATTCAGCAGTTTACACAGATTTGACCAGGAATTTCAATTTGCATCAAAATAATTTGTTTCAAATCTAATATTCCTTGTTATGCGAGAATTCTTTAGACCCCTGAACATAATAAAGTAGGATGAAAAAGGAAAACCACAGATCACTTGTCATCAATGCAGCCCCTTTTCTGGTCCTTCCTACGACTCCTTCCAGCATCCGTCATGAAGTCCTCTGCGGCCCTTCTGGCATTTTCACTCAGCAACAAGGCTTTCATCTCTGAGTTTGTCTCTGTCAGACTAGTCAGCTCTTTGGTAAACGCAAGTCATGATGTCATGATGTCAAAGAGCTATGTGGTGTTGTAAGACATGGGTCCAGTGAAGATCTCAGAAGAGCTGAATGGCATTGTGTGTGTTGTACTGGAAGACTTGGTCTGAGGATTAGTCTGGGGCTGTGATGGGACACATGAGGAGCAAGGTGAGTATTTTTTTCACCTCTTTTTGCTGCCCTCTACAAGTCGGCTAGATACCATTTTGCCGAATTTGCAACCACCAAGTACATCACAATTTATTTAACTTCAAGGCAAAATCAGTTTGCCTTGAATCAATGTGATCTGTTCTGCGGTATTTCTGTTTTCTTTTACACAATAACCATGACAAAAATTAAACATGCTAAGAGATGCTTTAGGTTGACAAGAAGTCTTTTTTATATATGGCATAGAAGTATCATGTAAGAACAGTATAGGTAATGCATACGGTAATATCAATAATAGCACCCTGGAAACTTTTTACATAACTATAAATGTGACAATAAATCAAATATGGTAGCATCGAAAAAGACCTATTTCACAATTTATGTATAGCCATGAATATTTTATGTAAGTATATCTTTATTACTTAAATCAAATATCACAAAATGTTAAAAACAAGAGGAGTACTCTGGATTGTTGTTCATGGAAGAAAAAAAAGACATCCCTAAAAATAAGACCTAACCTGCCTTCAGGAACAAAAGATAAAATATGGTATAACACCCTGTCTTATTTTCGGGGAAACACGGTATCTAACCTAGTCTGGACCACACTGCTTTCACCGTCATTAGATTAGGACAACTGTGCTGTAAAATTCATGGTTAGTTCTAAAGTTATAAAACTTGCAGTCAGTCCAACTTTAAGTCATTTTTAATACCTTGGCTAGATATTCATCTTGATATCTTAGAAATTCCAGTAAAGCTGTCTTCATTGAATTGTACTCAATTATTTGACAAAACGAGGGGGGATTTTATAGACTGGGGCGATTATCTAGCATTAATAGTCTTTAATAACAGGCTTCGTAGCCAATAAGAGTTTATCAGAGATTAAAAAAAGAAAAAAAAAGGTCTTCCCATTTTGCCAATTGATGTATTAGCAGTTTGGAGAATCAGATAGGCAAGCAAAGCCAACCACAACTAGATCACTGACAGTGAAGATGAAAGATCACGGTGGTAAGTCCCCATTCATGCAATAACTTTAATTAACAGGAACGACAAAAACTCTATGGGACGGTAAAGCTTTTGTATTAATACAATATCAGAGGGATTATCTGCAAATAATGCTTAAAATACAATTATTTCCTATAACTTGCACTGTATCTGTTTGTATAGACCTGTGTAGATAGAACAGCAAGCTGATTTCATTTTAGTATTAAGCGCCTTGCAAGCTCCACTCAGGGTAGGTGGTCCAAGCTACAATCGGAAAACTGTGCTAATATCTTCCTTCATGTTTCCCTAGATGCAATAAATGTTAAGAACATGTAGAAAAAAAAAATCACCTGCATTTTGAAATTGATGTCTGCCTAGCTTCTTTTCGTATCTGTATTGTGCATGTGAACGTTAGCCAGCTTGGCCCTTTAGTAAGATCACAAACAGCCTTTAATATTTCATCTGACCCAAACCACAAAGCGTGATCAAATTCAATACATGGAAATGCTTTATCTTGCCCTTCACAAGCTAATAATTCAGCACAGCCACCATCACTGGAGACTTGTAGCAATAAAAGAGGAAATGACATCATAGTGATTCGGGGATCTCATGCTATCGCGGCATATTTCCCACCAGGATGCTGTTCATATTTAACCACTGCCAAGCTTGATAATAATGATAAACTCAGTTGTATTCATGTCAAAAGAATGGCTAGTGTGAATTCTATTAAAGATGTTAGTCTTAAGGTACCGTCACACTTAGCGACGCTGCAGCGATACCGACAACGATCGGGATCGCTGCAGCGTCGCTGTTTGGTCGCTGGAGAGCTGTCACACAGACAGCTCTCCAGCGACCAACGATCCCGAGGTCCCCGGTAACCAGGGTAAACATCGGGTAACTAAGCGCAGGGCCACGCTTAGTAACCCGATGTTTACCTTGGTTACCATGCTAAAAGAAAAAAAACAAACGCTACATACTTACCTACCGCTGTCTGTACTCGGCGCTCTGCTTCTCTGGTCTGGCTGTGAGCGCCGGGTAGCCGGAAAGCAGAGCGGTGACGTCACCGCTCTGCTTTCCGGCCGCTGTGCTCACAGCCAGACCAGAGAAGCAGAGCGCCGAGGACAGACAGCGGTAGGTAAGTATGTAGCGGTTGTTTTTTTTACTTTAACGATGGTAACCAGGGTAAACATCGGGTTACTAAGCGCGGCCCTGCGCTTAGTTACCCGATGTTTACCCTGGTTACCAGCGAAGACATCGCTGAATCGGTGTCACACACGCCGAATCAGCGATGTCTACGGGGAGTCCAGCGACCAAATAAAGTTCTGGACTTTCTTCCCCGACCAACGACAGCACAGCAGGGGTCTGATCGCTGCTGCCTGTCACACTGGACGATATCGCTAGCGAGGACGCTGCAACGTCACGGATCGCTAGCGATATCGTCTAGTGTGACGGTACCTTAAGTAAAATGGGCATCTGTCTGTATCTAATCTGGTGTTAGCAATGTAGATTGAGCTAGATAACGATGAGGGACAGCTAGACTCCCATGACTATTCACTTTCAGATGGAAAACGTAGAGTTTTACTGCTTACCAAGACAATTCCTCCTATTAGGAGTCTGGTAGCTTATTATTACTTGATTTCATGAAAACAAACATTAGTGCCCATGCACATTAAATATAGTCTGCCAAACACACCGTTTTGGGCTGCACCTGTTGTCAATTTGATGTGTTTAGTAGCCTCCCAACTCTACCCCAACAGTTGATATCAGGGTAAAGAAGGGTCCAGTATGTTAAGTTTCAACACAATTATTTCACCAGGGAAGAAAAGCTGTCACCATAAGTTCAAATACCCCATTGAGAACACATGCATGCTCAATCTACGATATAGCAAGTAAAAAAGCTCATATTTAATCGGCATTCATATAGTTGAACAGACCAATGTATAGTATTTGGGTAAAGATTCATCATAAGGCCAGCATCACTGGTCCAATAATCATGGTCCAGGTAAAGGAGGACTGGACTAGCTGTGGGTCTCCTGACCTGAACTCAACAGCTTCCTATATGCCTATGAGGCTGATAAGTTTGGGAAGACTTACCACTGGTTCAGACATTGCGGACTGTACTTGGATCATGAATGTCGGACATGTAAAACTACCCCAACTTTCAATTAATGGCTCTAACTTGCCACTATATGGTTAAATGTCCATTAAGCCAGTCCTACTGTATTAGTATCCATTCAAGGATGACTGTCAGTTATTAAATATGACCACCCATTGGGCTCCTAAGCAAGGAAAGAGGAAATACTTAGAGCGATAAGTTAGATTTATTATTTACCCATAAATTAAAGCCCCAAATCATCAGAGCTTTTACAAAGAAATGGTGTAAAAGCTTTAAAAAGTCTAAAAATTTTGCGAATTTTGTCATTTTCTTATCAGTTTCTCACAGCTCAGCTAAAATGGACATAACTGGGGCAGGATGGCATATGCATTTGTATATTCTTGCACTACACATAGGTCCTTGATAAAGACCTAATATTCGGCAAGTTGAAAAGTTGGGCAATATCTGTTTCTCTTATTTGTTGGTGAATGTAAATAAAACACATTTACAGCAAGTTCTTTTACATCTTCATTAGTTAAGGCCAAACCCGAACGGAAAAGTGTGCTCAGTGTGTTTCTGCTGTCATAAAGAGCTATGGCATCACTGATGTGACTGCTCTCCATATCATCTGGATCGACGTGTGACAGATATGGATTAGCTTCTTGACGGACAGATGAGGAATATAGTGTTTTATTTTTTTTTCTTTTAGAAAAAAAAGGGATGAAAGAGGGAGGGGATATTTATAATAATAATAATTTTATTATATAGCGCCAACATATTCCGCAGCGCCTTACAAATTATAGAGGGGACTTGTACAGACAATAGACATTACAGCATAACAGAAATCACAGTTCAAAATAGATACCAGGAGGAATGAGGGCCCTGCTCGTAAGCTTACAAACTATGAGGAAAAGGGGAGACACGAGAGGTGGATGGTAACAATTGCTTTAGTTATTCGGACCGGCCATAGTGTAAGGCTCAGATGTTCATGTAAAGCTGCATGAACCAGTTAACAGCCTAAGTATGTAGCAGTACAGACACAGAGGCTATTAACTGCATAAAGTGTATGAGAACATGATGCGAGGAACCTGATTATGGTTCTTTTTTTGAATGGGCCACACAGGGATAGATAGGTTAATGCGTTGAGGTGGTAGGCCAATCTGAACAAATGAGTTTTTAGGGCACGCTTAAAACTGTGGGGATTGGGGATTAATCGTATTAACCTAGGTAGTAACCTAGGATTTATGTCAAGTAAAGGAGCCTGTATGCTTAATTTTAAATATATTTATTCTTGCTGTGTCTTTATTACAATCTGACTATGGGGTTAGAAATGGGGTAATCATATAGATGCATCCCCATTACTAACCTGTGGGCTTGATGTCAACTGACAAAGCTGAAATCAATCCCATAACTATTACCCCACCTGCCACCGCACGAGGGCAAGTGATCGAAAGAGTCAGGCAAAATGCCAGAATTTGTGCATCTAATAGATGCACCTTTTCTGGGGCAGTAGCAGGCTGCTATTTTTAGGCTGGGGGCCAATATCCAGGGCCCCTTACCAGTCCAAAAATACCAGCCCTGGCTGTCTCCTTTGGCTTGACTTGTCCAAAATTGGAGGAGAATCCACTCAGTTTATTAAATTCTTATTTAAATAATTACAAAAGTGGTGTGGGGATCCCTCTATTATTGATAACCAACCATGATAAAGCTGACATTTGGGGGCTGCAATCCACAGTTGTCGGTTTTGTCTGAGATGATTACAAAGAATAGAAGAGTTTTTATTTCTTTTTAAAGTAATTTATTGCACATGCGCCGGCTGGTGAATACTACCATCATTGTACACCCATCTTTAGTCTTCATTTGTGGGTGCTGAGGTTATCTTTGCAGTGGGGCGAGATGGGGGTTTGGCAGGGGTGTGACGCCACAGCTTGTCTAATTCATGACAAGCTTTGGTATTCCATATGACAGAAATCTCACTCCAGTCCCTGAATGGGGTTTGGTTCCTAGTGTAATGCACAGGGGCATATGTCACTCGTCAGACACTCTAGACTCATGAAGAGAAGTGCACCTCTTAAGGAATCAGAAACATCTGACTCCACCACACCCCTTCATCATGACAGTAGAAAAAATTGTGAATCTTGATGAAATCGTGCCTATATATCTATCTACTCACCAGGCTCGTTGCCATCCTGCCAGCAGATTAAATCTACATTTTCAACAAAACAGGTTCCCTTTAAAATGGTCGTGCACTTTTTGTTTTCCACTCTCATACAGCTTTAATAATGACCTTATGTTACAAAAACGAACAAGCTAATCATCGCTTAATCACTAGACACATTTGTACTGGGCAGTGACTTTGATCACATTGTATAAAAGGCCCTTAGACAGTTTACTCCTTAAAGGACCACTCCAGTGGTGTTTTTACTTTTTCAGCACTGGAGTGGTGCTTTAAACCTAAGGTTCCTGTCCCCGGTCTTATACTCACCTTTTAGGAGTCTTCACCATTTTTCAGTGCAGCTTTGGCACTGTGGTGCCATCTTGTGACCGCAGCTTCTGACTGGCCAGAAGTCAAAAGATACATCACAAGCTCTCGATGTAAGTCTATGAGAACCAGAATGAGTCTCTCATAGACTTGTATTGAGTTGTGACCTCCAGCTTGTTCCATGAAAGACGCCGGAAGGCAAGTATAAGATGAGGGGGCAGAGGGCTTAAATTTGAAGCACCACTCCAGTGGTAAGATAAAAAACGCTGGAGTGGTAGTTTAATGTTTGCTTACCTGAGGAAAATATATGACATTTGCAAAAGAGGTCTCCTTTTTGAGAATAAGTGCCACTCTTGTGCATTGTCTTTGTCCAACATTGGAGCTCAGACCCAATCACTTGAATGGGGCTGAGCGGCAATACCAGTCCTACCCCCAATAAAGAAGAGCTGTTCTGTTTATGAAGAATACAAGCAGAACACTTGTGCAGCTATTTTAAGTCTATGGGGATTTTTCTGACAAGTAAACATGATTTTCCAAAAAGTGCTTTGTTTCATATAAAAATCTGATGGCAAGTTCTCAGGATCTAAAAAGCTTATATGAATTAATATGTGAAAGCATAGGGTTTCTCAGAATCCCTGCTGAGCTACCTACCAAATTATAAATCTACCTATTGTATCATAAACCTCCTTCCTGTGAAAATAAGACAATATTTGTTCCACCTCAAAACACCTTTTATAAAGTCTGACAGTCAAATTAAAATGTTCAGTAGAAATCCAGCGATATGGATCAGTGACATTGCACAAATGTCTTCTTAAAAAATGGAAAGAGTATGAAATGGAACAAATCAGGCGCACATATTAATATTCCAATCAAAATAAACTAAATCGGCAAACCAAGCAAAGACTTTTCATCTCAATTATGTTGTTTTATACAAAGTCGAAAGTCAGATTTTCCTTGTTTCTTTGCATTTTCCTGATTATTATTTCTCTACTTTAAATGAGGCCTACAGGGAGATTTCTTAGTGTACATGACCTGTGACTGGAATGCAGAAAATAAACTTGATCATTATTGTTTTGTCTTGTGATAGGCACACACTGGAAGTGACACAATTGTAAATGGGGGTGGGGGAGGTAAGAAAAAGTCTAATTAAACGTATATGTTGGGAACTGTCTGCATGGCTGCATAACTGTGCTACAATTAAGTAATACACACACGGCTCTAGTCAGGCTTCAGACAAAAGACACCGCATAGGTTGACAAGTTCCAATTTGTGAGCGGGCTTCTTTCAGTCCACCTACTCTATTGCTCTGCTCTATTTTTTAATTAGTTTTAACCTGTATAACATAGTCCTTTTGCTTCTGAGGCAACCATTGTTTTATGGTCACTACAAGGAGCGGCGATGATCAGCAAAAGACGGTAAATATTACTGGTGTGATTACTAATTTATCCGTTTCATCCAGAAGAAAACTGTATTCTTTAAAAAGTGCAAACAGAACAAATAGCAGCCATTAACCTATTTCCTTTTTATGTAGGGTTGGGTTGTAGACAGAACAGATTATGTGAATTATATATTACAGTTTGTTTGTCTTTAGTTGTTTGCTTTATAATTTATTTTACTCACTTCTATAGCGCCATTAATTTCACATCACTTTACAGATATTAGCATCTCTGTCTCCATTGGGGCTCACAATCTAAACTTCATTATCACTATGTCTTTGGAGTGTGAGAGGAAACCTACGCACACGGGGGGAGAACATATGAAATCCTTGCAGATGTTGTCCTTGGTGGGATTTGAACCCAGGACATCAGCACTTCAAAACAACAGTGCTAACCACCCAGCCACCGGGCTGCTCAACTAAGGGTATCCAGTCAGGCGATTCATCCTGCCCAAAACACAGGTAGCACAAATTGTATCCTCGTGGCACAATTGCTGCCAGTTATATCTACTTAGAAAAAATATACTTTAGACAAGACTAATCCAACTCCGCTCCTACATGGCTTTTCCCAGCACTGATGGTGCTGATTGACAGATCATTTGTAGCAGAAATGAAAGAAGCAAGCTTGGATCAATGTGGGACTAGGCATCCCGGTTATAGTCCTCGACCAGATATATGTTCTCTGAAATGCAATATCATTTCAGGGACTAATAATTCCTTGATGCAATCATGCAACCAGCTGATTCATGCTGCCTGCAGTTTAGGCTGAGTAGTTAACACTTTTCAATGCTGGGGCTCTGGTTTCAAATCCCAAGGACAACATCTACAAGGAGTTTGGATGTTCTCCCCAGTTTCCGACGGGTACTCCGGTCTTCTCCTACACTCCAAAGACATACTAATAGGGAATGTAGAGTGAGTCTCAATGGAAACAGAGATGATAAATTATTGATCATTTATCTAAAGTGCTACAGAATATGATGGTGCTATATAATACTAAGCATAATAATATTCCTAATGTCACTTCTGACACATCTGCTTTACTTATATTCTTTAGATCTCTGTATTCCATTATTCTTCCTGAATATTTCTTAAAATAAAAAATTAAAGGAGTGTTTTCTTGTGTTCTTGCACAGTGTGATACTGGAAGCTCTAATTGTACAGTTTCAGACTATGTTGGAAAACTCTGCTCAACAGGTAACACCGAGTTGTCAATGACTGTTATATTTAGCACTGCAGCCTTGCAGCGCTGGAGTCCTGAGTTCAAATCCTACCAAGGACAACATCTGCAAGGAGTTTGTGTGTTCTCCCCGTGTTTGCGTGGATTTCCTCCAGGTACTCCGGTTTCCTCCCACAATCAAAAGATATACAGGTAGGGAATTTAGATTGTGAGCCCCATTAGGGAGAGTGATGATGTCTGTAAAGCGCTGTGGAATATGTTGGCACAATATAAATAAAAAGAATATTATTAGATTATTATTTCCAGAAGGTATCTAAGTGGAGCAGCACAAAAATTATTTCTTAATGAAGATGCCCCAAATTTTTTATGTCTTGAACAATATACAAGTATTTACTATAATAGACATTTCAGAACAGGTGACTGGTCATCTATAGGCCATGTTCATACATTTTTAGTTTATTCCCCTATATTTTTTTTGTGCAGAAAATCTAATGAATTTAACATTTCAAGTATATATATATCGGTTATACGAAAACTCATGTCCACAGTGCATTTAAAGATGGCGTGGAACTGTGCATTAATTGATGTATTTTGTATCCCATAGAAGTATGGGATGTCTGAAAAACTCATGTAAAATTAGAATTGCATTTTTAAAGTCTGGAAGCACAGTGATTTTGCCATTCACAGGCACATTAAAAATGTATCAAATCCACACTAAAAATGCATAGAAAAGAAAAATGCGACAAACAGGAGATTTTATATATTGATACTTGCACCTGTGGGAAAACATGCAGAAAAACTGCAGCAGGAAAAAAATCAGCGTTCACATGCAGAAACACGGCCTAAGTTGACAAAATGTGGACATTTATTTTTGCTATACACAACTTAGGTACCATGATTTCCACTGTATATTTAAAAAAAATAATATGGTATTGATTTATTGTTTAGTGTAAAAAAAGTTTTATTAATTTTATGTACATTGTTATAATAAAATAATATTCACATAATCATTGCAACTATAGGTGCAATGAGAAACAATATTCCTATTCAGATATGTTCAAATTATAAAAACAATTGTCTCATAAAAAAATTCTGGCAAATAAACAAAATACACAAAAAAAAACTAATAAAGAAAGCAAAAAGAGAAGAAAAGGCTTACAAAATGAGACAACATACTTGGGTGGGTCTGGTTGGTTACAGAACCTGATATTCGCCACCTTTGGTTCAGAATATTTGTTCAAATCTTCTAATATTATTATTATTATTATTGGTAGTAATACAAGTAGTAATTAATTAGCAGCAAACCTTTACCTGTCAGTGAAAAATATCAGTACTGATGTCAGCCATCAATATTTTATAGAATTATCTATGTTGAAGGTGTAAGCTCATAGGTAAATTTATCTTGTTCTTATGAATAGTAAGGTGAATCTATTATTCCGTCTAAACCCTTTGATAATATTCAATGCCATCAAAGTTACAAGCTTTTATAAATCAGTAATAACAAAGCAAAATGGATAAAAGTTAATGATCAGGCAGAAGGTAGAAGGATCCAGCGTCACGCACGAGACCTAATTCACTCTGAAAATTATAGTAAATTGTTGGTGACTACGGTATATTATATTAACGCATTTACAGGTCAAGTGATTTTCAGACATATTAACATATAGCATTTGTGGGGCCCAATTTTTTGGGACCCCCTGACTGCCAGAATGTAGAGGCCTGCTGTGCTCTAGCAAGCGCCTTTTGCCTTTGAGTTCACAGTTTTCAATATCTTCAAAACGCTGCATAAAGAGAGTTCAATCGAACTTTTATAACGTAAAGGCAGCTCTATTCGATTGACTTTAAAAAAAAAATCCACTGATGAAACTTCAGAGATATTGAAATGTTTGAACTAAAAGCTGAAGAGTCATCTTGCTCAGCAGAGTGCCGTAAGCCCCAGCATTCTAATAACCATTGGGGTACATGGGTTTTCTCCAATGTTTTCACCTTATATGCCTCAGTGACATGTCCAGAGCTAAAACCTAAGTTTCAGTGTGATCGGCTAATGTTCTCCGTTGGTATTACACAGTGGAGCTGATCTCAAACCTAAATAGCTTGCTATAAGTACTTCTGTCCAATTAATAATCCAGGCCATTTATATGGAATGCTGACATTCCCAGGTCTATTTTTGTCCATGAGGTCGCCCAGCTACTATGCTCTTTTATCTCTAACAATTCTAGAAATTTTTATAATCTGCATATTTAATCATCCTTTTACTTTATTATTCAGCTGGTCATTTATATTGTTCAAAGAGGTCTCAATCAATGCATAGCACATGTATTATTAAATATCTATAAACCCTCTGACTAGCGGAGAAAGGCTTATACATTTCAAGTTCCAATTCCAAGATTGTTCAAAACTTAATATGAGAATATATTACAATAGTCATGGGTGCCTGCAATGTAGCAGTAGAGGTGGGATGAACAGTTTTAGGGCTCGTGTAGACGGTGGATTATCGGTCCGAGTCCAATGTTCATGGACTGACAGAAGGGAGAAGGTGGAAAAAATATGAGAGAATCGGATCACACTGTGCTCACACTCTGATCAACTCTAATCAGAGTTTGATCAAATTGTGATTTGCATAATCAACCCAATTCTTTCGGGTCCCTAGTCTTAATGTTAAAGTATCCCTCCACCCAGGCGCTGAAAAATCATTAAAAATTTGTCACGTATAGTCACCGTACCTAGTTGTCTTTTTTTACCTCCTGCTGCCTTGTCCACTCTAAAAGGCATTCCTGTTCTCCCTCATTCAAGATGGCTCCCTTTTTTGTGTGGCTAAGAAAGGGTCTGTGGGCCACCATAGATGCTTTGGGCTTTGCACACACCCTAACTTCTCAGCCACTCAGCCCTCCCCTGATGATAAATTTGTGACCTTTAATATTTTCACTGTCTTTTGAGTTGTATAAATGTGAAGTAATGAATGAAAAGTGTTTGCGATCATAAAGAGGTAGGCTAAGAAAGCCAAAAGTGACATTTATAAGTTTACATTTTACATCCAGTTCTTCTCTCTGACTACTTGGTGAACAATGAATCTGACTTTGCAGTTTATTTCAGATACACTTTTCCATATGTTTCTTGTGCTACAAAATCTGTTCTTGATTTTCCCTCGATGTTGCCTGCCATTAGGCAAGGGAAATAAACCAAGATATTGGCAAAAACACAGGTAACCTGTGCAATATATACGACTTTAACATCAAGCTCCATCTTGGAGTCACAATTATGTTTAAAAAATATATTATGAGCATTTTACTGCTAAAATCTGATTTTTGGAACCTTTCCAGAGCTGTGGGAAATTCTCTGCTGGTGTCCCACAAGTGTCATCAAAACAGTAGACCTGTGGCTGGATTACTGCTGACTGGTACAGATAGATGCAAGTGTATGAGAACGCCTTTCACATACTATAATCTGCTATAAGCAGCACTGGTATTTTCCAGATGGTGGTTTCGAAATGATATTTTGGGGCAGGTCTATACAGATCATACTGATAAAAGTAGGTATTTAAATAAGAACATTTCAAAAATTGGGAGAAATGCACCATATAGTCTGCCACGGCAGCTGCTCATGAGCTTAAGAGAAAGGTTTATCAACTCAGGTTGTCGTCCACTGAATATCTCATGGGCAGTATGAACATGCTCAGACCTATGCTCTTCGACAAATGAAGTAGTGAAGTTATGGAACACCCCACTGCCCTTCTGTCCTTTAAGACCTTCTTCACATGTCCGTGTTTCCAGTAGGTATGGTATCCATTTTTTCACAGCTACTACACATACCCATTACAACCTATGATGCTATGAACATGACAAGGGCCAATACAAGTCTATGGGTCCGTTAAAAACATGAACAGAACACGGATAGCATCAGTGTACAGTCCATGTGCTATACATGTTATATAGTGGAAAGTATAGGAGAAGCTTTGTAATTTTTTTTCTCTTCATCCATATTGGAAAAACATTGATGACCACACGGATTGTAAAAGCGGAAACACGAATGACACACTGATGACACAGTACCGTTTTTTCACATATATGTTTTAGACGGACATGTGAAGAAGGCCTAAGGCAGAATTCATATACAGAATGGTTGAAAATTACAGCAATCAAAAATCTGTTCCAATCATCTCAATGGGATTATTGAAATGGCAATCAGATGGATTTCAGTAAATGTTAAGATAATTAGGACAGCCTCAGAAAATTAAGTATCAACCCTATTGGGTGTGATTTGAACAGAACATGTTAAAATTGTATAATTTCCACAGGAGAAATCCAAGGCTAGCTCTCACGTTTCTGATATGGATGTGCCACTGAATATAAGTATGTACAGCCATGAATCTGCACTAGGATAACCATCATTATCATCCCTGCATTTTCTGTGATCAATTCATAGAAAAAAGCAACACTGCTAATTTCTGTGATGGATTTTTTTCTGTGTTGATATCAGCAATTTGCACTTACAATTTTAATGCGTATGAATAGGATAGTAGAAACATCACTAATATTCATAGAATATGGATTTCATGCAAATTTAGGCATGGAATCCACTCTAAAATCTGAAGAAGCTCCATGAGAACATACCCTAAGAGAAAAACAGGAACGGGTGAACAAAAACTGTCTAGAGCCATAGGGATATGATAATGTGAGCTTATTAGGCTATGTGCAGATGGATTTTTTTCAAGAGATTTTCAAATGAAACTGCTTCAGGAAATGTTCCTTCTTTGGTGAATGTTTGGAGGATTTTTTTATTTCCCTGTAACAGTTTTGAAGAGTTTTTGAAGCATTTTGATTTTTTTTCCAGAAGCATTTTTTTGCAGCCTTTTGATTGGACATTTCCTAGTTGGTAATGAATTCCATCAGGATCCGCTTCAAAAAAAAAAACACGCACTTTCTTTTATGCCACTAGATGGTTTTCACCACCTGAAGTGGAAAAAGAAATGCAAAGTAGATTTATAACAGAAATGAATAGTAAGACTATCAAGTGTTTTTAAATGACTGTGCAGGCGTTTTTTTTTTTTTTAGAGTGGACCCACTCTTTACAGAACTATTTTTGTTATTACATTTAAACCCTCTCACAAATAAAATATCTGATATAATATTATGACCTTAAATTGTGAATATAATGAATGGTTGTACTATAAGAACTCACGGCTTATGAAATAGGCACTGACTTGCAATTAAGAATCCTCAAACGTCCTTATTCACATTTGGTTGGAGTGACGTCATGTTAATGGGGTTATTGAGCAAGGTTTCTACTTTAACGTGTAAAAAGAACAAACCGATCTAAAGTGAGGACAGGACATATGTTAAGTGAGAGCTACTTCTCCCTGCTAAATGCACACTTCAAAACCGAGCATAAAGATTAAAAAAAATAGAAAGATGAAAAGTGAATATATGACTCAATTTGCAAATAAAATATTGAGTATTCCGAATGTGCGCGGCATCAAACAATTTAATTTTAGATCTTCTATTTGCTGAAGTAGCATCAGGTAGCTGAAGAACTAGGCTCCAATTATTTTAAAGTGTTTTCTCCTTGTAGATCAGGTGCTTTGTTATTGCTCTTACACAATTACTTTTATACTTGGAATCTCATCTAGCTTTAAAAACTATGGAGAAAAGAAGAATTAATTTACACTTGTGTTTTCATTTGTCGACATAGGCATTGCAGGGAAACACCTCACCTGCTTTTTAGTCAATGTGATTTCAGTCATCTGGGAATATACCAGTCATTACTGGTCAAGAAGCATGGTCACTTGCCATTGATCCACCAACAAAGAATTTGCAGAGAACTAAGATTACTTATTGCATTGACCTTGAATAGGCCATATGAAATTGGATTTGGTGAGGATAATGTTGTCATGCCCCAGGAGATCATCATGTTAAAATGGCAGGATTAGACTAAAACAATGTCAATCTGAAAATAGTCTCCTTTTACTTATTCAGCTGGATTGTTTCAGTAGGAAATGTGGGATTCAACTGAATTTTGTTTTATTCCAAACGTTCCCTTCTCCCTTCATCTAGAGAATAAGAACAGAACAAAAATCAAAACTATTTAGATCGCCCACCTCAAAGCTTGCACGTTCTCTGTTATGTTATCCATTGCAGACAACCGTCCTTGAGATGTTCTACTTATCAAAGAACTGTCCCTGAAAATTGCTGACCCTGCTTCAAAAATAGCCTAAACACGCAGGAGAACTTCCAAGCTCAGTGCTGAATTTAGTCCAACAGCTTTGTCATGTGTATTAACAAAGTTCCAGACAATTAATTAAAAGTGTTTTAAATTTATTCTTATAGTTTACTTGCATATTTTTAACTTTGGAAAAAAATTGAAAAACAAATTTGAAAATGGAATAAAAAATAACTGACATGAGTAGCCATGTAAGAAAAAAAAGAGAGACTCATAAGTTAATGTTCTTAGTGTAATTCCTCAATTATTTAAGTTCTCAAATATTTCTCACCTGAGATGACAAAGTGTCTTCTCTCTTCACGACCTCTGCTTCGAGGCCACATTGGTCACTGGGAATTTATAAGAAATGGGGTTCTTGTGTCTGAAAACTTCAAACAATATTCAAACAATGACTGACTCTCTGCATGGTCCAGTAATCTGGAAGATTGTCAGAAAGCTCATAGAGGAAGAGGACACCGCCTTCTGCCAATCTTCACACCAGGGAGGCAACAGCAAGGATCAGGGTGGGGTATAGACCATTAAAATCTGTTCTCCAGGCAAACTATCTTTTTTAACTCAAATAAACACTGAATAAAAGGCCTAGTACTTCATAAATGTATACCCTGATGTAGAAGCACCACCATCATACTTAATTTCAACCTACATCTTTTTGATCAATGTTATTTCATCTGTGAATGACCCAGAGTAATTTTCCCAAGGATTTATAATAAATTACTTACATATGACTCACTTATAAACAAATATCCGAATCACAGCAATGATTACTTTGCTGTTGTGTCGCCAGTATTAAGGGTGTATAGTAGATGTATTCATTACTCTAGATGTCAAATAGGATTTCTCCCCAAGGACAAGCAATATCCAGTGTTCCAGCTGCTGCTAAAATTTCTTTTGGATGGGAGGTACACTTGTTCAACAGCTTGACGTTAGAGAGATTCAACCTTTTATGCATCTGTATTCGGTCTTGATTGCGCGACTTTAAAGAGGCGCTTAATTGAAGCACTAGCTGTATTGATGTGTCCTGCCATGGCTCATGGTTGCCTTGATGTCATTGATTGTATTGACCATTTCTCGCCATTATCAAACTAATTAGGACTGTCACAACCAGCAAGTGGTTATACTGCAGAAATATATCACAACTAAAAAAAGACAGATAAAAATACTCCATAAAAAGAACAAAGACTAAGAACCCTACCAAACCTTTATACTTATTAATGAGAGAATTACTATAGTATACACAATACTCATCCTAAAATTCTATATTTCCGTGAAACACATTTATGGATGGTTGCTTGAGCCAACCTGATGTAAATGTATATGTTTATATCTACGGCTTTGAACTCTTTATCAACTCAAATCTGCTAGATTAATGGAGGTAATTCATGTAAGAGTCTAATTGGTTGATTGGTTGGATGAAATTACATGGCACATTTGTGTAAATTGCACTTTGTTATTTACAGGGCTACAAATCAGCAGCAGCAGGAAGCCTTATGTGGACGTGTACAGATTTATCATCTTGTCTCAGAGGTCAGGAGCAAAAAAGGATAAATCTCAGATTAAAAGCAGTCAGTAAGGCAAGCTTCTTCGTTTGGTTGGTTCAGGCAAATTTCCCAATAATGGTCATTTTTTCCACTGTAGGTACTGTATATGTCTACATGCTGTGATACTGGACTTTTCCAATATTTCAAAGCAGGGTGAAAAAGGGAAAAAAGACATGCAAAAACTATATTAGTTATTTTCCATAAAAAAATGCTACTGATATTTTCTTGAACTTATTGAATGAAATAAATTTTCCATAAACTTGGACTAACTATTCTTGATAAACGTTTTGCTGTTTGATAGTGGCGTGATTCCTAAATACTCTTATAAAACGAGCCTGAGGAAAGCAATACACATTAGATAGCCGTCGACTGAACGATGTTTCAGCCATCAGCCATCTCAGCCAACACACCCATACACAGAAGCGTTCTTTCAGCCAAGCTCACCTGTATTCTCTTTAAGAAAGTTGCCAACTGACATGTTTGCAGGTGGCTTATCTCAGTGAGAACAATGCTATCAGCAGTCCAAATTCAGACATGCACAATCAACATTTCTCCTGGCCATCATTCGGCCGGTGTCCCCATTCAGATTAGACAGTAGGGTGAAACTATTGATATTGGCATACTCAGAAAACATTAGTCTATTGTGTATGGGGGCCTTAACACTGCATCTCGATTGTGGTAATGACACTCCTATCAAACTCTGATCAGAGTTTGAGCCAAGTGTCAGTTTAAGGTGATCCGAATCATGTCGTAAGTGCAAAAAAGATGGAGAACCTAATTTCTCCATCTTCTCCATTGTCTGTGTTTGCGTTAATCAGACTGCACTCAGATGACAGTCCGAAGCAGTCCGATGTTTTATACTCACTCATATGCTTGAATGGCTGTGCATGATCCAAACTGTGTAACATAATTGACATGAGAAATGAAACACAGAGCTGCACCGCATCATGGTATAACATTGGTCCGAGTGCCATCTGATTAAATATCGGATAGCACTCGTCCAAGTTATACGCTCGTGTGAGAGGGCCCTTTGTTTGATCTAGGTAGGAGCAGAGGTAAATTGTCCACTTTCCTGGCAGAGATGTGGCTACATATATCTGTCATGATCAGTTGTGTGATAGTGCGGACATTTTTCATCATCATTTTCTAGCCAGCCTAATACAACACATTACTTTAAAGAATCAGCTTTTAACAACTGAAGATCCATTTGTGGGATCATCAAATCAAATGCTAATTTAGAACTCTACTAAATGTTTTCTTTTTTTTTTATCCCCAATGGATGTTGTTTTCAAATACCCTCATGGATTCGGGAGAACAGGGATAATTAACTCTAATTGATTTGTTCAGAGGACGAGACCTTGTTTAAAGAAAATCATCACATAATTATAAGTTACCGTATATACTCGAGTATAAGCCGAGATTTTCAGCCCAAAATTTTGGGCTGAAAGTGCCCCTCTCGGCTTATACTCGAGTCAAGGTGGGTGGCAGGGTCGGCGGGTGAGGGGGTGAGGGCGCTGAGGCATACTTACCTAGTCCCAGCGATCCTCGCGCTGTCCCTGCCGTCCCACGGTCTTCTGTGCTGCAGCTTCTTCCCCTCTTCAGCAGTCACGTGGGACCGCTCATTACAGAAATGAATAAGCGGCTCCACCTCCCATAGGGGTGGAGCCGCCTATTCATTCCTCTAATCAGCGGTGCCGGTGACCGCTGATAGAGAAAGAAGCTGCGGCACCGAAGACCAGGCAGAGGGACAGCGCGAGGATCGCCAGGACTAGGTAAGTATAGCATATTCACCTGTCCTCGTTCCAGCCGCCGAGCGTCGCTCCATCTTCCCGGCCGGCGCCTCCATCTTCCCGGCGTCTGCGCTCTGACTGTTCAGGCAGAGGGCGCGATGACGCATATAGTGTGCGCGGCGCCCTCTGCCTGATCAGTCAGAGCAGAGACGCCGGGAAGATGGAGGCGCCGGAACGAGACGCTGGGAGCTGCAATCAAGGGAGGTGAGTATGTGTTTTTTTTTTTTTTTTATTGCAGCAGCGGCGGCGGCAGAGATTTATGTGGAGCATCTATGGGGCACAGTGAACGGTGCAGAGCACCGTATATGGCACATCTATGGGGCACAGTGAACGGTGCAGGGCACCGTATATGGCACATCTATGGGGCACAGTGAACGGTGCAGAGCACCGTATATGGCACATCTATGGGGCACAGTGAACGGTGCAGGGCACCGTATATGGCACATCTATGGGGCACAGTGAACGGTGCAGAGCACCGTATATGGCACATCTATGGGGCACAGTGAACGGTGCAGAGCACCGTATATGGCACATCTATGGGGCACAGTGAACGGTGCAGGGCACCGTATATGGCACATCTATGGGGCACAGTGAACGGTGCAGGGCACCGTATATGGCACATCTATGGGGCACAGTGAACGGTGCAGAGCACCGTATATGGCACATCTATGGGGCACAGTGAACGGTGCAGGGCACCGTATATGGCACATCTATGGGGCACAGTGAACGGTGCAGAGCACCGTATATGGCACATCTATGGGGCACAGTGAACGGTGCAGAGCACCGTATATGGCACATCTATGGGGCACAGTGAACGGTGCAGAGCACCGTATATGGCACATCTATGGGGCACAGTGAACGGTGCAGAGCACCGTATATGGCACATCTATGGGGCACAGTGAACGGTGCAGAGCACCGTATATGGCACATCTATGGGGCACAGTGAACGGTGCAGAGCACCGTATATGGCACATCTATGGGGCACAGTGAACGGTGCAGGGCACCGTATATGGCACATCTATGGGGCACAGTGAACGGTGCAGAGCACCGTATATGGCACATCTATGGGGCACAGTGAACGGTGCAGAGCACCGTATATGGCACATCTATGGGGCACAGTGAACGGTGCAGGGCACCGTATATGGCACATCTATGGGGCACAGTGAACGGTGCAGAGCACTGTATATGGCACATCTATGGGGCACAGTGAACGGTGCAGAGCACCGTATATGGCACATCTACGGGGCACAGTGAACGGTGCAGAGCACCGTATATGGCACAGCTATGGGGAAATATGAACGGTGCAGAGCACTGTATGGCACAGCTATGGGGAAATAATGATCTATTTTTATTTTTGAAATTCACCGGTAAATGCTGCATTTCCACCCTAGGCTTATACTCGAGTCAATAAGTTTTCCCAGTTTTTTGTGGCAAAATTAGGGGGGTCGGCTTATACTCGAGTATATACGGTATGTTAAAGAAAGCATGACATGGAAAAAATTCTGCTTATGTGGTAATGTACACAAAGTACAATTATAATTTGTACAATAGTCCATGTGCAGAAACCCTTGTAACGTAGACTTACATGTTCTGGAAAAGTAATTTTATATAATTGTATGACTGAAGAACCCCCAGGGAGCTCAGTAGACAACAGTCCTAGGAAGCTCTGTTTCCCGAGTATCAAACACTGTCTCATCAGGGTGAAACCTTTATAAGAAAGTATTTTTTTCCATAATTATTATTATAGTTGTTTTATCACACACAAGAAAATAGACAGACAATAGCTTTTCTTTAATCTCACTTTAACACTCCATTTCGCACAAAAGGAGCTCCATACAGAACACTATATCCAGGCTCGGACTGGCCCATAGGGTAACAGGGGAATCATGCCTTGAGCGTTTGCTGTGGATTTCTAAAAAGTCCACGGCATTCCTGCAACTAAAATCTGCTCTTATTTTTTATACTTATTCATGTGTTTTTCTGTGATTTATTTTTTGTAGCAAAAATATAACAAAATATATAACAGACCACTGCCAGGCCAGTTTAAACTGCAGATTTAGGGTCCCCAATGGTAAAATCTGCACCAAAATGACATGTTTCTACAACAGAAGTTCACATACTGTGGATTTTAAAAAAATTAACAAAAGCTCATTTTTGAGAAGATTATACAATAGGGATGAGCAGACCCATGGATGTTCGGGTACATCTGGTTCGACCAAACATTTGTCGAAAGTAAAGTTTTGGAACTAGAACTCTACTCAAACTTGAACCTGAACCCCATAAAAGTCAATGGGGATCCAAAATATGGTGCTGTAAAATGGTCATAGTAAGAGCTCTCTCTCTTTACAGTTCGAGTTCACTCATCTCTGTTATACACAAAAATAATTGCAGCAGATGGATGAGATTGAAGCAAACCTGTCAGCTGTTTTGGCTGATATAACATACGGCCACTGCCTTTCAGGGCTTATCTACAGCATTCTATAATGCTATAGATAAGCCCCCGATCCGACCTGAAAGAGAAAAATGAGTCTTATTATACTCACCCGGGGGGTGGTCCAGTCCGATGGGTGTCGCCGGTCTGATGGGTGTCACTGATTCGGGTCCGGCACCTCCCATCTTCTTGCAATGCCATCCTACTTGTGTCATGGCTCCCTGGCACCATGCTCTTGTGCAGGCATACTTATCTGCCCTGTTGAAAGATCAGAGAGGCCCAGCGACTGCAGATTGCAGTACCTTCCTCTGCCCTCAACAGGGTAGATAAGTATGCTTACGCAGGAGCATGGTGCCAGGGAGCCATGACACAAGTAGGAGGATGGCATTGCAAGAAGAAAGGAGGAGCAGGACCCGGACCTGCAACACCCATGGGACCAGACTGCCCTCCCGAATGAGAATAAAACTTATTTTTCTTATCTTTCAGGTCAGATCGGGGGCTTATCTACAGCATTATAGACTGCTGTAGATAAGCCCTGAAAGGCGGTGGCCACATCTTATATCGGCCAAACCTGGTGACAGGTTCCCTTTAAAGGGAACCTGTCACCCCCGTTTTTTGAGATTGAGATATAAATACTGTTAAATAGGGCCTGCGCTGTGTGTTACTATAGTGTATGTAGTGTACCCCGATTCCCCACCTATGCTGAGAAATAACTTACCAAAGTCGCCGTTTTCGCCTGTCAATCAGGCTGGTCAGGTCGGGAGGGCATGTTCACAGCGCTGGTTCTTCCTCAGCTTTACGTTGGTGGCGTAGTGGTGTCCGCATGTTGAGGTGACTAATCCACTGTGGGCATGTGAACAAGCAGCGCGCGATCTGCGCTGTCATCCCTTTCGTCGGTGGGGGCGGCCATCTTCCTGGGGCCGCGCGTGCGCAGATCGAGTGCTCTGCTGCACGGGGCTTCAGGAAAATGGCCACGGGATGCCGCGCATGCGCATTAGAGATCGCGGCGGCCATTTTCCCAAAGCCGAGATGCAAACTCGGCTTTGGGAAAATGGCCGCCGCGATCTCTAAGGCGCACGCGCGGCATCCTGTGGCCATTTTCCTGAAGCCCCGTGCAGCAGAGCACTCGATCTGCGCACGCGCGGCCCCAGGAAGATGGCCGCCCCCACCGACGAAAGGGATGACAGCGCAGATCGCGCGCTGCTTGTTCACGTGCCCACAGTGGATTAGTCACTTCAACAGGCGCACACCACTACGCCACCAACGTAAAGCTGAGGAAGAACCAGCGCTGTGAACACGCCCTCCCGACCTGACCAGCCTGATTGACAGGCGAAAACGGCGACTTTGGTAAGTTATTTCTCAGCATAGGTGGGGAATCGGGGTACACTACATACACTATAGTAACACACAGCGCAGGCCCTATTTAACAGTATTTATATCTCAATCTCAAAAAACGGGGGTGACAGGTTCCCTTCAAGTAAAAACTAATTTTTCTGGTACTGTAAAACGGATCAAATAAGCAACATGTGAGCTCAGCCTTAAATTTATCCATCATTCTTAGGTTTCCCTGATATAAGCAGTGCAAGAATGTCTGGCAGCCATTTATCTCCCCTCAAAGAAAAAACATGCACATTTAGGCAGGTCACATAAATAAATTATACCCGTAGTTTTGCTGAGCTGATAGCATTTGGCCATGTTTACATGTGGCGTTTTTGCAGCATTTTTTATTGCTGTACTGTGCTATGACATTTCAGAAATCTTATGAACACAAAGCTTTTTTTCCTGACTGAAAGGCTACGTCCCCACAACAGCCATTTTTTCATGAGTTTTATGATGTTGCAGATTTTTTTGCACCATTTCTGCACCTATTAAGTAAAATAGGTTACTTGCATTTTTTCAAACATATACAGTGTAAAAAAAAAATCACCATAACCCATCGCGGGAACGTAGCCTTTGAGTACTGCAGCGTTTTTGAAAATCTTCATCACGTCAATTCTTTCAGAAAGTGCAAAAAGCGCTACAAAAAAGCAGCATAACATTTGCATTTTTTTTGCAGCGTGTTTGATTAATAAAACAAATTTGATTAACATGTTCTGTGGATAAATCACACATGTAATCAGTCTGAAAAACGCTACTTGCTGTGTTTTATACTCAGCATTTTTACTGCCAAGATTGAAGGTTTTAGCTGCAGAAAGAAAATGCTGTAAAAATGTCACATGTGAACCTTCCGCTACACTTTAAATATGGATAGAAATAAAACCTTGGTAATTTTATAGGAATGTTTTAATTTTAGACATTTGAAAATGAAGTCACTTGACTCTTACTGAATGGATGCTCAGATAATCTATTGTTCCAAACAAGCCTGGATTTCTAACATAGACTGGTAATAACTTCTCGCCATTCCTCATTTTCCAGACATGTAAACATTGTAACATTGGTGGTCTGTTTCCCTGTTTCACAAATACTGGCTCACAATCAATGTCTGTCTACATTACATCCAAACTTGCCAATACTTCCACACCATAACCATCCAGAAATGAGTGAATCAGACACTATTTGTATTCAGCGTCTCTCAATAATAGCCGCCTATTAAAAGTACTCTGCATTTATCCAAGTCTCCCGAAACTCCATCTAATCTTGTTTCAGACAAATCAATTCACTCATCTGTACAAGTGACATATGTTCGTAATCTGGCAAAAGCAATATGGCTGAAGAGCTCTCTGGTGCACTCAAATTATTATATTGTGCCTGGCTGAGTCTTACAGACTTTGCACATGAAGTAGCAAAGGAGCCCAGATTAAACAGCTCCAAAATATATGAAGTGATACTCCTCACCTAATAAAATCCATGGTTTCTTGGGGCCGTTTACTTTTTCCAACCATTCCCACAAACTTCATTTTATGTCCAAATACAAGCAATATTAACAAAAATGGGATATTCATATGACTAACTAGTTTTTCTACATTCTCTATTGATAGTTACCCTATGAATGGAAATACAATGTAAAAAGCATTAAATCCAAAGTGAACAGGTCATGACCTTTCTACTGTCTGTACTGCTATAGTAAAAGTCCTTATATACATTTATTTTTCAATAAATTAATGAATATCGCAAACCAACGAACATATAGTGAATGCATAGAACAGAAGACACAGCAGTATAAGGGCGCATTCAGACGGTCATGTAACATGGACGACAATTGAATCATAATGCTCGGACTGGCCGTCGGCTATCCTGACCTGAGCATGACAGCCTGTATTAATATGCAGCTGTCTTGCTGAGGTCAGGATAGTCGATGGCCAGTCCAAGCATTTTGATGCAATCGCCATCTATGCTGATGTCTGTGACATCAAGATATTGGCTCTGCTCAACATCCTACATCTTAATCATTAAATTGGGGCACTGATCAAAGGCTTATTTCCTTCTTTTTAGGTAGCACTGCTTTGACAGGATCGTAGAAGTGCACTGTTAGCTTGCCATCTTCAGTGCTTCTTTGCTCCTCCGGTGCTGCAGAGGCAAAGCCACCTCATATAGCACCATATGTCAAACCGCTGGTCCGAAATGCCAATCTAGCAAAAATGCATAGCCCAACCTCCCGCCTCCCCAACAAGTAGCCAGGAAGCTGGGGTGCAGCAGCAAGCTCCTGAAAATATATTGTGAGACAAAACATTTAAATATGACATGATAATTGCTACACTGACAGATTGCAAAAATATATACATGTATCTAGTGAGGATTAGAGATGAGTGAACCTGAACGTAAAAGCATGGGGTTCGTACCGGTCAGTTAGTGTCCGGTACTAAACATCAAACATGGACTTCTCCTGGAAGTCCGTAGCAATGTTCGGAGTTCCAGGGAGAGAGAGATTGTTTCCAGCTCAAAAGTTTGGGTCCCCATTGTTTTCAATTGGGTTCGGTTTCAAGTTCGAATACAGTACTGCTACCCAAACTGAATTCTGAAATATAGTTTGGGTTGGGTAACCGAACCAGAACTTCCACGGATCCACTCATCCCTAGTGAGGAGGCTTATACAGGGCAAACATTCTTATATAAACTTACTACATAAATCGTCTGCAAATATCCCTTTGGAATTAAAATCAAATCTTTATATCTGTAGCAGAAATCTCAGGCTGAGCCTCACATTACTGCTGCAGATTTCCTACAGATGGGCTGGGGGTCCCGAAATATGGCACCAAAAAAATTCACCTTGAAAATTGATGCTGCTTATGATCAAGATTGCAAAATCATCATTAAAAAGTTTGACTGAATTCCAATACGTGAAAATGGAGCCTAAAGAAAGCCGGGATCTGACAACTGATGGACAACTGACACATTTTGCTAGGTCACTGGGGCAATAGGCTTTACCTGTAAAAAAAATTAGGCAGGTTAGGATATCTGAAAAGATTTCAGAGGGAATGTAATAAGGATATAACTAGTACATTTAGCCGTGAGTGCTGAGGCCGTCAGGTTACAGAACACTGAGTTTTCAATATATTGCTTGCAGCTCTCCAACTTTAAAGCATTGTATTTTTCTGTCGCTGCTTGTGAGGTAGAGCACATTTTACCTCAGCTGAGGCGGAGCGGGGAAGCTTGATAAATCACCCCAGATATCTGAGTTAGCTCTCAGTGTTCAAGACTCCACTGCTGTTCCAGAAAAATTGGAGTAGTTGATGTAAAAATGTACCTGACAATTTAGTGTCATAGTCATTCTCTCAGTGGCAGACATGTCTGTGCTTCTATTATTTCTGCTTTTGTGCTTCACCTTGCTGGAAAGCTCAGTACTTTAAGATAAAGAAACAATAAGCTCCCAGCAGACAAGAAAATATCTACAGCCTTTCTGTTTCTGCTCCGCCAAAACCTTAGGGTATTTATTAAAAAATAATATATGACTCCAGGACTTGCTTATTCATGTAAATGAATGCCATGTACTTAGATATGCACCTGCGCAATATGTCAGATATGTGAATAATTTTCTTAAGAACCTATTTTATATCACATATTTAGCAGATATAAGAGAGCTGAATCTGTCGGTGTAGGAGTCATTGTGTTAGCTGTCATTTTACATAGGACTGCATGGCAACCTGCTCGAATATAATAAAGGGAAACGGCGATGAGAACGGTAGTTTCCAATTTTTCTTTATGAAAGTGAAGCGATCATCAGATTAAATAATCAGTTTTTAGCAGTAATTTGCTTCCTAGTCCAGAAGTTAAGTAGAAACGTCCAAAGATGCACACAGGTGTCAGATACCTCAGTATACTCCCTTGTGAAGATGTTAATGTAAGTCGCTGCCAGTTGCAACATTTTTGCCCCAGCTCGAAAAGAAAAAACAAGATGGCATAGCCTTATTCACTAAACATAACAAGGAAGCAAAATTTTAGATTGAGATCTTAAATGGTAAGTGGGCATCCAATAAGTTATGCCACATCCTCGACCGATCTAAAAGCCCCCATACACATTAGATAGTCAAGCAAAGTGAAAGGGGGAGTCGGGAGAGAGAAAAGCTACCGTATATACTCGAGTATAAGCCGACCCGAGTATAAGCCGAGACCCCTAATTTTGCCGCAAAAAACTGGGAAAACTTAATGACTCGAGTATAAGCCTAGGGTGGGAAATGCAGCAGCTACAGGTAAATTTTTAAAAATAAAGATAGATACCAATAAAAGTAAAATTAATTGAGACATCAGTAGGTTAATGTTTTTGAATATCCATATTGAATCAGGAGCCCCATATAATGCTCCATACAGTTCATGATGGCCTCATAAGATGCACCATACAAAATACGCCCCATAAAATGCTTCTTACAGTTTATGATGGGCCCCATAAGAAGCTCAATATTAAAATACTAGATGGTGGACCGATTCTAACGCATCGAGTATTCTAAAATATGCATGTCCACGTAGTATATTGCACAGCCCACGTAGTATATTGCCCAGTGACGTAGTATATTGCCCAGCTACGTAGTATATTGCCCAGTGATGTAGTATATTGCCCAGCCACATAGTATATTACCCAGTGTCGTAGTATATTGCCCAGTCACGTAGTATATTGCCAGGTCATGTAGTATATTGCCCAGTGACATAGTATATTGCCCAGTGACATAGTATATTGCCCAGCCACATAGCATATTGCACAGCGACGTAGTATACAGCACAGAGCCACGTAGTATACAGCACAGAGCCACGTAGTATACAGCACAGAGCCACGTAGTATACAGCACAGACACGTAGTATATTGCCCAGCTACGTAGTATACTGCCCAGCCACATATGTAACAGGTTAAAAAATAAAAAATAAACATATACTCACCTTCCGAGGGCCCCTTGTAGTCCTGTCGCCTGTATGCGGTGCACGCGGCAGCTTCCGGTCCCAGGGTTGGTATGAGCGCAGGACCTGTGATGACGTCGCGGTCACATGACCGTGATGTCATGGCAGGTCCTTCTCGCATAGAATCCTTAGCACCGGAACCTGCCACTTGCACTGCCGAGGACAGGACGCGACGTCGGTGGGTGAGAACAACCTTTTTTTTATTATTCTTATTTGCAACATTAGATCTTTTTACTATTGATGCTGCATATGCAGCATCAATAGTAAAAAGTTGGTCACGCAGAGTTAATAGCTGCGTAACCGGAGTGCGTTACACCGCACTCAGGTAACGCTGGCATTAACCCTGTGTGAGGGCTGACTGGATGACTGGAGGGGAGTATGGAGCGGGCACTGACTGCGGGGAGAAAAAAGCGGCCATATTGCCGCCGGACTGTGGCCGTCGCGGATTGGTCGTGGCAATGGTCGTGGGCATTTTGCCACGACCAATCAGTGCCTTGGATTCCATGACAGACAGAGGTCGCGACCAATGAATATCCGTGACAGGAAGACAGAAGGACAGACAGACAGAAAGACGGAAGCGACCCTTAGACAATTATATAGTAGATGCCCCATATAATGCTGCACAAATGTTGATTATGGCCCCATAAGATGCTCATAAGATAAATGAATGGCGGCATTATATGGCGGTACAATATGATTACACACACGGGTTAACTTCACCCTGTGTGAAGGAAGCGATCCCTGTTAAGTCACAGGGTCGCGGTATTGTACAGAGAGCGCAAGCAAGGAACCACAGAACTCTATCCCAGGACACAGGATTAGACTTAGTGTAGACCTCTTGCGATCGACACCTCAATTGGGGTATCAGAGGTAACTATTATGCACAGAAGTGCATGCTGTGCCACAATAGCGGACGCCACTAACCACCCAGACTTGGGTAAGGTAAGCGCACTAATAGTGCACGGCGCTGCACTGGCGGTCACAGCAGTTAGACGCTGCTTTGTGTGCTAAGGCTGTGAGTTCAGCCAGGCGCTAGATTGCAGCCATACACCTTACGCGAACAGTCATACACAAGGGATGGGTTTTTTAAGGAAAGACTTGCACTCATCAACACACACACGATAACAATAGTATACTAGCGCATGGCCGTGCGGTCATGCGAAGCTTATATAGCTGCAGCACGTTCAGGACCCTTCAAAGAAGGACCAATGGATTTGCAGCAGTACCTGAGCATGTGACCCTAGATCTCCATTGAGAGATCTTGCCCCGGGCATGCTCAGTGTGTGCAAAGCAGGACTTAGTCCCAGAAAAGCCTGCTCACCGCAGATCAGTGCAGGGTACAATAGCAGAGCCTGGAGAGGCAGCAGTAACCCTTTGCACAGTATCAGATCCAATGAGACGCTGGGACCGATGTCTCCGCTGAGCAGGCTCCACTGCGGCCGATGCAGAATGGGAGACCGCAGCAGACACGGATCGAGATTCTCCCTGTGCAGCAGAGGAAACTCGACTCTTAACACAAGGCCCCATAAGATGCTCCACACAGATATTTGCCTCATATAATGCTGCACATGGCCCATACAGATATTTGCCCCATATAATGCTGCACATGGCCCCATAAGATGCTCCACACAGATATTTGCCTCATATAATGCTGCACATGGTCCATACAGATATTTGCCCCATATAATGCTGCACATGGCCCCATACAGATATTTGCCCCATATAATGCTGCACATGGCCCCATAAGATGCTCCATACAGATATTTGCCCCATATAATGCTGGACATGGCCCCATACAGATATTTGCCCCATATAATGCTGCACATGGCCCCATAAGATGCTCCATACAGACATTTGCCCCATATGCTGTTGCTGCGATAAAAAAAAAAACTCACCTCTCAGGCCCCCGGCACTTGCTATATTCACCTGCTCCGCATTCCACCGTCGGCGCCGGTGTCTTCCTGACTGTTCAGGCAGAGGGCAGCGCGCACACTAATCACGTCATCGTTCCCTCTGACCTGAGCGTCACTGCAGAGGACAGGGAAGATGCAGCGGCGGCCGGCGGTGGAACGGGGGACAGGTGAATATAGCGCACTGCGTTATACTTACCTGCTCCTGACGCGGTCCCTGCATGTCTGTTCCCCGGCGTCGGCAGCTTCTTCCTGTAGTGAGCAGTCACATGGTACCGCTCATTACAGTAATTAATATACGGCTCCATCCCTATGGGAGTGGAGTGGGGTCCATATTCATTACTGTAATGAGCGGTATCATGTGACCGCTCAATACAGGAAGAAGCTGTCAGTGCCCGGAGAAACAGGGACGTCCAGGGACCGCGCCGCGCTAGGAGCAGGTGAGTATTATTAGACAGCTGCCGCTCCCCCTCCCTGGGTATGACCCGAGTATAAGCCGAGAGGGGCAATTTCAGCATAAAAAAAATGGGCTGAAATTCTCGGCTTATACTCGAGTATATACGGTAAGTTCTCCTTTTTAAGTTATGAATGAGCTGATGCCATTGTGGCTTGCTGAAATCCTACAGATGAGGTCAGGAGAGTGTCGGGAGGCCCCACACACATAGATGGTTGGTAAACCAGCTGAAATTGGCCGACTTTTATGCAATGTGCATGGGGGCCTTAAAGAATACAATCCCTTTATAACTCCATGGGCTCATTCAGATGTCAGTTATTCCAATACAAGTTTTTTCCATGTATTTCACAGATAGCACTAGTACCTACGATCGTCTTCTGGGAAATTCAGATGTCTGATATTTTTCCTAAGGCCAGGTTCACACTGCGTTTTAGCGGTCCATTAGACGGACTACATTACACTGCGGCATAATGCGGTGCAACGCAGTCCATTATCGCCGCCATTAAGTCCTATGAAGGACTCATCGCTAGCGCACGCCCACAATTGGCGTGCACTAGCGATGTGCTGTCATTGAGTGACGGACCCTGGGACGCGTGCTGCAGTGTTTCCGGGTCCGTCACTGCTAGCGCAGATAGAGCATCTGCTAGCTCTATCTGCGCTAGTGGTATGACAAGTCGGCACTTGCGTCAACAGCAGCCCGTTAACGCATGCATTGAACGGGATGCTATTAACGCAATGTGAACCTGGCCTTAGACTGAGAGACCCACACAAAAGCTTGGAGACTTGTCCGATATTGTCTAATCAAACTCAGCAATGCAATGCATGTCTATAGGTCCATTAAAAAAAAAAAAAATCAGACCGCACTCAGATACTCACCTGACAAAGGCTCCGGTTCGAAGCCGAAAACCAGTTTATGTGTTTTGAGAATCTTCTAATAAATTAAATCACACCTACAATTGGTAAGAGATTTCTTTACTTGGTGGACACTGAGCCACTGCATCCTTGCAGACCAGCTCTTTACTTATCCCAACCGGGAAGTGTTTGGTGCTGCAGTCCTGCACAGAGGTAAGTATATACTACGAGTTAAAGTGTATTTACACTGAATGATCATTGTGAATTAGTGTTCTTAAGAACGCTTATATCATGATAATAATAAATTTATTTATATAGCACCAACATATTCCGCAGCGCTTTGATGATACTCTTTCAATATAAAAAGGCTGATGATCACCTGATCAACAAGCAAAATGGGTGAAATCATGTTTTGTGCAGTCCTGTTAGGGCTCATACTCATCTGCGTATAAATCTGAAGAGCGCAATTTGATAAAGAAAAAAAAACGAATTGCACTCTGTCTAGTGTTATTCACTCATTTAGTGCTCATCTGCGATTTTTTTCTCTGATGGAATCTGGATGAAACAAAAAAAAATCGCCTTGTACATTAGACGACACTTACCAATGCCAGTCAATGGGAGCGAGAAAAAAACGGACATCACATGGACCATCCGTATGCCGTCTGATTTTTACACATACATTAACATTCTGTAGAATAGAACACTGTAAGTGGTCCTGTAAATGATTGTAGAATAATACTTGCAGAGAAAGAAATGCATTAAATACGCATGTCATACGGATGCTATGTGAGAAAAATCGCATTGTACTCGCAGGACACTCGTCCTACCTTTCTGGATCAACAGCGGAGCGATGTGTTAGACGCAGATGAGTGTGATCGCTTAAAAGGACTCAGTGCCGAGAATAATGGCAGCCTATATGCACTGCGTGATCTATTACGGATTGTTCAGTGTGCATTGTTTATCGCGGTGTGGCGGGCTAGTATGCCACCGCCGATAAATACTGTATTTACTGATCGGTGGATGTTTAGTGCCAATTGGTGCATGTAAACAGACCTTTAGAGTCCAGCATTATCTTTGTAAAAGTAGCATAATCCAATCCTTCTTATTAATGAAAGCATAAGTAACGAAGTGATTGTTTCTTTGGATTTTCTGAAAGCCCTCAGTGAAAAGCTCTGGCCTAAATAACAAACCTCTTGAAATAAACGATAGTAGATAAGAGATCTTTGCTTTTATAATAGCGGTAATTTCCGTAATAATAACCTTTACCATGTGAGCAACATATTGTACTCTCTGGCCTTCTGTCACCATGGAAACCTTAACCAAAGATGGTTTTCAACATCTGAAGTCCGACATTGTATATCATTAGTTTCCTAACTTCATTGATACAACAATTTACACATTTTATTTTCAGGTCCCCAACCCTTGTCTGCTTCAGTAATCTGATGTTGGGATGGTGCCTGCCAGACTTCTCCAGTCTGGCCACCTGGGCTACTGAAGGGTCGCCAGCCTTTTTGTTGAGAATAGTAATTGTCTCACAGAGTACCCTATCAGGAATTCCAAGCAGCAGGGCTTATTAAAATGCTAAAGGGCAGTAATTCCCTAAAGACTTCCAGCTGCTACAGTTTATGAACTCAGCTTGACAAGGGACTGAAGCACTGATGGTTGGGAACTTGGTGAGCAGACTACAGAAACCTTAAAAGTGCAGCAACCTTGTCATATTCCAGATTACTCATCTCTGATATGGTCACAACACAGCTCTCCTGACATATCTGTCTTAGTAAATACTTGCATTGCACGTGTAATAACAATTCTGGAACATGCTTTGTCATAACTCTCCATTGTGCAGTTACTATGTTATTCCGACTGAGCATCTACTATATAATTGTCTAAGGGTCACTTCGGTCTTTCTGTCTGTTCTTCTGTCACGGATATTCATTGGTCGCGGCCTCTGTCTGTCATGGAAATCCAAGTCGCTGATTGGTCGCGGCAAAACAGCCATGACCAATCAGCGACGGGCACAGTCCGGAAGAAAATGGCCGCTCCTTACTCCCCGCAGTCAATGCACGGCGCCCGCATACTCCCCTCCAGTCAACGCTCACACAGGGTTAATGCCGGTGGTAATGGACCGCGTTATGCCGCGGGTAACGCACTCCATAACCGCTGCTATTAACCCTGTGTGTCCCCAACATTTTACTATTGATGCTGCCTATGCGGCATCAATAGTAAAAAAAATGTAATGTTAAAAATAATAAAAAAAAAAAAATCTGCCATTCTCACCCACTGTAGTCCACCGAGCCGCACGCGCCTACCGCCATCTTCCATTCTCGCGAGACCGCTAAGTAATCTGGGTAATTTCGCAATGCATCCTGGTAACGGAAGATGGCGGCAGCCGCGCGCGTATTGCCGGAGCTTCGCTGGATCCCAGGGGTGAGTATATAACTATTTTTTTTTCCTTTAATTATTTTTTTTAAACAGGGATATGGTGCCCACACTGCTGTATACTACGTGGGCTGTGTTAGATACCGCCTGGCTGCTATATACTACAAAGGCAGTGTTATATACTCCGTGGGCAGTGTTATATATTACGTGGCCACTGTTATATACTGCGTGGGCAGTGTTATATACTATGTGGCTGCTATATACTGCGTGGGCTGTGCTATATATTATGTGGCCAGTGTTATATACTGTGTGGCCTGTGTTATATACTATGTCGCCTGTGTTATATACTGCGTGGCTGCTATACACTGCGTGGGCTGTGTTATATAGTACGTGGCTGTGTTATATACTGTGTGGCCACTGTTATATATTGCATGGCCTGTATTAACGCATCGGGTATTCTACAATATGTAGGTATATAGCAGCCACATAGTATATAGCACAGGCCACGTAGTATTTGTCTGCTATATACTACATGGCTCCTATATACTACGTGGCCTGTGCTATATACTATGTGGCTGCTATATACATACATAAATACATATTCTAGAATACCTGATGCGTTAGAATCGGGCCATCATCTAGTTTATGAATAAATGACCAATTAGCTATTACCATTTCCCTGGTCAAAGGGGAGTGTCTGTGCACAGTCTGCAAATATCAGAAGTGACTGGACAGTTACACATCATGTAAAGACACATATCCAACCAGAAGCTGTCAATTTATTCATGAATTTTTAAAGATGAAAAACAGTCAAAAGGCGTAACATAGAATCAGAACCAAAAATATCCAGAATGGTTAGAAGTATTTCTGCAATTGACATGTCAGGAGAGGCGACAGATCCACTTTAAATGCCACTTTCAATTATATTAAAACTATAAAACTACAAAAATACAAGACTGTCTCAAATAAGAAATGTTAAGTGAAATTTTTCCTTTCAATATCAGAATATGTGCTTATTATAGATGAGCAAACCCAAACTAAAAATTGAGAGAGATTTTCTGATTGGCTCCAAATTTATTCTGTTGCAAGACAACAAGCTCAAACATACAAATATTGTCATTAATAACTATTTTCATAAGAAAAAGAACAAGTAGTCCTAGAAGTGAGTCTGTGTGTGATTACTTGAAAAGAAAGTAGGATTTGCACAAGCCTACATCCACAGAAGATTGGTAGTTAGTTCTCCAAAATGTTTGGAAAAACCTTCCTGCAAAGTCCCTTCAAAATCTGTGTGCGAGTGCACCTATAAGAACTGATGCTCAGATACTGCTTTGAAGGAAAAGGACATCACAGAAAATATCGATTCGACTTAGATTTTTCTTTTGATCATACAATTTGCATTTTGTTAATTGATAAAAATAACTTTTTTGAAGTACTCTTACTTTGCAGCATTTTTTCCACACCAGCGGAATAGAAGCCAGTAATAAAATTTGGCTAGGTATAAACTATTTAGTCTCCCACAAATTTGAATAGATGTTGAGCGAACCATCGTTTGGTCCAGGAGTTGTCTTGCCCAACTCTCCCATACACAGGAGTGCCCACTCTACTAAGCGTTCATATGTTGCCTATAAAAGAGCTGCTGTTAGACATCTATGGCAGTGGCTTATGTCTTAATGAGCAGAAGGTGCGGCAGTCCAAAATTTGACATGCAGAGTTCTTCCCTCCCCCGACATCATCTGTCGGGGCAGAGTAGAGGGCTTCCGCACACATTAGACCGTCGACCAAACCTGTAGATATTGGTGGGTTCAGCAGATGTTCATCTAATGTGTATGGGGGCCTTTACATGGTGGTGTTTGTGCATGTCCCAATACTTGCTTACCCATATAATTTTACAAGAGATCATGTATGCTGCTCAAAAGCTTTCTCTAATCATCATCTTCATCAATACATCACTCTGATAAATGCTTGTTGTAGAGTTACTACATTTTTAGAATATGCCAGACAGGCTAAATATATGACAAGTCTGTTAGTCCAGCAATTGCTAAAAATACAGATACACCTGGTTCTGCACTGCAACGAATAGGCGACATAAAAATTCCAGGGACATTTATGAAGAAGGATGGGAAAGTTAGAGTAAAGGGTGGACTTTTCCTTTCTACAGCCTAATGTAAAAGTCTCTTGTTATTAGCAGTTGGATACATTTATATAAGTTTAGAATCAAACTTATGAAAACATGTCACTTCAAGTATGGAAAATAAATGCTACTTCCAACACAATGGTTGAGAAATACCTGAACGTATTGTAGATTGTACCACTAGATTATGTTCTTTACTAGATGGTGGCCCGATTCTAATGCATCGGGTATTCTAGAATATGCATGTCCATGTAGTATATTACCCAGCCACGTAGTATACTGCCCAGCCACGTAGTATACTGCCCAGCCACGTAGTATATTGCCCAGCCACGTAGTAGATTGCACAGTGACAGAGTATACAGCACAGAGCTATGTAGTATACAGAATAAAAAATAAACATATACTCACCCTCCGTTGAAGTCTTGGCCCTGTGTGCGGTGCACGCAGCAGCTTCCGGTTCCAGGGTTGGTATGGGCGCAAGACATGTGATGACGTCGCGGTCACATGACCGTGACGTCATGGCAGGTCCTTGTCGCATACCATCCTTGCCACCGGAACCTGACGCTTGCATGGAGCGGTTACCGGAGCGTCGCAAGGAGCGAGAAAGGCGCCGGAATGTGAGTATATGATGATTTTTCATTTTATTTATTATTTTTAACATTAGATCTTTTTACTATTGAGGTTGCATAGGCAGTATCAATAGTAAAAAGTTGGTCACACAGGGTTAATAGCAGCATTAATGGAGTGCGTTACACCACGGCATAACACGGTCCATTAGCACTGCAATTAACCCTGTGTGAGCGCTGACTGGAGGATAGGATGGAGCGGGCACTGACTGCGGGAAGGAGCGGCCATGTTGCCGCCAGACTGCGCCCGTCACTGGTCGTGGCAATGGTCATGGGCATTTTGCCATGACCAATCAGCGACTTGGATTCCATGACAGACGGAAGTGACCCTTAGACAATTATATAGTAGATTAAATACACACCAACAGCTGATCCTTCTACCACTACAGATCTTCATCTAAACTGGATTCCAAATCGGATGCCAATGTGTGCTGTCTATTTTTCACTGACTGATAGAAAGGAGAAGGAGGAGGAATTCCCCCCCCCCCCCCCCACCCATCAGTGAAAACATTTTTTTGAAACTCTGGCCAAACTCTGGTGAAACTGTTGAAAACCCTGATGTCTGAATGAGGCCTAATGCTGTTGTGTCTGACCAGAAATTTTTATACCTTAGCTAAACACAACTGGGAACAAAATTGTGCATTTTGTGCACTGGTCCAGTGCATATAGCCAGGTCCAAGAATTAGGCATGCACCTTTTTTTGATTTGTCTCTGGGACCAGTTCAAAAGGAAAACTTATGTGCCAGATAATTGCAAATGATCCTTTAGAAATCGGAGTGATTGTTTCTGGCACTAGTTTCTCTTGAGTGTTCCTTCACCAGGTACAAAAATAGCGTATACTGGAAAAATAGAAACAAAGCCTAATAAATGATGGTTCAGTCGGCCAGCTACCTCGCCCGACTCTCCCATACACGCCTGTTTCACTGATTGCTCCTGTGTTCTGTACGAGAGAGCCATTGCCAGATATCTCTATTGGCAGTTTATCTCTCAGAGAACAAAAAGGGTAATCTAAAATCAGACATGCCGGATCCTAGTCATCTCCGACAATAACATGTCAAGGGCCCTTATACACGTTAGACTGTTGTCTGTACCTGTTGATATCAATGAGTTCGGAAGATATTAGTCTAATGTTAATAGGGCCCTTAATGCCATTCCCTAGTAGATTAGTTGCCCGGGAGCTTAGTTGGTTATGTTCTTCATACAAAACATTTACAGCTTGTGAGGTTAAAACAAAGTAAATTTAGTGAATGGACACATGGTCATATATCACCATTAAACTTTAGCCTAATAGCAATATTTATAAATGGACAAATGAATGCACGACTTCAAAGTGTCCAAAGTTCTCCCCTGGCAGCTCTGAATATTTTTTTTAAACCTAGGCCAAACTCTCGACACCTCATGAATAGATCTTTTCATCTCATTAGCTTAAGCAGATTAATAAAACACAAACGGCACCTTGCCCATGGGTCTCTCAGAAGTGGTAAAGGAAGCTTGAGGACGTTAGCGGAAGGGTTTTGTGTTCAGGACAATGAAGAGGATGACTTTTTTTCAGATCCTTTCCAGTCATCCTCCATTAGCAACAGACACCTTGGCTCAAATTTCTAAGACAAACTCTGCAGTGCTATGTATGTGGTGAGCAGATCCAGACCGTGCTGAGGATTTTCATTAAAAAGACATGTGGGTACAATTGTCCAAGTGAAAACTGGAAAAACTAGAAAAATGTTGGTATGCTGGGTCAGTCTGAACTGTTCTATCTTACTTTTGTCTGGCTGACACCATAGCTTGCTTTATTCAGGATGTAATTTTTAACGCTGGAGTGAAAAACATTCATATCAACTGAATTTGCATAAATTATTTGCAACCGGAGCTACATGACTGGCCTATGTTTGGGTAATTAAGGCTTTTCATTGGATGCCAAAGCATGTCTGGCAGTGTTACAGTATATCCTCTTCAAGGGCCCTCTAACTCTTTCAGCAGTAAGAGAGAGTAAATGTTGGAACCATCCAGCTTCTTTTAGTTAAAAAAAACAATGGAAAATGGCAGCTATTAACACTTTGCTTTCTGTGACCTAGTATTGTTAATTCGTGTCCTCCCAAAGAGAAGTGTTATCAGTGAAGGCATGCAGGTTTTGTATGGACTTAAAAGGAGGTTGTCCACTACTTTAACATTGATGGCCTATTCTTACTATTCTTATGATAGGTCATCAATGACTGATCCGTGGGGGAGCAACACCCAGCACCCCCATCAATCAGCTGTAGTGGTGGCTGGAACTGCTCAGTAACAGAGCTTAACAGCACAGTTCCACCTGTTGAATAGTGGCCACGGCAGAGTACTGAACATCGCCCCCTATTCAAATAGGTGGCAGATAAGCAATACCAGGCAGTTGCCTTTATATAGTAGATGGGGCTGTGTTGTATAGAACAGGGGTGTCAAACTGCATTCCTCGAGGGCCGCAAACAGGTCATGTTTTCAGGATTTCCTTGTATTGCACAGGTGATAATTTAATCACCTACACAGAAGCATTCCAGCACCGTGTGTAATGCAAAGGAAATCTTGAAAACACGCATGGTTTGAGGCCCTCGAGGAATGCAGTTTGACACCCCTGGTATAGAATGTAAGTCCGCAATGACAGGGTCCTCTCCCCTCTGTACCCGTCTGTCATCGTAAATTTATTCACTGTAAACGATATTTATAACTCTGTATGTAACCCCCTTCTGATGTACAACAACATGGAACTAATGTTGCTATATAGATATATAATAATAATAATAATAATAATAATAATAACTGGTCAGTTATGGTCACCGACACCAAGAACAGCTGATCAGTGAAGTTCCCAGGTGTCGCTCCCCCAACGATCAGATATTGGTGTCCTATCCTAAGGGTACCGTCACACAGTGGCATTTTGATTGCTACGACGGCACGATCCGTGACGCTCCAGCATCGTAACAATATCGCTCCAGCGTCGTAGACTGCTGTCACACTTTGCAATGTACGACGCTGGAGCGATAATTTCATGACGTATGTGCGATGTAGAAGCCGTTGGTTACTATGCGCACATCGTATGCAATATCGTGCACACCTTTGTTACACCATGCGATCATGCCGCCACAGCAGGACACTAGACGACGAAAGAAAGTTTCAAACGATCTGCTACGACGTATGATTCTCAGCGGGGTCCCTGATCGCAGGAGCGTGTCAGACACTGCGAGATCGCTGGAACGTCACGGATATATCGCTGGAACGTCACGAATCGTGCCGTCGTAGCGATCAAAATGCCACTGTGTGACGGTACCCTTAGGATAGGTCATCAATGTTCTATTAGTGAACAACCTCTTTAAGCTGCAGTTACACTGAAAGATTAGCATGAATGACTGCAAGTTTAGGTCATTTCACAATAATCTTTCAGTGTAAACAGGCTACCGATGATCCAAAGACTCAGCAAAAAACTCGTTCATCAGGTGAAATGATGCAAATGCTCATCGCTCAAAGTGTGCAGCGTTCTGTGTAATGCTATGGAGAACTATGGCAGCTTATGCGCACAGAGCAATCTATTATAGATCATTCAGGGTGCATCATTTTTTGTGGTCTGCCTATGTAAACAGCCTATTAAATGACTACAATTTGGTCAATTTTATCAAATAAGCAACGTTAGATGGGAGAAAATTTCAATAACACTTTTCTGAAATTCCAACTAATTTCCTAAGAGTTTCAACAAGTTCACTTAATGATTTGATCTGTTTATCATCAATATATAATCAGAGGAGTCTGAACCCCAGAATCCCACCCAATCAGCAGAACATAGGACAAAAGGGATCACTATATTACCACTGGTCATTGCGTTGACAGTGCAGTGACTGTGCCATAGCTTAGCTAAATGTTCACAGGAAAACGGTGTTCTGGGGGTCCAGGCCCTATATTCCTGATAGTAGCTGCCCTGAAACTGCACACAAGAAAAAAGGGAGGCACAAGAATAAGTTCGTTTTCCACTCTTCTATGTTAGATTTAGCTCGATACTAACCGCGTACCTGCATTGCAGATGTGCAGACGAATATATTACACATAATGATTTCCTTTCTTTTATTTGCTCACAGGCTGCATGTGTCTATATTAGATGCTTGAGTATAGAACCCATCTCTGTTCTATACACTTCATTATATATGCCAATAATCACTCATGTGATGGGACTGTGGAGCATAGGTAGATTACAAATGTTAACGCAGCTGACTGATGAATGTTGAGTCAGGAGAGCAGGCAAATCATGAAAATTCCTGAAAAGCCCAGCTGGGGTAAGACTTCAATTTTAGGCAATGGCCAAAAACTAGCAAGTAAGGAAATAAACAAACATACTTAGCACAGGAACCATGCATCCGTCTGTTAAACCAATGGCAGGGGAATAAGAACACTTCTATACGCTGAACATTGCATATTACATCTATTGCTAACACTTACTAAGGTCTCGTTCACACCAAGGTATATCAGCTTCATGTTTCCACCTTCATTTTATTTATTACATGTGCAATCACAATGCATGTATCTGTCTTGAGCTGCCCATACACATTAGATAGCATTCGGCTGCCAGCTATTTCTCCCGCCACCCCCATACACAGATGTGCTCGGCCAAGCATTCCTGTGTTCTATACACTTTCCCATTCGATTGGTCAACTAAATTACAACTGGGTGATCCTTATATCCAAATACATCACATGATGGGGGACAGCTGAGAACCCAAAATACACACTAGATGGTCAGCAGGTTCTACCGAAATTTGAGAGTTCGGACAACTTTTATTTAAAGTTTATTGGGGTCTTTATGGTGGGTTCATCCCTAATGGATCTTCATAATACTTCAGCAGGATTAAAAGTCCTATAAAGACTGACAGGTACTGGTGTTTATATCTGAAGCCCAAACCAGACCTTCTATGGATCTTCTGAACCAGTCTAAAGACTCCAGCAAGAGAAATCCATAAACTTCACCACTTCCAGTGGGAAGTGCAAAGGATCCTATCGGCCAGGCGTATAATAAGGACTATGCACACTGCGGTATTATGGCTCAGTTTTGTACAGTACCACAATAAAGCAGAGATTAAGGTCAAAGTGGCCTCTATTGAACCGCTCAATGAAGGAGACCTCAGATCACCACAGGGTTCTATGTATGGTTAGTTTAGGACAAACACAGGAAGGTCTGGGCACTGGGAGTATAATTCAAATGATAAACTAGTGCTACATTGCAATAACATGAAATGTGTCTAAAACTAGGTTAAAAGTATGTTTGGGGTCTATGGAAAGTTTATACAACTCTTGGTCTAGTGGGTTTCATAAGCCAAAAGTGTCCGGTATACATTGGGATCCAGCAGGGTCAGCTGTACAAAAATGCATGACTATACTTTTCTATCTGAATACTAAAAAGTACACCAATTTGTAAACATTTAATTAACTGGAAGCAGATACACATATGTAGCTATTCCTATGTCTGAGGCTCAGCAGACTGTTTCGAATGGTTTAAGCCTGTCTTAACGCCTCAATAAGCGTTTGACATAAAACATATTTCCCTGAGTTGACAATATCATGTATTACATTAAAACATAATGCTTGGTGGTCTCTGATACAGATGAAATCAATTCAATTCATATATAAAAAATATCCCAGTTCAGCTTCATCTACTGTCCAGAAATACACCTTCTCGAAAATTCTGGATGGAACATAAATACTTAACACAGAGACTAAGTAAAGCCTGTGAAGTGAGGACAGATTTTAGGATAGTTAGGTAAATTAAAATAAACACTATCTTTGTGGGATATTCCCCAGCCTAGTTATATGCGTTTCAGCAACTGGCCTGAATTATATGCTCCAATGGTGTGAACATATACACTATACCAGAAGTACGTGTGTGTGTATACATTTCTTAACGTAAATGTTTGGAACCTTAACCTAAACCGATAATTTCTAAATGATGGAATGATTACTGAGCTATAGAACCACTAATGTAATCAGTCCTCAAGGAAGATTGGAGTTCGGGCTGTCAGATTTCCTGCATTCCCGAATGAGTATTAGTCAAATGTTTCTGGGAAAATCAGTTCCAATCATTTGATTGGGGTAGTTTTGGCATCCAACGTATGATTAGGCAGATTTATCAAAACTGTCTAAGAGAAAAACTCAAAATTAGAGAAGAAAATGTAGAACGTGGGGTGATATGACTATGTAAAGAAGAGAGGATGTAATTAGTGTTCATTTACTGGCAAGATATTTAAGCTACACATTTCAATACCAAATTGGTATCTTCATCAGGTCAAAAACAGTAAAAGTGCACATGCATGTCATATAAATAGTAAAAATGGCACCAAAAGTGATAGTTTAATCTACTTAGCATAACAGAAGTAGGTAATAAGTGCAATAAAAAAACAACAAAAGCACATCAATCATACATTTTTTTTATTATAATAAACAATTAAATGGTGTATAAATAATAAGATAAAAAAAACAAAAAGAGAAAGAATGGATAATCTTAAACCATACAATGTAAAGCAAACAAGGATATAGTACAAAACAGGCATTTGTTTAAAGGGAAGAAGTCATGGTCAGCATGAGGAGGCATGCATAGAAGGGTGGAGACAGGCTTGGACTGGCCTACAGGGGAACCCCCCGATGGGCCCTAGTGGAGATCTAGGCACCCAACCTTACTGTATGGGCAGTATTGTCATAATTTACTTGATTCTCTCTGTACAGAAAAAAGCTGAATCCCATCATTCATTAACCAAGCTACCCAGTTCATTATTATATTGAGATATAGGTAAATTTGCGAACCAGGGTCAAGTAATATTTGAAAACAGCAAAAGGTTGAAACCAACCACAATTTTTATAAAAGCCAAGGGTACCCAAAAATATTAATGTAAATAGCACAATAAAGGGACCTAAAACATAACATTTAATATACTAGTTAATAATGACATAACCCAACACACACAGACAAACATGTATAATACCAACAGTTGGTCAAACAGTTATCCAAGGAAATCACAGAGAAACGGTACTTAAAGCAGAAAAATACTCAAATTTACAACTGCTTCTCCTGCCAGCATGTCCTTACCCAAAGCTCCAGAAAAACGGCTGAAGGAGGGTATATAATAATGGTGCTATTTGTACCTATGTGCTTTTGCTCAGAAATGTGACATCAAAACAGTATCATCAATTCTCACTGCATCTGCAAAAGTCACTAACACAAAAAATGCACCATAAAGTATGGAACAATCTCACCCGTTCCTGAAGAAGCCATACAAAGGATGCACTCCACCACTCAGTCATTTAGGAGATTCAAAAATTCGGTATAACACTCCATAGACCATTTCTTATTCAGGACCACCTCTGTGATTTCCTTGGATAACTGTTTGACCAACTGTTGGTATTATACATGTTTGTGTGTTGGGTTATGTCATTTTTAACTAGTATATTAAATGTTATGTTTTAGGTCCCTTTATTGTGCTATTTACATCAAGTAATATTTGTATGCAGGTGAAAAGTGGGCCCCAAATGTCAATGTTACTGGTGGGCCCTTGGCACCCCAGTCCGACACTGGGTTGAGATGCGTGAGAGCCAAATAGGGTGAGGCCACAGGAAGAAAATGATCCACTGATAGATGGGTGAATAGAGGGAAAAAAATGAGTGTAGATAAGGAAAAAGGAAGTTAGAGAAAGATGGATGTAGAGTAAGAAAAATTGATTTTGGTGCCCATATTAGCTAATCACACTTCAGCTTTCAATTTACCACAACAGTTTATAAAATAAAAGCTGAGGTCTGACTGAAAAATGATCAAAAAAAATGCAGAAAGGGTCTAGTATAATCTGCTGCATCATTGTAACTGGACATATTAAAGGTGTTATCCTGGACTTTAACACTGATGGTCTATCCTAAGGATAAGTCATCAATGTATGATCAGTGGGGCTGCTCCTAGTGCCGGTGGCAGCTTTAACTGCTCAATTGCGGAGCTGCACAGCATTACTTCATCAACAGAATAGTGGATGTGTCTGGGTACTGCACATCCACCCCTTATTTATTTTAAAAGGGTATGGCTGTGTAGTACGAGTCAACCCCTACATAGTCGACGGAGCTGCGGATTCCTGGCCACCAACATCGGATTCAGCTAATTGGCGTGGGGTGCCAGGTGTCGCACCCTCACCAATCAGACATTGATGACCTATCCTAAGGATAGGCCATGAAAGTTAAAGCCCCGGACAACCCCTTTAATATTATGACTAACAATTATTAATATTTATCACATTTAATTTATTGCCAGTATTCTGTTTATTACATTTTTTTATTCATGTAATAATGAAATATTTAAAATTTAAGAAAAAAACTGATTAATGCAGAATGTTGTAAACATCAAGTGCTATCACGTAAGGCAAAAAGCTCCCTAATAGAGACAGTGCTTGTCTGTTGATAAAGATAACAAACTGGCTGACTGAGACTAGTGACAGGAAAACATCAGTCGCAGAAAGCTCAATTCAATCTGTGCTCCTCTCCTAGAGCGTTTTCTGTGTGCACTGGGTCAGTATGGAGAACAGAAGAAATTTATGGACAGATTTAGCCACTTTGATTTGTTCGCTCAAAGCTGCCACAGGAAGAAGCGTTGTTGAATCATTTCCAATCACGCAGGAAGCAAATTCTGATGAATCTAAATTGGAAATTGTGTAAGGGATGGATGTTGAAATCTGGTTGTAGAGTCAGTAAATAAATTCAATTTTATTTCCACTGAATTAATGTTCTTGTAACTCAAGATCCGATATGTTAAGGCTTCTTGAATTATGTAGTCTGCTGTACTTCCCCAGCATGCGGCATCTGCACTTGGCGTTCTATCATAGAAAAATGACCCCTCTATTTCTAGTGTACGTTCACCATATTACTTGGGGTCACATTAATGTTTTTTCAGCATTTTTGTATGATGATAAACAAGCACTCCCATCTAATTTTTTTTATTGTGTATAAGTGCATAAAATGTAACGTGAATTCTTAAACTAAATGTATGGCCCTGAAAACATAATAAAGCCTATACTCACCTCCTGTGCCAGCTGTTCCAGCTTTATTGGCATTCTCGGTCCTGGGGCTACGATATGGTGCAAAGACACGTGATGTTGGGTGACAAATCAGTGCTGGCATCACTGTCTTCACCTTTGGACAAACTGAACATGAAGAGGAAGCCCAGGATCAGCTGCAGCCCAGACTTTCTCTTGCATCTTCAGTTCGTATGAAGGCGGAGACAGTGACGCCAGTGCTGATTGGGAACCGGCATCAAGTTTCTCAACACATCACAGCCCCGCCGGGAAAGCAAGTGCTGACACCACGGCAATGGCACCGGGACGGGAGGTTAGTATAGGCTTTGTTATTTTATTGGGGTGGAACATTTACTTTAAGGGGTTATCCTGGCAGTGGACAACCCTTAACATACTCACCTACCGCTGCTCTCTCCAGGATCCTGCAACATTCTACTTTGCTTCTCAATGACGTCACTGCAATTGCGACTAGTCAACTCACTCTATGCTGTGAGTGTGAGCCGGAAGAGACTTTTATAATGAAAGCCTATGGTGCATCATTCTGACACTTCATAGACTTATTTAAACACAAAAAGTCCCAATTCATTTGCCAAGGACAAAAAAACTTTATAGATTAAATTATGACAAAGAAACATTTACCAGTTGTCCAATTTGCTCCACACATCAAAATAAGTAAGTGCGAGTACACTACAGAGTAGTGATGAGCGAGTGTACTGGTCGCTCAGGTTTTCCCAAGCATGCTCGGGTGACATCCAAGTATTTTAATTATGACTGCTCGGAGATTTAGATTTCATCCCGGCAGCTGAATGATTTACAGCTAGTAACCAACCTAAGTACATGTGGGGATTCCCTAGCAACCAGGCAACCCCCACATGTACTCAGCCTGGCTAGTAGCTATAAATCATTCAGTTGCTGTGATGAAAACTAAATCTCCAAGCAGTCATAAATACTCGGAGGTCACCCGAGCGTGCTCGGGAAAACTCGAGCAACGAGTACACTCGCTCATCACTACTACAGACCTATAATATAGCACCCATAAACTTCTGTGGGCCCGGATTGTGCCTCTGATGCATTCTCCCCAAGAAGCGATGAGTCCTAGGGTTTTTATGAGCTACCATGCAAAGTCTACACACTCAGCAATGCCGCCTGCATGAGAACTTACGTGGTACTAGATTAGCTCAGACAATTACAGATGTAGCAGCTGCCATGCTGCCTCAGTGCTCTACGCTACTTATATAGCATGCCCAATTTCATTCACTTTGAATGAGCAGAGTGCTAAAGCTGTTGCTATAGCCTGCCACCGCCATCAAGCTGGCGGCTGCTACAGCGGGGTTACAGAAAGTGGAATATACTAAGGAGCCAAACTGATAAGATGATGGGTGAGGACCATCAAAGCAAATGAGTGTTCGCTTGTCTAATGAACTCCTGAAAATAATATGAAGCTCCATTCTTCACTCCCCTCCATCCATGTGGTCATTGCACCATTCTGTCCAGGTACATGGACACCCTACTCTTCTGCATATATCCCATTCTGAATTTTCTATGGAATCAGTATACAAAATAACCAAGAGAATCCGAAAGGACAAAAGTGGCCAATAACCACGTAAAAGAAATATATCAAACATTTCATGCTTCCATATATTGCCTTATAACTTTTTATATCTGCAATCGCTTTTCACATCTTGGTAATTCAGAGTCATTAATAACGGTGAAACGTCTAAAGCGAAATGAACCCTATTTATAAAAGTAAAGTGTTTTCCATAACATTCTGCTGTTATGGGGCATATGTCATTCTGGTAAAATAAACCTTTCCCCTATTGACTATTATCAATATGAACTGTACATTGCTTAAAGTGAAATACGAGCCGTTCACATAAGAATAATCGCAGCAGTCACATTTTGTAGGAAAATGTTGACATAGGGAAATGTACATAAGGGCGGCATTGTGACAGAATTGCTGCAGTGCTTTGTATATGTCTTCAATTACCAAATGTCTATGCTATTCTAATACGCAATAATAAGTATAACATTCATACGTTGTCGTCTGTCATTGTAGTCAGGTACGACGGCATTAATCAAGGACTGTATTAGTATGTATGGTAATTTTATATATGGACCAGATCTTCTTCTAAGACACAATTCTACCTTATAATAAATATATCTTGTAGACTCGGATAACCCTCTGTTAGCAGGGATAAGATGGCACTACAAAGATTAGCTCTGCCTCTAAAGGACTAGCTTTACCTGAGAATATGGATAACCCAATGATTTGAACACTCGTTCCCCTAAGTGATAACTGTCAATCCTGGAGTCATAGAATGTCATAGTGGGAAGGGACCTCCAGGGTCATCGTGTCCAACCCACTGCTCAATGCAGGACTCACTAAACAATCTCAGACAGATCATCAGGGGACAGGCAGTACATCCTGCTGTGGTCAGTACATCATTGAGGAACCATTCAGGTGTTCAAGGTTATCCAAATCAGACATCCTCTTTAAAGGTGATCATACATATTAGATTCATTTCAGTTGAAATCATGCCTATAGGGGTGTCTCAACTTTCCCCCCTCCCCCCAAGAACAGACGACACCAGTCTATTGTATTTCATCATGACAATCATTGTAGTCTCATAGGAAACAAGCCATTGTTAGATGTATATCTGGTAGTTGCATTCTCCCAAGTTCCTGTTGAGAACACTTGAATGCTTGGGTTAGCGTCTGAACGATCGCCCAACAACCATCTAATGTGTAAGAGGTCCTTAAATGGGTTGTCCAGCCTTAAGCTACATGTCTGCAGTCACTATGTGACTTGAGACTTGCGAATCTTCACATCACACACCATGAGGATTCTCCGATACTGGGTGCAGGGGTCATGTGACCACAAATATGAGATGTTTACTTCTGGACACATTCCAAATAGACTGTCAGCCCTTCGCTTAATATACGTGCATTGAGCGACACCATGCCCATCTAGTTGGCCATCTGCTTCCAGCAGAATAATAATATAATAATAATAATTTTGATTTTTATAACGCCAACATATTCCACAGCACTTTACAATTAAGTGGTGACATGTACAGACAATAAAGTCAATATGAAGTAAGACAGTGAACAGTTATAGGAGCAGTGAGGTCCCTGCTCACAGGCTTACAATCTACAAGGAAATAGGGGGACACTATTGGTGAAAAGTGCTTGTTATTTCAGGTCCAGAGATTATGATAAATAGGGATTTTCATATAAAGCTGCATGATCCGGTCATCAGCCCGTATGCGTAAGTGCAATTATCAGGTACAATTATTATCCCAAGGAGGTTGTGGAGACAGAGGAATAGAAGGGAGCAGATTCTGAATAATGTTTAGAAGGAGGGAACAGGGAAGACTTAGGTGAGTTGAGGTGATAGGCTTGTTTAAAAAGATGTGTTTTTAAAGCATAGTTAATACATGGGGCTAGGTAAGGCTAGGTTCCCATTGCGTTAATGGGACCGCGCTAACGGACAGCGTTGCACGGCGAAATTAACGCCGTGCAACGCGTCCATTAGCGGGCCCATTAACAGCAATGGGGATGTGCATCACTAGCGCGTGCCATTTTCGGCACGCGCTAGCAATGTGCCGGTGTTTTGTGGCGCGCCCGCGGTCCGTTCCCCGCTCTCGCAGATCTGCGAGAGCGGGGACGTTTAACGCGACCCCTTTAAAACACATTGCGTTAGCGCTAGGCGCTAAACGGATTGCACTAACGCAATCTGAACCTAGCCTTACACTCGGATTGTTTGTGAGCAAGATGTGAGAATTCACAAGTCTGCAGTCACATAGAGACTGCAGACTTGTAGTCTAAGACTGGACAACTCCTTCAAGTCTATATTCTTCACTTGGCTTCTGCCATTCAACCATTAGGGTGGTGTTCAGAGTGAGTTTTTCGGCATATACCGGCAAACATGTAATGTGTATTGAGATCTTGTGACTCTACCGGGAGAGATTAAACTTGTCCATGAAGGTTTAAGCATGTTGAAGTGCAATGTCTGATCCTTTTGTTCCCAGGCTAGATGAGCCAATACCAGAGGTGTGTGACAGTGCCCCACTCCCATCTCCACATGTCTGTACATGGGTATGGAGGTATTGGGAAATATAACTGACCAACAGTTATCTGACATGAATGGCCAGCTTTACTTCTTAGCTACATGTCAGTGGGGTATACAAGGGTCTCATGTTTATAGTTATGATGTCTACATGAAAAATGGAATATGATAACGAAAAGTAGACTCTTTTATAACTAAAGACAAAGTAACATTTCTAAATTTACCGACTTTCTTTTTACTGTATGATTTCAAGCTGTCAGGGTTGGTCATGACACCGATGCTTTTATTCTATGCTTCAGCATTACCTAAAAGCCGTTTTAACTCCCAAGTAATTTACTTTTCTGACATGTATTTCAATTGCCTTATCAGATTCTTACTGTTTATTGAGTGTTAAAAAGGAAAAATTTTATTAAAAAAAAAAAAAACAAAACAAAATGGCCTTCAAGATTTCATAGAACTAATGGGCGTCAGAGCACATTATCCATAAAGCCTGTGCATAGGAGTTTCATGTCAATTCCTAGACAGTCGAATCCATAGTAAAATTTAGCACTTTCTATATTTACCAAATGTGCCAGGAAGTTTCTTTCTTCTGCAGGAGTGTATTAGCCTTAAGGGACCGAATACAAAGATATGCTGACACTTTGAAAGCGTGCATGTATTTTACCCACAGATGGAGCTTATAATGTAAACACTCTGATGAACTTAATGTGGTTGAATGGTAAAGTGCACAGTTCACTTTGAGAAATTCGAACAAAGAACTCACACTTCATCCGAGAAACAGTGCCGATGAGTGATAAGTAGCAGCTACTTATGTTGATCCATTCCCAGACAGTAGCGTATATGAACGTTCTTTGTTTCTTTTTTTATTTTTTTAGTTCAGCACTGAAAGGGTTTAGGCCACCAGGTCTTCAATACATGACGTGGAAAAGTGTTTCTGGGTTTTCCACTAATTAAGTTTTACACTCTGTAGAGTATCATGAACTATTACTGTTTTTAGTACAGTTTTCCCCCAACGTTGAACATCTACGAGCTCATTTTGTGCGGTTTGTTCCTCTCCTCGAGCTGCCTTTCTTCTCTCTGTAAGGCATGCATACTTTGGTCTTGGGCTATGGAATGCCGACTTACAGGGAACAATAGACGCCTTTCAAGACACCAGTGTCTGGCCCTATAAAGGGTTCAGATCTGACACAGTCAATATTTACAGCAATGTGGAGTCAATGGCACGAAGACCACTACTAAACTTCAAATTACGCTGATTATTATCATTACATTAGAATGCCAGCTACTGCTAGCATCAACTACGCACATCCGAGTCTCATCCGGTATAGGGGCTTTGTTATTCTTACCAACTATGACCGTGAAATATAGGACATTGTAAATCTTAGGTATGCATCCTCACAAGCGTGCTATAATAGATAATACTTGAAAATTATATATTTTTTGTAAAGAGTATTAGGAGTAATAATAATAATAATAATAATAATGCAACATTATAATCCTGATCATATTAAAATTTCCATCGCCCTTGGCCCAAAAGTGATGACATCTGTTCAATAAAATTACGAACTAAAATCAGTTGATGGTTACATTGCATCTTTCTACCATTGTCATTGTGTATCAGTCTACATTTACATGTTCTGCTGCTTTAGGCCATAGTTTCTGTGCAGCTTCCCATCCCCCATCCTCATTATCCATGTGATGGAGGTAACTATTCATGCAGACGTCTAATGTTCCAGCAAAAGTATCGCTCTTGAAAAATGATTTAGGGTTCTTAGGAAACAGAGAAATATTTTGTATTTCAAGTAAATTATTTGTGTTTTATTACTATGAGATTGTTAAAAAAAAAATGTTGGTGTGTTGTAGTCTGGTATGATATGTCTGGGCCTGTGTGACCCTTCTAAAAAATACAGAACTGCTTGTAGGACTAGTTTGACTGGATCCGCCACCTGGATCGATCTAAACACAACTCTGCCCACGTTCAAACAGCTGTCAATCATTATTCTATACAGAAGCCTGTGACTAGTGTTTTATAGGTATAAGAAACCTTTGCTTATTAACCTCTGATTAAAGGTGACTGTTGTACTCACTCTCCTACAAATAGTGTTAACAGTAATCCCCAATATGGCGCTGATGGTAATTATTGTGTTGATGATGATACAGTGCCACAAATTTATGTGAAGCTTGGATTGAGGCACCCTATGGCTCATACACACCATATATTGTAGAGAATAGCCGTGTAATATCATACCAAACATAGAAAACCTAGAATAAAAACAATGTGCAAGCACATTACAGTAAGGAAATAAATAGTAGTACACGCCGTGAAAAATGTATGGTACCGAGCTATGTACCAACCAGGCCACAAAATGGATGTGGGCAGCGCAGGACCAGTGCCTGACTTATGGGAACTGCCTGTAAAAAGCTGAACACAACGGTGCACAGCAAATGTTAACTTAGACACCATGTTTTTTACATGTGCTACTATTTATTTACCTACTGCTGTATGCCTATGCGTTATGTTTTTATTCTAGGTTTTGTCTGCATGTGTGTGCACCTGCACATTGTACTTATACTCACAGGTATGCTGCCGGTGATTTTGGTTTTTATCAAACTGAACATGTCACTTTGCTATTCCATTGTATTGATAAGGAATGTTTGCATTTAAATTCAGAGGCATACGATGGCCCCAGAAACTGACCTCTTCTTTTATGAAGAGCCAATTTACATGTTTAATTTCCCAGAGGAGCATTGCACAGCCGATAAGTCTCTTTAGCCTGGCATGTCAGGCATGTCACTCTACATAAGGTGAAACTTTACCCCTTAGCTCATATGGGTGGCATTTTATGGAGTTTTTACAACATAAGAGTTTGTACACAGCTGTAATTTGGCCAGAAGACCTAAGTTAATTGCCATGCAGTAAAGTTGGCTCTAATGAGACCATATGGAACTGACTAACCATAATATTAAAGTGTCTGAAGGGTCAAAGCATGTTGAAACCAGGGTATATACGTAAACACCAAAAGTGCTTGGAATCAGCTTAAACTCCATGCATGTTAGATGGCTGTCAGCTGAAGGATGATTTGCCTATCAACCATCTCTCCCATACATAGGAGGGTTCACCCTGCAGAGAAAAAACTGCTGGCAGTCTTCTATGGCAGCAGCTTACCTCTTAAGGGGCATTTACACTGCAAGATAATCATGAACAAGCATTGTTAAAAACATTCACTTCATGACCATCTTGCCGTGTAAACAGGCTTCCGATCACCCAATGATTGAGCAAAACCCTCATCGAACGAGTGAAATTATCTATTATTCAGCATAAAAGATCATCATTCTCGGCGATGTATTATCCTGTGTTATCAGGATTCATGCTGCAGAGAACAATGACAGCCTATGCGCACTAAGTGCATAAGGATAGATTGCTCAGTGTGCATCATTTGCTTTAGTCTGCCTGTGTAAACAAGCAATCAGCTACCGACGAGAAAGAGTTTACCCATCGGTGGTCCTATTATGCCACCAGTCGGTCTATGCAAACGGAATCTTAAAGAGCAAAAGGATTGGCAGTTTTAAACCAGAAATATTGGATCTTTATAGTCACCGAAAAGCATTGTCAGAGACCCCCATGCCCATGAGACTGTCAGCTGAATCCGTCAATATCAGTAGGTTTAAGTGACATTAGTCAAATAGAGGCAGTACAGTTGCCTTGTGGCTAGTAGTGCAGCTTTGCATCACTGGGTTCAAATCCCACCAAGGACATCTGCAAGGAGTTTGTATGTTCTTCCCGTGTTTGCGTGGTTTCCTCCGGGTACTCCGGTTTCCTCCCGCACTTCAAAGACATACTGATAGGGAATTTAGATTGTGAGCCCCATCAGGGACAGTGATGATAATGTATGTGAAGCACTGAGGAATACCGTATATATAAGCAGTGCATAATAAACAATGTGCCTTGACTTCATCTCCACATTGAGGACAAATACACACAGTATAGGGAAGGAATAAGGGACAAGGACTTTTAGTAGAATTCATCATTTGAAAAAGTCATCTCCGGACAGGTTGTAGTAAAGGCCCATTTCGAAGAACCAATGATGAGGAATGAATATTCTTTAGAACGCTTAAATGCCAATTATGGGCTGTTGTAAACATGCCAGTAACCACCAGACCAATGTGCAAAAAGCTTGTTCATCAGGTGATTGGATAATTCATGCCAGTAGTAAGATCATTCTTATTGCCAGCACATATTCATGTATACAGTGGACACATGCTTCCGATAGCGATAATATTCTACGAGCACATAATGGTAAATATTAACAATCGTTTTGTTGGTGTTCTGGTCGCCAGCCAACACATGGTATTAATGGCGGTCGATCGTCTGGTATATTAACAATCATGATTGTTTAACAGTCACGGTCATCAGATGTAAAAGTCATTTGTTTCTTACGTTGTGTTTTTTTATAAGCATCGCATATATTGCACTTGAACTCATTGACTAATACTTCAGTCTCAGATTTTAATTATCCACACTTACTTTATGCTAATAATTACCTTACTAATTAGCATCACCAACAATGCACAGCATTAATATCAGCACAATAGATTACTGTACATCCCACAGACCAAAAGTCTAAAGGTACTGTCACACTAGACGATATCGCTAGCGATCCGTGACGTTGCAGCGTCCTGGCTAGCGATATCGTCCAGTGTGACAGGCAGCAGCGATCAGGCCCCTGCTGTGCTGTCGCTGGTCGAGGAAGAAAGTCCAGAACTTTATTTGGTCGCTGGACTCCCCGCAGACATCGCTGAATCGGCGTGTGTGACACCGATTCAGCGATGTCTTCACTGGTAACCAGGGTAAACATCGGGTAACTAAGCGCAGGGCCGCGCTTAGTAACCCGATGTTTACCCTGGTTACCATCCTAAAAGTAAAAAAACAAACACTACATACTTACCTACAGCCGTCTGTCCTCCAGCGCTGTGCTCTGCACTCCTCCTGCTCTGGCTGTGAGCGTCGGTCAGCCGGAAAGCAGAGCGGTGACGTCACCGCTCTGCTTTCTGGCTGCCCGGCGCTCACAGCCAGACCAGAGAAGCAGAGCGCCGAGGACAGACAGCGGAAGGTAAGTATGTAGCGTTTGTTTTTTTACTTTTTAGGATGGTAACCAGGGTAAACATCGGGTTACTAAGCGCGGCTCTGCGCTTAGTTACCCGATGTTTACCCTGGTTACCGGGGACCTCGGGATCGTTGGTCGCTGGAGAGCGGTCTGTGTGACAGCTCTCCAGCGACCAAACAGCGACGCTGCAGCGATCCGGATCGTTGTCGGTATTGCTGCAGCGTCGCTATGTGTGACGGTACCTTTAGCCTAGAAAACAATTTTGATGCCGTCAAGGGACTTCAAACAACAGAACCTGTTTAGCTGCTGTGCTCCACCAAGCCGTGTCAATGCAACAGACACAGTTCCCGAAATTCCTGCAGACATGTACCAACAACTTTCCATTGCTTCCTCCTCCAATGACTTGAAAGGTGGGAAATTATACCTTAAATGTTGAACATGTCAGAACACCAGAAAAATTATAGCTACTGTCAATTTGTAAGTTAAAGGTCAGCCGACACACTATGTAAAGCTACCTGGAGCACACGCTGATGCTAAGTTTTCAGCACAGCCTATTATACCACATGGATTATATACAACAGGTAAGCATTTAACAATGTTAGGTGTTTGGATAGGAATAAACAAATAACGACGGGAGGGAAGCAGACATGGCTTTTTCTTGTCATCCTCAGCAGATAAAAAAGGCAGTTGGAAAAGATTAGTGCAATTGAACCACAGATTAAAGAGCAAACATGGTTCTGACAGTGATGGGATTCCTGGGAGTAGGAGCTGATGCCCTGACGTTACCTGCCTGTCACTGAGAGCCGTCAAAGTGCTGTATCACTACAAAAACTCACTGGCAAAAAAAAATACCAATTCTCTGCTAGACCTCGCTACATTATCCTGTCACCCATTCATCACTGCTTCCTGTATACTTAAATGTGGTTTTCCGTAAGATGGCTAGTGGAGCAAATTGGAAAATATATAGATATCATTTTATGAATATGTTGTATCTGCTGAATGGATTTGCATATGTAAATGAGCCTGTTATTTCCTGCAGGACTGACCACAGAGCAATCATTACCACATTAAGGACAAATGCTATTATTCCCCTAATGCAGTAATGATTGCGCTTATGTGTTCTGACAACAAATACTCCATAGAAAAGAACAAAGTATAATTCCACAGACCAAAACATTTAATTACCCGACAGCTTCAAACAAATCACTTCCTACAAGATGGATGCGATACCCATAATTAAGGCGTAGGTTAAAGAAGTTCCATTTTAATTAATATTTTGGCAAATATGAATCTAAATTAGCTTGGTGGAATGTTTACTCTGAATTGAGCTCCTAAATATTAAAGACTAATGTCCACTGATTAGTAGGTTCAGGTTTCCTCGACAATTACTTTACTATTTGATTATGGAGGAGAAACAGAACTAGCGATGAAGCAAGATCCTAATGGCCCCCATATGCCATTAAGTCCACCAAACCTGCTTCTTTTGGTATGACCAGTAGGCCATCTGATATGCATGGAGACCTCTCAGCTCTCCCCTGACAGATGTTGGTGAGGGAAGGGAAGAATAGGGTATAGTCAATTTAAAGACCCAATCCTTTTGCTGTCTTTGGAGATAAGCTGTTGCCAGTTTGCTACAGGGTGGGCCATTTATATGGATACACCTAAATAAAATGGGAATGGCTGGTGATAACTTGCTGTTCGTGGCACATTAAAATATGTGGAGGGGGGAAACTTTTCAAGATGGGTGGTGACCATGGTGGCCATTTTGAAGTCGGCCATTTTGGATCCAACTTTATTTTTGTTTCAATGGGAAGAGGGTCATGTTTCACATCAAACTTATTGAGAATTTCACAAGAAAAACAATGGTGTGCTTGGTTTTATCTTTATTCTTTCATGAGCTATTTACAAGTTTCTGTTTGTTTACAGCCATTGACATGTCGCAGAGGTTAACACGTGAGGAGCGGATAGAAATTGAGTTGATGTCTGGTGAACTCACTACCCAGGTTATTGCAGCAGATTTCAATGCAAGACACCCTACGCAAGAAAACTGTCACCATTCCCATGTTATTTAGGTGTATCCATATAAATGGCCCACCCAAAAAAGTATGCCTCATCGCTGAACATAATGTTCTGTGTAAACTGAGGGTCCTGTTCCAATTTTTGTTTTGCCCATTCTGCAAATTCAGCGTGCCGATCTGGGTCACCAACCATTCCCATTTTATTTAGGTGTAGCCATATAAATGGCCCACCCTGTATTTACTCCCCATACAGAACACATGGACACTCCGAGTGTGAATATGTATGGGTGGGTTAGAATACATAGCTTGTATGGTCAACAGCTATCTTATATCAATGGCCCTTAGAGCTCTTTTAGGCAGAGTGGTCTGCAATGCCATAACTAATGGTGTTGAACCAGCAAGAGCTTTTTGGTCCCCATACACATTATACTGATGGCTAATAGCACAGATATTGGTGGGTTATGCCAACTTTAGGGTAATGTGTATGGGGACCTTTAGCTCTGAAATAAAGGTCTATTTTAATGGTATAAACGTTATTTAATTCCTTCTGTTTGTATTAATCCATTCAAATCTCCCCACCCCAGGCTCCTCCATGTCTGGTTAGCACCATACACGTAACAAGGGTGGGAACCCGTATTTCTCAATATTTGTAAAATTTTGTGTTTTTAATTATCACTCTATCCAATGTATGCTATATATTCCATATTATTTAACCTCATTGTAAGCTTTCTCTATGAAACATATGTCATTGATGTAGGCGGAAGCAGAAGACCCAACCAAAGCCAAAAAGCCATTGCCTTGCCATGGATCAATCATTGCCAGATCTAAAATCATGAAAAAAAAAAAAAAATCAAGTAATGAATATGAAAGTAAAGTTTCAGAAATGTTTTAATCTAAGCCTATTAAAATGATACATAGTATTGCTACTGAGAGTCTAGCCAAAGCGAAATATTACATTCCATTACATTTTTTCTAAACGGTATCTAAACCAAAAGCTGGTAATTAAATAACTGTAGAAATTAGTTTGTTAAGGTTTATCTTATTAAAAATTTTACAATATTTAAAAACACAAAAGAAACAAATCAATTAGGCCATATATTATCTGCCATAGGCTATCCCCTGAGTGTTGTTTAAAGGTAGCCAGGTGCCACCAGGAGACATTAAATCTCTCGCTTCAATTTCCTAAGCAGAGCTCATGTAATAAAAAATGATTCAGCCTCTTGGTTTGAAACATAAACTGAAACCTTTTTTTTTTTTAATTATAAGACATCAAAATTTATTTTACATACAACTATCTCCCTAGGGTAATTCTAGTTTATAGGCAGAAAAAAAACCCTAATTACTCAATATACAAAGATGTAGCAACAAAGTCACGATGTCTTTGTCTATTCAGTTTCGTACAGTAGGGCTAAGTAAATTGTAATTCCTCCTCATACGAGGAAGACAAGTACAATGTGATTGATGAGAAATATCCTATTTGCAGATCATGTACTGTAAGTGACAAACACAAACGGATTAATCCTCCTATGACTCATCCAGAGAAGTCCTAATATGTCATATATGGAGGTAAATGAATATATTCCCATGTCCGGAATGGTTCTACCCCGTACAATATTCACGCAGATCTCCTGTGGATTCGCACCCACTCTGAAGAGATTGAATTTAATATCCCTTTTACTTCTCTCCGAACGTCACAACAGAAAGAAATTCAAATCTTGGAAATAGTGATTATGTGAATGTATGAACAGCTGTCTGACAAAAGAAGAGATCGTCGAGCAGGCAAATGATAGTGCTCTCTCTGTAATTGTTTAAGCAAAGCAATTGAGAAAGAATATGTATAGACTAATGCTGTGCAGAAAATGTGTACATATCAGAATTACCCTGTCATTTATACAGCTTACAACTACATATATTTTCATTCAGTAATGAATTAGCTTATTTTATGGTAGGGGATACATATAAATAGTGTGATTTCAATATATTTCTATAAAACTGGCCCTAATGTATGAAAGCGTGTGTTCCCGAGATAGATATATGGTGAGCCCCACCTAATGGATGGTGAAATAGATAAACACATTGTACATTCTGTATTGTGGAATACATTAGGGTAGAACATATATATTAGTCATTTATGCAGCAACAGCACAATGCAAAATCTATGAGGAAGTGTTTTCATCATGGAGGTTGTATCTGTTTGTGTCTATCATGTATGACTTACCATGGAGTTTGTCCGTGACTTTGTGTAGTGTGATGCAGTGACCCCTGTGGCAGCTAGGGGGCGCTGTGTGCTCCTCGGGATATGCATGGAGGCGTATCTGTTGTTGTAATGGTGGTGAAACAGTGACTGGTAGAATTGTAAGTGGCCGATGTGTCGCTGAGGGAGTCTGCGTGTTAAGTCTGATGTAATGTTGTTGTTCTGGGACCTGTAGTCCCACAAGTGTTTGGTATAGTTGTGAAGGGAGACTTACTAGGCTAGTTATGAGAGATGGGTGGGTCAAACTAGCCACACACACACACACACTCCCACCTGTGGGAGTGGTTACAGCTTCATAATGTGACACGGGTGTGGGTCACATGGTAGCTGAGTGTGGACCTGAATGGTCTATGCTGGAAGGTCCTGGAGAGCCTATGTGTTGGGAGTGTCATCTCCCTGAAGAGCACATGTTGGGGCTTTGGACCTGGTGGCCTGGGGTGTCAGATATCCTGAATAGCACCTGGACAGGTCACATGCCGGTGTGTTGGACGGTCCCATATGGGATGGACATCCTGAATAGCGCACTGAGCAACCTGTGTTGGAAGTCCTGGGAGTAAGCTTCCTGAAGAGCACAACCTGTGTTGGATCTCCTGGGAGTAGGAATCCTGGAGAGCACATGCCAGTATGTTGGACGGTCCCATGTGGGATGGATGTCCTGAATAGCGCACAGTAAGAATATGGTCCTGGACAGTCTGTGTTGGAAATTCCTGTGAGTGAAGTCTTCCTGGAGCACCTGAGAGACTGTGGACCTGGATGGTCTGTGTTGGGGAAGCTACCGTCCTTTGGTGGCTCTGGACTGGCTGATGTGTGCCAGCCAGGCAAGTTAGCAGGTGGAGCAGGAGCTCCCAAAAGATACCATTGACTGTCGGTACTTGTGATAGTCTATGAACTGTGTGGTCTCCCACAGTAACTGAACGAAGTGAAGTTCAGCGTGTTTAGACACCGCGACCCAATGTCATGTGCGATATATGACTAGTGACATTGATGAACTGTTCGGCGTACGGACACTCATGGTAACTGGACAGAGAGAGAGGTCCAGCATGTTTAGTGTCCGTGAGATAAAGCCGAAATATGAAGTGTCTAAGATAAAGCTGCAACTTAATGTCACCGATTGGTGCCTATTGTGTTCCATGAAATGTATATAATGAACTGTGCATAACCTGGTTTATGATGCCATAATAAACCGTATGGACTGTTTAAGCGAAAAACCATGCCCGTGTGCTTGAATCCCGTGCTAAGCAAGTGTCCCCCAAGACATGTGGTAAGCGCAATCTTACAGTAGGAAAATTAGATGGTAAAGCTTTGTTGACCACTTTAAGAGCCTGTGTTGGAAAGACTGTATACACAGTGGATCTCCTGACATATAACTCCGATGGATGGCTGCATCATATCCAAATATATTTGTATGGCAAGTGATGCACAATATGGTTCCATACAAAGTTGAATTTTCCAGGGTCATATTAGGCATATAAATTGTATCAATTAATAAGCTCAGCTCATTCATCTGACAATCTCAACTATATGACTTCTCCATCCCAAAGCGTTCTTCAGAACGGGACTCTACACATTTGAAGTGAACATGCTCAGCCTCCAGTCACTTCATTGCCAAAAATAGGGAGCCCTGAAGTGGGCTTTCTCTGGTGGTCCCATAGCCACTTAATGAAGCAGAGGCTGAGCATGCGCACATCTCACCTCCATAGCAGAGCCCTGTTTTGGATCATTGGGGTTCCCAATGGTCCCATCCTTCGTGAATGGCAAGTTAAACTTTATTGTATTCTTAGGGGAAAACTGGCAATTTTAGGAAAAGCCCTTTGAGTCAACAGGAAATAGCACTAACCATTTTACATCTGTAGTTGACGTATCAGGTTATAATTTATACTAACTAATTTTACAGAAGCAGATTGGTGAAATAAATGACCGTTGATCAGAAAATATACACCAATCAGAGGTCAATTAAATCTTGTTTACATCGGCAGAATGAGCTAAACGATGCGCACTGAACAATCTGTAATAGATCATTCAGTGCGAATAGACGGCCATTATTCTCGACAAGGCAAGCCCTGTTTATACCGGATGTGGCACTGTCGAAAACTATGACTTTAGGTAAGCTTAAAAATCATATCACCCGACAAGTGTTTTTGCTCATAATCGTCATCTTGTTTACATTACAAGACATCAGCATTCCTAGGAATAAGCTTTCGGTGTAAGTGCAACTTAATATATTGTTTCAATGTACCAAATGCAGTGATTGGCAAGGAACAGGTTAACATATTAGTTGCAATTGATCTTCTGAGCTGCCTGTATCTTAAAGTGCCACTTAGATATTTATTAAATAAAACTTTGCAATGGCTTCTGTTATCAATTAAAAGGAGTGACAAATTGGCAGAAAGCAAACATTTCCGTGCCACAGCACAGCGAATGGTCTTCCAATGACCTCGGCTGGTGCCGCTCCAATGTCAGGGATGATTCTCTACCTAACAATGGGAAGATTTTATTCAGTCGACAGGTATTACAAACGCTGGCACACACTGCCTGATCAATAAAATTATATTAGATACATCCCGAGCTGCAAACACAGAGTGCTAATGAAACTCATCTGTATGTCTGCCTCCAAACACCCATTCACTTATTGTTAATCACTACCAGTGCCTGGAAAAGTAGTCAAATGCAAAATGAAGGCATTGGAAATCATTGCCAGCTTTGATAACATGCAGCTTATTAGGTATTAGTTAAATTCCCACCAACATTAGGCAATAATATTTTAACTCTTATGTAAATTCTGAATGTAATAAACTGAAGTATTACTGTACTCCGTGAGATCTATATAATGCTGTACCAAGGATCAAAGACTTAGCAGTCCTATGATCTAGTTAGAATGTGCATTTGCCTTTAATAACAATTAGATATTCCTCATACTAGTGCACACTGTTTATCCGATTTATAACTAGAACTGTGCTGATCCAGAATTAGGAAAAATATTCATATTCACTATTTAATTAAGTGTGCTCACATAGTGCCAACATATTCCATAGACATGGTCATCACTCCATTGGCGCTAATCAGCCAAATTCCGTCAGCATGTCTTTATATGGGAGGAAACCCACACAAGCATGGCGAGAACATACAAACTCCATGCAGATGCTTCAGCAAAACGTAAAAAAAATAAAAAATAAGATTCATCTACACACAAAGGATTAACATTATGATGCAGTGTACAGTAAACGACCAACTATGTCTGACAATGTCTAAAAAGTGTTCTATGTATAACTATTGGGTGTAATGTTCACCAAATGTCAAAATTGAGCGTGTTTTTCCATTATTATTACTCACCTACTGTATCCTCACCCATCCCTTGTAGATTGTGAGCCTTCGCGGGCAGGGTCCTCATTCCTCCTGTACCAGTTATGACTTGTATTGTTTAAGATTACTGTACTTGTTTTATTATGTATACCCCTCCTCACATGTAAAGCGCCATGGAATAAATGGCGCTATAATAATAAATAATAATTATTATTATTAAGCCATCTGTAACAGCCATATTCTTCAGGTAACTACAATATTATAGTAGTGTTAATGTTATTTGCTCCCTAGTTTTGGACCAGTTCTGACTTCAAGGCCAAAAATTACAAATACTTTTTTTTTTTTAAAGCTATTCTTCCCCATACACATGCACGATCAGGTCAATGGGTTTAGAGTACCAAACACGTCCGCCGCTGCATGGTTCTTATGCTAAAGAATTGGGCATATTGAAATCCAGCATTCCTGGTGATTCTTCCACTGAGAAATAGGATACCTTCATGTATTTGAAAGTAGCACGATCTCCGTAAGGCCAGAACATTGGTTTGGCATTAATCTAATGTGTATTGCCGCCTTTACAGTTGTTGGACACATATGACCGATTAGATGGATACAGATACAGAAGAAGAGAGAGCCTACAAAATTGAAGGTAGTCACAAAGCTAAAATTGATTGTCTCTTTTGGCTACAAACGGGTGGCCACTATACCTAAACTAGACATACGACATTGTCTCGATGACACGATCTTGATAAGTTTTTAGCTTGCTCACATTTTTTTTTTTTTTAAGTGTTTTACTTTGTTGGGTTTATATCCAGTGCGTAATTTAATTAAGCTGTCAAAAGACTGGACAGACAGGAGCACATATGACAAAAGCGTAGATAAATCACAACTGCACCCACCATTGCTTATTAACACTTTATGACTAAGTCTGGCACAGCAGAGTGTGTAATTACTTTCATTGTTCCCCTAACGGACATAGCACATCTCTCATATTCCTTTGTTAGCTTGGTGTGAGGACCTTAAAATATAATATCGGCAATTTAATTATGAGCACTGTGATCATAATGGAATATATTAGTAAAAAAGGAGTGCGGATGTGAATATTAGGTATTTGTTACAATTACGTTACTCATTCAGACTATTGTATCCTAGAACACCCCAATAGGTGTGTACGTGTTACAGATCTGCAATGGTTCCAATCACACAAAACATCCGTGCGCCAACAATGTGCACTAATAGTTCAGTTAGCATTCATTACTTGGCGCTAATTAACTACAAGGCAATGAAACCTTTAAGTATTGCTAAATTAGCACTCAACTGGATGAAACGAAAATTGACTGGCTGATTCTGAGAGGCAGCTACTACTTCGGAGGATTTCATTCCCCTTAACAAAAAAACGAAAATTGAACAACACAGCAAAGTCATCAATATGCTGAAGTACATTTTTACTAGTAGCAAAACTGGCAGTCCATTCTAGATATAGTCATTTAAAAGCAAATCATTTTCACAGACATGGATACCTCCTTTCATCTGTACTTTGTTAAGAAATACAATGTAATAAAATCCAGGTGGTACAATTCTTATTGAATATTCTTTCTTTGTTAAGAGTTGTATTCCCGAGAATAAAACACAGACGACAGGAAAAAAGAAAAGAAATATAACGTTGTAAATATGATGCCGACCTTATCTGAGAAGTGAAATGCAGTCGTAACTCCTGGGGAGTATCCTGGCTAGAAAATAATCATATCATTTATTTAGATCTTGATAATCGAACAGAATTGTGGTTGTGGACAGCACTTTGGCTCAGTGCTTACACTGTAACCTTGCAGCAATAGGGTCGCGGGTCTGCATCCAACAACTCTACATGGAGACTGCATAAGTTTCATTCAGTTTCCCTGGATTTCTTGGACATTTTAAGGCTATGCTCACATGCATCTATGTGTTTTCGGTTTGTCTGTTCCGCTTAGAAAGAATAGAAAAGATAATTGGAAATAGCTTCCTGCGCATTTTTGTGTGAAAAGGGAGCAGATTGGCCCCATGAATGTGGCTCAGTGGTTAGCACTGTTGCTTTGCAGAGCTGGGGTCCTAGGCTCAAATCCCACCATGGACAACATATGCAATGAGTTCTCCCCGTGTTAGCGTGTGTTTTCTCTGGGTTCTCCGGTTTTCTCCAACACTACAAAGACATACTGATGGAGAATTTAGATCATGAGACCCAATGGGGACAGTGGTGTAAACATATGTAAAGAGCTGCGGAATATGATGGCGCTATATAAGCAAAGCATAATAAATAATGTATATAGGGTCCGTCAGCTTTCCTTACATTATACATTATGTTCTGCAATTGGTAAGTCCACTAATTCAATCAACAACAAAAAATGTGACCATGTGAACAGAGTCTTAAAACATTCTTATACTGTAGGGTAGTTACATAGTGATGAAAATGGCCCTACCATGGGGCTAGGATCTGATCTGTGTGGACGAGCTGCTTACAATTTTGCAGAATGTTAGTTTGGGGGGGGCTTTAAGTTTTGGTCAAACATTTTTTTTAAGTAAACTGGTGCATCATTGGGTCCCGGATGAGATGCCAGGAAATGTGTCTGTCCATGCCGCCGCTTTTATGGACCCATGGAATTCTAAAAATGTAGGCGTAGTCTAAATATAAATAGGTTTTGCCCAATCTTAAAGAATTGTTTTTTACTCAATTTTGTCCCTTGGAAAACATACAGTTGAACATAAAAGTGATTTAATAACATTTGGGCACACATTTATGTGTAATATATTTGTCATTTTTTTCACACCTAGACATAATTATTGGTAAATTTCACGATTAGATGCAGCAAGAAAACTACTAATTCACAAAAAAAGTGAAGCATTTTCCGGTTAAAGACAATACAATCCTCTATGTATAAAAACTTAAGATCGATGAATGAAGAGGAGCAAAAGTTTGTTACATTTGTAATCTTAAAAATCTCTGGTTCTTTTTCTTCCTGAAACCCTAAAACTGAATCGTAAGCCCAAAAGGTCAGGTAGGTAGCGAAATATTGCTACCATGTTGTTGCACACACTCGTTAAAAAAAATTACACAAGTCCAAGGAGTTCAACCAGGATAAGGTAGAGAATGAAGAGAAGACAGACCATCACTACGTTCCATACAGTATATAATAAAAAATATACAAGTTTCCGGTTTGGTGACGTTTCAGAAAGTCATGATTCAGATTAGACACATGGACAATATTCAAGACACTATCAATTGTAGTTCCTAATCATTAAGTAGCTATTTCTACCTGACTACAAATCACATTTAGGCTAAGTGCACACGTTGCAGAATTGCCGCGGAAATTTCCCCACCAATTCTGCGCCTCCTGCCGCGGTTATATTGCATGCGGAATTGGCATGCATATTCCTGCAGAAAAGTAGCGTTTGGCAAGCATAATTAGCTTGCAGAATGCTAGCGTTTTCCAAGCGATCTGTAGCATCGCTTGGAAAACTGATTGACAGGTTGGTCACACTTGTCAAACAGTGTTTGACAAGTGTGACCAACTTTTTACTATTGATGCAGATTATGCCGCATCAATAGTAAAAGATAGAATGTTAAAAATAATAATAAAAAAAAAAATGGTTATACTCACCGCAAACAGCCGATCTCCTCAGCAGCTTCCGTTCCTATAGATGGTGTGTGTGCAGGACCTTCGATGACGTCGCGGTCATGTGACCGCGACGTCATCGCAGGTCCTTCACACACACCATCTACAGGAACGGAAGCGGCCACGTGCAGCGCTGAGGGGCAGGAAGACTCCGGGGGAAATCGAAGGTCAGTATATCACGATTTTTTTATTTTAATTCTTTTTTTTTAACAATTATATGGTGCCCAGTCCATGGAGGAGAGTCTCCTCTCCTCCACCCTGGGTACCAACCGCACATGATCTGCTTACTTCCCGCATGGTGGGATTCTGTGTGCGGAATCCCCGCGATTCCGCAAATTTAATGAACATGCTGCGTTTTTTTCTGGAATGCGAATCCACTCAGGAAAAAATGCAGCATGTGCACAAAAAATGCAGATTGCATTCTATTAAATAGGATGCTTAATGTGAGCGTTTTTATAGCGAAAAACCGCGAAAAAAAACCTCGAAAAATCTGCTACGTGTGCACACAGCCTAAAAAAAAAAATTCATGAGTGACCTGTTCAGGTACCATCTTCTATGTTTCAGGTTGCGCTTTTGGAAAAAGCCACTGTGGATTGTGATGTCAGCTAATAGAGCACAGGCCTCCAGAGAATCATTTAATTAGTTTTATTTATTTTTTTACAGTATCTCAAATAAAATATCCCAGAGAGGCTGTCAGCCTGACATTGGTTCTGTCAGTGAGGTGCCTTTTTGCCTGATTAATTAGTAATAAAGAGACACACTTTTTGGCAGCTTTTATTTCTTCACTATTTTCCCAGAACAGCAGGGAATACTATGGGGAGCGACAAAAACACTATTAGCATTTCAGCACTAAGAAGTAATAAATATGTTTTCGTCTTTCCAATCAATAGTAGCCAGTGGAAGAGTTATGGAACTTTCGAAAACATTAATGTCACCAGTTTTATTAATCAATGCCTATCAAGCGAGTCCGCCATCTTGTCTCCTGTCTTTGCACAGTATGATCTCTTAAGTCTCTATAAAAAGCCACAAGCTCATCACAATATCAAGTTCTCTATGCTGGATACAAACACTCTAGCGTATATTTATATATTATATATATCTACATGTTAGGCAACTACCAACCCATCGCAGAGGCCAAGCCAAAACATAGACAAAGCACATAAACCGTATAACCACACGCAAAAGTTTGGGGACATGATTATACCTCTTTTCCAAGTTTAATTGTGAGGCGATCACACACGCGTATCTTAATGCCAGCTTTATGGCGGCAAGAACTTTTCACGCAGCGCTGCTAGCGGGCGAAAGGATTTCGTAAAGCTGCACTATTAAACCAAGAAAGATCATCAGAGCGCAATCTAAAATACAATAATGAATATTGTACAAACAAAATTTACATACCATAATGAGCGCTCAGTGACAATATTGTAGCCATTGCGACCAGACTGGCAAGGCACCCACATAAAGAAGGGGGAATACATGAATAAAATAAATAATAGGCAGCCGGGATATAGAAGGTTGTAATTATCACAGGTTTACCTAATACCCAGATTTTAAGCCAAGCATGCATAGTCATGGTGTTAATTCAACCTGCCATGGAAAATATTAGCCATTAATTTGTGGGTGTGGGGTATTACTGTTGGAGCCACCGATTAATCTGAGCATATATTACTACGTAGAAAATAAACGGAAATTTTTAAATAATATTGAAAAAAAGCATAAACATATGATACATGAAATTTCGGAATAGATACAACGCTAAGAATTGTAGAGTACTGGAGAGTGTTTAGAATAGACTGCTGGCCATTGGAGCATTTTTGACAACCTTGATATTGGAGTATTAACATATATTTTGTGTATTTAAAAAAAGAAAACAATATTACTGAAACTGCAAAATGTATAAAAATCTTGTGTTCAAACCACCAGCCAATATTAATTCACAGTGATGGTAGCATTTTTGGGAGGAAATAAACGTGTGTGTGTGTGTGTGTGTGTGTGTGTGTGTGTGTATGTATATATTATATACATATGGAGATATGATATATATACACACATATATCTATATCTATATATTACATACATACTATATATTTTTTACATATACCCCCGTACTGTGTGTATTTATAGCACATGATAAATCTGAGCAAACAAATATGTTTTAGTAATCCCAAAAATTACTTCAAATTAAAAAAAAGTGCAAAAAAAAAAAATCATCATCTACATAAAAGTAAGCGCCTGCATAATCATATAGTATATGCACATGATTTATACACTGTAAAAAAATAATCTAAATTAATCTACAACAATAGATGAGCAAATTGTGCACCATGAACCCACAGATCAGGCCGTTGCGAGTCCAGACATGTGCCCCCAAACTAATCTTCATTACTAACGCTTATCATTCAAGAGGCCGAGAATCTGTTATTTGCAGTGGAACCAACTTTTAACTACTACAGAACGTCGTGCAAAATGTGGGTTCTCATAATTACTGTGTAATAATTCCAAGTCTATAATTAAAATACAACCATCTTATATTATTAAACCCTCCACGTGGTGCAACTTAATAATATAATACTAAATTATGCAAACCTTCATAAAAAGAAATAAGGCCAAGGGTAAGCTTTGCACAGTGCAGTGCCGCTGTGACAAAAAAATGCCTTTCATTTGCTTTCTCTATTTGCTGCATTTTTCGAACAGAGAGCAAGGAACTAGCGGCAATTATGGCTTTGACAGACACTAATAACTTACAGGACAGTTGGAAATAGAAACCTCAAGAGCACTTTGCAACATGAGCAGACAAAGTAAGATTTGGGAGATTTGTCCTGTTCACACAATTAAACAGGAAAATATTATCAGAAAGACTAAATTTCATATCTAATGGCCATCTGCCCAGTACTATTGCCAATCTAAAATGGAAGCGGAAATCTATATTTAAAGATCACCCGTTAGGGGATGATTCCTTTATACAGTAGTATGGGCATTTCCTATTTCCATGGTTATAATACACATATTGCACAGATGAGATTATGTGTTTGGGCAGCCAGTGAATAAAACCAGTAGCAGAGTATACTGGGAATGGTAGACGTTGCCTTACTACTCTGGGCACGTATCATCATGGAACAAATGTTTCTTATTTAGTATGTTCTTATGGAGTTTACAGATCAAGCTTCGTCATATTATTCCTTTACTCAGATAATCAAGTAGTGAAATACATTAATTCAGAACGGTTGTATATGTAAGATTCTAAATATACATATTGTTATATAGGGAACTGTCATACATCACCATATTCTCCTATCTGGCTATCTGGTTCACATATACACTAATAAGACTTATTGTATGATAGAAAAAGAGTAAAAGGCAAAAATGTAAATATGTGTATATATATATATATATATATATATATATATATATATATATATATATATATACACACACACATACATATACGCACACATATACGGTATATAGTGGACCTGCATATTAGTCATCTGCAGCAGAGCTAACTTTGTACTTGAGCACACTCTTCATGATACATTAGTGTGTTATCTGGGGTTTTCCTGCTCTGCTACATGTAGATTTCCACTTTGGAAATGTTTCTACATATAGTCGAAGGATATGAATGTATACATAATAAATTAGATTTGTTTGCCCCCCCCCTCCAAATATTTACTGAAGGGAATATAGCACATGCATAGACTTAAAATGACTTTTCCTTGGCACAGAATAGTCTGTAAAGTGCCCTGATATTGTTGTGGAGACGTCGTATTAGCATTATTTGTTAACTTTGATTAAAGGTCCTTAACGATAATAAATTATTTTAATTCTTTGGTTCAATACCTTACAACGTAGAATTCAGGATCTGGGAATGTAAGTGGTCATTAGCTATAGACATATGTCTTTCCAGTCAATACAATTATTGCATATTTAGCTGTAACTGTACCTGACCCCTAAGTAAAATGTATTTAATTTATTCTTCCATTTCTGGAGCCAGACAATGCATGTCAGATCAGATTTCATGCAATTTATGTTTATTTTGTACAATGAGAAAAATCAAAATTGTAAGGTACCACCTCACTACCTTGCTGTGCTCTCGGGAAGATTTCTGAAACATAATCTGCAAAATTTAAAGACCGGGGATCACATACTATTATGTTTTATTAAGGAAGGAAATAATTGGTGGAAATATCTACTATAAAACCTTGGAATATACTTTTAACAATCTCACTTGGAACACACTACCATTTTTACATTGCCAAAAAAATAGGTTTGCAAATGAGAAGGATTTCGGCCGTCCTAGTGCTGACGTTCTCCATCAGGATCTCTCCTGCCTTCAGTCCCATTAATCTGACAAGCATTCTCCATTTATGGAACTCCTAAGACATCGAGCGGCCATCTTTAAAAAAATATCCAGGGAAGCCATTTTGTGTTTAAACAACATACAAGATGATAAAATCCTCTTCTGATGACTTTCTTCAGATTAAGATACGTTCAGGGAACTTCTCTCTAGATTTCTAGTACAACGTAATAATGAAACAAATGTAATGACAGAGAGGACATGGTCATTCAGCATTTTGCATTATGTGTTTGCAGTAGCTTCACGTATGAATGTAGATAAGCCTACAGCATCTTGACTAAGTGCTCAAAATAAACAGCTAAATGCCAAATTCATCTCTGCTACGTTTCTACAGACCGGACTCGATATTATTTACCCTTGACCGGTCCAAGTCAGTGTATAAAACTACATTTTGGCATTTTCGAAATCCGTGTACGTCTCTCCATCCTGCCCCAAGTATATGAAAAAGAGGACTGAGCTAATAACGTTGCTTTACAGAAGAACCGAATATTGACTACAGCCTTATGTGGAAAACCATTACTACTATCGGAAGTGAAATAATTAGATATATTAAGATATTAACCCGTTGGCACTTCAACTATTAAGAATCAAACAATATCACTCCGAAAAATATAATCTAGCCAATATGATCAATAACGCTCTTTTCATGCTAAGTATTAAATATTTTCTGTAGCTTTCTCGGAGACTTTTCACTGGCACTTTATTAAATAAGTTAATGCTAAAATCATAAAAATGAAGATTAGACGTCACCTTCACCATTTCAAGTCACCTAAAAACCTCAATTTGTTGAGTTTGTCACTTAATTATAGAAGACATATTTCACCGAGCAGACAGTGAGCGAGTTCATATCCAAGCTTCCTGTTTTTTTGCTATAAACTTTTAGTGTCTTGAGTTATTTTCTTCGGTACGACATCTACAGTGCCATAGAAAACAGTGCTGCCCTAGCATTGGGTGATGGCTTTTCTCCATACCTCCAAGGCAAGCAGTCCTCCTCTCGGGACTCGGTGATACGATAGCAACGGATATTAGATAGTTATTGGCATCATTAAAATTAGTGTACACATTTTATGCTCTTATTCCTGGCCCTCGTCGTATAATTTTTTATATATCTCCCAGTACAATATAAATGAAATAACTCTTAACTGACTCAAAAAGTTCCCTCTTCGAAAGGTCATACTCAGAAGAAAAAAAAAGAGAGAGAAAGGGAGATGACTAACTGTAAGACTTCACAGGAAGGTCCTAATTTTAGTATCTGCGTAATTGAAGTGTAAGTTCTTCCAAAAACATTTTGAGGATGAATTTTTTATTTATTTTTTACTACCAATGTAAATGATTGAGAAAGCAAAACTCCTTGGATGTACACATGTGTGATTGTCTATGGAGGTTCTGAAAAAAAATAAAAATGTAACAAGCCAACTTTCCTTTAGCACTAATTGTATTCATTCATTTTCTCAGCCCAGCATGGAGCTGGTAGATTGCTGGGTCCATAGCAACAGGGGACAGAAAGAAAGACTCATCTTTATCTGTCCCTCTACAACAGGAAACGGGGCCACTGGGTGGAATGTAGAGCTTTCATTACGGGCATTTGCAAAAGATTAAATAGGAAGAATTACAGAAGGGTAATTTACCCTTAACTAGGTGCCCTTCCTTCAAAGGATGAGGTCTGTAAAACTACTGTTGATTGCATGGGATTCACAAGGGGAAAATAGAAGTCTGCTACAGGAACCCATTTGAAATAACCAAGGTATTCTTTCAAAGCTCTAACAGGCTAGAGTAACACTATTAAAGCCAGCAAGCTGCATGTAATGAACTTCTGAGAACACTACTGCTACACTTTTAATCATGAAAAATTTATTGGGCTGTAGGTCTCTTTGTCCCTCAAATTGAAATTGCCAAATCAAAAACCCCTCTGGAAGTTGGAAGCAGGAACCAATGTATCACGAATGCGACTATTTATTTTAACTTGCTGCCCTCCAAAGATTTCCAAATCTTGAAAACAAGCCCAGAGCAAGTATAAACCTTGTTCTGCAGGTATCGAGAGACAGACTTAGAAGAATTTAGCTGAAACAAAGCTATTTCAATATCCAGCCATGCAAGGAGTAGTAATCAAACTGCTCTGTATTCTGGAAACTGACTGCAATGAGTAAGGGATTGAAATCAGTATACTTTCCTGCACATGCGTAACACATTACTTCCATTATTACATCAGTTATGAAACACAGAAAAGCAATTTGCCCACACAATAAGAACTAACACAGCAAAGCTATATGAGGGCAAAGGAAGGCAATATTGCTGTAATGACGTAAAAAGTCCATGACCTTGGAAGTCACCTTTCCTTGATATGGTGAGGTGGACAGAGCAAGAAAATAAACAATTTTGCTGGCAATTTTTCTAAAATATATATATATGTAATAACAAAAAAAAAAGAGCGAGGAATAGAACGAGGCATTTGACAAGTGAGCCAACTTAATAGCCAGCTATTGTGAGTCTTAAATAGTGTTGTCAGCCTAGGTAATAATTTAGCACTGGTAGAGTCTCAGCACATAACGACTATTGCAGAAATCTGGAGGATATTGTTGGAGAAAGCACGTAGGCTCAGCTAAAACAACTAGGTTACGAGGTTACAGAAGAACTTAAACACATTCACTCAAGCAGGATACAAAAATAATCTTTCTTTGCTGGTGTCAGGCTTGTGAGACGAATGCTATGACTTCTGCATATTGCTAATTGACAAGCCTGACTTATATTAATGATTTGTTATGGATGCAATATTTCACAATCCCAGGCAGACACATTTTGGACCAGACATTTTTAATTATTACAGCAGCTTTTTGGCAAAAAGTCAAAAAAGTTCATTAATGCTTCTTCAAACCCATTTTCTGCATAGGAAGGATGTTGAACTGAAAATCGACTTAGAAGATTCATCAGGTTGTTAATATAAAGTTATAATAGATGCCAGAACTTACTGTACCTTGAAGTAGCCGTGGATTACTCAGGATTAGATTTCTAGAATAATTATTTGAAACTTTCGGAATATCAGGCTTGGGTTATTTTACTAAACTCTCCTTTTATTTTTTCCATTCTACCTTTTTTTTGTATAGCTGTCTGTCCAAGTTGGGAGGTGGGAAACATCAATGCTCTTAAAAACTTAAGCTTCACCATATATCATATAAATCCTGGCAGCCACAGTAGTGCTCCCTTGTTCAGACTTTCACTAGCACTCCTGTTTTATTACATGGGGTTGTGTCTACAAAGCAAAACGACTACACTCATTAATTTGTATCTTGACGTTTCAGAACAAAAGAAATGTTCTTATCAGTTGTTTGCATGTTTTACAGTGCAATTAATGAACTTTGAAAGGCATTTAATAAAATCCAGATTCTGCCTGGCATTTCCCAAGGAAAATGAAAGCACATTTTGGCCTTGCTTTTAAATTTACCGAGAGAATCCTGCCTGACGTCCCCCAGCTTAACCACTACTTTCACACAGTGCTCCAAAGCTGGTCACCCTACGAGACGTGGCCCCATTAATAACATGCTATATCAGGTGTTAAATATCTACGGGACAGATGGGATTCTGGATGGAGAAGAAAAAAATATTAAGATTTGAGAGTCCTCAGTGGTTGATACTTTTTAATGGCTGACAAAAGTCAAAAAGGTATCAACTACCGAGGACTCTCAAAATCTTAACTTTTTTATCTCCCGGCTATCATGATACAAAGATTCATATCTTTCTTGTATGGATAGAGAGGAATATTTTTAAGAGATCTTTCTTATTGTTGATGTATCAATTAAGTGTTTTTTTTTTGTCCTTGACATTTTTTGTAGGACCCTGATGTATCCGCGTAATTCACCGTTTGCATTGCAACGCTACCTACCACCCAAAATTGGGCGTCTATAACTTGCCCCTATTCCTATAAGAAAAAAAATAATCAACTTTAAAGCCCATTTTCTCTCAGCTGTTGCTAGCTCTTTGGTATCAACTGCAAACGCTGTTAACTTGGGAGATTATTCCACAGCTCCCTCTTGAGCAAGAGATTTTTCTGCAGGCTATTCTGATCTATTAAAAAACATGACCTGTGACAAAAATCAATGTACTAATCTCAAACTAAACAGCAGTATCACAGGCATATAACGTAGATAACCCTCGATAAAATGTCCTCCTCAGCCAGGCTGAAAGGTAAAGAAGGATTTGGTTCACATCTGTTTTAACAAGACAATAATATAGGAGCCAGGTGACTTTGTCAAACATATGGTCACCATTTACAAAAAGGAATGTAATTTTATACCAGTGCAGCTAGGCGGGTAAGAAAAAAAAAAAGTATAAAAAAAACCCCAAACTTACAAAACAATAAAAACTGCTGCCTCCAACACCGGTCCCCATAACTCAAGAAAGTTATTGCCCGGTCGTCTCCATAAAACTTTTATTCGGGTTTATTTTACAATACCTTGTACTAAGCCCTAAGACTAATGCACTTTTAATCACATTGATGGTTATTATTTCCGGCCTAATTTGCCCTGGCATTTGAAAATGTATTCCTACTCTCATATTTCATGGTGCTAATCATCTTTAACCAAAGCAGCTGCAGTTTGGGGTGCACATTTAAAAAAAAAAAAAAGAAATCTAACTTCCAGGGGGGGGGGAAAAAAACACATGTTTATGTAGAGTTAATTAGTAGCCGATCGGATGACCGAGATATTTGGCTTCAAAGCTTCATTATGTTTCAGAGAAATGTACTTTCTACATGGGGGAGGCAGGATCCGTAAGGAATGAAAACACTAGTGGAGTCTGACAGATCGATAGGAGCTTGTTCAATTAAGGGTTGTTATACAGCTCCACTGTCAATGAGCAGCCAGCAGACAACCGGTGGGGGAGGGAAACTTTCCCAAAAATGCACATAGGTTAATTATTACTCGGACCAACTTATCTTTTTTTTGTAATATAATATGTTAGAGGAATTAAATTGAAATCACACGTCAGGCAAGTTGCTGTAACTTTTACTCGCTCTATGTAAATCTGCCTGCTGCACGATAATACGACGTAAGTAGAAGATGAAAGCGGATGCAGATTTGATATCGGAAAGCTTGGCCAGTCACTGCTAATGCTTACCTGGTCCCTGACGGATAGAATGGAGAGTCCTCAGTGGTTGATACCTTTTAATGGCTAACTGAAAAGATGGTAACAATACCATGACTGATTCTAAGGCTTTAATAAAGGGACTGTTGCCTCTATAGTACAAAGCATTGAGTTTCTGTAGACTGTTCTGCACACATCAAGACTTTGTACTGATTGAACCGTATAGTCCATAGCTGTGATACCGTGCGAAAAAAAGGATGGAATTGAATACAATGTTAAAAGTGACATGTTACTCCACAATCATTCAGCCAGGATATGTCGCTGGTACGGCGCTCAGATCAATACAGCCTCCACGCTGCTGCAGCCGGATTTGGACAGCGTGTTTCGTGCAGCGCGGCGTCTCAGCGCTCAGCCACCCCCTCCTTACCTGGGGTTGGTGCTGTTCCAGTACACCGCATAGCGATCAGCAACCACCTTGGAGCCAGGATCCTGGCTGCGCACACACATCCAGAGGAGCAGAGACAGAAGCGTCAACATCTCCACGTGCAACATCACTCCCGGCCAAAAAGAGGGGGCGCGAGAGGAGCAAACGCAGGCGAATAAGCGGCGCGGAGCAGCAACGGGCTCCGGGTTTCGCTGGGACAGCTGGGCTGATTTTCTCCGAGTTAATAGGAAAGGTTGTCCGAATGTGTCAGGGACACCGCCGCTGCAATGGGGATAGACAGCTTGGCTCAGGGAGGTGCTGGAGGCCGAAAGGCTGCTGCTGCTGAGAGCAGGAGTAGCAGGGCGGTGCACATTCACACAGCGCTCCCTGCACACACAGCAGGGCAAGGGAACAAGGGACACATTCCCGGGGGGCCACCTCAGGTGCACTACGGTCCAGATGCCAACCCCTCCTGCGAAACTCAAGGAAAAGTATCACGGGGTCATAAAGGAATAGCTGGACTGGGGTCTGTGAAAGTTACTATATAGAAATGCAGGGACTTGGGGACTGGTGTTTGTGGCACTTGCTGGATAGAAGGCTTGGACAATGTCAATGAAGAAGAAGAAGCTCTAGATGAAGGGTCTCGCTGACGCAAAACTTACACCCCGGATACTAAGTCCAAGAGCCTCTGTGTATCTGGAGGGAATCCTGCCATCTCCCAGGCTTCTACTGTAGGAAGATGCTCTGCAGTCTGTGGAGGCTGCGGCTTTGGGGTACCTTATGTATCCTCGCCCCCCGCCTCTGTCCTTGAGAGGTAAGAAGAAATCGAACAATCCTACAAGCCGTGTGATGCCTTACATCCAAACTCGGTGCGCAGGATGCTAATTAACTCGCTTTATATTTGGGGGAAAAAAAAATAAGAAAAAACAACAAACTCCTGGAAATGCATCCAAGTCTTCTGCACAAAACAGCCACATACATAAAGATGAGGTCCAGATACTGCCCCAGGCATCAACAGGAGGGGAAAAGTCACTCTTCTTCTTTTTTTGCAGGGTTTTTTTTTTCTTTTTTTCGGCCAGTCCCCAGGAGATCAACTTGTAAGAGCAGGAAACAGTTTGAGAGAAATAAAATGAGCCACGAAATCCAAGATCAGACAGATGAAAAGCTCCTGTGCCTCAGCCGGGCAGGACCTGCAGCTGCTCCCGGGGAGGAAAAAAAACTTAGTGCACATCAGCAGTGAGGAGAGGCGGGGAGGGAAGGGTTAACAGACAGGGAAAAATGTGGGAGGATGGAGCGAGAGCCCCTCCAAAAAGTCCCACCCCTCACAAAGCGCAAGACTCACTGCCGTGACGTGGAGCAGGCACGTCAGCCTGTGCGGTCCTGTGTGCGGCGCCCGGTATGTGGAGAGGTGGGCGCTGACCCCCGGCGGGAGCGGTGCGGCTCTGTCTGCGAATGATGCGCTCACCACAGGCTCACAGCCGGCACAGCGCGTGCACTTCACCAGGCAGCAGAGGGGGGCGCGCAGAGCCCCGAGCAGCCAGGCGGGAGCTGCCGTGTGCCGCCGCTGTGTGCTGCTGCTGACACATTGCCACGGTCTCGCGCTCCCTTTTTTCTTCACTGCAACAGGATTGGTGTGCAACATGAGAAACAGGCGGTGCCAGGCGGCAACCAAAATGTCCCCACCTTCCCGAAAGCCGGACTAATTGAATTACACTGGAATCTGGATGCTTAACAGGCAGCGTGCAGCCCCTGGCACTGGAGGTTAACCCTTCCCACGCTGCATTTTGCACCATGACCGGCCTCTGGTCACACTGTAGGGGCAGAACCCACCACTGGAGGTTAACCCTTCCCACGCTGCATTTTGCACCATGACCGGCCTCTGGTCACACTGTAGGGGCAGAACCCACCAGCACATGGATTTCCACACTGCACACAGACATCCACACTGTACACATCCACACTGTACACAGACATCCACACTGTACACATCCACACTGCACACATCCACACCGCACGCAGACATCCACACTGCACACATCTCACTGCACTCAGACATCCACACTGTACACATCCACACTGCCCACAGACATCCACACCGCACGCAGACATCCACACTGTACACATACACACTGCACACATCCACACTGTACACATCTCACTGCACACAGACATCCACACTGCACACATCTCACTGCACTCAGACATCCACACTGTACACATCCACACTGCCCACAGACATCCACACCGCACGCAGACATCCACACTGTACACATACACACTGCACACATCCACACTGTACACATCTCACTGCACACAGACATCCACACTGCACACATCTCACTGCACTCAGACATCCACACTGTACACATCCACACTGCCCACAGACATCCACACCGCACGCAGACATCCACACTGTACACATACACACTGCACACATCCACACTGTACACATCTCACTGCACACAGACATCCACACTGCACACATCTCACTGCACTCAGACATCCACACTGTACACATCCACACTGCCCACAGACATCCACACCGAACGCAGACATCCACACTGCACACATCCACACTGTACACATCTCACTGCACACAGACATCCACACTGCACACATCTCACTGCACTCAGACATCCACACTGTACACATCCACACTGCCCACAGACATCCACACCGCACGCAGACATCCACACTGTACACATACACACTGCACACATCCACACTGTACACATCTCACTGCACACAGACATCCACACTGCACACATCTCACTGCACTCAGACATCCACACTGCACACATCTCACTGCACTCAGACATCCACACTGCACACATCTCACTGCACACAGACATCCACACTGCCCACAGACATCCACACTGCCCACAGACATCCACACTGCCAACAGACATCCACACTGCACACAGACATCCACACTGCCCACAGACATCCACACTGCCCACAGACATCCACACTGCCCACAGACATCCACACTGCCCACAGACATCCACACTACCCACAGACATCCACACTGCCAACAGACATCCACACTGCACACATCTCACTGCACACAGACATCCACACTGCACTCAGACATCCACACTGCCCACAGACATCCACACTGCCCACAGACATCCAGACTGCCAACAGACATCCACACTGCACACATCTCACTGCACACAGACATCCACACTGCACACAGACATCCACACTGTACACATCCACACTGCACACAGACATCCACACTGTACACATCCACACTGCACACATCCACACCGCACGCAGACATCCACACTGCACACATCTCACTGCACTCAGACATCCACACTGTACACATCCACACTGCCCACAGACATCCACACCGCACGCAGACATCCACACTGTACACATACACACTGCACACATCCACACTGTACACATCTCACTGCACACAGACATCCACACTGCACACATCTCACTGCACTCAGACATCCACACTGCACACATCTCACTGCACTCAGACATCCACACTGCACACATCTCACTGCACACAGACATCCACACTGCCCACAGACATCCACACTGCCCACAGACATCCACACTGCCCACAGACATCCACACTACCCACAGACATCCACACTGCCCACAGACATCCACACTGCCAACAGACATCCACACTGCACACAGACATCCACACTGCACACAGACATCCACACTGCCCACAGACATCCACACTGCCCACAGACATCCACACTGCCAACAGACATCCACACTGCCAACAGACATCCACACTGCCCACAGACATCCACACTACCCACAGACATCCACACTGCCAACAGACATCCACACTGCACACATCTCACTGCACACAGACATCCACACTGCACTCAGACATCCACACTGCCCACAGACATCCACACTGCCCACAGACATCCACACTGCCAACAGACATCCACACTGCACACATCTCACTGCACACAGACATCCACACTGCACTCAGACATCCACACTGCCCACAGACATCCACACTGCCCACAGACATCCACACTGCCGACAGACATCCACACTGCACACATCTCACTGCACACAGACATCCACACTGTACACATCCACACTGCACACAGACATCCACACTGTACACATCCACACTGCACACATCCACACCGCACGCAGACATCCACACTGCACACATCTCACTGCACTCAGACATCCACACTGTACACATCCACACTGCACACACACATCCACACTGTACACATCCACACTGTACACATCCACACTGTACACATCCACACTGTACACATCCACACTGTACACATCCACACTGTACACATCCACACTGCACACATCCACACCGCACGCAGACATCCACACTGCACACATCTCACTGCACTCAGACATCCACACTGTACACATCCACACTGCCCACAGACATCCACACTGCCCACAGACGTCCACACTGCACACATCTCACTGCACACAGACATCCACACTGCACACAGACATCCACACTGCACACATCTCACTGCACACAGACATCCACACTGCACACATCTCACTGCACTCAGACATCCACACTGCACACATCTCACTGCACTCAGACATCCACACTGCACACATCTCACTGCACACAGACAACCACACTGCCCACAGACATCCACACTGCACACATCTCACTGCACACATACATCCACACTGCACACATCTCACTGCACTCAGACATCCACACTGCACACATCTCACTGCACTCAGACATCCACACTGCACACATCTCACTGCACACAGACATCCACACTGCCCACAGACATCCACACTACCCACAGACATCCACACTGCCAACAGACATCCACACTGCACACAGACATCCACACTGCCCACAGACATCCACACTGCCCACAGACATCCACACTGCACACAGACATCCACACTGCCCACAGACATCCACACTGCCCACAGACATCCACACTGCCCACAGACATCCACACTGCCCACAGACATCCACACTGCCCACAGACATCCACACTGCCCACAGACATCCACACTACCCACAGACATCCACACTGCCAACAGACATCCACACTGCACACATCTCACTGCACACAGACATCCACACTGCCCACAGACATCCACACTGCCCACAGACATCCACACTGCCCACAGACATCCACACTGCCAACAGACATCCACACTGCCAACAGACATCCACACTGCACACATCTCACTGCACACAGACATCCACACTGCCCACAGACATCCACACTGCCCACAGACATCCACACTGCCCACAGACATCCACACTGCACACATCTCACTGCACACAGACATCCACACTGCACACAGACATCCACACTGTACACATCCACACTGCACACAGACATCCACACTGTACACATCCACACTGCACACATCCACACCGCACGCAGACATCCACACTGTACACATCCACACTGCACACAGACATCCACACTGTACACATCCACACTGTACACATCCACACTGCACGCAGACATCCACACTGCACACATCTCACTGCACTCAGACATCCACACTGTACACATCCACACTGCCCACAGACATCCACACTGCCCACAGACATCCACACTGCACACATCTCACTGCACACAGACATCCACACTGCACACAGACATCCACACTGCCCACAGACATCCACACTGCACACATCTCACTGCACACAGACATCCACACTGCACACATCTCACTGCACACAGACATCCACACTGTACACATCCACACTGCACACAGACATCCACACTGTACACATCCACACTGCACACATCCACACCGCACGCAGACATCCACACTGCACACATCTCACTGCACTCAGACATCCACACTGTACACATCCACACTGCCCACAGACATCCACACCGCACGCAGACATCCACACTGTACACATACACACTGCACACATCCACACTGTACACATCTCACTGCACACAGACATCCACACTGCACACATCTCACTGCACTCAGACATCCACACTGCACACATCTCACTGCACTCAGACATCCACACTGCACACATCTCACTGCACACAGACATCCACACTGCCCACAGACATCCACACTGCCCACAGACATCCACACTGCCCACAGACATCCACACTACCCACAGACATCCACACTGCCCACAGACATCCACACTGCCAACAGACATCCACACTGCACACAGACATCCACACTGCCCACAGACATCCACACTGCCCACAGACATCCACACTGCCCACAGACATCCACACTGCCAACAGACATCCACACTGCCAACAGACATCCACACTGCCCACAGACATCCACACTACCCACAGACATCCACACTGCCAACAGACATCCACACTGCACACATCTCACTGCACACAGACATCCACACTGCACTCAGACATCCACACTGCCCACAGACATCCACACTGCCCACAGACATCCACACTGCCAACAGACATCCACACTGCACACATCTCACTGCACACAGACATCCACACTGCACTCAGACATCCACACTGCCCACAGACATCCACACTGCCCACAGACATCCACACTGCCGACAGACATCCACACTGCACACATCTCACTGCACACAGACATCCACACTGTACACATCCACACTGCACACAGACATCCACACTGTACACATCCACACTGCACACATCCACACCGCACGCAGACATCCACACTGCACACATCTCACTGCACTCAGACATCCACACTGTACACATCCACACTGCACACACACATCCACACTGTACACATCCACACTGTACACATCCACACTGTACACATCCACACTGTACACATCCACACTGTACACATCCACACTGTACACATCCACACTGCACACATCCACACCGCACGCAGACATCCACACTGCACACATCTCACTGCACTCAGACATCCACACTGTACACATCCACACTGCCCACAGACATCCACACTGCCCACAGACGTCCACACTGCACACATCTCACTGCACACAGACATCCACACTGCACACAGACATCCACACTGCACACATCTCACTGCACACAGACATCCACACTGCACACATCTCACTGCACTCAGACATCCACACTGCACACATCTCACTGCACTCAGACATCCACACTGCACACATCTCACTGCACACAGACATCCACACTGCCCACAGACATCCACACTGCACACATCTCACTGCACACATACATCCACACTGCACACATCTCACTGCACTCAGACATCCACACTGCACACATCTCACTGCACTCAGACATCCACACTGCACACATCTCACTGCACACAGACATCCACACTGCCCACAGACATCCACACTACCCACAGACATCCACACTGCCAACAGACATCCACACTGCACACAGACATCCACACTGCCCACAGACATCCACACTGCCCACAGACATCCACACTGCACACAGACATCCACACTGCCCACAGACATCCACACTGCCCACAGACATCCACACTGCCCACAGACATCCACACTGCCCACAGACATCCACACTGCCCACAGACATCCACACTGCCCACAGACATCCACACTACCCACAGACATCCACACTGCCAACAGACATCCACACTGCACACATCTCACTGCACACAGACATCCACACTGCCCACAGACATCCACACTGCCCACAGACATCCACACTGCCCACAGACATCCACACTGCCCACAGACATCCACACTGCCAACAGACATCCACACTGCCAACAGACATCCACACTGCACACATCTCACTGCACACAGACATCCACACTGCCCACAGACATCCACACTGCCCACAGACATCCACACTGCCCACAGACATCCACACTGCACACATCTCACTGCACACAGACATCCACACTGCACACAGACATCCACACTGTACACATCCACACTGCACACAGACATCCACACTGTACACATCCACACTGCACACATCCACACCGCACGCAGACATCCACACTGTACACATCCACACTGCACACAGACATCCACACTGTACACATCCACACTGTACACATCCACACTGCACGCAGACATCCACACTGCACACATCTCACTGCACTCAGACATCCACACTGTACACATCCACACTGCCCACAGACATCCACACTGCCCACAGACATCCACACTGCACACATCTCACTGCACACAGACATCCACACTGCACACAGACATCCACACTGCCCACAGACATCCACACTGCACACATCTCACTGCACACAGACATCCACACTGCACACATCTCACTGCACTCAGACATCCACACTGCACACATCTCACTGCACACAGACATCCACACTGCCCACAGACATCCACACTGCCCACAGACATCCACACTGCCCACAGACATCCACACTGCCAACAGACATCCACACTGCCCACAGACATCCACACTGCCCACAGACATCCACACTGCCAACAGACATCCACACTGCACACATCTCACTGCACACAGACATCCACACTGCCCACAGACATCCACACTGCCAACAGACATCCACACTGCCCACAGACATCCACACTGCCCACAGACATCCACACTGCCAACAGACATCCACACTGCACACATCTCACTGCACACAGACATCCACACTGCCCACAGACATCCACACTGCCCACAGACATCCACACTGCCAACAGACATCCACACTGCACACATCTCACTGCACACAGACATCCACACTGCACACAGACATCCACACTGTACACATCCACACTGCACACAGACATCCACACTGTACACATCCACACTGCACACATCCACACCGCACGCAGACATCCACACTGCACACATCTCACTGCACTCAGACATCCACACTGTACACATCCACACTGCACACAGACATCCACACTGTACACATCCACACTGTACACATCCACACTGTACACATCCACACTGCACACATCCACACCGCACGCAGACATCCACACTGCACACATCTCACTGCACTCAGACATCCACACTGTACACATCCACACTGCCCACAGACATCCACACTGCCCACAGACATCCACACTGCACACATCTCACTGCACACAGACATCCACACTGCACACAGACATCCACACTGCACACAGACATCCACACTGCCCACAGACATCCACACTGCACACATCTCACTGCACACAGACATCCACACTGTACAGACATCCACACTGTACAGACATCCACACTGTACAGACATCCACACTGTACACATCCACACTGTACACAGACATCCACACTGTACACATCCACACTGCACACATCCACACCGCACGCAGACATCCACACTGCACACATCTCACTGCACTCAGACATCCACACTGTACACATCCACACTGCCCACAGACATCCACACCGCACGCAGACATCCACACTGCACACATCTCACTGCACTCAGACATCCACACTGTACACATCCACACTGCCCACAGACATCCACACCGCACGCAGACATCCACACTGTACACATACACACTGCACACATCCACACTGTACACATCTCACTGCACACAGACATCCACACTGCACACATCTCACTGCACTCAGACATCCACACTGCACACATCTCACTGCACTCAGACATCCACACTGCACACATCTCACTGCATACAGACATCCACACTGCCCACAGACATCCACACTGCCCACAGACATCCACACTACCCACAGACATCCACACTGCCAACAGACATCCACACTGCACACAGACATCCACACTGCCCACAGACATCCACACTGCCCACAGACATCCACACTGCCCACAGACATCCACACTGCCAACAGACATCCACACTGCCCACAGACATCCACACTACCCACAGACATCCACACTGCCAACAGACATCCACACTGCACACATCTCACTGCACACAGACATCCACACTGCCCACAGACATCCACACTGCCCACAGACATCCACACTGCCCACAGACATCCACACTGCCAACAGACATCCACACTGCACACATCTCACTGCACACAGACATCCACACTGCACACAGACATCCACACTGTACACATCCACACTGCACACAGACATCCACACTGTACACATCCACACTGCACACATCCACACCGCACGCAGACATCCACACTGCACACATCTCACTGCACTCAGACATCCACACTGTACACATCCACACTGCACACAGACATCCACACTGTACACATCCACACTGTACACATCCACACTGTACACATCCACACTGCACACATCCACACCGCACGCAGACATCCACACTGCACACATCTCACTGCACTCAGACATCCACACTGTACACATCCACACTGCCCACAGACATCCACACTGCCCATAGACATCCACACTGCACACAGACATCCACACTGCACACAGACATCCACACTGCACACAGACATCCACACTGCACACAGACATCCACACTGCCCACAGACATCCACACTGCCCACAGACATCCACACTGCACACATCTCACTGCACACAGACATCCACACTGCCCACAGACATCCACACTGCCCACAGACATCCACACTGCACACATCTCACTGCACACAGACATCCACACTGCACACATCTCACTGCACTCAGACATCCTCACTGCACACATCTCACTGCACTGAGACATCCACACTGCACACATCTCACTGCACACAGACATCCACACTGCCCACAGACATCCACACTGCCCACAGACATCCACACTGCCCACAGACATCCACACTGCCCACAGACATCCACACTACCCACAGACATCCACACTGCCAACAGACATCCACACTGCACACAGACATCCACACTGCACACAGACATCCACACTGCCCACAGACATCCACACTGCCCACAGACATCCACACTGCCCACAGACATCCACACTGCACACAGACATCCACACTGCACACAGACATCCACACTGCACACAGACATCCACACTGCCCACAGACATCCACACTGCCAACAGACATCCACACTGCCCACAGACATCCACACTGCCCACAGACATCCACACTACCCACAGACATCCACACTGCCAACAGACATCCACACTGCACACATGTCACTGCACACAGACATCCACACTGCACTCAGACATCCACACTGCCCACAGACATCCACACTGCCCACAGACATCCACACTGCCAACAGACATCCACACTGCACACATCTCACTGCACACAGACATCCACACTGCACACAGACATCCACACTGTACACATGTCACTGCACACAGACATCCACACTGCACTCAGACATCCACACTGCCCACAGACATCCACACTGCCCACAGACATCCACACTGCCAACAGACATCCACACTGCACACATCTCACTGCACACAGACATCCACACTGCACACAGACATCCACACTGTACACATCCACACTGCACACAGACATCCACACTGTACACATCCACACTGCACACATCCACACCACACGCAGACATCCACACTGCACACATCTCACTGCACTCAGACATCCACACTGTACACATCCACACTGCACACAGACATCCACACTGTACACATCCACACTGTACACATCCACACTGTACACATCTGTTGTGAATTCTGTGGCTGAATTCACTCCTGTGGTCACAAGTGGTACTGCAGCTTCTGAGCTTCCTCCCTCAGGTGTTCTGGTGAGCTCGTTAACTGCTTCATTACTTAACTCCGCCTGATGCTGCTATCCTTGCTCCTTGTCAATGTTTCAGTGTTGGATCTGAGCTTCTCCTGATTGTTCCTGTGACCTGCTGCTCTGTATAGCTAAGTGCTTTTTGTTTTTTTTGTTGCTTTTTTTCTGTCCAGCTTGTCTTTTGTTTTGCTGGAAGCTCTGAGACGCAAAGGGTGTACCGCCGTGCCGTTAGTTCGGCATGGTGGGTTTTTTTTGCCCCCTTTGCGTGGTTTTGCTTTAGGGTTTTTTGTAGACTGCAAAGTTCGCTTTACTGTCCTCGCTCTGTCCTAGAATATCGGGCCCCACTTTGCTGAATCTATTTCATCCCTACGTTTTTCATCTTACTCACAGTCATTATATGTGGGGGGCTGCCTTTTCCTTTGGGGAATTTCTCTAGGGCAAGTCAGGCCTATTTTTCTATCTTCAGGCTAGCTAGTTTCTTAGGCTGTGCCGAGTTGCCTAGGTAGTTGTTAGGCGCAATCCACAGCCGCTTTTAGTTGTGTTTAGGATAGGATCAGGTGTGCAGTCTACAGAGTTTCCACGTCTCAGAGCTCGTTCTTGTATTTTTTGGTATTTGTCAGATCACTGTGTGCGCTCTGATCGCTAAGCACACTGTGTTTCTGGATTGCCTTCGTAACACCTGTCATTAGCAAACATAACAGTACAAGGAGCCCCCTAATGATTCTCAATAGAGGGAAAGAAAAAGTTCTGACATCATTTTTTTTTTTTTTTCTGCTCTGTGTTCACTTTTTTTTTTTCCCCTAGACATTTGGGTGATTCTGGACACAGGTGTGGACATGGATATTCAGGGTCTGTGCTCTTCAATGGATAATCTCGTTATAAATGTACAAAAAATTCAAGATACTATTGATCAGAAATCTATGGTAGAACCAAGAATTCCTATTCCTGATTTGTTTTTTGGAGATAGAACTAAGTTTCTAAGTTTCAAAAATAATTGTAAGCTATTTCTGGCCTTGAAACCTCATTCTTCTGGTAATCCTATTCAACAGGTTTTGATTATTATTTCTTTTTTGCGCGGCGACCCTCAAGACTGGGCATTTTCTCTTGCGCCAGGAGACCCTGCATTGAGTAGTGTCGATGCGTCTTTCCTGGCGCTCGGATTGCTGTACGATGAGCCTAATTCAGTGGATCAGGCTGAGAAAAATTTGCTGGCTTTGTGCCAGGGTCAGGATGATATAGAAGTATATTGTCAGAAATTTAGGAAATGGTCAGTACTCACTCAGTGGAATGAATCTGCTCTGGCAGCTTTGTTCAGAAAGGGTCTCTCTGAGGCTCTTAAGGATGTCATGGTGGGATTTCCTATGCCTGCTGGTTTGAATGAGTCTTTGTCTTTGGCCATTCAGATCGGTAGACGCTTGCGCGAGCGTAAATCTGTGCACCATTTGGCGGTACTGCCTGAGGTTAAACCTGAGCCTATGCAGTGCGATAGGACTATGACTAGAGTTGAACGGCAGGAATACAGACGTCTGAATGGTCTGTGTTTCTACTGTGGTGATTCCACTCATGCTATTTCTGATTGTCCTAAGCGCACTAAGCGGTCCGCTAGGTCTGCCGTCATTGGTACTGTACAGTCCAAATTCCTTCTGTCCATTACCTTGATATGCTCTTTGTCGTCGTTTTCTGTCATGGCGTTTGTGGATTCGGGCACTGCCCTGAATCTGATGGATTTGGATTATGCTAAACGTTGTGGGTTTTTCTTGGAGCCTTTGAGGTGTCCTATTCCATTGAGAGGAATTGCTGCTACACCTTTGGCCAAGAATAAACCTCAATACTGGGCCCAGCTGACCATGTGCATGGCTCCTGCACATCAGAAAGTTATTCGCTTTCTGGTGTTGCATAATCTGCATGATGTGGTCGTGTTGGGGTTGCCATGGCTACAAACCCATAATCCAGTATTGGATTGGAATTCCATGTCGGTATCCAGCTGGGGTTGTCAGGGGGTACATGGTGATGTTCCATTTTTGTCGATTTCGTCATCCACCCCTTCTGAGGTCCCAGAGTTCTTGTCTGATTATCAGGATGTATTTGAAGAGCCCAAGTCCGATGCTCTACCTCCGCATAGGGATTGTGATTGTGCTATCAATTTGATTCCTGGTAGTAAATTCCCTAAAGGTCGATTATTTAATTTATCCGTGCCCGAACACGCCGCTATGCGCAGTTATGTGAAGGAATCCCTGGAGAAGGGACATATTCGCCCATCGTCATCACCACTGGGAGCAGGGTTCTTCTTTGTAGCCAAGAAGGATGGTTCGCTGAGACCGTGTATTGATTACCGCCTTCTTAATAAGATCACTGTTAAATTTCAGTATCCCTTGCCATTGTTATCTGACTTGTTTGCTCGGATTAAGGGGGCTAGTTGGTTCACTAAGATAGATCTTCGTGGTGCGTATAATCTGGTGAGAATCAGGCAAGGAGATGAATGGAAAACTGCATTCAATATGCCCGAGGGTCATTTTGAGTATCTAGTGATGCCGTTCGGACTTGCCAATGCTCCATCTGTGTTTCAGTCTTTTATGCATGACATCTTCCGTGAGTATCTGGATAAATTCCTGATTGTTTACTTGGATGACATTTTGATCTTCTCAGATGATTGGGAGTCTCATGTGAAGCAGGTCAGAATGGTTTTTCAGGTCCTGCGTGCTAACTCTTTGTTTGTGAAGGGATCAAAGTGTCTCTTCGGTGTGCAGAAAGTTTCATTTTTGGGGTTCATCTTTACCCCTTCTACTATCGAGATGGATCCAGTTAAGGTCCAAGCCATCCAGGATTGGATTCAGCCGACATCTCTGAAAAGTCTGCAAAAGTTCCTGGGCTTTGCTAATTTTTATCGTCGCTTCATCTGTAATTTTTCTAGCATTGCCAAACCATTGACCGATTTGACCAAGAAGGGTGCTGATTTGGTTAATTGGTCTTCTGCTGCTGTGGAAGCTTTTCAGGAGTTGAAGCGTCGTTTTTGTTCTGCCCCTGTGTTGTGTCAGCCAGATGTTTCTCTTCCGTTCCAGGTCGAGGTTGATGCTTCTGAGATTGGAGCAGGGGCGGTTTTGTCACAGAGAGGTTCTGATTGCTCAGTGATGAAACCATGTGCTTTCTTTTCCAGGAAGTTTTCGCCCGCTGAGCGTAATTATGATGTGGGCAATCGAGAGTTGCTGGCCATGAAGTGGGCATTCGAGGAGTGGCGTCATTGGCTTGAAGGAGCTAAGCATCGCGTGGTGGTATTGACTGATCATAAGAACTTGACTTATCTCGAGTCTGCCAAGCGCTTGAATCCTAGACAGGCCCGTTGGTCGTTATTTTTTGCCCGCTTCGACTTTGTGATTTTGTACCTTCCGGGCTCTAAAAATGTGAAGGCGGATGCTCTGTCTAGGAGTTTTGTGCCCGACTCTCCGGGTTTATCTGAGCCAGCGGGTATCCTCAAGGAAGGAGTCATTGTGTCTGCCATCTCCCCTGATTTGCGGCGGGTGCTGCAAAAATTTCAGGCGAATAAACCTGATCGTTGTCCAGCAGAGAAACTGTTCGTCCCTGATAGGTGGACTAATAAACTTATCTCTGAACTTCATTGTTCGGTGTTGGCTGGTCATCCTAGAATCTTTGGTACCAGAGAGTTAGTGGCTAGATCCATCTGGTGGCCATCTCTGTCACGGGATGTACGTACTTTTGTGCAGTCCTGTGGGATTTGTGCTAGGGCTAAGCCCTGCTGTTCTCGTGCCAGTGGGTTGCTTTTGCCCTTGCCGGTCCCAAAGAGGCCTTGGACACATATTTCGATGGATTTCATTTCTGACCTTCCCGTTTCTCAAAAGATGTCAGTCATTTGGGTGGTCTGTGATCGCTTTTCTAAAATGGTCCATCTGGTGCCCTTGGCTAAATTGCCTTCCTCCTCTGATTTGGTACCTTTGTTCTTTCAGCATGTGGTTCGGTTGCATGGCATTCCTGAGAATATTGTTTCTGACAGAGGTTCCCAGTTTCAAGGTTTTGGCGAGCCTTTTGTGGTAGGATGGGCATTGACCTATCCTTTTCCTCGGCTTTCCATCCTCAGACTAATGGCCAGACCGAACGAACCAATCAGACCTTGGAAACATATCTGAGATGTTTTGTTTCTGCAGACTAGGATGATTGGGTGTCCTTTTTGCCGTTGGCTGAGTTCGCCCTTAATAATCGGGCCAGCTCGGCTACCTTGGTTTCTCCATTTTTTTGCAATTCTGTGTTCCATCCTCGTTTCTCTTCAGGACAGGTTGAGTCTTCGGACTGTCCTGGTGTGGATTCTGTGGTGGATAGGTTGCAGCAGATCTGGACTCAGGTTGTGGACAATTTGACCTTGTCCCAGGAGAAAGCTCAACTTTTCGCTAATCGCAGACGCCGTGTGGGTCCCCGACTTCGTGTTGGGGATCTGGTTTGGTTATCTTCTCGTCATATTCCTATGAAGGTTTCCTCTCCTAAATTTAAACCTCGTTTTATTGGTCCGTATAGGATTTCTGAGGTTCTCAATCCTGTGTCTTTTCGTTTGACCCTCCCAGACTCCTTTTCCATACATAATGTATTCCATAGGTCGTGGTTGCGGAGATACGTGGCACCTATGGTTCCATCTGTTGAGCCTCCTGCCCCAGTTTTGGTGGAGGGGGAATTGGAGTATATTGTGGAGAAGATTTTGGATTCTCGTGTTTCTAGACGGAAACTCCAGTATCTGGTTAAATGGAAGGGTTATGCTCAGGAAGATAATTCCTGGGTTTTTGCCTCTGATGTTCATGCTTCCGATCTTGTTCGTGCCTTTCATGCGGCTCATCCTGGTCGGCCTGGGGGCTCTGGTGAGGGTTCGGTGACCCCTCCTCAAGGGGGGGGGTACTGTTGTGAATTCTGTGGCTGAATTCACTCCTGTGGTCACAAGTGGTACTGCAGCTTCTGAGCTTCCTCCCTCAGGTGTTCTGGTGAGCTCGTTAACTGCTTCATTACTTAACTCCGCCTGATGCTGCTATCCTTGCTCCTTGTCAATGTTTCAGTGTTGGATCTGAGCTTCTCCTGATTGTTCCTGTGACCTGCTGCTCTGTATAGCTAAGTGCTTTTTGTTTTTTTTGTTGCTTTTTTTCTGTCCAGCTTGTCTTTTGTTTTGCTGGAAGCTCTGAGACGCAAAGGGTGTACCGCCGTGCCGTTAGTTCGGCACGGTGGTTTTTTTTTGCCCCCTTTGCGTGGTTTTGCTTTAGGGTTTTTTGTAGACTGCAAAGTTCGCTTTACTGTCCTCGCTCTGTCCTAGAATATCGGGCCCCACTTTGCTGAATCTATTTCATCCCTACGTTTTGTCTTTTCATCTTACTCACAGTCATTATATGTGGGGGGCTGCCTTTTCCTTTGGGGAATTTCTCTGGGGCAAGTCAGGCCTATTTTTCTATCTTCAGGCTAGCTAGTTTCTTAGGCTGTGCCGAGTTGCCTAGGTAGTTGTTAGGCGCAATCCACAGCCGCTTTTAGTTGTGTTTAGGATAGGATCAGGTGTGCAGTCTACAGAGTTTCCACGTCTCAGAGCTCGTTCTTGTATTTTTGGGTATTTGTCAGATCACTGTGTGCGCTCTGATCGCTAAGCACACTGTGTTTCTGGATTGCCTTCATAACACCTGTCATTTGCAAACATAACACACATCCACACTGCACACATCCACACCGCACGCAGACATCCACACTGCACACATCTCACTGCACTCAGACATCCACACTGTACACATCCACACTTCCCACAGACATCCACACTGCCCACAGACATCCACACTGCACACATCTCACTGCACACAGACATCCACACTGCACACAGACATCCACACTGCCCACAGACATCCACACCGCACACGGACATCCACACCGCACACGGACATCCACACCGCACACGGACATCCACACCACACACGGACATCCACACCGCACACGGATATCCACACTGCCCACAGACATCCACACTGCACTCGGACATCCACACTGTACACATCCACACTGCACTCGGACATCCACACTGTACACATCCACACTGCACTCGGACATCCACACTGCACACGGACATCCACACCGCACACGGACATCCACACTGCACACGGACATCCACACTGCACACGGACATCCACACCGCACACGGACATCCACACCGCACACGGACATCCACACCGCACACGGACATCCACACCGCACACAGACATCCACACCGCACACAGACATTCACACCGCACACACACTGCACACAGACATCCACACTGCACACGGATATCCACACTGCACACGGACATCCACACTGCAAACATCCACACTGCCCACAGACATCCACACTGCACACGGACATCCACACCGCACACAGACATCCACACCGCACACAGACATTCACACCGCACACACACTGCACACAGACATCCACACTGCACACGGATATCCACACTGCACACGGACATCCACACTGCAAACATCCACACTGCCCACAGACATCCACACTGCACTCGGACATCCACACTGCACACGGACATCCACACCGCACACGGACATCCACACCGTACACACATCCGCGCACGGACATCCACACTGCACAGAGATATCCACACTGCACACATACATCCACACTGCACACATCTCACTGCACACATATCACTGCACACAGACATCCACACTGCCCACAGACATCCACACTGCCCACAGACATCCACACTGCACACAGACATCCACACTGTACACATCCACACTGCATACAGCTCACTGCACTCAGACATCCACACTGCACACAGACATCCACACTGCACACATCTCACTGCACACAGACATCCACACTGCCCACAGACATCCACACTGCCCACAGACATCCACACTGCCCTCAGACATCCACACTTCCCTCAGACATCCACACTGCAGTCAGACATCCACGCTGCAGTCAGACATCCACGCTGCCCAGACATCCACGCTGCCCACAGACATCCACGCTGCACACAGACATCCACGCTGCCCACAGACATCCACCCTGCCCACAGACATCCACCCTGCCCACAGACATCCACGCTGCCCACAGACATCCACGCTGCCCACAGACATCCACGCTGCCCTCAGACATCCACACTGCCCACAGACATCCACACTGCCCACAGACATCCACACTGCCCACAGACATCCACACTGCCCACAGACATCCACACTGCCCTCAGACATCCACACTGCCCTCAGACATCCACTGCCCACAGACATCCACACTGCCCACAGACATCCACACTGCCCACAGACATCCACACTGCCCACAGACATCCACACTGCCCACAGACATCCACACTGCCCACAGACATCCACACTGCCCTCAGACATCCACACTGCCCTCAGACATCCACTGCCCACAGACATCCACACTGCCCACAGACATCCACACTGCCCTCAGACATCCACTGCCCACAGACATCCACACTGCCCACAGACATCCACACTGCCCACAGACATCCACACTGCACACAGACATCCACACTGCCCACAGACATCCACACTGCCCACAGACATCCACACTGCACACATCTCACTGCACACAAACATCCACACTGCCCACAGACATCCACACTGTACACATCCACACTGCCCACATACATCCACACTGCCCACAGACATCCACACTGCCCACAGACATCCACACAGACATCCACACTGCACTCAGACATCCACACTGCACACACATCCACGCTGCAGTCAGACATCCACGCTGCAGTCAGACATCCACGCTGCAGTCAGACATCCACGCTGCCCACAGACATCCACGCTGCCCACAGACATCCACGCTGCCCACAGACATCCACGCTGCCCACAGACATCCACGCTGCCCACAGACATCCACGCTGCCCACAGACATCCACGCTGCCCACAGACATCCACCCTGCCCACAGACATCCACGCTGCCCACAGACATCCACACTGCCCTCAGACATCAACACTGCCCACAGACATCCACACTGCCCACAGACATCCACACTGCCCACAGACATCCACACTGCCCACAGACATCCACACTGCCCTCAGACATCCACACTGCCCTCAGACATCCACTGCCCACAGACATCCACACTGCCCACAGACATCCACACTGCCCACAGACATCCACACTGCGCAGACATCCACACTGCGCACAGACATCCACACTGCCCACAGACATCCACACTGCCCACAGACATCCACACTGCCCACATACATCCACACTGCCCACAGACATCCACACTGCACACATCTCACTGCACACAAACATCCACACTGCCCACAGACATCCACACTGTACACGGACATCCACACTGCACTCTGACATCCACACTGCCCACAGACATCCACACTGCACTCTGACATCCACACTGTACACATCCACACCGCACACGGACATCCACACTGCAAACATCCACACTGCCCACAGACATCCACACTGCACTCGGACATCCACACTGCACACGGACATCCACACCGCACACGGACATCCACACCGTACACACATCCGCGCACGGACATCCACACTGCACAGAGATATCCACACTGCACACATACATCCACACTGCACACATCTCACTGCACACATATCACTGCACACAGACATCCACACTGCCCACAGACATCCACACTGCCCACAGACATCCACACTGCACACAGACATCCACACTGTACACATCCACACTGCATACAGCTCACTGCACTCAGACATCCACACTGCCCACAGACATCCACACTGCCCACAGACATACACACTGTACACATCCACACTGCACACAGCTCACTGCACTCAGACATCCACACTGCACACAGACATCCACACTGCACACATCTCACTGCACACAGACATCCACACTGCCCACAGACATCCACACTGCCCACAGACATCCACACTGCCCTCAGACATCCACACTTCCCTCAGACATCCACACTGCAGTCAGACATCCACGCTGCAGTCAGACATCCACGCTGCCCAGACATCCACGCTGCCCACAGACATCCACGCTGCACACAGACATCCACGCTGCCCACAGACATCCACCCTGCCCACAGACATCCACGCTGCCCACAGACATCCACGCTGCCCACAGACATCCACGCTGCCCTCAGACATCCACACTGCCCACAGACATCCACACTGCCCACAGACATCCACACTGCCCACAGACATCCACACTGCCCACAGACATCCACACTGCCCTCAGACATCCACACTGCCCTCAGACATCCACTGCCCACAGACATCCACACTGCCCACAGATATCCACACTGCCCACAGACATCCACACTGCCCACAGACATCCACACTGCCCACAGACATCCACACTGCCCACAGACATCCACACTGCCCTCAGACATCCACACTGCCCTCAGACATCCACTGCCCACAGACATCCACACTGCCCACAGACATCCACACTGCCCTCAGACATCCACTGCCCACAGACATCCACACTGCCCACAGACATCCACACTGCCCACAGACATCCACACTGCCCACAGACATCCACACTGCCCACAGACATCCACACTGCCCACAGACATCCACACTGCCCACAGACATCCACACTGCACACATCTCACTGCACACAAACATCCACACTGCCCACAGACATCCACACTGTACACATCCACACTGCCCACATACATCCACACTGCCCACAGACATCCACACTGCCCACAGACATCCACACAGACATCCACACTGCACTCAGACATCCACACTGCACACACATCCACGCTGCAGTCAGACATCCACGCTGCAGTCAGACATCCACGCTGCAGTCAGACATCCACGCTGCCCACAGACATCCACGCTGCCCACAGACATCCACGCTGCCCACAGACATCCACGCTGCCCACAGACATCCACGCTGCCCACAGACATCCACCCTGCCCACAGACATCCACGCTGCCCACAGACATCCACGCTGCCCACAGACATCCACACTGCCCTCAGACATCAACACTGCCCACAGACATCCACACTGCCCACAGACATCCACACTGCCCACAGACATCCACACTGCCCTCAGACATCCACACTGCCCTCAGACATCCACTGCCCACAGACATCCACACTGCCCACAGACATCCACACTGCCCACAGACATCCACACTGCGCAGACATCCACACTGCGCACAGACATCCACACTGCCCACAGACATCCACACTGCCCACAGACATCCACACTGCCCACATACATCCACACTGCCCACAGACATCCACACTGCACACATCTCACTGCACACAAACATCCACACTGCCCACAGATATCCACACTGTACACATCCACACTGCCCACAGACATCCACACTGCCCACAGACATCCACACTGCCCACAGACATCCACACTGCCCACAGACATCCACACAGACATCCACACTGCACTCAGACATCCACACTGTACACATCGCACTGCCCGCAGACATCCACACTGCCCACAGACATCCACACTGCCCGCAGACATTCACACTGCACGCAGACATCCACACTGCACGCAGACATGCACACTGCACGCAGACATCTACACTGCCCACAGACATTCACACTGCACTCAGACATCCACACTGTACACATCCACACTGCCCACAGACATCCACACTGCACTCAGACATCCACACTGTACACATCTCACTGCACTCAGACATCCACACTGCACGCAGACATCCACACTGCACGCAGACATCCACACTGCACTCTGACATCCACACTGTACAAATCCACACTGCCCACAGACATCCACACTGCACTCGGACATCCACACTGTGCACATCCACACTGCACTCAGACATCCACACTGCATGCAGACATCCACACTGTACACATCCACACTGCCCACAGACATTCACACTGCACTCGGATATCCACACTGCACACGGACATCCACACTGCACACAGACAGCCACAGTGCCTGCAGACATCCACACTGCACGCAGACATCCACACTGCACTCTGACATCCACACTGTACACATCCACACTGCACTCGGACATCCACACTGCACACGGACATCCACACTGCACACGGACATCCACACCACACACGGACATCCACACCGCACACAGACATCCACACCGCACACAGACATTCACACCGCACACACACTGCACACGGACATCCACACTGCACACGGACATCCACACTGCACACGGACATCCACACTGCACACGGACATCCACACTGCACACGGACATCCACACTGCACTCTGATATCCACACTGCCCACAGACATCCACACTGCCCACAGACATCCACACTGCACTCTGACATCCACACTGTACACATCCACACCGCACACGGACATCCACACCGCACACGGACATCCACACCGCACACAGACATCCACACCGCACACAGACATTCACACCGCACACACACTGCACACAGACATCCACACTGCACACGGATATCCACACTGCACACGGACATCCACATTGCACACGGACATCCACACTGCACTCGGACATCCACACTGCACTCGGACATCCACACTGCACTCGGACATCCACACTGCACTCGGACATCCACACCGCACTCGGACATCCACACTGCACACGGACATCCACACCGCACACGGACATCCACACCGCACACACATCTGCGCACGGACATCCACACTGCACACGGACGTCCACACTGCACACGGACGTACACACTGCACACGAACGTACACACTGCACACGGACGTACACACTGAACATGCATGTAAACACTACACACGATGTCCACACTGAACATGCATGTCCACACTACACAGACGTCCACACTGCACAAATAAATCCTCAGTGCACACTGATCATGCATATCCACACTGCACATAGAAGTCCACACTGAACATACATATCCACACTGCACACTGAACATGCATATCCACACTGCACATAGATGTCCGCAGTGAACATGCATGTCCACACTGCACACAAATATCCATACTGTACACAGACATTCACACTGCACACAGATATCCACACTGCACACAGAATTCCACATTGAACATGCATGTCCACACTGCACACAGAAGTCCACACTAAACTTACATGTCCATAATGGACACAGATATCCATACAGCACACAGAAGTCCACACTGCACACAAATATCCACACTGCACAAATATATGCACACTGAACATGCATGTCCACACTGCACGCAGATATCCATTCTGCACACAGACCTCCACACACATGTCCACACTGCACAAATATATCCATATTGTACACAAACGTCCATACTGTTCACACTGCACACAGATGTCCACACTGAACATGCATATCCACACTGCACATAGATATCCATACTGTATAGACATCTACACAGCACACAGATATCCACACTGCACACAGATGTCCACACTGAACATGCATTTCCACACTGCACACAGATAGCCACACTGCACACAGATGTCCACACTGCACACAGATGTCCACACTGAACATGCATGTCCACACTGCACACAGATATTATCGATACTGCACACAGATGTCTACACTGCTCAAATATATCCACACTGCACACTGAACATGCAATGAAACACTGCACACAGATATCCATATTGCACACAAACGTTGACACTGCACACAGATGTCCATACTGAACATGCATGTCTACACTGCACACAGATATTTACACTACACACAGATGTCCAGACTGAATATGCATGTCCACACTGCACACAGATATCCACACTGCACACAGAAGTCCACACTAAACATGCATGTCCACAATGCACACAGACATCCATACTAGACACAGATGTCCACACTGCACACAGATGTCCACACTGAATATATGGCTACTAGCTATTGAACCCGTTCTACGCCCGGTTGGCGAGCATTTATATTGGTATATGGTCTCCATCCTGGTATGTGCTGCTCCATCCTGCGTCCCCATCCTGTCATGTGCTGCTCCATCCTGCGTCCCCATCCTGTCATGTGCTGCTCCATCCTGCGCCCCCATTCTGTCATGTGCTGCTCCCATCCTGCGCCCCCGTTCTGTCATGTGCTGCTCCCATCCTGCGCCCCCGTTCTGTCATGTGCTGCTCCCATCCTGCGCCTCCATTCTGTCATTTGCTGCTCCCATCCTGTCATGTGCTGCTCCCATCCTGCGCCCCCGTTCTGTCATGTGCTGCTCCCATCCTGCGCCCCCGTTCTGTCATGTGCTGCTCCCATCCTGCTCCCCTGTTCTGTCATGTGCTGCTCCCATCCTGCGCCCCCGTTCTGTCATGTGCTGCTCCCATCCTGCTCCCCTGTTCTGTCATGTGCTGCTCCCATCCTGCGCCTGTTCTGTCATGTGCTGCTGCCATCCTGTGCCCGTTCTGTCATGTGCTGCTCCCATCCTGCGCCTGTTCTGTCATGTGCTGCTGCCATCCTGCGCCCGTTCTGTCATGTGCTGCTCACATCCTGCGCCCGTTCTGTCATGTGCTGCTCCCATCCTGCGCCCGTTCTGTCATGTGCTGCTGCCATCCTGCGCCCGTTCTGTCATGTGCTGCTGCCATCCTGCGCCCGTTCTGTCATGTGCTGCTCCCATCCTGCTCCCCTGTTCTGTCATGTGCTGCTCCCATCCTGCGCCCGTTCTGTCATGTGCTGCTGACATGCTGCGCCCGTTCTGTCATGTGCTGCTGCCATCCTGCGCCCGTTCTGTCATGTGCTGCTCCCATCCTGCTCCCCTGTTCTGTCATGTGCTGCTCCCATCCTGCGCCCGTTCTGTCATGTGCTGCTGACATCCTGCGCCTGTTCTGTCATGTGCTTCTGCCATCCTGCGCCCGTTCTGTCATGTGCTGCTCCCATCCTGCTCCCCTGTTCTGTCATGTGCTGCTCCCATCCTGCGCCCGTTCTGTCATGTGCTGCTGACATCCTGCGCCCGTTCTGTCATGTGCTGCTGCCATCCTGCACCCGTTCTGTCATGTGCTGCTGCCATCCTGCGCCCGTTTTGTCATGTGCTGCTGCCATCCTGCGCCCGTTCTGTCATGTGCTGCTGCCATCCTGCGCCCGTTCTGTCATGTGCTGCTGCCATCCTGCCGCCGTTCTGTCATGTGCTGCTCTGTTCTGGCTGGCAATCAGGCAACACAGCGTGCAGTAATCAGCGCACATACAGAGATCTGGCAATAACCAAAAACAATAGGACGAGCTCTGAGACGTGGAATCTCTGTAGACTGCAGTACCTGATCTATCCTCACACAACTATAAGCAGCAGTGGATTGCGCCTATCACTACCTATGCAACTCGGCACTGCCTGAGGAGCTGACTAGCCTGAAGATAGAAATACAAGCCTGACTTACCTCAGAGAAATACCCCAAAGGAATAGGCAGCCCCCCACATATAATGACTGTTAGCAAGATGAAAAGACAAACGTAGGAATGAAATAGATTCAGCAAAGTGAGGCCCGATATTCTAGACAGAGCGAGGATAGCAAAGAGAACTATGCAGTCTACAAAAAACCCTAAAACGAAAACCACGCAAAGGGGCAAAAAGACCCACCGTGCCGAACTAACAGCACGGCGGTGCACCCCTTGCTTCTCAGAGCTTCCAGCAAAAGTTAATAGCAAGCTGGACAGAAAAAACAGAAAACAAACTAGAAGCACTTATCTAGCAGAGCAGCAGGCCCAAGGAAAGATGCAGTAGCTCAGATCCAACACTGGAACATTGACAAGGAGCAAGGAAGACAGACTCAGGCGGAGCTAAATAGCAAGGCAGCCAACGAGCTCACCAAAACACCTGAGGGAGGAAGCCCAGAGACTGCAATACCACTTGTGACCACAGAAGTGAACTCAGCCACAGAATTCACAACAGTACCCCCCCCTTGAGGAGGGGTCACCGAACCCTCACCAGAACCCCCAGGCCGACCAGGATGAGCCACATGAAAGGCACGAACAAGATCTGGGGCATGGACATCAGAGGCAAAAACCCAGGAATTATCTTCCTGAGCATAACCCTTCCATTTGACCAGATACTGGAGTTTCCGTCTAGAGACACGAGAATCCAAAATCTTCTCCACAATATACTCCAATTCCCCCTCCACCAAAACAGGGGCAGGAGGCTCCACAGATGGAACCATAGGTGCCACGTATCTCCTCAACAACGACCTATGGAATACATTATGTATGGAAAAGGAGTCTGGGAGGGTCAGACGAAAAGACACCGGATTGAGAATCTCAGAAATCCTATACGGACCAATAAAACGAGGTTTAAATTTAGGAGAGGAAACCTTCATAGGAATATGACGAGAAGATAACCAAACCAGATCCCCAACACGAAGTCGGGGTCCCACACGGCGTCTGCGATTAGCGAAAAGCTGAGCCTTCTCCTGGGACAAGGTCAAATTGTCCACTACCTGAGTCCAGATCTGCTGCAACCTGTCCACCACAGAATCCACACCAGGACAGTCCGAAGACTCAACCTGTCCTGAAGAGAAACGAGGATGGAACCCAGAATTGCAGAAAAATGGAGAGACCAAGGTAGCCGAGCTGGCCCGATTATTAAGGGCGAACTCAGCCAACGGCAAAAATGACACCCAATCATCCTGGTCAGCGGAAACAAAACATCTCAGATATGTTTCCAAGGTCTGATTGGTTCGTTCGGTCTGGCCATTAGTCTGAGGATGGAAGGCCGAGGAGAAAGATAGGTCAATGCCCATCCTACCACAAAAGGCTCGTCAGAACCTCGAGACAAACTGGGAACCTCTGTCAGAAACAATATTCTCAGGAATGCCATGTAAACGAACCACATGCTGGAAGAACAAAGGCACCAAATCAGAGGAGGAAGGCAATTTAACCAAGGGCACCAGATGGACCATTTTAGAAAAGCGATCACAGACCACCCAAATGACCGACATCTTTTGAGAAACGGGAAGGTCAGAAATGAAATCCATCGAAATATGTGTCCAAGGCCTCTTCGGGACCGGCAAGGGCAAAAGCAACCCACTGGCACGTGAACAGCAGGGCTTAGCCCTAGCACAAATTCCACAGGACTGCACAAAAGCACGCACATCCCGTGACAGAGATGGCCACCAGAAGGATCTAGCAACCAACTCCCTGGTACCAAAGATTCCTGGATGACCGGCCAGCACCGAACAATGAAGTTCAGAGATAACTTTACTAGTCCACCTATCAGGGACGAACAGTTTCTCGGCCGGACAACGATCAGGTTTATTAGCCTGAAATTTCTGCAACACTCCGCAAATCAGGGGAGATGGCAGACACAATGACTCCTTCCTTGAGGATACTCGCCGGCTCAGATAACCCCGGAGAGTCGGGCACAAAACTCCTAGACAGAGCATCCGCCTTCACATTTTTAGAGCCCGGAAAGTATGAAATCACAAAATCAAAACGAGCAAAAAATAACGACCAACGGGCCTGTCTAGGATTCAAGCGCTTGGCAGACTCAAGATAAGTAAGGTTCTTATGATCAGTCAAAACCACCACGCGATGCTTAGCACCCTCAAGCCAATGACGCCACTCCTCGAATGCCCACTTCATGGCCAGCAACTCTCGGTTGCCCACATCATAATTACGCTCAGCAGCAGAAAATTTCCTGGAAAAGAAAGCACATGGTTTGAACACTGAGCAACCAGAACCTCTCTGTGACAAAACCGCCCCTGCACCAATCTCAGAAGCATCAACCTCGACCTGGAACGGAAGAGAAACATCAGGTTGACACAACACAGGGGCACAGCAAAAACGACGCTTCAACTCCTGAAAAGCTTCCACGGCAGCAGAAGACCAATTAACCAAATCAGCACCCTTCTTGGTCAAATCGGTCAATGGTCTGGCAATGCTAGAAAAATTACAGATGAAGCGACGATAAAAATTAGCAAAGCCCAGGAATTTCTGCAGACTTTTTAGAGATGTCGGCTGAGTCCAATCCTGGATGGCCTGAACCTTAACCGGATCCATCTCGATAGTAGAAGGGGAAAAGATGAACCCCAAAAATGAAACTTTCTGCACACCGAAGAGACACTTTGATCCCTTCACGAACAAGGAATTAGCACGCAGTACCTGGAAAACCATTCTGACTTGCTTCACATGAGACTCCCAATCATCTGAGAAGATCAAAATGTCATCCAAGTAAACAATCAAGAATTTATCCAGATACTCACGGAAAATGTCATGCATAAAAGACTGAAAAACAGATGGAGCATTGGCAAGTCCGAACGGCATCACCAGATACTCAAAATGACCCTCGGGCGTATTAAATGCCGTTTTCCATTCATCTCCCTGCCTGATTCTCGCCAGATTATACGCACCACGAAGATCAATCTTAGTAAACCAACTAGCCCCCTTTATCCGAGCAAACAAGTCAGAAATCAATGGCAAGGGATACTGAAACTTAACAGTGATCTTATTAAGAAGGCGGTAATCAATACACGGTCTTAGCGAACCATCCTTCTTGGCTACAAAAAAGAACCCTGCTCCCAATGGTGACGACGATGGGCGAATATGTCCCTTCTCCAGGGACTCCTTCACATAACTGCGCATAGCGGTGTGTTCAGGTACGGACAAATTAAATAAACGACCCTTAGGGAATTTACTACCAGGAATCAAATCGATAGCACAATCACAATTCCTATGCGGAGGTAGGGCATCAGACTTGGACTCTTCAAATACATCCTGAAAGTCCGACAAGAACTCTGGGATGTCAGAAGGAATGGATGACGAAATAGACAAAAATGGAACATCACCATGTACTCCCTGACAACCCCAGCTGGTTACCGACATAGAGTTCCAATCCAATACTGGATTATGGGTTTGTAGCCATGGCAACCCCAACACGACCACATCATGCAAATTATGCAGTACCAGAAAGCGAATAACTTCCTGATGTGCAGGAGCCATGCACATGGTCAGCTGGGCCCAGTACTGAGGCTTATTCTTGGCCAAAGGTGTAGCATCAATTCCTCTCAACGGAATAGGACACCGCAAAGGCTCCAAGAAAAATCCACAACGTTTAGCATAATCCAAATCCATCAGATTCAGGGCAGCGCCTGAATCCACAAACGCCATGACAGAATACGATGACAAAGAGCACATTAAGGTAATGGACAAAAGGAATTTGGACTGTACAGTACCAATAACGGCAGAGCTATCGAACCGCCTAGTGCGTTTAGGACAATTAGAAATAGCATGAGTAGAATCACCACAATAGAAACACAGTCTGTTCAGACGTCTGTGTTCTTGCCGTTCTACTTTAGTCATAGTCCTGTCGCACTGCATAGGCTCAGGTTTACTCTCAGACAATACCGCCAGATGGTGCACAGATTTACGCTCGCGCAAGCGACGACCGATCTGAATGGCCAAGGACATAGACTCATTCAAACCAGCAGGCATAGGAAATCCCACCATTACATCCTTAAGAGCTTCAGAGAGACCCTTTCTGAACAAAGCCGCTAGTGCAGATTCATTCCACAGAGTGAGTACTGACCACTTCCTAAATTTCTGACAATATACTTCTACATCATCCTGACCCTGGCATAAAGCCAGCAGATTTTTCTCAGCCTGATCCACTGAATTAGGCTCATCGTAAAGCAATCCCAGCGCCTGGAAAAATGCATCAACATTACTCAATGCAGAATCTCCTGGTGCAAGAGAAAACGCCCAGTCCTGTGGGTCGCCGCGCAAAAAAGAAATAATAATCAAAACCTGTTGAATAGGATTACCAGAAGAATGAGGTTTCAAGGCCAAAAATAGCTTACAATTATTTCTGAAGCTCAGGAACTTAGTTCTGTCACCAAAAAACAAATCAGGAATCGGAATTCTTGGTTCTAGCATCGATTTCTGATCAATAGTATCTTGAATCTTTTGTACATTTACAACGAGATTATCCATTGAGGAGCACAGAGCCTGAATATCCATGTCCACAGCTGTGTCCTGAAGCACTCTAATGTCTAGGGGAAAAAAAAGACTGAAGACAGAGCTAAGAAAAAAAAATGATGTCAGGACTTCTTTTTTCCCTCTATTGGGAATCATTGGTGAGGCTCCTTGTACTGTTCTGGCTGGCAATCAGGCAACACAGCGTGCAGTAATCAGCGCACATACAGAGATCTGGCAATAACCCAAAACAATAGGACGAGCTCTGAGACGTGGAATCTCTGTAGACTGCAGTACCTGATCTATCCTCACACAACTATAAGCAGCAGTGGATTGCGCCTATCACTACCTATGCAACTCGGCACTGCCTGAGGAGCTGACTAGCCTGAAGATAGAAATACAAGCCTGACTTACCTCAGAGAAATACCCCAAAGGAATAGGCAGCCCCCCACATATAATGACTGTTAGCAAGATGAAAAGACAAACGTAGGAATGAAATAGATTCAGCAAAGTGAGGCCCGATATTCTAGACAGAGCGAGGATAGCAAAGAGAACTATGCAGTCTACAAAAAACCCTAAAACGAAAACCACGCAAAGGGGCAAAAAGACCCACCGTGCCGAACTAACAGCACGGCGGTGCACCCCTTGCTTCTCAGAGCTTCCAGCAAAAGTTAATAGCAAGCTGGACAGAAAAAACAGAAAACAAACTAGAAGCACTTATCTAGCAGAGCAGCAGGCCCAAGGAAAGATGCAGTAGCTCAGATCCAACACTGGAACATTGACAAGGAGCAAGGAAGACAGACTCAGGCGGAGCTAAATAGCAAGGCAGCCAACGAGCTCACCAAAACACCTGAGGGAGGAAGCCCAGAGACTGCAATACCACTTGTGACCACAGAAGTGAACTCAGCCACAGAATTCACAACACTGCTCCCATCCTGCGCCACCATTGTATTATATGCCCCCCATAAGACGCTCCAGTGTGTATGCCCCCGTATGCTGCTGCCATATAAAAAAAAATATATACCATACTCACCTATCGTCCGGCTCCACTGCAGGTGTGTCTTCAAGAAAATGGCGCCGGAAAGCGCGGACTGCGCAGGCGCCGATTCCGGCAGCAGGAATCGGCACCTGTGCAGTCCGCGCTTTCCGGCGCCATTTTCTTGAAGACACACCTGCAGTGGAGCCGGAGTGTGTCTTCAAGAAAATGGCGCCGGAAAGCGTGGACTGCGCAGGCGCCGATTCCAGCAGCAGGAATCGCGCCTGCGCAGTCCGCGCTTTCCGGCGCCATTTTCTTGAAGACACACTCCGGCTCCTCTGCCTGTGACTGGTAAGTCAGAGGGCGGCGCCGGCGCGCATTAAGCGCGTCATCGCGCCCTCTGAACTGTCACAGCAGAGGAGCCAGGAGACGGAGCCGCACGCAGCGCTGGAACGGGGTAAGGTGAATATACTTACCCTCCTGGCGGTCCCTGACTCTCCGGTGGAGATCGCGGTATGCGTTCAGTGCTTACGCATACCGCGATCTCCTGGGAGCGTCACTGTGGGGACCAGACTGCGCCGGCGCTTGCGCCTGCGCAGTCTATAAAGGCTTCGGACAGAGTGACGCTCCCAGCGTTATATTATAGATGTGCACACATGGCGGATTTTGCTGCGAATCCGCAGCGGATCTGCAGCTGCGGTTCCACAGCAGCTTTCCATGCGTTTACAGTACAATGTAAACCTATGGAAAGCGCAATCCGCAGTGCCCATGCTGCGGAAAAAAACGCGGAAACGCTATGGCATACATTCCGCAGCATGTCAATTCTTTGTGCGGATTCTGCAGCGGTTTACACCTGCTCCATAATAGGAATCCGCAGGTGTAAATCGGCAGTAAATCCACAGGTAAAACGTAGATCTCAAAACTACGTGTGCACATACCCTATATATAGATGTCCACACTGCAAACATGTCCACACTGAACATGCATGTCCACACTGCACACAGTTATCCATACTGCACACATACATCCACACTAAACACAGATGTCCACAGTGCGGACAGACTTCCACACTGAACATGCATGTCCACACTGCACACAAAAGGCCACACTGGTCATGCATGTTCACAATGCACACAGATATTTATACTGCACACAGATATTTATACTGCACACAGACTTCTGCACTGCACACAGATGTCCATACTGCACAAATATATCCACACTGTACAATGAACATGCATGTCCACACTGCACAGATATCCATACTGTACACAGATGTCCACACTGCACACAGATGTCCACACTACACACAGATGTCCACACGGCACACAGCTGTCCACACGGCACACAGCTGTCCACACTGAACATGCATGTCCGCACCGCCTAGACGTCCACACTAAACATGCAACTGCACACAGTTATCCACACTGAACATGCACGTCCACACTGCACACAAATGACCACAATGAACATGCATGTCCACACCGCACACGGATGTCCACACTGCACACAGATGTCCAAACAGCACACAGATGTCCAAACAGCACACAGATGTCCAAACAGCACACAGATGTCCAAACAGCACACAGATGTCCACTCTGAACACAGATATCCACACTGAACACAGATATCCACACTGAAAACGTATGTCCACACTGCACACGATAGATGGATGGATAGATAGATAGATAGATATTATAGACCAATACATGACAATACATGCTGCCAGCCAATCAGAGGTCAGCAACCGAAGTCAGCGTGCATGTGACCGGGGGCGCATGGCAATGATGTAATTTGCTCCTGTCGCACATGGAAGTCAGCTGCCAGCTTCAGAAGAGGACGCCGCGCAGTGGGGAAGCGAAGGGAAGGATTTTTTTTTTAAATCCATGGCCATACTTCTACATGGATGACTGTGGGCTGTGCATTATACTTTAAGGATGACTATGGGCTCTGCATTATACTTTATAGATGACTATGGGCTGTGCATTATACTACAAGGATGACTAAGCTTTGCATTATACTACATGGATGACTATGGGCTATGCATTATACTACATGGATGACTATGGGCGGTGCATTATATTTTATAGATGACTATGGGCAGTACATTATACTTTATGGATGACTATGGACTATGCATTATAATACATGGAAGACTATGGGCTGTGTATTATGCTATAGGGAGGACTATGGACTGTGCATTATACTATATGGAGGACTATAGGGAGTGCATTATACTACATGGAGGACTATGGGCTGTGCATTATACTTCATGGAGAGCTGTGGGCTGTGCATTATACTTTATGGATGACTATGGGCAGTACATTATACTTTATCGATGACTATGGGCTCTGCATTATATTTCATGTATGACTATGGGCTGTGCATCATACTACATGGAGGACTATGGGCCGTGCATTATAATACATGGAGAACTACTGGCTGTCCTTATATAATAGGAAAGACTATGGGCTGTGCATTATGCTATATGGAGGACTACAGAAAGTGCATTAAACTACATGGATGACTATGGGCTGTACATTATATTACATGGAAATATGGGCTGTGCATTACACTTTACGGAACACTATGGGCTGTGCATTATACTTTATGGAGAACTATGGCTGGATATTATACTCTACCGAGGACTGTGGGCTGTGCATTATTCTGTATTGAGCACTAAAGTCTGTGCAGTGTATTATTGTGGGTATCGAAAGTATTCAGACACCTTTAAATTTTTCACTCTTTGTTTCATTGCAGCCATTTGGTAAATTCAAAAAAGTTCATTTTTTTCTCATTAATGTACACTCTGCACCCCATCTTGACTGGAAAAAAAATGTAGACATTTTTGCAAATTTATTAAAAAAGAAAAACTGAAATATCACATGGTCATAAGTATTCAGACCCTTTGCTCAGACACTCATATTTAAAGGGACTCTGTCACCTGAATTTGGAGGGAACAATCTTCAGCCATGGAGGCGGGGGTTTGGGGTTTTTGATTCACCCTTTCCTTACCCGCTGGCTGCAATATTGGATTGAAGTTCATTCTATGTCCTCCATAGTACACCCCTGCGCTGTGCAAGATTGCCTTGTGCAGGCATGTACTACGGAGGACAGAGAATGAACTTTAATCCAATATTGCAGCCACCATGCAGCCAGCGGGTAAGGAAAGGGTAAATCAAAAACCCAAAAACCCCGCCTCCACGGCTGAAGATTGTTCCCTCCAAATTCAGGTGACAGTGTCCCTTTAAGTCACAAGCTGTCCATTTCCTTGTGATCCTCCTCGAGATTGTTCTATTCCTTCATTGGAGTCCGGCTGTGTTTAATTAAACTGATAGGACTTGATTTGGAAAGGCACAAACCTGTCTATATAAGACCTCACTGTTCACAGTGCATGTCAGACCAAATGAGAATCATGAGGTCAAAGGAGCTGGCCAAGGAGCTCAGAGACAGAATTCTGGTTAGGCCGGTTTCACACGTCAGTGTCTCCGGTACGTGAGGTGACAGTTTCCTCACGTACCGGAGACACTGACAAACGTAGACACATAAAAATCAATGCATCTGTTCAGATGTCATTGATTTTTTGCGGACACCATAGTACACCCCTGCGCTGTGCAAGATTGCCTTGTGCAGGCATGTACTACGGAGGACAGAGAATGAATTTCAATCCAATATTGCAGCCAGCATGCAGCCAGCGGGTAAGGAAAGGGTGAATCAAAAACCCCAAAACCCCGCCTCCATGGCTGAAGATTGTTCCCTCCAAATTCAGGTGACAGTGTCCCTTTAAGAGCACAGTGGCCTCTATAATCCTTAAATGGAAGAAGTTTGGGACCACCAGAAGTCTTCCTAGATTGTGGGCCCTCGGAGGCAGGGTCCTCTCTCCTTCTGTACCAGTCGTGACTTGCATTCTTTGAGATTACTGTGCTTGTTTTTTATTATGTATACACCTACTCACATGTAAATGACTATGGAATAAATGGCGCTATAATAATAATAAATAATAATAAAAATGTACTCAGTATTGTGGGTCCCTGATCTTGCACCTGGGCCAATCTGACTCTAGTTACGCCACTGCCAGTACTACTACTACTAAGTGATGTAAACTATGCTTCTAATCGCTACTGCTAATAGTGTTAGTGCTACTTTTGTCATTAGGACAACTATAAGGGATCAGATTTCATGAGAAAAAGCTGTATTTTATGTTGACGGACAGACCCCATAGATGACAGTTATTTTACCCCCTTAACCCCTTCCTATCAGCTGACGGGATAGTACGTCAGCTGGCAAACTTCCCCACTCCGGCGGTGAGCCCACCTCAAAGCCGCAACATGTCAGCTGTTATCAACAGCTGACATGTGGCCGCAATGGGCGCGAGCTGGATCGCGATCCACCCGTGCCCATTAACTAGTTAAATGCCGCTGTCAAACTCTGACAGCGGCATTTAACAAGCGCCTCCAGCAGGAAGCACTCACACCGCTGACCCCGTCACATGATCGGTGGTCAGCGGTGCATTGCCATAACAACCTGAGATCTCGTTGAGACCTCTATGGTTGTTGATGCAGATTGCTGTGAGCGCCACCCTGTGGTCGGCGCTCAAAGCAATGCTGCATTTCTGCTACATAGAGGTGAACTGTGCTTCTCCTCTATGCAGCAGAGGCGATCGTGTAGTGCATGCTTCTAGGTATTGAAGCATGCAAAAAAAAAAAAGTGTTTAAAAATATAAAAAAATAAAAAAGTTCAAATCACCCCCCTTCCGCCCCAATCAAAATAAAAATAAAAAAAAATCAAACCTACACATATTTGGTATCGTTGAGTTCAGAATCGCCCAATCAATAAAAAAAAGGATTAACCTGATCGCTAAACGGTGTAGCGAGAAAAAAATCAAAGCACCAAAATGACGTTTTTTTTGGTCGCCGCGACATTGCATTAAAATGCAATAATGGGCGATCAAAAAAGCATATCTGTACACAAGTGGTATAATTAAAAACGTCAGCTCGGCTCGTAAAAAAATAAGCCCTCACCCAACCCCAGATCAGGAAAAATGGAGACGCTACGGGTATCCAAAAATGGCGCAATTTTTTAGCAAATTTTGAATTTCTTTTTCACCTCTTAGATAAAAAAGAATCTAGACATGTTTGGTGTCTATGAACTTGTAATGACCTGGAGAATCACAATGGCAGGTCAGTTTTAGCATTTAGTGAACCTAGCAAAAAAGGTAAACAAAAAAACAAGTGTGGTATTACACTTTTTGTGCAATTTCATCGCACTTGGAATTTTTTTCCCGTTTTCTGTTACACGACATGGTAAAACCAATGGTGTTGTTCAAAAGTACAACTCGTCCCGCAAAATATAAACCCTCACATGGCCATATTGATGGAAAAATAAAAACTTATGGCTCTAGAAAGAAGGGGAGTGAAAAACAAAAATGAAAAAACTCTGGGGGTTAAGGGGCTAAGACTTTAGCCATTTTGGGACTTTAGGACAAAGCAATAGTTGTGTTTTCTTTCATTGTCAGATTCCAGGAGCCACATTATTTTTATTTTTTCATTGACATATCTTTATGATGTCTTTTTTTTTTAAGATGAGTTGTATTTGTCAGTTGCAGAACCTAGGGGTACACATGACCTTGTTATCACAAAATGCAGCATGTTGCGTTCAGGAATCCGCATACATTCGCATAGCCTGCATATCCAATGTTAAAGATAGGTATGCAGGACGCATGCTGGCGTAGGTAGAGCTGAATGGAAGTGGGCTTAACGGAGGAACTACGCAGCCCTCCCCAGCTCTACCCAATGCAAATGGAAACCAGCGTAAGGCCGGAGTCACACTAAATGTATGAAAAATTGCTCCGAGTCTCCCTGCCGAGAGTCCCATGAGTGTAATGCGAGTACAATCCGATTTTTCACACCTAACATCCGATTTACATCCGAATGCGGTGTGATTGCTATCCGATTGTAGTGCGATTTTTACCATGAGCTTTTACATGGAGCAATTCTCTATACCATGTACACATCGTTTTCAAAGGAAATATTTGTCAAAACTTATCTATATATAATTGTCTAAGTGTCTGTAACCGAAATCCCGCGTCGCTGATTGGTCGCGCCCGGCCAGCCTCGACCAATCAGTGTTCATAAATAAACTACATACATATACTAGAAGGAGAATAACATGAAGGACAGTCTGTGATGGAAAGAATAACATGGAGTACAGTCTATGAGGGCGAGAATAACATGGAGAGTCTGTGAAGGAGAGAATAACATGGAGGTCAGTCTATGAGGGCGAGAATAACATGGACAGTCTGTGAGGGAGAGAATCACATGGAGGACAGGGTGTGAGGTAGAGAATAGCATGGAGGACAGTCTGTGATGGAGAGAATAACATGGAGGACAGTCTGTGAGGGAGAAAATAACATGGAGGAGAGTGTGTGGTTGAGAGAATAACATTGAGGACAGTCTGTGAGGGAGAGAATAACATGGTGGACAGTGTGTGAGGGAGAGAATAACATGGAGGACAGTGTGTGATGGAGAGAAAAACAAGGAGGGCAGTGTGTTAGGGAGAAATTAACATGGAGGACAGTCTGTGAGGGAGAGAATAACATGGAGGACAGTGTGTGAGGGAGAGAATAACATGGAGGACAGTCTGTTAGGGAGAGAATAACATGGAGGAGAGTGCGTGGTTGAGAGAATAACATTGAGGAAAGTCTGTGAGGGAGAGAATAACATGGAGGACAGTGTGTGAGGGAGAGAATAACATGGAGGACAGTGTGTGATGGAGAGAAAAACAAGGAGGGCAGTGTGTTAGGGAGAAATTAACATGGAGGACAGTCTGTGAGGGAGAGAATAACATGGAGGACAGTGTGTGAGGGAGAGAATAACATGGAGGACAGTCTGTTAGGGAGAGAATAACACGGAGGACAGTCAGTGAGGGAGAGAATAACATGGAGAACAGTCTGTAAGGGAGAGAATAACATGGAGGACAGTCTCTGAGGGAAAGAATAACATGGAAGACAGTGTGTGAGGGAGAGAATAACATGGAGGAAAGTCTGTGAGGGCGAGAAAACATGGAGGACAGTCTGTGAGGGAGAAAATAATATGGAGGACAGTCTGTGAGGGAGAGAATAACACGGAGGACAGTCTGTGAGGGAGAGAATAACATGGAGGACAGGTTGTGAGGTAGCGAATAACATGGAGGACAGTCTGTGAGGGAGAGAACAACATCGAGGTCAGTCTCTGAGGGCGAGAATAACATAGACAGTCTGTGAGGGAGAGAATAACATGGAGGACAGTCTGTGAGGGAGAAAATAACGAGGAGAGTGTGTGTTTGAGAGAATAACATTGAGGACAGTCTGTGAGGGAGAGAATAACATGGAGGACAGTGTGTGAGGGAGAGAATAACATGGAGGACAGTGTGTGAGGGAGAGAATAACACGGAGGACAGTCTGTGAGGGAGAGAATAACATGGAGAAGAGTCTGTAAGGGAGAGAACAACATGGAGGACAGTCTCTGAGGGAGAGAACAACATGGAGGACAGTCTGTGAGGGCGAGAATAACATGGACAGTCTGTGAGGGAGAAAATAACATGGAGGAGTGTGTGTATTTGAGAGAATAACATTGAGGACAGTCTGTGAGGGAGAGAATAACATGGAGGACAGTCTGTGAGGGAGAGAATAACATGGAGGGCAGTGTGTGAGGGAGAGAATAACATGGAGGACAGTCTGTGAGGGAGAGAACAACATGGAGGTCAGTCTCTGAGGGCGAGAATAACATAGACAGACTGTGATGAAGAGAATAACCTCGGAGGACTGTGTGTGAGGGAGAGAATAACATGGAGGACAGTCTGTGAGGGAAAAAATAACATGGAGGACAGTCTGTGAGGGAAAAAATAACATGGAGGACAATCTGTGAGGGAGAGAATAACATGGAGGACAGTCTGTGAGGAAGAGAATAACATGGACAGACTGTGAGGGAGAGAATAACATGGAGGACAGTCTGTGAGGGAGAAAATAACATGGAGGACAATCTGTGAGGGAGAGAATAACATGGAGGACAGTCTGTGAGGGCGAGAATAACATGGAGGACAGTCTGTGAGGGAGAAAATAATATGGAGGACAGTCTGTGAGGGCGAGAATAACATGGACAGACTGTGAGGGAGAGAATAACCTTGGAGGACTGTGTGTGAGGGAGAGAATAACATGGAGGACAGTCTGTGAGGGAGAAAATAACATGGAGGACAATCTGTGAGGCAGAGAATAACATGGAGGACAGTCTGTGAGGGAGAGAATAACATGGAGGACAGTCTGTGAAGGGGAGAATAACATGGAGGACAGTCTGTGAGGGAGAGAATAACATGGAGGACAGTCTGTGCAGGAGAGAATAACATGGAAGACAGTCTGTGAAGGAGAGAATAACATGGAGGACAGTCTCTGAGGGCGAGAATAACATGAAGGACGGTCTGTGAGGGAGAGAATAACATGGAGGACAGTCTGTGAGGGAGAGAATAACACGAAGGACAGTCTGAGGGAGAAAATAACATGGAGGACAGTCTGTGAAGGAGAGAATAACACGGAGGACAGTCTGTGAGGGCAAGAACAACATGAAGGACAGTCTGTGAGGGCGAGAATAACATGAAGGACAGTCTGTGAGGGAGAGAAGAATATGGAGGACAGTGTGAGGTAGCGAATAACATGGAGGACAGTGTGTGAGGGAGAGAACAACATGGAGGTCAGTCTTTGAGGGCAAGAATAACATGGACAGTCTGTGAGGGAGAGAATAATATGGAGGACAGTGTGTGAGGGAGAGAATATCATGGAGGACAGTCTGTGAGGGAGAGAATAACATGGAGGACAATGTGTGAGGGAGAGAATAACATGGAGGACAGTATGTGAGGGAGAAAATAACATGGAGGACAGTCTGTGAGGGAGAGAATAACATGGAGGTCAGCCTCTGAGGGCGAGAATAACATGGAGGACAGTTTGTGAGGGAGAGAATAACATGGAGGACAGTCTTTGAGGGAGAGAATAACTTGGAGAACAGTCTGAGGGAGAGAATAACATGAAGGACAGTGTGTGAGCTAGAGAATAACATGGAGGACAGTCTGTGAGAGAGAGAGAACAACATGGAGGTCAGTCTGTGAGGGCGAGAATAACATAGACAGTCTGTGAGGGAGAGAATAACATGGAGGACAGTCTGTGAGGGAGAGAATAAAATGAAGGACAGTGTGAGGGAAAGAATAACATGGAGGACAGTCTGTGAGGGAGAGAATAACATGGAGGACAGTTTGTGAGGGAGAGAATAATATGGAGGACAGTCTGTGAGGGAGCGAATAAAATTTTTCCCAGTTTTTAAGTTTATCATATGGTAAAATAAATTGTGTCTTTGAAAACCATAAGTCGTCCTGTAGAAAACAAGCTGTCATACAGCGATAGATGACTAATAAAGTTTTGACTCTTAAAATAAAGACAGGAGAAAAACAATGGCAGTGTGTCCAATGGGTTAAATCATCAGTAACAGGCGCAGTCCGGCCGCGAATTGGCACGGGATTTGAACCACGCTTCGCTGATTGGTCGTGCCCAGCCGGCCGCGACCAATCAACGACAGGCGTAGACCGGCCGCGAATTGGCACGGGATTTGAACCACGCGTCGCTGATTGGTCGCACCCGGTGCGGGATTTAAACACCGCTTCACTGATAATGTATATATATTTTACCCGGAAAATCCTGTGTATTCCTTGCATTATTCTTAAATCTTCATAAATAAACTACATACATATTCTAGAACAGGGGTCCCCAACTCCAGTCCTCAAGGCCCACCAACATGTCATGTTTTCAGGATTTCCTTAGTCTTGCCCAGGTAATAATTGCATCACCTATGCAATGCAAAGGAAATCCTGAAAACATGACCTGTTGGTGGGCCTTGAGGACTGGAGTTGGGGATCCCTATTCTAGAATACCCGATGAGTTAGAACCGGGCCACCATCTAGTCTACTATATAATCATCTAATTCTGTCTGTTTGTCTGTAATGGAAGTCCCGCGTCACTGATTGGTCACGCCAGCCGCCCGCGACCAATCAGCAACAGGCGCAGTCACAGTGTGCCAGTCACAGTGTGATGTAGTTCAGTCATGTTTAGTGGACAAGTTCTGTCAGTCACATTGCCACGTAGTTCAGTCACGTTTACTGAATAAGTTCTGTCAGTCACAGTGCCACGTAGTTCAGTCACGTTTTCTGAACAAGTTCTGTCAGTCACAGTGCCACGTAGTTCAGTCATGTTTACTGAACAAGTTCTGTCAGTCCACATATTCTAGAATACCCGATGCATTAGAATCGGGCCACCATCTAGTATGTATATACATATACATATACCATGTTCCAAATTATAACGCAATTTATATTTTTCTCAGATTTTCCTAAATGGTCAGTGCAAATGACAGTCAGTCTAATGAAAGTCATCACCCGTTAGATTATACATCAAATTTTATTGAAGAAACCTCGCAATGATAACAGTATAATCTCCAAAATGAATAAAACCCAAAATGCACTGCTCCAAATTATTAGGCACAGTAAAATTTCAAAACATTTGATATGTTTTATAGAACTGAAAATGCTCATTTGTGGAATTTGCAGCATTAGGAGGTGACATTCACTGAACAAAAAAGCTATTTAACTCCAAAACATCCTAACAGGCCAAGTTACATGTTAACAATTCTTGCATCCATTGAACTTGTGAGTTTTTGGAGAGTTTCTTCTTGTATTTCTTTGCATGAAGTCAGAATAGCCTCCCAGAGCTGCTGTTTTGATGTGAATTGCCTCCCACCCTCATAGATCTTTTGCTTGATGATACTCCAAAGGTTCTCTATAGGGTTGAGGTCAGGGGAAGATGGTGGCCACGCCATGAGTTTATCTCCTTTTATGCCCATAGCAGCCAATGACTCAGAGGTATTCTTTGCAGCATGAGATGATGCATTGTCATGCATGAAGATGATTTTGCTCCTGATGGCACGTTTCTGCTTTTTATAACATGGAAGAAAGTTGTCAGTCAGAAACTCTATATACTTAGCTGACGTCGTTTTCACACCTTCAGGAACCTTAAAGGGCCCTACCAGCTGTTTCCCCATGATTCCGGCTCAAAACATGACTCCTCCACCTCCTTGCTGACGTCGCAGCCTTGTTGGGACATGGTGGCCATCCACCAACCATCCACTACTCCATCCATCTGGACCATCCAGGGTTGCTCGACACTCAACAGTAAACAAGACTGTTTGAAAATTAGTCTTCATGTATGTCTGGGCCCACTGCAACCGTTTCTGCTTCTCACAGCCTCACTGGTGCCCGGCCGGAATGTGACTGTGACTGACTGCTGAGGTGGAGCGGCGGCGCCCTGTGTCCCGACCCTGGTTCGTGTCCTGGAGGACTCGCAGACAGTAGAGCAGTACATACACAGTAAGTAGTGTACTGTCTCTGTCTTTAATGATCTTCCTCCTTGCTCCTGCCCGCGCGCTGCCCGCTGCATGGCTCTGTCTGTGACTCACCTCACGGTCCTCACCCCTTCCCTTCCCTCACATTCCTCAGCCTCGTTTCTGCCTGTAGTGCCTGAGGCTGGAGGAGCCTTGAAAACAAAGTCAGCAGCTGTTAATGTTTGATATTTGATCTTTGCTCCCGGCAGACGAACCCAGAGAGTGAGTGGTGGGGGTGGCGTATAATACACCCCCACTCACTCTATCTGGGTCCTGGGAGCAAACATTGCCAGTGCTGGTGTGTGTGTGTGGCTGTATCATGTGGCTGTGCGTGCACGGAGCTGTATGTATGTGTGAGTGTGTGGAGCTGTATGTGTGTGGGGCTGTATGTATGTGTGTGCGTGCGTGCAGAGCTCTATGTGTGTGCAGAGCTGTGTGTACAGAGCTGTATGTGTGTGTGTGTGTGGGCAGCAGAGCTGTATGTGTGTGCTTGCGCGCAGAGCTGTATATATATGCAGAGCTGTGTGTATGCAAAGCTGTGTGTGTGTGTGTTAGGAGTCGAGTTTCCTCTTCTTCACAGGGGGAATCTCGATCCGTCTCCGCTGCGGTCTCCCATTCTCCTCCAGCCGCGGTGGAGTCTGCTCAGCAGGGACGTCGATCCCATGCGCTAGTATTGTCTTGTAAATATGTGTGTGTGTTGTGAGTGAAAGTCGCTCTTTAAATACCCTCCCTATTGAATGTCTGTTCGCGGAAGGTGTATGTTTGCTATCTAGCGCCCGACTTATCCAACAGCACGTAACACACATTACAGCTGCCAGTTGCTGTGTCCGCCTGTACGGCGCCGTGCGCTTGCTCTGCGCTTTCCTGACCCAAGCCTGGGTGGTTAGTGGCGTCCGTCTGTGCGGCACCGCATGCACTCTTGTGCCTTTACATTATTATTTAGTTTCCTTACACACCCAGTTGCGGTGTTGTGCCAGCAACTGTCTAATCGGACTTCAATCCTAGTTGGGGTTGAGTTCGCTGACTTATTGCTCGCGCTCTATGTGCGGTACCGCGGTCCTGTGACGCAACAGGATCGCTTCCTTCACGCAGGGTGCAGTTAACCCGTGCGTGTATACTTGTAGTACCGCCATATAGTCCGTCTTACTAGCAGTAGGGTTTTTACCTGCACGGTGGACCTCGGACTGCGAACGCACCTAGTTCCATTTCATCTTGTACTTGGTGCGTTCCGCCAGTCCTAACATAATACTAGCGCCCAGGTCTGGCTAGTAAATGGCGGACGATCAGCGTTTACAGCGGTACATCCAGCAGCTAGAGGGAAGGTTGGCGGCTCTAGAGCGTTCAACCTCAGCTGTGGATGTCACTGCTGTCGCTGTTCAGGCTGCTAGCGTGGCTGCAGCTACCTTGTCCACTGCCACCCCTGTTCCGACTCTATCTCACCTCCCGCTACCAGAGAAATTTTCTGGTGACAGTAAGTCTTGTAGGGGTTTCGTGAGTCAGTGCTCTATACATCTCGAGCTTCTGGCCTCTCGTTTCCCTACAGAGCGGGCAAAGGTGGGGTTTATCGTGTCTCTCCTGTCGGACAGGGCGTTGCAGTGGGCTACGCCGCTGTGGGAGCGTGGCGATCATGTGGTGCAGAGTGCTCCGTTATTCCTGAGCACTCTGAAACAGGTCTTTTTAGGACCTCGTGTCACCCATGATACGGCGCTCCAACTGTTGGCATTGACTCAGGGCTCGTCCTTGGTCAGCCATTTTGCCGTACACTTCCGCACCCTAGCATCTGAGCTGGAGTGGTCGGATAAAGCCCTTATTCCTATATTTTGGAGGGGGCTGGCTGACCACGTTAAGGACGCTCTGGCCACTAGAGAGATTCCTGCCACACTGGAGGAATTAATAACAGTATTCACTCGTATTGACCTCCGTTTTCACGAGCGGAGGTTAGAGCGAGCCCAGTGTAGGCAGAGGTTTCGGCTGGCTCCCACCTTCGCCAAACCTTTGGAATCTCCAGTCCAGGCCCCTGAGTCCCATGAGCCTAGTGTCACGAGCGGGATCTAAGTCCCGGACCGCTCGTGCACTCCAGGTTTGTCATGTGTGCCAGCAGTCAGGACATCTTGCCACCAGATGTTCCCAGCGGACGAGGAAACGTCAGCGTCTAGTGGTAGTAGGTGGAGGTACACTAGACACGGCGACGTTTGCCTCCAAATTGTCCTTTAAGGGGACAATAACATTAGGCTCATCCTCCCACTCGGTAGAGCTCTGCGTGGATTCTGGGGTGGAGGGCAATTTTATGTCTTCTGCCTTCGCCCAACGTCAAGCAATACCCCTGGTTATGCTACCTCAACCAGTAACGGTACGAGTGGTGAATGGGTCGACACTGCCCTCACAGATAACACATTAGACCATCCCTTTTACTCTGTCCATGTCGCCATCCCATCAGGAGATTATATCTCTGCTCACCATTCCTGAGGGAATTGATGAGGTCCTGTTGGGGATACCTTGGCTACGGTACAACTCTCCTCACATCGAGTGGTCCTCAGGCAGAATTCTGGGATGGGGTGAATCTTGTGGGGGTAGGTGTCACCGAGAGTGCATTCAGGTTGCTACTACAGAGGTACCCGCAGATATATCCTCTCTCCCCAAGCAATATTGGTCTTATGCAGACGTGTTCTCCAAAAAGGCGGCGGAGACCCTTCCGCCCCATTGCCCCTATGACTGTCCTATTGATCTCTTGCCTGGTGCTGAGCCTCCCCGGGGTCGAGTCTATCCATTATCTCTCCCGGAGACGGAGGCAATGTCTCAGTACATTCAAGAGAATCTGGCAAGAGGGTTCATCAGGAAGTCAGTGTCACCTGCTGGGGCAGGGTTCTTTTTCGTGCAGAAGAAGAATGGGGAACTACGTCCATGCATAGACTACAGGGGTCTTAACGCCATCACCGTTAAGAACAAGTATCCTTTGCCCTTGATATCTGAGCTTTTCGATAGGCTTCGGGGAGCAAGGGTGTTAACTAATTTAGATCTGCGGGGTGCTTACAACCTGATTCACATCCGTGAGGGGGACGAATGGAAAACGGCGTTTAACACCAGAGATGGGCACTATGAGTATCTGGTAATGCCCTTCGGGCTCTGTAATGCCCCAGCCGTTTTCCAAGACTTTGTCAATGACATCTTCCGGGATATGCTTTCCACCTCAGTTGTAGTCTATCTGGATGATATTCTCATCTTTTCTCCAGATATTGACTCCCACCAGAGAGATGTTGGCAGAGTCTTCGACCTCCTACGGGCAAACTCTCTTTATGCAAAGTTGGAGAAGTGTATGTTTGAGCAGGAGTCTTTACCTTTCCTGGGCTATATCATCTCCGCCCAGGGATTGGCTATGGATCCTGCCAAACTACAGGCTGTGATGGACTGGCAAGAGCCTCATTCTCTTAAAGCGGTGCAGCGCTTTATGGGGTTCATAAACTATTACCGCCAGTTCATTCCCCACTTCTCAACTCTGGTAGCTCCCTTGGTAGCCCTCACCAAGAAGGGAGAGAATCCCAAATTGTGGTCGGAAGAGGTCTCCAAGGCCTTCACTTCTATTAAGTCCCACTTTGCTAGCGCTCCCATCTTACATCGTCCCGATGTGGATAAGCCATTCCTAATGGAGGTGGATGCCTCGTCCGTTGGTGCTGGAGCAGTCCTCTATCAAAAGGATGCTCAAGGTCGGAAGCATCCATGCTTCTTCTTCTCTAAGACCTTCACGCCAGCAGAGAGAAACTACTCCATCGGGGACAGGGAGTTGCTAGCAATGAAGTTGGCCTTTTCGGAGTGGAGACACCTTCTGGAAGGTGCGCGGTTTCCCTTCCAAGTTTACACGGACCACAAAAATTTGGTCTATTTGCAGACAGCCCAGCGGCTAAATTCTCGCCAGGCCAGATGGTCCCTGTTCTTCTCCCGGTTCCACTTTTCCCTTCATTTTCTCGCGGGCAGAAGAATATCCGTGCTGACGCTCTCTCTCGCTCCCTTATGTCAACTGAGGAGGAGGAAGAGGAGCCTCGGCTTATTGTCCCTTCCGATAGCCTGAGAACCGTAGCGCCGGTTTCGCTAGAGTCTGTGCCTCTGGGCAAGACTTTTGTGCCCATTAATTTGCGACCAGAGGTTCTCTCTTGGGCTCATTCGTCCAGGGTGGGTGGACACTTTGGGACAAAGAGGACATCTAAGCTACTGGCGAGGACGTACTGGTGGCCGCATATGGTCCGAGATGTCAGAGATTACGTTCTGGCGTGTTTCTCATGCGCCAAAAATAAGTCTCCTCGACAACGGCCATCTGGGTTACTCTATCCCTTGCCGGTGTCAGACAGGCCCTGGGAGATGGTCGGGATGGACTTTGTAGTAAGTTTGCCCAAGTCCCGCGGCTGTACTGTCATTTGGGTTATTACCGATCATTTCTCGAAAATGGTGCATTTGGTGCCGCTCCCACGGTTACCTTCTGCACGGGCCTTGGCAGCGTTGTTCATAAGACACATCTTCCGCCTACACGGCATGCCAGACAAAATTGTCAGTGACCGGGGTCCCCAGTTTGCGTCTCGGTTCTGGAGAGAGCTTTGTCGTCTTCTCAGCATTGAGTTAAATCTCTCTTCCGCATATCATCCCGAGACGAATGGGTTGGTAGAGAGGGCCAACCAGACCTTGGTCACATACCTGCGACATTTTGTTTCAGCCAAGCAGGATGACTGGGCATCCTTGCTATCATGGGCAGAGTTTGCACTGAACAACGCCGTAGCCGACTCCACTGGACAAACCCCATTCCTCCTCAACTATGGTCAGCATCCACGGGTACCTGTGCCTATGCCCGTGTCTTCCGCAGACTCCAGGGTGGCAGACTGGGCTGTGGAGGCATGGGATATTTGGGACCGCACTCAGGATGCCATTCGGGCCTCTAAGGAGAGAATGAGGTCCTCCGCCGATGCTCATCGGTGCCCCGCTTCGACCTTTGCTCCTGGCGACTTGGTGTGGCTCTCCGCCCGTAACATCAGGCTGCGAGTTGAGTCCACTAAATTTGCTCCTCGCTACTTGGGCCCATTCAAGGTCCTCGAGCAGGTTAATCCTGTGGTCTATCGTTTGGCCCTTCCGCCATGCCTGGGTATCACCGACATCTTTCATGTGTCCCTCTTGAAACCCGTGTATATGTCCCGGTTCTCCGAGTCATCTGCTGGGACATCGGGTTCGTCTACGGACGATTATGAGGTGAACGCTATTTTGGGGTGCAAGGTGGTATGTGGCAAAAAATTTTATTTGGTAGACTGGAAGGGTTATGGCCCCGATGACAGGTCCTGGGAGCCTGTTGAGCACATTCGGGCCCCGCAGCTCATTGCTGCCTTCGAACGTAGCGAGGCCCAAGGGGGGGGGGCCCTAGGAGGGGGGGTAATGTTAGGAGTCGAGTTTCCTCTGCTGCACAGGGGGAATCTCGATCCGTCTCCGCTGCGGTCTCAAATTCTCCTCCAGCCGCAGTGGAGTCTGCTCAGCAGGGACGTCGATCCCAGCGTCTCGCTCAGTCTGACTCTGTGCGAAGAGTTACTGCTGCTTTTCCTGCTTCTGCCATTGAAGCCAGTGCTGGGCAGCGGCGAGTGGACGTTTCTGGATCTAAGTCCTTATTTGCACACACTGAGCATGCCCAGGGCAAGATCTCCTGTTGGAGATCGAGGGTCACATGCTCAGGTAATGCAGCACATCCCAATGGTCCTTTTGGCAGGTCCTGAAAGGGCAAAACTTCTGTAGCTGTTTCCTGTGCTGCAGCTATATAAACTGCGCATGACCGCACGGCCATGCGCTAGTATTGTCTTGTAAATATGTGTGTGTGTTGTGAGTGAAAGTCGCTCTTTAAATACCCTCCCTATTGAATGTCTGTTCGCGGAAGGTGTATGTTTGCTATCTAGCGCCCGACTTATCCAACAGCACGTAACACACATTACAGCTGCCAGTTGCTGTGTCCGCCTGTACGGCGCCGTGCGCTTCCTCTGCGCTTTCCCGACCCAAGCCTGGGTGGTTAGTGGTGTCCGTCTGTGCGGCACCACACGCACTCTTGTGCCTTTACATTATTATTTAGTTTCCTTACACACCCAGTTGCGGTGTTGTGCCAGCAAGTGTCTAATCGGACTTCAATCCTAGTTGGGGTTGAGTTCGCTGACTTATTGCTCGCGCTCTATGTGCGGTACCGCGGTCCTGTGACGCAACAGGATCGCTTCCTTCACACAGGGTGCAGTTAATCCGTGCGTGTATACTTGTAGTACTGCTATATAGTCCGTCTTACTAGCAGCAGGGTTTTTACCTGCACGGTGGACCTCGGACTGCGAACGCACCTAGTTCCATTTCATCTTGTACTTGGTGCGTTCCGCCAGTCCTAACAGTGTGTGTGCGGGCAGCGGAGCTGTATGTTTGTGTGCGTGGAGCTGTGTATGTGTGGCGGTGCTGTATGTGTGTGTGTATGTGCAGAGCTGTATGTGTGTGAGCGGAGCTGTATGTATGTGTGTCTGTGGGGTGCTGTGTGTGGGGCTGTATATGTGTATGCGGGCAGCAGAGCTGTATGTGTGTGCATGCGCGCAGAGCTGTATGTGTGCGGAGCTGTGTGTTTGCAGAGCTGTATGTGTGTGTGTGTGGACAGCGGAGCTGTGTGTGTGTGTGCGGAGCTGTGTGTGTGTGGAGCTGTATGTATGTGTGGAGCTGTATGTATGTGTGTGCAGAGCTGTGTGTGTGCGGCGCTGTGTGTGTGTATGTGCGGAGCTGTATGTGTGTGTGTACGTGGAGCTGTATGTATGTGTGAGTCTGTGGGGTGCTGTGTGTGCGGAGCTGTATGTGTGTGGGGCTGTATGTGTATATGTGTGCGGGCAGGGTTTGCTTGCATTAGGCCTGGGTCAGATGACTAAAAAAATTGTCCAAATTTCATCCAAAAATTCGGTTGATTTTCATCCATATTGTCATCGGTGTCTCGGTATTTTGCACCTATATTACATCCATGTCTTCATATTTTGCATCTATATTACATCCGTGTCTCTGTATTTTGCATCTATATAACATCCATGGCTCCGTTTTTTGCATCTATATTACATACATGTCACCTCACTTTGCATCTACAGTCATGGCCAAAAGTATTGACACCCCTGCAATTCTGTCAGATAATACTCATTTTCTTCCTGAAAATGATTGCAAACACAAATTCTTTGGTATTATTATCTTCATTTAATTTGTCTTAAGTGAAAAAACACAAAAAGAATTGTCCTAAAGCCAAATTGGATATAATTCCACACCAAACATAAAATGGGGGTGGACAAAAGTATTGGCACTGTTCGAAAAATCATGTGATGCTTCTCTAATTTGTGTAATTATCAGCACCTGTAACTCACCTGTGGCACCTAACAGGTGTTGGCAATAACTAAATCACACTTGCAGCCAGTTGACATGGATTAAAGTTGACTCAAGCTCTGTCCTGTGTCCTTGTGTGTACCACATTTAGCATGGAGAAAAGAAAGAAGACCAAAGAACTGTCTGAGGACTTGAGAAACCAAATTGTGAAGAAGCATGAGCAATCCCAAGGCTACAAGTCCATCTCCAAAGACCTGAATGTTCATGTGTCTACCGTACACAGTGTCATCAAGAAGTTTAAAGCCCATGGCACTGTGGCTAACCTCCCTAGATGTGGACAGAAAAGAAAAATTGACAAGAGATTTCAACGCAAGATTGTGCGGATGTTGGATAAAGAACCTTGACTAACATCTAAACAAGTTCAAGCTGCCCTGCAGTCCGAGGGTACAACAGTGTCAACCCGTACTATCAGTCGGTGTCTGAATGAAAAGGAACTGTATGGTAGGAGACCCAGGAAGACCCCACTTCTTACCCCGAGACATAAAAAAGCCAGGCGGGAGTTTGCCAAAACTTACCTGAAAAAGCCTAAAATGTTTTGGAAGAATGTTCCAAAATGTATGTGTGTGCGGAGCTGTGTGTGTGCAGAGCTGTATGTGTGTGTGTGCGCGGAGCTGTATGTGTGTGTGTGCGGACCTGTATGTGTGTGTAGCTGTATATGTGTGTGTAGCTGTATATGTGTGTGTGTAGCTGTATATGTGTGTGTCCAGAGCTGTGTGTGTGTGCGAAGCTGTATGTGTGTGGGGGGCTGTGTATGTGTGTGTGCAGAGCTGTATGTGTGGGGCTGTATGTGTGTTTCTGGAGCTGTGTGTGTGCGGAGCTGTATGTATGTGCGGGGCTGTATGTATGTGTGCCGTGAATGGTGAAAATCACTGAAGTGAAAGTAGCCTAAGTCACTGCCGACAGTGTCTGCATCAGGGTTCATACTCGCATGCGAGAAACACGGATGAGTGTTGCACAGCAATATCTGGCACTCAGGAGCGGAGCGTGTACTGCTATGCGGCCACAGGCTCCGATCTCAGTGCCGGGTATCGATGTGCGACACTCATCCGAGTTTCTTGCATGTCAGTATGAGCCCTTAGTCATACCAATGGGGGAGCCAGCACTAAAAGTGCCTAGGGCAGCACAAACTCTAAATATGGCCCTGGGTGCAAGGGAGCGCTTGGAAGGGAAGGAGCGCCGTTTGACTTTTCAATGCAAAATTGACTGGAATTGAGATGGGACGCCATGTTTCATTTGGAGAGCCACTGATGTGCCTAAACATTGAAACCCCCCACAAGTGACACCATTTTGGAAAGTAGACCCCCTAAGGAACTTATCTACTGTAGATATGTGGTGAGCACTTTGACCCACCAAGTGCTTCACAGAAGTTTATAATGCAGAGCGTAGAAATGAAAAAAAATTTTTCCCACAAAAATTATTTTTTAACCCCCAGTTTTGTATTTTTTTGCAGAGCCCCTAATGTACCTAAACAGTAGAAACCCCCGACAAGTGACCCCATATTGGAAACGAGACCCCCCAGGGAACTTATCTAGATGTGTTGTGAGAACTTTGAACCCCCAAGTGTTTCACTACAGTTTATAAAGCAGAGCCGTGAAAATAAAAAATCTTTTGTTTCCACAAAAATTATATTTTAGCCCCCAGTTTTGTATTTTTCCAAGGGTACCAGTTGAAATTGAACCCCAAAAGTTGTTGTCCAATTTGTCCTGAGTACGCTGATACCCCAATTGTGGGGGAAACCACTGTTTGGGCGCATGGGAGAGCTCGGAAGGGAATGAGCGCCATTTGGAATGCAAACTTAGATGGAATGATCTGCAGGCACTACATTGCGTTTGCAGAGCCCCTAATGTACCTAAACAGTAGAAACCCCCGACTAGTGACCCCATATTGGAAACGAGACCCCCCAGGGAACTTATCTAGATGTGTTGTGAGAACTTTGAACCCCCAAGTGTTTACCTACAGTTTATAACGCAGAGCCGTGAAAATAAAAAATCTTTTGTTTCCACAAAAATTATATTTTAGCCCCCAGTTTTGTATTTTTCCAAGGGTACCAGTTGAAATTGAACCCCAAAAGTTGTTGTCCAATTTGTCCTGAGTACGCTCATACCCAATATGTGGGGTGGAACCAACGTTTGGGCGCATGGCATGAGCTCGGAATGGAAGGAGCGCCATTTGGAATGCAGACTTTGATGGATTGGTCTGCAGGTGTCACATTGCATTTGCAGAGCCCCTGATGTAACTAAACAGTAGAAACCCCCCACAAGTGACGAAGCTCAGTCGCAGCTTCCCTCCAGCTCTTTACTTCTCCTGCACTTCTCTTGCCCTATTAGTCTCCTACAAACTGCTCTGTTTCTTTCTCCTTCCAGGAGCTGCAGATCCACTCATCTGCACGGCCCCAGCTTTCCTCTCTCTGACTCTCGCTGTCTGCTTCCTCTCTCTTCCCTCACAGACTGACTAACTCCTCCTCCAGACCAGAATAAATAAGGAAGTTCCCCTGAATCCGGGTCTCGAGCTCCAATTGCTGTGGCAACACATCTACACCTCGTGATCGCGCAGCTGGGGTGCCAACGGGCTTACACAGGGTGTGCTTCCTTTCTGTCAAACTCTTTATGTGCCTCTGTCACTATTAAGTTACTGGGTTACAAGCTGAAATTATGCATAATAGTCGGGCTCCTGCAGCTGATCGCACCAACACAGAAGCTGCACTGGGTGTTCAGTTGACATACATATCCATCATGGAGCTCTAAGTGACAAGAGCTCATGACGGATATGTATGTCAAATAGCGTTAAGGTGTTAATAACAATGTAATACACATTGCTTCTGCGACCGTACTATTATAGTGTAGTTATATTATTGCTTAGTCCAAGATGTAATAACGTCACCGATAAATATAGCAGATAATAGGCCAAAAATAATAACAATTTAAGCAGCAAATAGCTAAAATTGAGACTCAAGCGCAATGATCTGTATTCAAAAACCACGACTTAAAGAGCCATAGGAGACAAGCATTCTGTATGATGGAAAATCCCTGCTGTAGACACCAATTTAAAGTCTCCGGCTCGGTATTCTGAGTACTCTGTCCTATCCATTTGAACTCCGAGTCAGAAGGCAGTGGACAAACCTGACAATGTTGCAGCCAGAGATAAGCCTTTCCAAACCAGACAGATTGTTTTCGTTCGGGGCATTGTCTATATAGTAATTATGAAGCCACCATTAGTCAAGCAGATGAGCTGATATTCCTGAACTCCACAGACCCAAGAAAGAGCTAAGCTAAGAACTAAGCATATTCATAGTTATCATACAAAGAAAAGCTGTTTTATAAGTAATAGATTAATTCTTGGAAAACCGACTGGACTGACATTTTCCTAGAAGTAATATTGTATATGTATATTTTTTATTGTAGATTAAAGTCATATATCAGAAGTGGAGTTCGCATTGATTCTGTATCAAGACAGCTAAAAATAGTGATGTCTATGAGGGAATTCTGATGTGGCCAGGGCCATGAATACATAAAAATGATTATTTCAAAAACTTTTTAGGGTTTGCTTGCATTAGGCCTGGGTCAGATGACTAAAAAAATTGTCCAAATTTCATCCAAAAATTCGGTTGATTTTCATCCATATTGTCATCGGTGTCTCGGTATTTTGCACCTATATTACATCCATGTCTTCATATTTTGCATCTATATTACATCCGTGTCTCTGTATTTTGCATCTGTATGACATCCGTTTCTCTGTATTTTGCATCTATATAACATCCATGGCTTCGTTTTTTGCATCTATATTACATACATGTCACCTCACTTTGCATCTACAGTCATGGCCAAAAGTATTGACACCCCTGCAATTCTGTCAGATAATACTCATTTTCTTCCTGAAAATGATTGCAAACACAAATTCTTTGGTATTATTATCTTCATTTAATTTGTCTTAAGTGAAAAAACACAAAAAGAATTGTCCTAAAGCCAAATTGGATATAATTCCACACCAAACATAAAATGGGGGTGGACAAAAGTATTGGCACTGTTCGAAAAATCATGTGATGCTTCTCTAATTTGTGTAATTATCAGCACCTGTAACTCACCTGTGGCACCTAACAGGTGTTGGCAATAACTAAATCACACTTGCAGCCAGTTGACATGGATTAAAGTTGACTCAAGCTCTGTCCTGTGTCCTTGTGTGTACCACATTTAGCATGGAGAAAAGAAAGAAGACCAAAGAACTGTCTGAGGACTTGAGAAACCAAATTGTGAAGAAGCATGAGCAATCCCAAGGCTACAAGTCCATCTCCAAAGACCTGAATGTTCATGTGTCTACCGTACGCAGTGTCATCAAGAAGTTTAAAGCCCATGGCACTGTGGCTAACCTCCCTAGATGTGGACAGAAAAGAAAAATTGACAAGAGATTTCAACGCAAGATTGTGCGGATGTTGGATAAAGAACCTTGACTAACATCTAAACAAGTTCAAGCTGCCCTGCAGTCCGAGGGTACAACAGTGTCAACCCGTACTATCAGTCGGTGTCTGAATGAAAAGGAACTGTATGGTAGGAGACCCAGGAAGACCCCACTTCTTACCCCGAGACATAAAAAAGCCAGGCGGGAGTTTGCCAAAACTTACCTGAAAAAGCCTAAAATGTTTTCGAAGAATGTTCTCTGGTCAGATGAGACAAAAGTAGAGCTTTTTGGGCAAAGTCATCAACATAGAGTTTCCAGGAGAAAAAAAGAGGCATTCAAAGAAAAGAACAAGGTCCCTACAGTCAAACATGGCGGAGGTTCCCTGATGTTTTGGGGTTGCTTTGCTGCCTCTGGCACTGGACTGCTTGACTGTGTGTATGGCATTATGAAGTCTGAAGACTACCAACAAATTTTGCAGCATAATGTAGGGCCCAGTGTGAGAAAGCTGGGACTCCCTCAGATGTCATGGGTCTTCCAGCAGGACAATGACCCAAAACACACTTCAAAAAGCACTAGAAAATGGTTTGAGAGAAAGCACTGGAGACTTCTAAGGTGGCCAGCAATTAGTCCAGACCTGAATACCATAGAACACCTGTGGAAAGATCTAAAAATGGCAGTTTGGAGAAGGCACCCTTCAAATATCAGGGACCTGGAGCAGTTTGCCAAAGAAGAATGGTCTAAACTTCCAGCAGAGCATTGTAAGAATCTCATTGATGGCTACCAGAAGTGGTTGGTCACAGTTATTTTGGCTAAAGGTTGTGCAACCAAGTATTAGGCTGAGGGTCCCAATACTTTTGTCTGGCCCATTTTTGGAGTTTTGCGTGAAATGATCAATGTTTTGCTTTTTGCTTCATTCTCTTTTGTGTTTTTTCATTTAAGACAAATTAAATGAAGATAATAATACCAAAGAATTTGTGTTTGCAATCATTTTCAGGAAGACAATGAGTATTATCTGACAGAATTGCAGGGGTGTCAATACTTTTGGCCATGACTGTATATGACATCTGTGTCTAAGAATTTTGCATCTATATGACATCCATGTCTCTGTATTTTGCATCTGTATGACATTGCGTCTCTGTATTTTGCATCTGTATGACATTGCGTCTCTGTATTTTGCATCTGTATGACATCGTGTCTCTGTATTTTGCATCTGTATGACATCCGTGTCTCTGTATTTTGCATCTGTATGACATCCGTGACTCTGTATTTTGCATCTGTATGACATCCATGTCTCCGTATTTTACATCTATATGGCATCGTGTCTCTTTACATTGCTTCTACTGTATATGACAGTAATGGATAGAGACGTCTCCATTACTAAGCCATGGGCTTGATGTCACCCGAAAGGTCATATTAACCCCACAAATATTACCCCACTTGCCACCGCTACAGGGCAAGTGGGAAGATCTGGGCGAAACACCAAAAAAGCTGCATCTAATAGATGTTCCTTTTCTGGGCAGCTGCGGGCTGCTGTTTTTAGGCTGAGGGGCCTATATCAATGGCCCCTTACCAGCCTGAGAATAGCAGCCCCTAGCTGTGAGCTGGTTGTCAAAAATGGGGGGGACCCCATATCGTTTTTTTTTAAATTATTAAATATTAAAAAAACAGCATGGGGATCCCTCTATTCTTGATAACCAACCTTGCAGAAGCTGACAGCTTAGGGTTGTAGCCCTCAGCTGTGAGTTTTGTCTGGTTTGTTAATAAAATAAGGGGGAACCCACGTTGGTTTTTTTTAATTCATTTATTTCCTAATGATCGCAGCCAACGGCTGTGGAATACCCCGGTCATCCACATCTAGTGTCACTGTTATTAGCGGCAGCAGGTGTGGGATGATGGGGGTAACAGACCCAAAAGCCCCCACCTGCTGTCGTTCGGACTTTAATATAACACTCATCATTCTCCTCTGCTCGCCAGCAGAGCAGGGGAGAATGATGACATCCGGCTTCAGCACCAGCCGCCGGGAAAGATCGCTTACTGTAGCGCTTCTTCCCCGGCGGCTGTCCGTGTGGTACTGATGCGGCACACAGGTGGCATACGGTTGCCACATGTGTGCCACATGTAGAACACACACTCGAAATATACGGATGTCTGAAACCAGCCTTACAGACACTAAATCCACAAAAAAACACAGACATGTGAACAGCTCCATAGATTATAAGACTGTGTTCCCTCAAGTAGCTTTTGTTGGGTTTTTTGACACTGCGTGTTTTTGCTACTTTAAAACCACTGCATCTTACAGTTCCAGCAAAGTGGATGGGATTTATAGAAGCCTCATGTCCCTGTGCTATTTTTTAACTCAGCGCAAACTGACGCTCGGTGTGTGTTTCGAATCCGCAGCATGTCAGTTTCTCTTGTGGTGTGCTGCATTTTCTGTGCAGATTTTCCCCATGGACCTGCATTACATGTGGAAAATCCGCAGCTAGAAAATGCACATACTTTTAGTGTGTTTCTACGGCAGAAAGGCTTCAAAAACGCATGTAATCCAAACCTATATCAATAAAGTTTTCTCAAAGCCAAGAACCAGGAAGTTTCGAAAACACAGCAACTTTATTTAAAGCCTGACACTCCAAAAAGAGACAAAAATGCAGCTTCAATAACGTGATAAAAATGCAACGAAAAAAGCAAATAGCCAAATTTCATTAATTTTGGAGAAATTCTGCAGCGGCGAAAACTCATCAGAAGCTCATCTTTGGAACGTAACGTGGGATGGGTACATCTGCTGTCCATGAAAAATACCGGCAAAATGGATGTCTGAATGGGGCTTTAGACTGTCCTAATGAGGCAATTTAAAAGGTTTTTAAAACTTTTTTTTTTTTTAAGCTTGATATGGATTTCATATAATTATTGCATTGTGTTTGAAAGAGAAAATACCCTAGGGATCATAGATTACATTTTTTATAAATGATTTTTTTCCAGTCCATTAATACTTTGAACACCATAATGAATTAAATGTATATGGAGTCCACCTATTAATACAGATTTTGTTTACAGATTTTTCTGTGTGTCAAATGTGAACAAGACCTAGAACGCCTTCCCGCTGCTGGCAGGAGAGATAACTCCATAGGAGAAGTGCATTAAAACATCAGGCCTTTTTCCCATTAGGAGCTAATCTTGCATCTGATATTGAGCTCATAATGAAGGCCGTTTTATCTGGATAAGAGGGGCATAATTGAAAGACAACGTATTTCGTTAACCTCTACGTGCGACACTAATGCAACTATTGATCAATTGAATTTGTTTGCAAATTAGAGTACAGGTCTGATGAAGAGCGCCTTTAGTCATATCCATTTTTAATATATACATCAGGCACTTTCTGCTTGCTTGTCTTATTTAAATTTCCTTCATTATGACGGGGGGAGGGGGGAACTTTCCATATGTACCCAACTATAATGAGAAATCGATATGCAGCGTCTTTAGCTAATGCAGACTTACAGTCGTTTTAGTCGCTCAGTTTTCTGTATAATTATCTTTTATATAATAGTGCCAAAGCTGTCATGCTTCAGCGGCTGATATCTTCCCTGGAAAAAGGCCAGCAGAGCATTTTAGTGCTGCAAGTCACTGGTCTTCCCAATAAAAAAGAAAGGTTATAGGGTTAGGTGACCTGTCCCACCATTAATCCACGACCTTTTCTTTTACTCCACTCGACACACCGTATTAGGGACCTGTTATTAAAGTTTTAAAGTATAAAAGTACAATATTGAAAGTGGAATCTTTAATTCTAGAAATGGAAATTAAATGCATATTATATTAACTACTCCTTTGTCTCATGTATTAAAGGGCTGACATGAAAATGGCACATGAAATCAATGCAATATTATAAATTGGAATGGCGTATATACATATACAGTATATATATATAATTTCTTGTATCATTAATAGTAAAAAAAGCAGTTAAAACATACATTGGTATAACTGAATCAGAATCCACTACTCTGAATGTCAGCTTGGTACCATCTCTAGTAGTTTGAAAGCGCCCAGACTCCCTCTACTGGTTACTTTTTGTACAGCCGTGTCTAAAACAAAAAACATTGCAAAAAAAGCATCTCGCTTACAAACCTATTGTTAAAGTGACAACACTAAATCTAAAATCGCTAAATCTAACCTCTTTTGATAATAGTGAAATATATTGCCTATTATATTATTAGATCATTACATCGAACTTAATGGCATGAATGCAAACAGATGTTTACACTTTGTAACATAGGATTTCTTAAACTTTGCTTTCTGACAGGAGAGTATCAACTCTTGGGAAATTCAAATTCCCCATTTTTGGCACATTTTTCAAAAATGTTTTACTCACGGTGAATAAAGTACTTCAATTGCGCTGGAAAAATGTGTTTAACACCCTGAGGTCTCCTAAGGCTGCCGTGACACTAGCAGTATTTGGTCAGCGTTTTACATCAGTATTTGGAAGCCAAAACCAGGAGTGGAACAATTAGGCCGGGGTCACACTAGACCGTAATACGGACGAGTGCAATGCGCTAAAATATCGCATAGCACTCGTCCCAATGTTAAACTATGGGGCAGCTCCCATCATCCGATATTTTCTCGGCCGTATTCAGGATCCGAGTGAAATCGCAGCATGCTGCGATTGTCAGCGTATCTCGGCCGAGAATCGCCAATGCAAGTCTATGGGTGCGAGAAAAAATCGGATTACATACGGACCATGCGTGTGCATTGCGAGAAATACGGAAGACTTCTCCAGGTGACAGGAAATTGAATCATCCATTATCAGGAAGCTTTGGCATGCTAATTTCTGGCCCACGCTGGATTGCAAACCAGGAAGCACGCCTCCACGGAGTGCACTGTGTAGCAGCATGGCTAGGCACATAAATGTGGAGATGCTCATTGCTCTGGTCCATGATAGACCCGAATTATGGGACCAACGCGACGCACATTATGCGGACCGTGCACGTAAAGACGCAGCATGGAGGTCAATATGTCGCCACATGTTCCCCGATTTTGATGATCGACCTCAAGAGGTTCAGCAAGAAATTTGTAAGTACCATCCTTTATGCAAAAATGGGTTTTTATATTGGGTTCATGATAAAAATAAGCATGAACACATCATATGTGGTGTCTTTATGATTGAAGTAAATGATCCATGCTCTTGGTTGAAGATGCAAAAACATTACCAAGACACACAAATTTTGATGAAATTTAATAGCTATTGTCCTTTAATATATTCCCCAAGGAATTTTATGTCCCCCTCGGCTCCTGGGCCCGTGTGGGATTGCAAACCCTGTTTGAGTTATGTGCGTGATTTTTATATACCAAAAATGTTGTATCTTTGCAGTCAATGATGTCACTAGACGCTGGCAGAGTTTCCGGGACCAATACCGGCGTGAACGACAACTTTCTGGGCGGAGTGGTGATGCAGCCACCAAAAAAAGGAAATACCTTTATTTTGATCGCCTTAATTTTCTGGCACCGGTGATGGAGCTCAGACCATAAGTGCATGCATGTCTCAAAAAATGTGACACATCTTATTACGTGAATATGTATGTTTTTTATCTAAATAAAAATCTTTTGTGAAATACAGAACAGAGTCAAATCTGACAGAAAGGGAGACTGCATCTGACTCTGAGTTCGTGATTGACCCTGTTGGTGAAGAGGCAGAAATGGCTGGACCATCTGGGCAAACAACAGGCAGCAACCAACCACCACCACCACAAACAGCAGCAGCATCTTCTGCCACACTGGAGGCAAATCCAGAGGTGGAGGAAGGAGCCCAGAGCAGCAGTCCAACCTTGGCTCTGGATACCTCACCACAGCCTAATACCAGACCAATCCGTGGTCGGCGCAGAAGGGTGGTTTCGAACATTGGCACCAGGAGGCAAGTGGATACAGGGGTGTTGGACTATTTGTCCAGAGCTGCCCATGACGATGGGGAGGAAGCTTACTTCCGCAGTCTTGCCCGCTATTTACGGCCCATTCCACGCTCGCTCTGGCTGCAGACCAGAGGTTGTATCCAAATATTGATAGATGCAGCCACACCCCCAAACAACCCCACTGATATTTTTAATTATGTTGAACGGTGGCAAATGTCAGCTACCAACCTTCTTGCGGTGCAAGACCTTCCACAGGACCAATCACAAACTGTCGCAGCACCACCCCCACAACCTATAGCTCCACAACATCAGCATGCCCAAAGCACCCAACAACCCCAAAACAGGGCAATTTATGATTATCCTGCAACTGCCCAATATGACCACTTGAACAGACACATGTTTGGAGGCTGGTCCCAACATGTGTCTGCTCGACATGGCCATATTGGGGGGTCTGACCAAATGGGACAAGCCGGTACCCAGGACTTGATGCCCTTCTACCCTCAACATCAAGTGTTAAGTCAGACACATGATCGGAACTTGCCACAACAACCTCAATTTAGATCAACACTAACACAGGTTGACAGTCTGGTTGGTCAACCATCCAGGCAAAGTTCTGCACATGCTGGACACCCGCCATCACCATCACCACCCCCAACCTACCAGAACCTGTAATTTTGTTTCCATTTTGTTGGCCTGTCATTTTGGCTGTTGTATGGCCTAAGTTTTATTTTTCCTTGGCATGGAAATCTGTCTTGCTCATATGGCTCTAATTACATATGCTGATAATATGTTTGGAGAATATGTATATACTAGATTGTGGCCCGATTCTAACGCATCGGGTATTCTAGAATATGCATGTCTCCGTAGTATATGGACAATGATGATTCCAGAATTTGCGGCAGACTGTGCCCATCGCTGATTGGTTGAGGCAACCTTTATGACATCATCGTCGCCATGGCAACCATTATGACATCTACGTCGATACTGTGCCCATAGCTGAATCAGAAACGCGGGATTTCTACGTCCTTTATGACATCATCATCGCTGTGCCCATCGCTGATTAGTCGAGGCCTGGTGGCCTCGACCAATCAGAGACGTGGGATTTCCAGGACAGACAGACAGACAGATAGATGGAAAAACCCTTAGACAATTATATATATAGACTAGATCGTGGCCCGATTCTAATGCATCGGGTATTCTAGAATATGCATGTTCCCGTAGTATATGGACAATGATGATTCCAGAATTCGCGGCAGACTGTGCCCGTCGCTGATTGGTCGAGGCAACCTTTATGACATCATCGTCGCCATGGCAACCATTATGACATCTACGTCGATACTGTGCCCGTCGCTGAATCAGAAACGTGAGATGTCTACGTCCTTTATGACATCATCGTCGCTGTGCCCGTTGCTGATTGGTCGAGACGCGGGATTTCTATGTCGATGCTGTGTCGGTCTCTGATTGGTCGAGGCCTGGCGGCCTCGACCAATCAGAGACGCGGGATTTCCAGGACAGACAGACAGAAAGACAGACAGACAGAAAGACAGACAGACGGAAAAACCCTTAGACAATTATATATATAGATATACTATGAGCAGTAAAAATTTGTTCAAAAATTGGAGTGTTATGTATTGGTCAAACTACGTACATGATTTGTCAACTTCACACACTTAGCTAAGTTCTGGTTGAGATACATAATACACAATTGCATCCGGAAAATTAGGGTATTTATTAACTTACAATCTAACTTAACTTTACTGCAAAACAGCATTGTCTTGCCAAACAGTCGATCCCTCTGGTGACACAAAATAATTTGTTAAAACATCACGAACTTTTAGGCCAGAGGGCTGACGATGTGAAGGAAGAACACGTGTTGTTGTCAAGACAGTATTTGCAGAATCAACTTCATCAGCAGCAGATGATGGGCAATCATGGTATCTTGCAAAGTTGTGAAGAACAACACATGCTTTTATCTTGCTATTTACATTGCCTTCACTCAGTTGGATTGCTGACTGAAGTACCCGCCATTTTGCACTGAGAATGCCGAATGAACACTCGACCAGACGGCGGGCACGGGAAAGACGCAAATTAAAAATTCTGCGCTGGTAGTCCAGGCCTCTTCGTGGATTGGGCCTCATGACGTTCCATGATAATTGAAACGCCTCATCTGCTACCATCATGTAAGGCACCGCATCCAAATTAGCACCTGGTATGTGACTTGGGGGTGGGAGATCCAATTCATTGTTGCGCAGCCGCCGACCCATAATGGAAGAACTGAAGACTCTAGAGTCTCCAGTTCTCCCATAGGCCCCAATATCTACAATTATAAACCTGCAGTTGCTGTCGACTAGGGCCAACAGCACTACAGAGAAAAACTGTTTATAATTATAGAATTGGGTCCCTGAACCTGGCGGCTTACGCACACGGATGTGCTTTCCGTCAAGTGCCCCAATACAGTGCGGAAACTGGCAGGTGTCCTGAAATCCTTGAGCAATATTTAACCAGTCTGCCATTTTGGGTTCAGGCATCACCTCTTGATGGAGTCTTCTCCAGATTTCCGTGCATGTATCCCGCACAATACCAGAAATTGTAGATTTGCCCAGTAGAAACTCTAAATGCAGTGCCGCATATGATAGGCCAGTGGCAAGCAAGCTAAAAGAAAAGAGAGTATTGTTTAAAAATATAAAGTGAACACAATACAGTGTTATATTTGCATCATCAAAAATTTAGTCAAAAAGGGCATGCTTAATAAATCATTAAGGACATGCGATGGCTTTCATCTTTGGCAAAATTAAATATTATCTAAGAAGGCCAAATGATGTTGAAGTTACCTAAACATTTAATTAGCTACTTTGAATAAGGGGGAACAACATTAAAGTGTTAAATAATTTGGGACAAAGAGTATTTATACATACCGTAAGGTAAGGATAAGGCGCTCCTCTGCTGAAATAGATTTGCGCATCCTGGTGTCCTTCTTTGTTATCCCTGGTCGCAAAATATCCAACAAAATATCAAAGGTTTGAATCCTCATCCGACAATAGTTGAAGAACTTGTCCGGATTTGACCTCAGAGCAGCATACAGACGGCTGAAATGGCCTTTATTGATCCGTTGGTTTATAAGTGGATGTACCCACATCCGTCTCCGCCTCCTCGGATCTACAATAACTGGGTATGGCTGGCCAAAACGTTGGGAAAGTACCCAGTTGTAAAGCACACGCTCTGTGGTGTTAAAAGTCAGTAGATCAGACATGTTGCTCATCAATCCGAAGTGCACCAACACAAGCAGGGACTCTACTGCATAGATTGGTGTGTGGCACCTGTGTTTAGGGCCATTAAATAATGTTCTTGGTGATGATTTAAATTTTTTCAGGTGGAAAATCCGTTATATGTCCATTTGGCAAGCCTGCGAGAAAATCTCGCCATACGGATGCCATACGGATGTCACACGGATGTCACACGGATCATTTGATGCGAGAAAATCGCATCCTCGCACTGCACACGGATCAATGTTTTGGTTACATTTGTGCGATTCTCGTCCGTCAAAAACGGTCCGTTTTTTTATACGTTGTGTGTGTCCCCGGCCTAAGAGGAAAAGTATAATAGAAACATATGCACCACTTCTGCATTTATCACCCACTCCTGGTTTTGGCTTACAAATGCTGATGTAAAATACTGACCAAATACTGCTAGTGTGACGATAGCTGAAGGGCTCCTTCTCACTTGCGTGAAATATGGCCGAGTCTCGCAGGTTAAAACCCGGCTCTGCCGCCGGCACTTGGGAGCGGAGCGTGCAGCTCCATGTATTGCTGTGCAGTTGCACGCTCCGCTCTGGAGTGCCCGCGGCAGAGCCGAGTTTTCTACGAGACTCGGTCGTATTTCACGCAAGTGAGTATGAGCCCTAAGACTGTATACAGTACAACCCCTTTTATTCTGTTTAAAGGAAAAACAGCTGCAGTAATTCTTATATGACCTCACAGTAGAAACAGATAAAAACCTGTAAATAATCAATAGCCCACTGACAAACTTTTCATGTTTTTAAATGAAGAAAAAAATTGTCCAAAAATCATCTCTCTTAGGCTAGTTTCACATTTGCGTCTATGTGCGCAGCATATCATCCGCAAACGCATGCAAAAACACATGCTAACGCAGCATCTTTTATCCGCATCAGCTTACGCAAGACAGCAAAAAAAGCAGCATTGGCATGCGATTGCATTCGTTTTTGCATGCGTTTGTGCTTTTTATGTGCATGCGTTCGATAGGATAATGCTTTTCTAGGAGAATTTTCTTGACACAAGCCACGCCCAATGGGTGTGTCTCATGGGATTTCTGTATATAGACCCTTGTACAGATGAAATCCTCAGATTTTGCGCCTGTATCCAGCGTCAAGATGGATCTTCGCATGGAGAGTTTCTATCGGAATCTGGATTTGGATGTCAACGTGATTCTTACCTTTGCAGTAGTTTGTGAACAAGAAAGGAAAAGAAAAAGACTGAGAAGACGTCCTTGTAGATTCTGGCAACACCCCATTGGTGAAGTCCGACAGAGCCGTGGAGCCTACCACTCCTTATTCAGTGAGCTCCGTGAAAACGCGGAGAAATATTTTGAGTACACAAGGATGTATAAAGAGAGCTTCAGGGATTTGCTGCTTCGTGTACAAGGAGCTATCAGCAGCCAGAGAACACTGCGACGTAGAGCAATTACTGCTGAGGAACATCTGCTGGTGACACTAAGGTACGTAATAGTTCAAAAGATACGCCTGTCATAAATATTATTGTTCTGCCATGTACTTAATGTTTTTTCCCTTTCTCTTTTTGGCAGATTCCTGGCTACTGGAGAGAGCTTATCATCGCTCCATTTCCAATTCCGGATTGGAATTTCAACACTTTCTGTGATTGTTGCAGACTCCTGCTGGGCTTTGTGGGACATTCTTCATGAGGAATTTATTCCCCTACCCCCCCACCCCTGAAATCTGGCAGGAAAATGCTGAAAAATAGTGCTCGTGGCGATTGCAGCTGTGGAGATATGTTGCCATGGACATTGAATTTTTTGGACGAGGTAAGGATTCGCAGACATTTAAAAACTCGGACATGTGCAAACGCTTATATGGCAACAATTTTAACTTCCCACTGCCCCGACCTCTTCACAACAGTGAAGGCCCACCAATGCAATTTGTTGTGGTTGGGGATGAGGCCTTTCAGATGTGTGCAAACCTCCTGAAACCATACTCCAGTCAGGACTTGAACCACACAAAAAGAATTATTAACTACCGACTGACAAGGGCACGCAGAACGATTGAGTGTGCCTTTGGTTTGCTGTCAATAAAACACCTCTAGTGAAACACCTGTTCCAAGTATCTTCTACATTACAATACTTAGTTATATAAGGTGATCAACCGGTCACAAGTACATATTCCACTCCCTGTCTCATGCAGATTGGGTTATGTCACCCATTTTTTACACTACACCTCCTCTGTTAGTGCTATGGTAGGTGATGACGGATTAGCTCCATTGTCTCTTCAGTCTGCATTAATCTATAGTCCCCCTGAAGAAGCAGCGGTGAAACGCGCGTTTGGGTACCTGTGCGGCGGGTGTTTGGCTTCCATGGGTAAGACATGTTCTTAAATATGCACACTATTGGCACTTTGGTACTGGGACTCATGGGGTTATGGTAACTCTGCCACAAGGCATATATTGTAATATAATGGTTCCCATGATCCTGGGTGTTTTTACCCACGCATATTAGGGTTAAAAATTCTTTTGGCTACTCCTCTTTGTATGTATACGTATTACGTTACCCAGCCTTTCACGCATGGTTGCTGGAATATATTCCTCATACTGTTGAGTGCCTCCCTTCATGTGGATTGCTCACCCCTGCCAGTTTGCATTATCGTCCATTAGACCCTTCCAGTGATTTCTTTTCTTTTTGTTGTGTATTGTATGTATCTTTTTTTGTCTAGTTTGTGGTTTGTAGTATAATAAAAGTATTTTGATAGTTACTTGCTGGACATTTGTGATTACTTTTATTTACTAATAGATATGTTATTGTTATACTTTGGGATTTAAAAGCTCTTGGTTTCTTTATGTCTATTTAATTAATCTATAGTCCAATAGATTAATGCAGACTGAAGAGACAATGGAGCTAATCCACCTCATATCTTTACTCACCTGTGTCAGAACTAGTGCAGAAAACCCATGTAGTAAACATGGCGTCAACACAGGTGCAAAAGACTGATGATGACACGACCGCTCATAGTCTGCCAATTCATGGAGGTGTGATTGCTCAGTGTCGTTCTGAGCAGTGGTCTCATCAGTGTTTTTCAACCATGTTTCCTTCAAGGGTTTGCTGCATTCTGATTGCACTAGTGTTGACACCTGGGCAGGTGAGCATTGCTGATCCTGACCCTTTGTGCTGTATTAATTTAGTTTTTTTGGAGGATTTTCAGCCCTCTTTGTGCTTTTGCCACCTTATAGCTCCATGACAGACACAAGGAGCAAAGCTGCAGTGTAAAGCAAAGAAAGAAAAGGAGGAGCAGATTATGTCTGTCATGGAGCTATGAGTTGGCAAAAACACAAAGCTTTACACTGCAGGTTTGCTACTTGAGTGAATACTTCTATAGCGGTGACGGCGCAGTGTGTGTTGACGGCGCACAGTGTGTGCTGACAGCAATGGCACAGTGTGTGTTGACGGCGACGGTGACGAAAGAGACAAAGAGCAAGCAGTGATAGGGGAAAAAAACACAAATTTATTAGCTTTTACGAGACAATGAGGGCGAAATGTTATGGACTGGGGGGGGGGTAGAGCTGGGATGATAGGCTAGGTGAGGATGATGAAGGGGCTCCAGGGGATGGGCCCACTAAATGTGTTGGGTCTGGGAGGACAGGGATGGAAGTAGACACATTAGGAGTGGAAGCATGGGACGGGAAAGACACATTGGAAGGGAGAGAAAAACTGGACAACAAAGACACATTGGGAGGTGAGGGTGGAGGCAGTTGGACAGTTCTGGTGCCATGACTCTTTTTTTATTTCTGTCCTGTCTTAGGTGGCTGCCTTCTTTTTTTTGTGCCTCCCTGGGAAGGTGGGAGTGGTGGGTTCAGCAGGTCGAACAGGATCTGGACCTGGCCTGGTGGTGGCGGTAGACAGCCATGCAGGATCTGGACATGGCATGGTGGTGGCAGTGGACAGCCGTGCAGGAGCAGGACCCAGCATAGTGGTGGCGGTATAGTGGTGTTCAGCAGGACTGGGCATGGTGGTGGCCGTACAGTGGTATGCAGCAGAACTCGGTAACGAACTGAAGTGGGATAGTGGTGGCACAAGCAGAAATGCCACGTGCGGCTGCTGGAAGTACCGAGGCTGCTGGAAGTACCGAGTCTGCTGTATAGCCTGAACATAAGCAGCATTGCAGGCCTGCATCACATTAAGTTGGAGTTCAGGCATAAAGTGTTCCAACATGCTCTATCGCATAAAAAAATGTTGTGTCGGTCTCTGAAGGTCGGCTTCCAGGTAGTCAAGGCATCGGTTGACATGGGCAAAACCACTTTCCAGTCTATCTCTGAGCACCTTCAGGCCCTTCTGGAAGACCGAGCTCAAGTGAACAAACTCGGGCATGAGTGACCTGTCCGAGGCCTTCTGCTGCTGGCGGGAAGACTCGAAAAAAAACAGTGGCAGAGGACTGGGACAGGGGAACATCTGAAGGACCAGCTGCCTGTTCTCCAGCCTGTGAAGCCTGCCCGCTTGCTGCATCGCTGGTGGATGATTGGGACTGTTCCGTGGCTGCTCGATGAGGGACCGCTCCAGAGGATGATCCAGGTTCAGCGGTGCTGTTCAAGGTTCTGTGTGGAAAAGAAATGGAAAACATTAATACAAAAATTACAATTGTAAAAGCGCCAACATATCCTGTGGAATAGAAAAATTCAGATTAGGTAATACAACACAATGGAATGCAACACAAAAAAAACTTATGTTCGCTGAGCAAGGACAGGCCTCAGGAAAGACAGCCTTTTAGGATACTTGTATTTCCTGATCCTTGCAGCAGCACCACTGCGAACTTGGGTCTCCTGTCTCAGGTCCTTATTGAAGCGATCCTTCATCGAACGCCAACAGGTTCTGACTTTCTTCACTCTGAAGGGTCAAAAAAGCAAAATTGTTAAACATTGCACTTTAGGCCGGGATCATACAACCGTGTGTGATGCGAGAAACTCGCAGGAGTTTCTCGCATCACACACGGTTGTGTGATCATGGCCTACAGGTTCACTGCCGCTTCAGACCACATTGCAATACTTATGAAAATCCTTTCAGACTTGTGGTGTGACGTTGTACCAGTCATCCATCAGCGATTAGACCACTTCATTCCACAGCAGCCTCCGAGGTCATTGTCGATGAATTCTTCTTCATCCCGTTGTGAAACCTAGAAATGAAAGAAAGACATTAATGTTGTAAAGATAAAAAACTCATAAACAAAAACAATCAACAAGAAAAAAAACAGTCAAGAGTACCAAAAACAGTCAAGAATGACTAAAAACAGTCAAGAATACTTACACGCCGTCTTGCCACTGGAACTTGGGCCTGAGTCTGCTGCTCCTGCTCACCTGCACTGGAATGGTTCTGTAAAGAAAAAAAATATTTTGCCACATGTGTAAATAGTGACAGTGAATACTTACCAATCAGGAGCAAATATACTCACTTCAGTCTCCTGTGCACTCTGTGAGGTCTGCTCTGCACTGGAGGACATGATGAGGAATGCTGCAAGAGAGACAGAAATGATTACAGACTGCAGGGAGAAAAACAGACAGGCAGACATACATTTTGATAGTCAGAGTCTTCCAAAAAGATGCTGCAATGCCTTGCATCGCTTCCAGAGTCTGGAGAGAAATGGACTTCCAGTGCACACACCCTCTTTTAAAAGCTTTGTTTGGGGGATGGCTTAAAACCAGTTCTTGGACCTATTTACTCATAAAAATGCTTGCATACGCAAAAACAAACATACGCCTGTCCATGCATACCAATGTTCCCATAGACTGTAATGCATTTTTTTGAGGCACTACATCTGAAAGCGTCCGCAGGCGTATGGTGGCAGAAATTAGATGCCTCAAAAATGCAACATGTTGCCTTAGACGTGCCCCGACACAAACTGCAAAACGCCGCATGCATGTGCAAACGCTTGTCCCTGCATACACCCTGTTAAAAACATGTACACTGGATGCATGTGGATATATGCGGATGAAACGCTGCATTCACAGATGCAAATGTGAAACCAGCCTTAGTCATGCATGATCGTGCAGACCGTCCTGTTCAGAACACTGACTCAACGTAATGGTGTTGCTGTTAGAGGTAACATCTTCCTGCTGTGACTCAGAACAGTGATGTGCCATATATTTCATGATGATCTACACCTTTAGGCTAGGGTCACATTGCGTTAGGGCAGTCCGTTTAGCGCATAGCGCTACGGACTGCGCTAACGCAATGTCCCAAAAGGGATTGCGTTAGCCGATCCCGCTAGCGCAGATCCCCGATCTGCGCTAGTGAGGAACGGACTGCGAACGCTGCAAGCAGCATTCGTGGTCCGTCACTCAAATGACGGCACATCGCTAGCGCACGCCCAATGTGGGCGTGCGCTAGCGATGCTTTCGCCATTACAATCAATGGCGGCGTTAACGGACTACGCTACACCGTGTTATGCCGCGGTGTAACGTAGTCCGTTAAACGGGGTCACATAACGCAATGTGACCCTAGCCTAACACTTACAAATTATAGTAAGTCTGGCACTGCTGCTGGCACCTCTCAGATTACTACACTCATCTTCTATACAGTTGCAGTTATACAAAACATTACTGTCTGGAGTGTTTGTCTATTGCTTTAGGACTTTCTTTTCTTATCTTATTTGCTGAGCTTTGAGATTTGATGTCCTCTCACTATCCTAAAATCACCCCAAAATGACTGCTGTTTTCCCTGCCTGGGCTTTTATACAGGATAGCCCCTCCTGATTGGCTGCTATACCATCTAATGTGATAGATGCAAGGCATTATGCAGAAGTCTGCAGTTTGCACCTAGGGTAATGTCAGTTTTTTGTAACTTATGCAATGTTTTGCAATGTGTGAAGAGGCGGCAGCCATTTTTTGCCTATTCATGCAAGATGAAATGCAATTTTTGTAATTTTTCCAGGACCTGTGAATTTGATAAAATTTTTATCAAATCCATTCAATCATACTTCCGGCCCTACAATGGAGCTATGTAAGGAGCTATCTCCATAAAATTGCAAGCCTAGATGTGATTGTAAACCCATGTGCACAAGGGTTTTTTAAGCAGTTGGTGGTCAGCATCAGCTCCAAAATTCTGCTGAAAAACAATGTTTGTAAAACTGTTCGGCCATGTTCACACCATCCTTTTTTTAATGCGGAACCGCCGCGATTTTCCCGCTGCGGGTCCGCAGCTGTTTTCCATGCAGGGTACATTACAATGTACCCTATGGAAAACAGGAACTGCTGTGCCCACATTTCGGAAAATCCCCAAAAAAGCCGCGCTGAATAGCTGCAGTAAAAAAGAAGTACCGTGTCACTTCTTTTTGCGGAACTGCATTGTGAGGTCAAACCCGCAGTAAAACCCGCAGACGAAAAAAATATCTGCGGGTTTTCTGCGGTTTGTGGTGCAGAACCGCTGCAGTGTGGCTGCCCCCCGTGCTCCAATCCCACCCCCCATGCTCCGATGCCACCCCCCGTGATCCGACGCCCCCCCGTGCCCTAATCTCCCCCCCTTATACTTACCGGGCCTCCCGGTGTCCGTCCGGCCGTCTTCTCCCTGGGCGCTGCCATCTTCCAAAATGGCGGACGCATGCGCAGTGCGCCCGCCGAATCTGCCGGCCGGCAGATTCGTTCCAGGCACATTTTGATCACTGTGATAACCTCACAGTGATCAAAATAAAAAAAGGTAAATGCCCCCCCTCCCCTTTATCATCCCCATAGGTAGTAACAATAATAAAATTATTATTATTATTATTTATTTATATAGCACCATTGATTCCATGGTGCTGTACATGAGAAGGGGTTACATACAAGTTACAAATATCACATACAGTAAACAAACTAACAATGACGGACTGATACAGAGGGGCGAGGACCCTGCCCTTGCGGGCTTACATTCTACAGGATTATGGGGAAGGAGACAGTAGGTTGAGGGTTGCAGGAGCTCCGGTGTTGGTGAGGCGGCAGCTCCGGTGTTGGTGAGGTGGTAGCTCCGGTGTTGGTGAGGCGGTAGCTCCGGTGTTGGTGAGGCGGTAGCTCCGGTGTTGGTGAGGCGGTAGCTCCGGTGTTGGTGAGGCAGCAGCGGTGTGAGTGCAAGCTGTAGGCTTTCCTGAAGAGATGAGTTTTCAGGTTCCGTCTGAAGGATCCGACTGTGGTTGATAGTCGGACGTGTTGGGGCAGAGAGTTCCAGAGGATGGGGGATATTCGGGAGAAGTCTTGGAGGCGATTGGATGAGGAGCGAATAAGTGTGGAGGAGAGAAGGAGGTCTTGGGAGGACCGGAGATCACGTGAGGGAAGATATCGAGAAATTAGTTCAGAGATATATGGAGGAGACAGGTTGTGGATGGCTTTGTAGGTCAGTATTAGCAATTTGAACTGGATACGCTGAGGGAATGGGAGCCAGTGAAGAGATTTGCAGAGGGGGGAAGCGGAGGAGTAGCGAGGAGAGAGATGGATTAGTGGGGCAGCAGAGTTAAGGATGGACTGGAGAGGTGCAAGGGTGTTAGCAGGGAGGCCACAGAAAAGGATGTTGCAGTAGTTAAGGCGGGAAATGATGAGGCCGTGCACAAGCATTCTAGTAGATTGGGGGTTGAGGAAAGGATGGATCCTGGAGATATTTTTGAGCTGGAGGCGACAGGAGGTGGAAAGAGCTTGGATGTGTGGTTTGAAGGACAGCGCAGAGTCGAAGGTTACTCCGAGGCAGCGGACTTCGGGTACAGGGGAAAGCATGATGTCATTGACTGCAATAGATAGGACAAGTAAGGAAGATTTGTGGGATGGAGGAAAGATGATGAGTTCAGATTTGTCCACATTGAGTTTGAGGAAGCGAGAGGAGAAGAAGGAGGATATGGCTGATAGGCACTCTGGGATTCTGGACAGCAGAGCGGTGACGTCTGGGCCAGAGAGGTAGGTCTGAGTGTCGTCAGCATAGAGGTGGTACTGGAATCCATGGGACTTTATGAGTTGTCCCAAGCCAAGTGTATAGATTGAGAAGAGTAGGGGTCCTAGAACAGAGCCTTGGGGGACTCCAACAGAGAGAGGGTGGGATGAGGAGGTAGTATGGGAGTGGGAGACGCTGAATGTGCGGTTGGAAAGGTACGAGGCGGTCCAGGATAGGGCGAGGTCTTTGATGCCAAAGGAGGAGAGCATCTGCAGTAGGAGGCAGTGGTCAACTGTGTCGAAAGCAGAGGACAGGTCTAGAAGGAGGAGTACAGAGTATTGTCCAGTAGCTTTGGCGGTAAGTAGGTCGTTAGTGATTTTGGTCAGGGCAGTCTCAGTTGAGTGATGGGGGCGGAAACCAGATTGTAGATTGTCGTACAACAAGTTAGATGAGAGGTGGGAGGAGAGTTCAGCATGGACGTGCTGCTCCAGGAGTTTGGAAGCAAATGGGAGCAGCGATATTGGGCGATAGCTGGACATAGCAGTTGGATCGAGGGTTGGCTTTTTAAGGATAGGCGTGATTGTGGCATGTTTGAGGGGAGGTGCCAGAAGTTAGTGATAGGTTGAAGAGGTGGGTTAGGGATGGGATAAGTGTGGTGGTGAGGTTGGGGAGGAGGTGGGATGGGATGGGGTCGAGCGCACAGGTGGTGAGGTGGGATTTGGAGAGGAGACAATTAAGTCCCCCTTCAGTGATGTTGGATAGGGAGGTTATGGGGTTTGGGCATTGGTCTGGTATACAAAGGGGTTGTGGTGGTTGAACAATAAAGTCTTGCCTTGTCTGGTCGATCTTATTTTTAAAGTGTGTGGCAAAGTCCTCAGCAGAGATGAGGGAGGTTGGAGGGGGCAGTGGGGGGCGGAGGAGGGAGTTAAATGTTTTGAATAACTGTTTGGGGTTGTGGGATAGGGAAGATATGAGGGTTGTGAAGTAGGCCTGTTTAGAGGTGAGTGCAGATTTAAAAGCGAGTGTTGCTTGTTTGAATACAGTGAAGTCGTCTTGCAAGTGTGTTCTCTTCCAACGCCGCTCCGCAACCCTGGACACTTGCCTTAGCTTTTTGGTGGTGTTATTATGCCAAGGTTGTCTATTGATACGTCGCGCTCTGCCATGGACGAGAGGGGCAACCGTGTCAATAGCTGATGCGAGAGTGGCATTGTAGAAAGCAGCGGCACTGTCTGTGTCGTGGAGTGAGGATATGGATGCCAGTGGTAGGATGGACGAAGGATATAGTACACCGCACACTCTATGTGTATATTTGCAAAGTAGTGGAGAATTTATTTACAAGTGGAACTGTGTTACATGAAAAAGTGACCAGAGGTAATTATAATGACGTTTCGGCCCTACCAGGGCCTTAATCATACAATCGCTATAGAAAGAAAAATAAAAAACAAAAACAAAAATAAACATGCAGTATAAACAATAAATAATATAACTCAACAAAATATATAGAGTTCCCAACCTGGAAAAAATGAAACAAAGGAATGGGTAAAATAAAACGGGGAAAGAACATAGTAACAGTGACTTAGCATGATATACAGTATATGCAGTGCAACACCATGTAAGTTCCCAGATGGGGACATAGTCAGAAGCGAGGTTGCAGGGTAAAGCTAAGATATCAGAAGCCAGTTCATATGACAATCAATATGAAAATTCAATGTACAATTGCATTACCTTAAATGTGCACAGAGAAGAGGAGAGGAGAAGGTCCTTGTAGGTAAAGGCATACACTGCAGAAAAGATATTATAGGCACGTGAGGTTGAGGAGGTACATAGAAGATGAAGTATAATAATGGTATGAGATGTACATTAGATGCCGAGTAATTGTGCGTGTAGTAACGCAAAAGAAGCCCTGAGGTGGGTACTGTGGAGATGAAAGAAATAGCTACGTAAGGGGCATGGAGTAATAATGGGTATCATAATGTAGCGGTGCCGGTGGCAGAGACAGGGGCCAGTAGGGGAGGGTAAGATACCTGCTGAGTGAAGTGGCTAAGCGGCGCTCCCGCGCCCTGCTGCTGGTATGTAGTGTGGCCGGCGCTGTAATGCTTTAAGAGCGCTAGACCGGAAGTAGGACCTGCCGCACCGGAAGTGATGCGGGCGGTCCGGGAGCGCAACTGCGCATGCGCGGCCGGCGATTCAGTGTGTGCCTGGTAACTTAGCAACCCAGGCACTGTGTATGTCAGCGGCTAGTGTCAGACTGGTGCGTCTGTGCGGGCTGTAAGGAGTAGTGGCGTTAGATGCTAGATTAACTCTGGAGCTGCCGAGATGGTCAGGGGGGCCGTGCAAAAAGCAACATAGGTGCTGCGTGTTATAAATAACAGGGGACTCGGGCATAGGTTATAATTATGGCATAGGTGGCACTAGAAGATGAAAAACGGAGGGGTTAGGGAGGCACTAACGCTGCAGGTAATGTGTATGGTGTAGAGCTAAAGTGGGTAGTATATTACTAAAGGGACTCACCGGGTACCTCAATGGATCTGTAAGGGAAAAGGGACATGTTAGTGAACTCCAGTACTTAGATCAGCCAATCTATTTCCCTGTTCAAGCCCCTAGGTGCCAGGGTGTCTAGTGTGTATATCCAATAGGTTTCCCTAGATTTCAATTGTTTGATGTGATTGCCGCCCCGTCTGGGATGGGGTACATGTTCTAGGACCTGAAATTTAAGTTGGGCCACTGTGTGTCTAGCTTTCATAAAATGATCCGGTAGGGGAAGCCAGATTTTATTACACCTAATGGTAGATTTGTGGCTCGCGATTCTATCTCGTATGTGTTGCGTGGTTTCGCCTACGTAAAGTAGTCCGCATGGGCACTTGATGACGTAGACTACAAAATTTGTGTCGCACGTAAAAAACCACGGATAGGATAAGATTTACCAGTCCTTGGGTGTGTCACATTGTCCGATTTTATCACGTTAGAACAGGCGGCACAGTTCAAGCATGGGAAGGTCCCATTGCGGCGTGAGCTTAGGAATTGCTGTGTAGGTACACGATGCGTGCTACCCATATCCGCCCTGACAATTTGGTCACGGATATTGGGAGGTCTCCTTGTGCTCATAAGCGCGGGTACCCTGAAGGATGGGATTTCTGGATGAGCTCTGCCCAGGAGGGGCCAGTGTTTTTTTGTTACTGAATACACCTTGGTCATGAACGGATGGTGAGTGTGTACGAACGGTATCCTTTCCTGGGGTTGACGTGGTGTGGGACTCGGTGGATTAGAAGCTCTATTAAGTTCTTGTGTTAAGAGGGTCAGGGGGTAGCTCCTGTCGCTGAACTTCTGTGCCATGGTTGTGAGTCGGATTTGTCGCGTCTCAGGGTCCGTGACGATGCGGGAAACTCTTTTGAATTGAGACCTAGGTAGACTGTTTTTGGTAGTGGTTGGATGGCAGCTGGAGTAAAGTAACAAACTATTGCAATCCGTGGGTTTTGTGTAGAGGTCCGTTTTTAGGAGTCCATTGGTATCTTTTAGTACCAGGGTGTCTAGGAAAGCTATTTGTGCTTCATGGGTATGGATGGTAAACTTAAGCTCTTGGAAAGTAGTATTAAGGGTAGAGTAAAATGTATCAAGGGTATTGAATGACCCTGTCCAAATCAGGAAGATATCATCTATGTACCTGCAGTAATCTAGGACATGTTGAGAAAAAAGCTCATGGGTGTAGACGTGATGTGATTCGAAGTGATCCATGTACGCATTGGCGTAAGCCGGGGCCACATTCGAGCCCATGGCGGTCCCGCATACTTGGGCATAATAGGTGTCCTCATAAAGGAAGTAATTTTCAAATAGAACCATATGTAAGAGTTCAAGACAGAAGGATATGGCATTCCGAGACATGTCAGTTTGTTCCAGGAGCTCCCTGGTGGCACGTATGCCCTTCTCGTGGGTTATGGAGGTGTATAAACTGTTAACGTCCATGGTGACGAGGATACTCTGGGAGATGACCCATGCCTTCTGTAAAAAAACAACAATATCCCATACCTCTCCGCCGGTACAGTCATGTCCCAAGCTGTAAATCCACCAGAAGGGGTTAAATAATTTTACATCCAGGAGCCTGCTAATGCAGCTGTGCAGCTGTAAAAACTGGGGAATGAATGGAAAGCAGGGGAACGTAGCTACCTAGACTTGCGGTGCTGCGCCACGGCTGGCATAACCTCATATGAACTCGAGCGTGTGATTTTTTGAGAGTATTTTTGGCCCTTTTTCCTGCACTCTGCGGTCCAGCTCACCCCAAACCATCTCGATTGGGTTCAGGTCTTGTGACTGTGGAGGCCAGGTCATCTGGCGTAGCACCCCATCACTTTCCTTCTTGGTCCAATAGCCCTTACACAGCCTGGGGGTGTGTTTGAGGTCATTGTCCTGTTGAAAAATAAATGATGGTCCAACTAAACGCAAACTGGATGGAATAGCATGCCGCTGTGAGATGCTGTGGTAGCCATGCTGGTTCAGTATACCTTCAATTATGAATAAATCCCAAACAGTGTCACCAGCAAAGCACCCCTACACCATCACCCCTCCTCCTCCATGCTTCACGGTGGAAACCAGGCATGTAGAGTCCATCCGTTCACCTTTTCTGCATCGCACAAAGACACGGTGGTTGGAACCAAAGATCTCAAAGTTGGGCTCATCAGACCAAAGCACAAATTTCCACTGGTCTAATGTCCACTCCTTGTGTTATTTAGCCCAAACAAGTCTCTTCTGCTTGTTGCCTGTCCTTAGCAGTGGTTTCCTAGCAGCTATTTTGCCATGAAGGCCTGCTGCACAAAGTCTCCTCTTAACAGTTGTTGTAGAGATGTGTCTGCTGCTAGAACTCTGTGTGGCATTGACCTGGTCTCTAATCTGAGCTGCTGTTAACCTGCGATTTCTGAGGCTGGTGACTTGGATAAACTTATCCTCAGAAGCAGAGGTGACTCTTGGTCTTCCTTTCCTGAGGCGGTCCTCATGTGAGCCAGTTTTTTTGTAGCGCTTTTTGGTTTTTGCCACTGCACTTGGGGACACTTTCAAAGTTTTCCCAATTTTTCGGACTGACTGACCTTCATTTCTTAAAGTAATGATGGCCACTCGATTTTCTTTATTTAGCTGCTTTTTTCTTGCCATAATACAAATTCTAACAGTCTATTCAGTAGGACTATCAGCCGTGTATCCACAAGACTTCTGCACAACACAACTGTTGGTCCCAAGACCATTTATAAGGCCAGAAATCCCACTAATTAAACCTGACAGGGCACACCTGTGAAGTGAAAACCATTCACGGTGACTACCTCTTGAAGCGCATCAAGAGAATGCCAAGATTGTGCAAAGCAGTCATCAAAGCACAAGGTGGCTACTTTGAAGAACCTAGCATATAAGACATATTTTCAGTTGTTTCACACTTTTTTGTTAAGTATATAATTCCACACATGTTAATTCATAGTGTGCCTTCAGTGTGAATGTACAATTTTCATAGTCATGAAAATACAGAAAAATCTTTAAATGAGAAAGTGTGTCCAAACTTTTGGTCTGTACTGTGTGTGTGTGTATATATATATATATATATATATATATTCCTATACTATGTGTAGACATTTGTTCGATCTATTCTATTCTAACCTGTCAGTGTGATTTTACTGTACCTGAATTGCCGGCTTTTCTATAGAACACCGCTGCGTATTTCTCGCAAGTCACACTGTTGGTCCATGTGTAATCCATATTTTTCTCGCCCCCATAGACTTTCATTGGTGAATTTTTTGCGCAATACGCTGACAAACGCAGCATGATTTTCTACGCCCGTAAAATACTGCTACGAAATATACGGCAGATAGGAGCTGCACCACAGCGAAACATTGGTCCGTGTGCAATGCGTTGTTTTTGCGCCTCTCATACGTCCGTAAAACTCTCTAGTGTGACCCCGGCCTTAGCCTGCAGATATGTGGTTAATCTACAGGTTAACAGCGTTACTATGCTGCCTGGTGCCTGCACGCAGCCAAATGCAGCAAGGAGAAAATTATCTATATTCTCCCCACCAGCATTCGGCATACAGTCATGGGGGCGGGGCCAACACTGATTCAGTTACCACTTTGAGAGTACGTAGCGGCCGATGTGACCACACCCCTGGCTCTGACTGACACTGACTGTACATTGCGGCCGTCTGTCAGTCAGGGCCGGTGGCACGGTTACAGCGGCCGCTCTGTATACTCAGATTGGTGACTGAACAGGCCCTGCCTCCGCCCCTATGACTGAATACCAAATGCTGGATGGGAGATTAAGATCATCTTCTCCCCACTGCATTCAACAGCGTGCAGACGCTGCAAAGAATAATAATGCTGGTAACCTACAGATTAACCCCATATCTGCAGGCTAGCAGCTACCCTCTCCTAGTGTTTCATCACCCATCCCCTGCAGACTGTGAGCCCTCGCGGGCAGGGTCCTCCCTCCTTATGTACCCGTGTGCCTGTTATCTGCTCATGTTTAATGTATTTGTCTATATTTGCCTCGTATTCACATGTAAAGCGCCATGGAATAAATGGCGTTATAAAAATGTATAATAATAATAATAAATTATTGCTGGTGACAGGTTCCCTTTAATTAAAATTTATGAAAAAAATAAGACTAATTCTGACATGGGAAGGGGACTTGCGGACTACAGTTGTATTCATATTTGGCCATAAATCATCTTAAAAGGGGTTGTCTAAGAACGCTAGCCCCTGTCCATGTGTCGGCTAAGACTATATTCACCTGTAGTACTTGTGGACCTTGTAGAGTGCGTCTTACGCTCAGAAACCTATTAAAACAGATCTGTTATCAGATTTAGCATTAGTAATTCAGCAAATAACTTTTAATAAATTTCTAAGATAAAATACTAGAGGCTTGCTTCTTTAAATAAAATAATCAGATACACCCTGATAGATGTTATGACTATAGTGGTAATGGAGACAGGAGCGGACATACCACCTGTGCAGCCGGTGCAACTGCATCAGGGCCTGAAGGTGAAGAGGGGCCCTTGCAGGAAGGGGCATACTGCCCTTAGCGACAGACCATGCCGCCGTTATGGGGCCACTCAGTTAAGATTATGGGCGGGAGTGAAAGGGGCCCGGTGTCATGCAGTATCAGGTCAGTCTCACTCCCCCCCTTAATCAAGTGGATAGCCAGGGCCATGGAGAGAGTGGGGCGCAGACTGCAGGAATTCAAAAGGGGGCATGTTGTGCAGAGAGACACAGTGGCCAATGAACGCTTTCTCCACCAGACTGGTGAGAGCGCGCACTGGCTGCCGTCTCTGCCCTCCTGCATGGCATGTCCTAATGGTGAGTATTCACCTGTAGTCAGGGGGCCCGGACCGCACAGCACACTGGGGACAATAGTGGAGGAAGAGCAGGACTTGCAGTGGGTTTTTGCTTCCTTCGCTGTTCAATTTCCCAGCAGTATCTCAAAAAGTAGAGGTCGGAGGTGGAGAGCTCAATGCATGGGATGGCACGGGACAGCACTGCACCAGGGAGATGATTTCTGTTCTCTCTGCCGTGTCCCCATCCCCCACAAGTGTTTCTGCAGCCCTCTCCAGCTGATCTTTGAACTATGTGGCAGACCTCCTCCATGGCTGAACATCTGATCTCATAGATTAGTATGTGTGTGTTTATGTATGTGTATCTATGTGTGTACATGTGTGTTTATCTGTGTATGTATGTATATGTATGTTCAATATATGTGTGTATATGTATGTACAGTTAAAAACAGAATTTTACATACACTATACAACCCTGGCAAAAATTAAGTGACCACCACATCAAAACCCTGTCATGGGCAACTCAATCTCCAGACCTGAACCCCGTTGAAAACCTCTGGAATGTAATCAGAAGAATGATGGATAGTCACAAGCCATCAAACAAAGAAGAACTGCTTACATTTTTGTGCCAGGAGCAGTGTGAAAGACTGGTGGAAAGCATGAAAGCTGTGATTAAAAATCATGGTTATTCCACAAAATATTGATTTCTGTATTCTTCTTGAGTTAAAACATTAGTATTGTTGTTTCTAAATGATTATGAACTTGTTTTCTTTGCATTATTTGTGGTCTGAAAGCACTGTTTTTTTTTTTAATTTTGACCACTTCTCCTATTCAGAAAAAAAATACAAAATGTATTGCTTGGAAATTCAGAGACATGTTGTCAGTAGTTTACAGAATAATTGAAAAATTTATATTTTACTCAAAAATATACATATAAAGAGAAAATCAGACAAACTGAACATTTTGCAGTGGTCTCTTAATTTTTGCCACAGCTGTATAAATCAGAATAAGTCCATACAAGAGAAAAGTGAACTGCACTAGAGATGATATGAGTCCATAATAGAAGTGAAATGGCATTTTATTTAACGGAATATAATCAGCTATGCAAATGGTTTGTTGTGCTCAGCACAGAAAAAACATGTAAGTCTAAGGCTGCCGTCACACTAGCAGTATTTGGTCAGTATTTTACATCAGTATTTGTAAGCCAAAACCAGGAGTGGGTGATAAATACAGAAGTGGTGCATATGTTTCTATTATACTTTTCCTCTAATTGTTCCACTCCTGGTTTTGGCTTACAAATACTGATGTAAAATACTGCTAGTGTGACGGCAGCCTAAGGGTACCGTCACACTAAGCGACGCTGCAGCGATACCGACAACGATGTCGATCACTGCAGCGTCGCTGTTTGGTCGCTGGAGAGCTGTCACACAGACAGCTCTCCAGCGACCAACGATCCCGAGGTCCCCGGTAACCAAGGTAAATATCGGGTTACTGAGCGCAGGGCCGCGCTTAGTAACCCGATGTTTACCATGGTTACCAGCGTAAACGTTAAAAAAACAAACACTACATACTTACCTTCAGCTGTCTGTCCTCCGGCACTGTGCTTTCCTCTGCACTGTCAGCGCCGGTCAGCCGGAAAGCAGAGCGGTGACGTCACCGCTGTGCTTTCCGGCTGGCCGGCGCTGACACAGGATGCAGGAGGAGTGCAGAGAAGCAGAGCGCCGGGGACAGATAGCTGAAGGTAAGTATGTAGTGTTTGTTTTTTTAACGTTTACGCTGGTAACCAGGGTAAACATCTGGTTATTAAGCGCGGCCCTGCGCTTAGTAACCCGATGTTTACCCTGGTTACCAGTGAAGACATCGATGGATCGGCGTCACACATGCCGATCCAGCGATGTCAGCGGGAAGTCCAGCGATGAAATAAAGTTCTGGACTTTCCTCAGCGACCAACGATCTCCCAGCAGGGGCCTGATCGTTGGTCGCTGTAACACATAACGATTTCCTTAACGATATCGTTGCTACATCACAAAAAGCAATGATATCGTTAACGAAATCGTTATGTGTGACGGTACCTTAAGGCCACATTCACATGTTCAGTATTTGGTCAGTATTTTACCTCAGTATGTGCAAGCCAAAACCAGGAGTGGGTGATAAATACAGAAGTGGTGATGTGTTTCAATTATACTTTTCCTCTGATTGTTCCACTCCTGGTTTTGGCTTACAAATACTGAAGTAAAATACTCACCAAATACTGAACGTTTGAATGTGGCCTAATGCTTGACAAAAGAAAAAAAAAATAATGTGGCACTCACCATATTTGCAGTATTTCTCAAAAATCCTTTATTTCACCAATGGTGCAGGCATTTGAGTGCGGGATTCGGGCTTTTGGAGGAATGCGAGGAGTGCTGGAAAGGACAATGGCAGTTTCCCGTGTTACCGCTTCAACGGGTCCAAGTATGCCCATAAATTTTCAATAGGATTGAGATGAGGCCTTTGTGAGGGCCCCTCCAAAACATTGACTTTGTTATCCTTAAGCCACTTTGTCACCATTTTGGCAGTATGCGTCAAATCATTGTCCGTTTGGAAGACCCATTTTCGCCCAAGCTTTAACATCCTGGCTGATACCTTGAGATGTTGCTTCAGTATTGCGACATAATCTTCTTTTCTCATGATGCCATTTTTTGTGAAGTACACTAATCCCCAGTCTCTGTTACTCCAGCTTCTAGCTCCCAGGTTCCATGAAACATCACAAAATCACAGTTCTTTTCTAACCGTTGAACTTTACTAAACAGCAAGGCATTCTACACATTGGCAGCACAGGGCAACATTTCCTGTCCTTTCCCTGCCTTCCGGGCAGACTCTAGTATCTCTGTCATTTCTCTCTCTTTACTCTAAGCGTTCACTGCCGTAACTCTAGCCAGACTCTGTCCTCTCTGCATTTTCCTTTCCTCTGCCATCTGCAGCATCTTTGGATGGTTCATGTCCCATCTGTACCTTCAGCATCACCAGCTCCCTGTCAGCCCCTTGTTTTTCCTGGGGATGATCCTGTTGAGCTGGTGCCCGACTGCACTATTCTCCAGCCTGGGATCCCTTACTGCCGTCCACAGCTTTACCCCCACAGCCTGTAACTGTCTCAGTGCATGCTTCCTGCCCTTGGGCAGACTGCCCGGGAGTCTGATTCTAAACAGGAAGTCCCTTTCCTATATCTTCCTGCTCTGTGCTGCTCTGCTATGACCCCTCCCCACTGAATAACCCCTTGCTGCCTGTGCCTAAGCTAACATTCTTATCTATCCTATTCTCTATCTTTAATGTGCCCCCCTCTATTCTAACTCGCTATTACTCTATATTAACTTCTATCCCTAATCATAGTAACATAGTAACATAGTAACATAGTTAGTAAGGCCGAAAAAAGACATTTGTCCATCCAGTTCAGCCTATATTCCATCATAATAAATCCCCAGATCTACGTCCTTCTACAGAACCTAATAATTGTATGATACAATATTGTTCTGCTCCAGGAAGACATCCAGGCCTCTCTTGAACCCCTCGACTGAGTTCGCCATCACCACCTCCTCAGGCAAGCAATTCCAGATTCTCACTGCCCTAACAGGTTTTCCCGCTCCATCCAAAGTGCCGAAAATTCGGACCATGGACACGCACCTTTTGGGACTGGAGTTGGGCGTGTCAATAACAGGCAGCTCCTGCACCCATCCAGCATGTAGATAACCACTCGGAGCCAGTCATGTCTACTATTTGTGGCATGTCTGGACGAGTTTCAGTATGTGGCAGGTTAATGTTACTACGTTTTACATTTGTACATTCAACCACAGACTATACACATGCATACACACTCATACACACAAACTTATGCACAGAGATGTATCTAGGTTTTCCAGCACCGAGTACAAAAATTCAGTTTGGCGTCCACCCCCAAGCACATGTGTGATTTGCACACTTACAGTCACTTGTCATTGAGCTGCTCTCCATAATTCAATGTTCGGTGAAAATCTGAGAGAAGCAGGAAAAAGAGCTAGTTGTCACGTGACCGTAAGGCTGTATGCCCACGTTGCATTTTTTATGCGTTTCTGCAGCGTTTTTTTGGTGCAGCAGAAACGCTTAAAATCGCATTCCCATGCAATCCTATGGGATTCAGCAGTTGCTGTGCCCATGCTGCGGATTTTCCCACTGCGGAATTGCATAGCGGTAAAATCCGCAGCATATTCATTATTTCTGCGGAATCACGGCGATTCCGCCTCCATAGGATTGCATTGAAACGCTCACTTTACACATGTGGCAATGCCCACCCTGCGTAAAGTGAGTGCTTCATGTGCAGATGGTACCCAGGGTTTGGAGGAGAGGAGACTCTCCTTCAGGCCCTGGGATCCATATTCATGTAAAAAAAAGAATTAAAATAAAAAATAGGGATATGCTTACCTTTTGATGGCCCCCGAAGTCCTCCCAGCCCGCAGCGGTGCACGCAGTGGCTTCCGTTCCCAGGGATGCATTGAGCGAATCACCTGGGATGACGTCGTGGTCATGCGACCATGACGTTACAGAGGTCCTTTGCGCAAAGCATCCCTGGGAACGGAACGTATCGGGAGTGCCGCTGAGGAGATCGGGGGCCGTCGGAAGGTGAGAATAACCATATTTTTTTAAATTATTTTTAACATTCTATCTTTTACTATTGATGCTGCATATTGTCTGTTCACATTGGATGCATTTAGATAGTGTTGGGCTGCCTGTCTGGACCAGATACTGTGCATTACCTGTATGTGAACAGCGCCCTAAACAAGCCTCTGTTGTGCAATCAAAGCAGTCATCCCATCCATGAATTGGTAGGCTGTGAGTGGTCTTATTAGTATTTTGCACCTGTGTTGCCGCCATCTTAACTACATGGGTTTGCTGCATCCCGAGAGTTCATTAGTTCTGAAATCTGGGCTGGTAAACACTGCTGCCCCTTTTTTTGCTGTATAAATGTAGTTTAGGAGACTTTTGTGCATTTATTCAGAGACCTGGCTAGGTAAACACTGCTACCCCTTTTCTGCTGTATTAATTAAGAAGAGAAAGACCAAAGAATGAATGGTGTGCACACCTGATGCAATACAATTTTAAATACACATATAACTTTTATTAGGAACTTCGGACATACAAGAATTGAACATTAAAAACATCTAAAACATGTATAACACAGGGTAATCATTCAACACCCCCGAGCAATATCGATATGGGACAACTAATATTTGGAGCTCCACTCATATATAAATGAGCAAAACATGACATGAAATCGAAGGTACGTAACAAGACCTTCTATTTCAGGGTTACAAACATGAAATACTGAAGCATGTATAATAATACATAGCAAAAAAAACCTAGACTGCGATTGACCTGTACAAGACCAACCCAATGAAAGAGAGCTATTTTTCCGGCATGGGAGCCTTCTATTTAATTTCGATAGACATGTAAACATGGACTGACACGTTGTTCCAACATACTTATCAACATGCTCCTGGAACACAATAAAAACCTCTTCTCCACCACTAAAGCTCACATTAAGGATTTAGAATCAAAGCTTAATACGTTTGAGGAAACGCAGGTTACCAATTTTAAGGCCAAGCTTAAGGAAACTTTAGACAAATACAAGGAAGATGTGACTCTCAGTAATCGGTGGAAATTCCAGAGAGCCAGGTCAGACTTTGAGCACCAAACAGTATTCAGGTGGAAGCATAGTGGCTATTCCCATCACAACAGGACAAACAAACCTACTCACTCCCTGACTACGACAGACCCCCCATTGGGGGAAGCAAGTTTGATCAATTTTTTTGTGGTCAGCCGGAAGCGAAATAGACACCGGAACAGACGGGGCAGAAGACACAAGAACACTAAGAAAACAGCCAACCAGATACAGGGGCCGGGCATCTCCTTTTCGACACAGGTACAGGACCGGAACAAATAAATCACAGGGATGGATCTGACTCCATGCGGGAGAACTCTGGGGTACCATTTCATTCCTTGCAAGATATTAATGTTTATGATCACATTTTGTCCCCCCTTCGGTTCAGTTTTCCATACGGACCTCACCTTTGTGCCTACCCACAATGTTGATACATTTGGTTTGATCAAAGATCTTTATTTTGTAAAACTTAACATTTCAGGTAATCTACAACAAACCATACATTGTACAGACTCTTACTGAGGATAAGAGTCGAACGTTTTGGGCCTGTTGGAGCTTCTTGAGGAAAACCACTCTACTTTTACCAGAAAAGTTTTTCATAGAAGAATAAGTCCACGAATGTGTATGCACCCATCCCCCACTCACCATACTGTGTTTGCATACATTCTTCCCCTCACTCTCCATACTACGTCCGCACCCATCCTCCCCATTCTGTGTCAGCACTAATTCTCCCACTCATCATACTGTGTCTGCACCCATCCCCCATACTGTTTCCTCATGATGCTGCCCAACTCCCCCTTGCTCCTTATTTTGTGTCTACAAATTTCTCCCCCCTCAAATACTGTCTGCCCCTGTCACTTCTTTGCTCCCCAAACTGTGTTCTTATATCTTACTCCCCACTCTCCCCTCTGTTACACTAAGTCTCCCCCACCACCCGGGCTCACTAAATCCCGATGACCCCCCAAGCCTTCTGCACCTGATTCAGATGCACCGGCTTCCCCCCCTAGATACACCTTTGCTCATGTACACAAACTCATACACACATACAGTGGGGCAAAAAAGTATTTAGTCAGTCAGCAATAGTGCAAGTTCCACCACTTAAAAAGATGAGAGGCGTCTGTAATTTACATCATAGGTAGACCTCAACTATGGGAGACAAACTGAGAAAAAAAAATCCAGAAAATCACATTGTCTGTTTTTTTAACAATTTATTTGCATATTATGGTGGAAAATAAGTATTTGGTCAGAAACAAAATTTCATCTCAATACTTTGTAATATATCCTTTGTTGGCAATGACAGAGGTCAAACGTTTTCTGTAAGTCTTCACAAGGTTGCCACACACTGTTGTTGGTATGTTGGCCCATTCCTCCATGCAGATCTCCTCTAGAGCAGTGATGTTTTTGGCTTTTCGCTTGGCAACACGGACTTTCAACTCCCTCCAAAGGTTTTCTATAGGGTTGAGATCTGGAGACTGGCTAGGCCACTCCAGGACCTTGAAATGCTTCTTACGAAGCCACTCCTTCGTTGCCCTGGCGGTGTGCTTTGGATCATTGTCATGTTGAAAGACCCAGTCACGTTTCATCTTCAATGCCCTTGCTGATGGAAGGAGGTTAGCACTCAAAATCTCACGATACATGGCCCCATTCATTCTTTCATGTACCCGGATCAGTCATCCTGGCCCCTTTGCAGAGAAACAGCCCCAAAGCATGATGTTTCCACCACCATGCTTTACAGTAGGTATGGTGTTTGATGGATGCAACTCAGTATTCTTTTTCCTCCAAACACGACAAGTTGTGTTTCTACCAAACAGTTCCAGTTTGGTTTCATCAGACCATAGGACATTCTCCCAAAACTCCTCTGGATCATCCAAATGCTCTCTAGCAAACTTCAGACGGGCCCGGACATGTACTGGCTTAAGCAGTGGGACACGTCTGGCACTGCAGGATCTGAGTTCATGGTGGCGTAGTGTGTTACTTATGGTAGGCCTTGTTACATTGGTCCCAGCTCTCTGCAGTTCATTCACTAGGTCCCCCGCGTGGTTCTGGGATTTTTGCTCACCGTTCTTGTGATCATTCTGACCCCACGGGGTGGGATTTTGCGTGGAGCCCCAGATCGAGGGAGATTATCAGTGGTCTTGTATGTCTTCCATTTTCTAATTATTGCTCCCACTGTTGATTTCTTCACTCCAAGCTGGTTGGCTATTGCAGATTCAGTCTTCCCAGCCTGGTGCAGGGCTACAATTTTGTTTCTGGTGTCCTTTGACAGCTCTTTGGTCTTGACCATAGTGGAGTTTGGAGTCAGACTGTTTGAGGGTGTGCACGGGTGTCTTTTTATACTGATAAGTTTAAACAGGTGCCATTACTACAGGTAATGAGTGGAGGAAAGAGGAGACTCTTAAAGAAGAAGTTACAGGTCTGTGAGAGCCAGAAATCTTGATTGTTTGTTTCTGACCAAATACTTATTTTCCACCATAATATGCAAAAAAAAAGATAAAAAAACAGAAAATGTGATTTCCTGGATTTTTTTTTCTCAGTTTGTCTCCCATAGTTGAGGTCTACCTATGATGTAAATTACAGACGCCTCTCATCTTTTTAAGTGGTGGAACTTGCACTATTGCTGACTGACTAAATACTTTTTTGCCCCACTGTATTTCACCCACACAAATAAATAAATATATACTCATACACACATATTCAAACACTCATACACATACATATATATACACACATACTCATACTTACACACTAATATAGATACAATCAAACATACATTTATACATACTAATATAGATACACACTCATACATACAGTGGGTACGGAAAGTAATCAGACCCCTTTACATTTTTCACTCTTGCCTTCAATGATTTAGTAGATTCAAAAAATCGTTCACTCTTTATTTCCTTACAGCCATTTGGTAAATTCAAAAATATTCATTTTTTTCTCATTAATGTACACTCTGTACCCCATTTTGACTGAAAAAAACAGAAATGTAGTAATTTTTACAAATTTATTAAAAAGGAAAAACTAAAATATCACATATCATAACTATTCAGACCCTTTTCTCAGTATTGAGTAGAAGCACCCTTTTGAGCTAGTACAGCCATGAGTCTTCTTGGGAATGATGCAACAAGTTTTTCACACCTGGGTTTGGGGATCCTCTGCCATTCTTCCTTGCAGATCCTCTCCAGTTCCATCAAGTTGGATGGTGAACATTGGTGGAGGGCCATTTTCAGGTCTCTCCAGAGATACTCAATTAGGTTTAGGTCAGGGCTCTGGCTGGGCCAGATAAGAATGATCACAGAGTTGTTCTGAAGCCACTCCTTTGTTATTTTAGCTATGTTCTTAGGGTCATTTGACTTTAGCCAAGTCTGAGGTCCAGAGCATTCTGGAAGAGGTTTTTATCCAGGATATCTATCTGTACTTGCAGTGCCTGGCTTTCACGACACATACCACTTAGAATTATCACCAAAAAGGTCTATGTATTTCTCATAGTCTGGGAGTCCTTCATGTGTTTTTGACAAACTCTATGCAGGCTTTCATATATCTTGCACTGAGGAGAGGCTTCTGTCAGGCCACTCTGCCATAAAGGCCCGACTGGTGGAGGGCTGCAGTGATAGTTGACTTTGTGGAACTTTCCCCCATCTCCCTACTGCATCTCTGGAGCTCAGCCACAGTGATCTTGGGGTTATTCTTTACCTCTCTCACCAAGGCTATTCTCCCACGATTGCTCAGTTTGGCTGGATGGACTGGTTTAGGAAGACTTCTGGTGGTCCCAAACATCTTCCACTTAAGGATTATGGAGGCCACTGTGCTCTTAGGAACCTTGAGTACTGCAGAAATTATTTTGTAACGTTGGCCAGATCTGTACGTTGCCACAATTTGGTCTGACATGCACCGAGAGCTGTGAGGTCTTATATAAGCAGGTGTGTGCCTTTCCAAATCAAGTCCTATCACTTTAATTAAACACAGCTGGACTCCAATGAAGGAGTAGAACCATCTCAAGGAGGATCACAAGGAAATAGACAGCATGTGACCTAAATATGAGTGTCTGAGCAAAGGGTCTGAATGCTTATGACCATGTGATATTTCAGTTTTTCTTTTTTATTAAATTTGCAAAAATTAATACGTTTCTGTTTTTTTTTTCAGTCAAGATGTTGTGCAGAGCGTACATTAATGTGAAAAAATGAACTTTTTTGAATTTACCAAATGGCTGCAATGAAACAAAAAGTCAAAAATTTAAAGGGTTCTGAATTATTTCCGTACGCACTGTATATGCACACATACAATACATACACTGTCTATTGTGTAAATATAGGGTACACAGTCTCTTTACTTGGTAGAGCCTATATGATGTTTACTCTCGCAATGCAAAAGATAATGCAGCAACTGACAAGGAGCTGCATAAAATCTCTGTGTAAGACAACAGGACAGATAACTTCCTAGTCCTGCGGTCCTCACTCTCAGCCCTCCCGCGCCCCAACCTCTGCTCTCTCACTCTAAAATGCTGAGGTACCCTCACAGATAAAGATGAGGACAGTTGATGATACACTCAGCATGATGTAGCCCTGCTGTGCATCCTCCACTCTCCTGTCTCCTAGTAAACACTCACCACTGGGGCACCATGCAGGAGTACAGAGGCAGCAGTCAGTGAGCGCTCTCACCAGTCTGATGGGATTTCAGTCATTGACCAGCAGCCGTCTCTTCCTGCATGACACGCCCCCTTTTCGTATGCCCAAACCTGGAGCAGCGCCGCAGAGAATACCATGTGTCGGCTGTGCGCAGACACAGCAGAGCAGACCAATGCATGGCAGAAAATAAGAGTCTGTGAGAGAAAATTACGCCCCTCCCCTTATGGTATGAGGTGGCACCCTAGGAAGCTGCCTACACTGCCTACCCCTCGTCCCGGCCCTACCACCCAGATATGCAGGTTCCCCTACCCTATGCAGGTCATTGCAATCGTTGCCAATCCCCTACAGAACATAAACATATTTCACTCACAAACCTCTCCATAGAACTGTTCTGGCCTAAATATCCCTCATCTCACTCTACTACCCTACCTGTACATTCTACTATGATAATGATCTAACTAACTCTCCATTTTATGAATCTATCACGCCAATCTTCAATCTTTCTTGTGCTGCACTAGTTTTCTGGAATGCACTACCACAGACAATTTGGTTGGTTCCCAGTGTGCACAGTTTTAGGAGTGTCCTAGCAGTACATCTTGTTAGAGTGGCCTATTACATACTGTAATTTCACTAACCTAACTTTTCTAAGTTTCTAAGCACTTTTCACCTTTTGTATCCCCCTATTTCCTTATAAGCTCTTGTAAGCAGGGCCCTGACTCCTTTTGTTTTAATAGTTCAACTTCTGTTACTCTGTAATGTCTGACATTGTTTGTATGTCTCCTCTGCTGCAGAATGTGTTGACGACACTACAAACATTAAATTCTTATTATTTTTATCACTATGAGTTTTATAAACTTATGTGGGCGCAGTCAGTTGTAGCATCTATAACTACATGGACTGCAGGATTAAGCTAAATTAACATTGACAGAGATCTAATGACCACTGTCAAGGTTGATGCCAAATGACACCTTTTCTGTGCTGTGATATCCCAGTGCTAAAAAGTAAACTTTGCTACTTTGTATTTCTTTCTTCAAAGCCAATAGATGCAATTTGCTGCTGCTTTATTGTTGCGTGCTATGAGAGTGCCTGCAGTGCCTTGTCACAGTCGTTACCTGAGTGCAATGAGCCCTGACATATATAATTAAAATGTGTATCTGTTCCCACAAGTTTTGGCACATGTGGTGTTTTCAGGGGTGTTAGATTCAGGGGAAAATGCACATTACAAAGTTTTTCAGATATACTTCTCTAATACTCAATGTTGTACCGTAGAATGTGAATAAGTCATTTTTTCATGGATCAGTCACAGAGTGGCTACTAAAACTGGTAAATAATTCAATACCCTACCCCTACTTGGGTCGGCAAAATTAATGTAATTTATTTTCTAGCATTCACATTTTTGCTGCTCTGCTTACTAGCAATGAGCTCTCTCTAAAAAACTTATATTTTAGGTGACCTTGATTTTGTGGTCTTAGTAATCTTGGGGAGCTGCATCACACAGATTGACGCTCAGTTTCCACTAGATTTGGTGCACAATAAATTCTGAACCATAAATAATATAATAAATAAATATAAATATTTTTGAAAGATGCTGTTAGTACATATAGTAAACGGATCAGCTCATAACTGTTATATTAGTTCTACGAAATGCATTCTGGAAAAAAATAACAATATACAGTACAGACCAAAAGTTTGGACACACCTTCTCATTTAAAGATTTTTCTCAATATTAAACAGATTACACTGGCGCTCACCCTAGGAAACCGCAACACTCCTTAGCTGCTGGGATGCGGACAGAGTAGTGCCAACTGTGTCAAGAGTCCTAAAACAGGGTAAAACAGACAGAAAAGAAAAAAAATGCTTCACATAGGTCCGGCTGCACAATACACCAAAGCCTCCACTTGTATTTTGGTAGGTGCCTGTCCCCCTGTTTGAGCGCCTCTGCGCTCCATTCTGAACGTGATGTCACAATCAGCCATCTTTTTTTTTGTCCCACGCGATACCTAGGGACGCTATCGGCTGGAGCTTCCCTAACTGCATATCCCACCTCACCATTTGGTGCACATGTTGCCATAGCCCTTGCACGCTTGTTTCCAACAACGAATCGGCACCTTGCAGTCATGGAAGTACATCAAACGCTGCAGCACCAATGAGTCACAGGTAAGCCTGCAGCTAAACGCGGTCCTACTGCTGGCAGTAGTGGAACGAGATTTCATATGGAGGTGTCAGGGTTCTGGCCACCAGAAGGATTGGGTGATATTCACACAGGCACCTACCATAGTACAAGTGGAGGCTTTGGTGTCTGTCTGTTTTACCCTTAAGCGCGGGATCAATAATGTATTACGCTGTTAAAGATTTTTGTGTATTTTCATGACTATGAACATTGTACATTCACACTGAAGGCATCAAAACTATGAATTAACACATGTGGAAATATATACTTAACAAAAAAGCGTGAATCAACTGAAATTATGTCTTATATTCTAGGTTCTTCAAAGTAGCCATCTTTTGCTTTGAAGACTGCTTTGCACACTCTTGGCATTCTCTTGATGAGCTTCAAGAGGTAGTCACCGGAAATGGTCTTCCAACATTCTTGAAGGAGTTCCCAGAGATGCTTAGGACTTGTTGGCCCTTTTGCCTTCACTCTGCGGTCCAGCTCACCCTGTTATGACCTGGTGGTTAGGAGCACCCGGAATGACCTGATAGTTAAACCTCATACAGGACGAGCTCTGGGATGTGGGAGCTCTGCTGACCGCAAGCCCTAATCCTATCACACACACTAGAAATAGCCGTGGAGCGCTCCTGACCAGACCTAGGCGCCTCGTCACAGCCTAAGAACTATCTAGCCCTAGAGATAGAAAATAAAGCCTACCTTGCCTCAGAGAAATTCCCCAAAGGTAAAGGAAGCCCCCCACATATATTGACTGTGAGTAAAGATGAAAGTCACAAACGCAGAAATGAAACAGGTTTCAGCAAAGGGAGGCCAGACTTACTAAATAGACAGAGGATAGGAAAGGTAACTTTGCGATCAGCACAAAAACCTACAAAAGACCACGCAGAGTGTGCAAAAAGGACCTCCGCACCGACTCACGGTGCGTAGGGGCCACTCTGCATCCCAGAGCTTCCAGCTAGCAAGACAAAATCATGATAACCAGCTGGACAAGAAAACAGTGAACAAATAATGACTATCAGGAACTTAGCTTCTGCAGGAGAAGGCAGGTCACCAGAGAGATCCAGGAGCGAACTGAACCAATGCAAAAACATTGACAGCTGGCATGGAGTAACGATCTGAGAGGAGTTAAATAGAGCAGCCAACCAAAGGATAAACCACGTCACCTGTGTAAGGAACCTCAGAAGCAGCAGCTTCACTCATAGCCACCAGAGGGAGCCTATAGACAGAACTCGCCGAAGTACCATTCACGACCACAGGAGGGAGTTCGACAACAGAATTCACAACAGTACCCCCCCCTTGAGGAGGGGTCACCGAACCCTCACCAGAGCCCCCAGGCCGATCAGGATGAGCCAAATGAAAGACACGAACAAGATCGGCAGCATGAACATCAGAGGCAAAAACCCAGGAATTATCTTCCTGACCATAACCCTTTCACTTGACCAGGTACTGCAGTTTCCGTCTCGAAACACGAGAATCCAAAATCTTCTCCACCACATACTCCAACTCCCCCTCGACCAACACCGGGGCAGGAGGATCAACGGATGGAACCATCGGCGCCACGTATCTCCGCAACAACGACCTATGGAACACATTATGGATGGCAAAAGAAGCTGGAAGGTCCAAACGAAATGACACAGGATTAAGAACTTCAGAAATCTTATATGGCCCAATAAAACAAGGCTTAAACTTAGGAGAGGAAACCTTCATAGGAATGATGAGATGACAACCAAACCAAATCCCCAACACGAAGTCGGGGACCAACACAACGCCGGCGGTTAGCGAAACGTTGAGCCTTCTCCTGGGACAATGTCAAATTGTCCACCACATGAGTCCAAATCTGCTGCAACCTGTCCACCACCGCATCCACACCAGGACAGTCCGAAGGCTCAACTTGCCCTGAAGAAAAACGAGGATGGAAACCAGAATTACAGAAAAAAGGAGAAACTAAAGTAGCCGAGCTGGCCCGATTATTAAGGGCGAACTCAGCCAAAGGCAAGAAGGACACTCAATCATCCTGATGAGCAGAAACAAAGCATCTCAGATATGTCTCCAAAGTCTGATTAGTTCGTTCGGTTTGGCCATTAGTCTGAGGATGGAAAGCCGAAGAAAAAGACAAATCAATGCCCATCTTAGCGCAAAAGGACCGCCAAAACCTCGAAACAAACTGGGAACCTCTGTCCGAGACGATGTTCTCTGGAATGCCATGCAAACGAACCACATGCTGGAAAAACAAAGGCACCAAATCAGAGGAGGAAGGCAATTTAGATAAGGGTACCAAATGGATCATCTTAGAGAAGCGATCACAAACCACCCAAATGACCGACATCTTTTCAGAAACAGGGAGATCAGAAATAAAATCCATGGAAATATGCGTCCAGGGCCTCTTCGGGATCGGCAAGGGCAAAAGCAACCCACTGGCACGAGAACAGCAGGGCTTAGCCCGAGCACAAGTCCCACAGGACTGCACAAAAGAACGCACATCCCGTGACAAAGAAGGCCACCAAAAGGATCTAGCCACCAAATCTCTGATACCAAAGATTCCAGGATGACCAGCCAACACTGAACAATGAATCTCAGAGATAACTCTACTAGTCCATCTATCAGGGACAAACAGTTTCTCCGTAGGACAACGGTCAGGTCTATCAGCCTGAAACTTTTGCAGCACACGCCGCAAATCAGGGGAAATGGCAGACAAAATTACCCCTTCTTTAAGAATACCCGCCGGCTCTGGAACACCCGGAGAGTCAGGCACAAAACTCCTTGACAGGGCGTCAGCCTTCACATTCTTAGATCCCGGAAGGTATGAAACCACAAAATCAAAACGGGAGAAAAAGAGCGACCATTGAGCCTGTCTAGGATTCAACCGTTTGGCAGACTCGAGATAAGTCAAATTCTTGTGATCCGTCAAGACCACCACGCGATGTTTAGCTCCTTCAAGCCAATGTCGCCACTCCTCAAATGCCCACTTCATGGCCAACAACTCCCAATTGCCCACATCATAATTGCGCTCAGCAGGCGAGAATTTTCTAGAAAAGAAGGCACATGGTGTCATCACCGAGCCATCAGAACTTCTTTGCGACAAAACAGCCCCTGCTCCAATCTCAGAAGCATCAACCTCAACCTGAAAAGGGAGCGAAACATCTGACTGGCACAACACAGGGGCAGAAGCAAAACGACGCTTCAACTCCTGAAAAGCCTCTACAGCCGCAGAGGACCAATTGACCACATCAGCACCTTTCTTGGTCAAATCAGTCAACGGTTTAGCAATACTGGAAAAATTAGCGATGAAGCACGATAAAAATTAGCAAAGCCCAGGAATTTCTGCAAGCTCTTCACAGATGTCGGTCTGAGTCCAATCGTAAATGGCCTGAACTTTAACAGGGTCCATCTCGATAGTAGAAGGGGAAAAAATGAAACCCAAAAATGAAACCTTCTGAACTCCAAAGAGACACTTTGACCCCTTCACAAACAAGGAATTCGCACGAAGGACCTGGAACACCATTCTGACCTGCTTCACATGAGACTCCCAGTCATCCGAAAAGACCAAAATGTCATCCAAATATACAATCATGAATCTATCCAGGTACTCTCGGAAGATGTCATGCATAAAGGACTGAAACACAGATGGAGCATTAGAAAGCCCGAATGGCATAACCAGGTACTCAAAATGGCCCTCAGGCGTATTAAATGCCGTTTTCCATTCATCACCCTGTTTAATTCGCACAAGATTATACGCACCATGAAGATCTATCGTGGTGAACCAACTAGCCCCCTTAATCCGAGCAAATAAATCAGACAGCAGCGGCAAAGGATACTGAAATTTGACTGTGATCTTATTAAGAAGGTGGTAATCAATACAAGGTCTCAAAGAACCATCCTTCTTGGCCACAAAAAAGAACCCTGCTCCCAATGATGACGACGGACGAATATGACCCTTCTCCAAGGATTCCTTTATATAACTCCGCATAGCGGCGTGCTCTGGCACAGATAAATTAAACAGACGGCCCTTAGGAAACTTACTACCAGGAATCAAATTAATAGCACAGTCGCAATCCCTATGAGGAGGTAGGGCACCAGATTTGGGCTCTTCAAATACATCCCGGTAATCTGATAAAAACTCAGGGACTTCAGAAGGAGTGCAAGGTGAAATTGACAGCAATGGAACATCACCATGTACCCCCTGACAACCCCAGCTGGACACAGACATAGATTTCCAATCCAACACTGGATTATGGACCTGTAGCCATGGCAACCCCAAAACGACCACATCATGCAGATTATGCAACACCAAAAAGCAAATATCCTCCTGATGTGCAGGAGCCATGCACATGGTCAATTGAGTCCAGTACTGAGGCTTATTCTTGGCCAAAGGCGTAGCATCAATTCCTCTCAATGTAATAGGATACTGCAAGGGCTCCAAGAAAAAACCACAGCGCCTGGCAAACTTCAAGTCCATCAAATTCAGGGCAGCGCCTGAATCCACAAATGCCATTACAGAATAGGACGACAGAGAGCAAATCAGAGTAACGGACAAAAGAAATTTAGACTGTACCGTACCAATGATGGCAGACCTAGCGAACCGCTTAGTGCGCTTAGGACAATCGGAGATAGCATGAGTGGATTCACCACAGTAAAAACACAGCCCGTTCCGACGTCTGTGTTCTTGCCGTTCAGCTCTGGTCAAAGTCCTATCACACTGCATAGGCTCAGGCCTATGCTCAGAGAATACCGCCAGATGGTGCACAGCTTTGCGCTCACGCATGCGCCGATCGATCTGAATGGCCAAAGACATAGACTCATTCAGACCAGCAGGCGTGGGAAATCCCACCATGACATCCTTAAGGGCTTCAGAAAGACCCTTTCTGAAAATTGCCGCCAGGGCACATTCATTCCACTGAGTAAGCACAGACCACTTTCTAAACTTCTGACAGTACACCTCCGCTTCATCCTGACCCTGACACAAAGGCAGCAAGATTTTCTCTGCCTGATCCACTGCATTTTGTTCATCATAAAGCAATCCAAGCGCCAGAAAAAACGCATCAACATCACGCAATGCAGGATCTCCTGGCGCAAGGGAAAATGCCCAGTCTTGAGGGTCACCACGCAACAAAGAAATAATGATTTTTACCTGTTGAACGGGGTCACCAGAGGAGCGGGGTTTCAAAGCTAGAAGCAGTGCAAAGAAAAAAAAATGGTCTCAGAAGTTCTCTTATCCCTCTATTGAGATGCATTAATACTTTGGGCCAGCTGTACTGTTATGACCTGGTGGTTAGGAGCACCCGGAATGACCTGATAGTTAAACCTCATACAGGACGAGCTCTGGGATGTGGGAGCTCTGCTGACCGCAAGCCCTAATTCTATCACACACACTAGAAATAGCCGTGGAGCGCTCCTGACCAGACCTAGGCGCCTCGTCACAGCCTAAGAACTATCTAGCCCTAGAGATAGAAAATAAAGCCTACCTTGCCTCAGAGAAATTCCCCAAAGGTAAAGGAAGCCCCCCACATATATTGACTGTGAGTAAAGATGAAAGTCACAAATGCAGAAATGAAACAGGTTTCAGCAAAGGGAGGCCAGACTTACTAAATAGACAGAGGATAGGAAAGGTAACTTTGCAATCAGCACAAAAACCTACAAAAGACCACGCAGAGTGTGCAAAAAGGACCTCCGCACCGACTCACGGTGCGGAGGGGCCACTCTGCATCCCAGAGCTTCCAGCTAGCAAGACAAAATCATGATAACCAGCTGGACAAGAAAACAGTGAACAAATAATGACTATCAGGAACTTAGCTTCTGCAGGAGAAGGCAGGTCACCAGAGAGATCCAGGAGCGAACTGAACCAATGCAAAAACATTGACAGCTGGCATGGAGTAACGATCTGAGAGGAGTTAAATAGAGCAGCCAACCAAAGGATAAACCACGTCACCTGTGTAAGGAACCTCAGAAGCAGCAGCTTCACTCATAGCCACCAGAGGGAGCCCATAGACAGAACTCACCGAAGTACCATTCACGACCACAGAAGGGAGTTCGACAACAGAATTCACAACATCACCCCAAACCATCTCGATTGTGTTCAGGTCCGGTGACTGTGGAGGCCAGGTCATCTGGCGTAGCACCCCATCACTCTCCTTCTTGGTGAAGTAGCCCATACACAGCCTGGAGGTGTGTTTGGGGTCATTGTCCTGTTAAAAAAATAAATGATGATCCAATTAAACGCAAACCGGAAGGAATAGCATGCCACTGCAAGATGCTGTGGTAGCCATGCTGGTTCAGTATGCCTTCAATTTTTAATAAATCCCCAGCAGTGTCATCAGCAAAGCACCCCCACACCATCACACCTCCTCCATGCTTCACGATGGCAACCAGGCATGTAGAGTCCATCCGTTCACCTTTTCTGCATCACCCAAAGACATGGTAATTGGAACCAAAGATCTCAAATTTGAACTCATTAGACCACAGCACAGATTTACACTGGTCTAATGTCCATTACTTATGTTCATTAGCCCAAACAAGTCTCTTCTGCTTGTTGCCTGTCCTTAGCAGTGGTTTCTTAGCAGCTATTTTACAGGAAGGCCTGCTGCACAAAGTCTCTTCTTAACAGTTGTTGGAGAGATGTGTCTGCTGCTAGATCTCTGTGTGGCATTGACCTGGTCTCTAATCTGAACTGCTGTTAACCTGCGATTTCTGAGGCTGGTGACTCGGATAAACTTATTCTCAGTAGCAGAGGTGACTCTTGGTCTTCCTTTCCTGCGGTGGTCCTCATGTGAGCCAGTTTCTTTGTAGCGCTTGATGGTTTTTTCCACTCGACTTGGGGACACTTTCAAAGTTTTCCCAATTTTTCGGACTGGCCACTCGTTTTCTTTTACTTAGCTGCTTTTTTTTGCCATAATACAAATTCTAACAGTCTATTCAATAGGACTATCTGCTGTGTATTCACCAGACTTCTGCACAACACAACTGATGGTCCCAACCCCATTCATAAGGCATGAAATCCCACATATTAAACCTGTCAGGGCACACCTTTGAAGTGAAAACCAATCCCGGTGACTACCTCTTGAAGCTCATCAAGAGAAAGCAGTCATCAAAGCAAAAGGTGGCTACTTTGAAGAAACTAGAATATAAGACATATTTTCAGTTGTTTCACACTTTTTTGTATATAATTCCACATGTGTTAATTCATAGTTTTGATGCCTTCAGTGTGAATGTACAGTTTTCATAGTCATGAAAATACAGAAAAATCTTTAAATGAGAAGGTGTGTCCAAACTTTGGTCTGTACTGTATGTACTTCAAGTATCCAGTGATGGGTAGCCTATTTTTCACCTTTAACTAAAAACTGATTTACGTCAAAAGGTTAAACAAAATTGTGGCCATTATAATAACAAAAGGAAGTATACTTCTAGCTTTATCCCCCATCCTTCCAGCAGTACCGCTCCAGTCTTCCCTGCTGGGCTCTGTTTACATTGCTGAAGTGATAACATGCAGTGTACCACATAACCCCTGATGAAACTGTGCAAATACCAATATGTGTTGGGATCCGCATTCCATGCCACATGCATTGATCTATTTTTTTACCTACTAGATCCTTCTCCATCTGTTTATTTTCTATTGTCACATTATTTCATTAATCTGGAGTTTCAACGTTTATCAGCAATTTCTCATTTTTCCTGTAAAGTTGAATAAAAAACATTTTTTAGGGGACCACATCGCATTTGAAGTGACTTTGAGGGGCCTATATGACAGAAAATACCCAAAATTGACACAATTTTAAGAACTGCACCCCTTAAAGTGCTCAAAACCACATTCAAGAAGTATATTAACCCTTTAGATCATCACAGAAATTAAAACAATGTGAAAGGAAAAAAATGAACGTTTTACTTTTTTTCAACAAAATGTTGCTTTAGCCCCACATTTTTAATTTTCACAAGGGTAGCAGGACAAAATGGACACAAAAAATTGTTTCTAAATTCTCCTGAATACACCAATACCCCAAATGTGGTGGAAGACTACTATTTAGGCGTCCGGCAGGGTTCAGAAGGGAAGGAGTGCAATTTGACTTTTGGTGTGCAAAATTGGCTGTAATAGATTTCGGATGTCGTGCCTCGTTTGGAGAGTCCCTGATGTGCCTAAACAGTCAAAAAAAAAAAAACAAAACACAAGGGGCATCTATTTTGGAAACTACATTCCTGAAAGAATTTATCTAAAGGTGTGGTGTGCACCTTGAACCCAAAGATGATTTACAGAATTTTATAATATTGAGCTGTGAAAATGGAAAAAATACATTATTCCCATAGAAATGTTACTTTATCTGCAAGTTTTTTTATTTTCATACAATTTGTTGTGCAATTTATCCTGGGTACACAGATGTACGGAAGCAATACGAACCCTTTATGCCGCAGAGGGGGACTTGGGCCTACCCGTACTAGGGAAGGGCGGAGACCAGGGTTCTGTGGCAGCTGAGCATGTGGACAAGGAAAGAGACACGCAGGACTTGATTACACCGCACAACTTCAGGTATTGAGACAGTAAAGTTTAGTAAAGTAAAGTCACAAAGTACATAAACAAAACATAATGATGTCAGGCTCCCGATTCCACACCTCCCAGAAGGGTACCACCCAGTGGACCCCAAGGCACCAACGGATCACTGAGGCACACATAGGCAGGACATCAGGACACAGGCAGGACATCAGGGCACACGAGGTCATCAGGACTCAGGCAAGACATCAGAGTACAATCAGGACATCTGGACACAGGAAGGACATCAGGACACAAGCAGGGCATCAGGACATCAGGAATACCGGATATACATCTGGGACACTGACAGGGCAGCCCAGGTCGTCGGCTGGGACACTGGTGTGGTAGCCCAGGGCATCAGTTACATCAGGACATCGGACACAAGAAGGACATCAGGACACAGGCAGGACATCAGGAATACTGGATAGACATCTGGGACACTCGCGTGGCAGCCCAGGTCATCAGCTGGGACACTGGTGTATTAGCCCAGGGCATCAGTTACATCAGGACATCGGACACAGGAAGGACATCAGGCCATCAGGGAACACAAGGTCATCAGGATGCAGGCAGAACATCAGGGTACAGACAGGATATCAGGACATCTGGACCCAGGGTCACCGGCAGACATCAGACAGGAGTTGTTCGGTTCCGGACACCTGACACGACCTATAGGCACCACCACAGTCATCAGGCTCCAAGCTCCAGGCAGCGGTCATCAGGTTCCAGACTGTGGTCGTCAGGCTCCAGGCATTGGACCTTGGAAGTAACTCAAGCGGGATGGTGCTGGATCTGCAGGATTACTGGGACTGCCAGGAGCTAGCACCGCATAGTAGCCAGAGCACAGAGTAGTAGATGCTCAGCAGAAACAACGGTTACAAGAGACTCAAAGTCACTGGGTGCGACACTCCAGATGCAGAGGGATTCCAGGAACATAACACAGCAGATACAGTGCAGACAGGGTCATGTACAGGATCAAGGACTCGGGCCTGGATATACCGCCTCTAGGACAGGCGACAAAACAGGACAAAACAGGAATCAAGGCAAGGACTTTGGTACCAAAACAGACGGGATAGGTGCAGGAACACAAAACACACATAGCAACGTTCAGGAGCTTTGTGAGTAGCTCAGGCCCTGCCCATAGGGCAGGGGAACTTTATGTAGGAGCTGCCCCTCAGCAATTGGCCGGGGACAGAATTTCAAGTACACACACTAACCCTGATAAAATCAGGGGAGGTGTGGCCGCGCATGCCCTTAGCACAAACAGAAACCATTACAGCACAATCAGTGCAGGAACTAAGGCTCAGGGCACCTGGCTGTGACTGCATGCCCGGACACACGTGGAAAGTCATGCACCAGCTGCAAATGACCTCGCAACCCGCAGACAGCTCCCACAGCGGCAACCAGGGACCGCACATGCGGATAGTCATGCAGCAGAGCAAAGACCTAACCACCCATGTATGGCTACACAGTAGAGCAGGGAACTGAGAAGGCTCCATACAGGTAACAGCCAACAGTATCCTAGCTCAATTAGGGGGAAAAGAGCAAAAGGTTAAAGCAAAGATATGCCTTGTCACGTTGAAAACCAGATACAGATAGAACAGCGTGACAACAGATACATGTGATGGAAAACTACTGCTTGGGTGCATGGCAGGGCTCAGAAGGGAAGGAGAAACATATGACTTTTGGAGGGCAAAATTGTATGGAATAGATAGCGGATGCCAGGTTGCACTTGCAAAGCCCCTAATGTGCCTAAACAGTGGAAACCTGTACAAGATACCCTATTTCAGAACCTCAACCCTAAAGGAAGTTATCTAGAGTTGTAGTTAGCATCTTGACAGGCATTTCATTGAATTTTAAAACATTGGATCATGAAAATTAAAAATGACATTTTTTTCCCCAGAAATGTTGCTTTATCCCCACATTTTTCATTTTCACAAGGGTAACAGGAGAAAATGGACCAAACAATATGCTGTGCCATTTCTCCTGAGTACACAAATATCCCTTATGTGGTGGAAAACTACTGTTTGGGCACATGGCTTGGAAGAGAAGTAACACTATTTGATTTTTTTAATGCAAAATTGTCTGGAATAGATTGTAGATACCATGCCGCATTTTGAGATCTGCTGAGGTTCTAAAACAGAGAAACTCCAAAAGGTGACCCCATTTTGGAAGCTACACCTCTCTAAGAATTCCTCTAGTCATGTAGTGAGTATACTAAACTCACATGTATTTCACATGATTGTATACCATTGTGCTCTGAAAATGAAAAGTTACATTTTTTCCACTAAAATGTTTTTGACTCAAGGGATAATAGGAGAAAATAGACAACACAATTTGTTATGCATTGTTATTATTATAATTATTTATTATTATAGCGCCATTTATTTATGTCTCAATAGTACGGCAATGCCTCATATGTGGTCAAAAACTATTTCTGAGGTACAGTGCAAAGCTCAGAAGGGAAGGAGTGTGTCACGCACGCGGTTGCCGCACAAGGTCATATGCTAATAGTGACGCCCATACTATTAGATTAGGCGGGCTGCCCAGCACTATCTGGCACTGATAGGCTGTAAGACAGACACTGTGCATTACCTGTGTGTGACCAGTGCCCTATACAAGCTGCTTTTCTGCAATTTAATACTAAGCAATCACCCACTCCATTAATTGGTAGGTCGTGAGTGGTTGTCTCATCAGTATTTTGCACCTGTGTTGCAGCTATCTTTACTACATGGGTTTGCTGCATTCTGAGAGTTCATTAGTTCTGAAATCTGGGCAGGTAAACACTGCTGCCCCTAATTTTGCTGTATAAATGTGGTTTAGGAGACTTTGTTCTACCAGTAATGTGTAAGCACCCTATATTTCTGATGACTAACCTGAGTGAGGATTTGTTTTTTGTGGGTTGAGTAAAAGCTTCTATTTGTGGCATTTTGAGGTACAGAACATTTTTGGATCACATTTATCCTGTTCTCTATGCTGACCACTTCCATCAGGGTAAATTGTCATTGGGGTTGCCACCAATAATATTTGAGTATATTATTGAGGAATAAATACCTTGCGAACACTTAAAGGGGTTCTCTAGGGAAAGAAAGAAAGAAAGAAAGAAAGAAAGAAAGAAAGAAAGAAAGAAAGAAAGAAAGAAAGAAAGAAAGAAAGGGAAAATACGAGAGAGAGAGAGAGAGAGAAAGAAAGAAAGAAAGAAAGAAAGAAAGAAAGAAAGAAAGAAAGAAAGAAAGAAAGAAAGAAAGAAAGAAAAAGAGAAAGAAGGAGAGAAAGAGAGATAAAGGGTGAGAAAGAGAGAAAGGAAGAAAGAAAGAAAGAAAGAAAGAAAGAAAGAAAGAAAGAGAGAAAGAAAGAGAAAGAAGAAAGAAAGATTCATTATAAATAAAATCCTAAATGTTTTTACTTATCAAATCACTCTTGTTTTGTCTAGGGAGGTAAACCATGTATTACATTAAAACAGCCATCATCTTGTTGCACTAACAGAAACCTGTCCTAGAATGTAAATAGAACAGGGGCGTGTGAGCATGTGCAATAGGAAGCTCTGCTGCTGTGACCTGGAGATAATTTATTATTGCTTGGTATAGAATGTCAGAGCATCTGCTCAGCATTCAGAAAGACATGGTGGACAGCAGTGTGAGCAGCTCTTCTTACCTCAGCAAAACTGGTATCTTCAGTATAAAATCAGAAAGACAGTAAACCACAATGAGAGCAGCTTCTTCTTACTCCAACACCCATGATATTGCCAATATTAGATCAATAATTGAGGGTCGAAAATAGTGTGAGTGAGCTGTTATTTCATCCGCACTCCCAGTACCTCTAGTATTAGATAAAAAACAGGGTGCACAGCAGTGTTAGCAGCCTTTTACCTCACCACTCCTGTATCTCCAGGATTAGCTCAGAAAGACAGGGTGGACAACAGCATCAATAACATCTTCTTACTGCAGCACCCCTGGTATTAGTCTTTAGTATTGTGATCAGCAGGGTTAAAAGTCTGTTCTTACCTCAAAACCTTTATATCTCCAGTATTAGATCATACAGACAGGGTGGACAGCAGTGTGAGCAGTCTCTTCTTACTTCAGCACTCCTGGTATCTTAAGTATTAGATCAGAAAGACAGGAAAGACAGAAGCTTGAGCAGCCTCTTCTTACCTCAGCATCCCTAATACTACAGTATGAGAACAGAAGGATTAGGTAGAAAGCAATGTGCATAGCCTTTACTTACCTCAGCATGCCTGATATTTCCAGTATTGGATCGGAAAGACAGGATAGCCAGCAGTGTGGGTGACATCTTCTTACCCCAGCACTTCTTGTATCTTTTAGTGTTAGATCTAAAAAATATGGTGGACAGAAGTGTGAGCAGCCTCTTCTTACCTCAATACCCCTGATATTTTTATTATTAGATCCAAAAGGCATGGTGGACCGCAGTGTGAGTGACTTCTTCTTACCTCAGCACCCTTGGTATCTCTAGTATTAGATAAGAAATAAATGGTGGACAGCAGTGTGTCATCTACTTACCTCAGCACTCTTGGTATCTCTAGTATTACATTAGAAACACATGGTAGAAAGCAGTGTGAGAGCCCTCTTCCTACTTCAGTATACCTGGTACCTCCAGTATCAGATTAAAAAGACATGGTGGACAGCAGTGTGAACAGTCTCTTCTTACCTGAATACTGTTGGTATCTATAGTAAGACATAAGAAAGACATGATGGACAGCAGTGTGAATGATCTCTTTTTACCTCAACCCCCCATGGTATGTTTAAAAGTAGAACAGAAAGCAGGTTTGAAAGCAGTGTGAGCAGCCTCTTTTTACCTCAGCTCTTCTAATATGTCCCGTATTTGGAGACCATCTTCCTCCACCTGAAAGGAGGGGTAGGAGTTTCGTTCGTACGGCATATACTCAAAGGTAACTGCCCTATCAGAGTAAGACTAGAGAGTGCAGTAGTGAAGCAGCCATGATTCTGTTAATCCAGTCAAAAAACCATGCGCCGTTTACCCATGCATTTAACTGAATGACCCTAATTTATTCATATGTGTAAATAGGAAGAGATTTGTCAATCAAGTTGTGCTTCGTGGGGACAAGTTGGCTGAGGGCAGCGGTCATATCAGATTAGTCAGTTCTCTCCCTGGATGGCTTTTCAAACTATGTTTTCTCTGAAATGATAAGACATACCTTGCTGCAGTCAGACAACGAGGCTGTGATTAATGCTGCTCGTGGTTTGAGCAGCATGAATCTATTGCCAGGCTTCCTTTAAGCAGTCTCTGTTTTTATGATCTATTAAGGCGTATAGAGATGTACTGGCCCTTTAAATATTGCAGCGTTTTCTTTAGTGTATGCATAAGTTATTGGTGTCCGTGCTGACTCCATGTTTTATAATATAAGGTTATTGTCCTTAATGTTTTACTATTCATATTGTAAGAGTTATTAAATATATATCACGCACATATGGCAAAAACAACGGAACAAATCCTAATTCATGTAAGTGCTTTTAGAAAATTGTAATTAACATAAGATTACATTTATCTGCTCTGAAGAAAGGTCATTATTATATATGGGCTGTGATATGAGAATCAGTGTGTGTACTTATCGGAATACTGCACCAAAGGACTCAATCAAATTTTATTTTTATTAGATTTCATCAAGGACCCTGTCTTAATTCTAGCTTCTGGCAAAAAGCAGAGGCACACAGGAAGTGGTAATCTGGAAGACATAAGGTAAAACCATCTGATAACAGGATTTCTGTGAAGTCCTGCATTTTATCGTTTTTTATAGCGTTCTCAAATGCTTGCAAAATGTGCCGTGTTTTATATAAATGATTTTATTGAGATTGCACAGTTGCACAAAGCAGTGTCATATGACATTTTTAGAATTAGTTTTATCATAAGTAGTAATATGAGTATTAATAAACTTTAGTGATGTCCCAAAACAGTACTTTTTACAATGAACTTTAAGGGGCTTTATTTTGCGGTCCTGTAAAAAATTGAAAAATCTGCAATTTGATAAATGAATATTTTTTTAACTATATTTTATACAGTAAAATCCAGCCGTTCTAAAAAAACAAACAATGAGGGCTTTTTTCACACAAAGAATCATTGCTGCCTTTTTATGTGCATTTTATCTCTGCAAGAAACACTGCTTTTTACAGTACCGGCAAAATAAGTATGATTTCAAAATCTGATGCATTTTTTTCTATGTGTTTTTTTTTTGAGCTGCTGAGGCCTTTTTATTTTATTTTTTTTATAAAACTGCAGCATTCTAATCATTTCAGTATTTTTGCTACTTTTTTACCCATTCAATTGAATGCATAATAAAAGTATGAAAAACACATGTAAAGCATGTAGTGTTATTCCTGCCAACAGTTTGCGTTTTTCATATGGAAAAAAAATGTTGCAAAAAAACACCGTGAGAACATATCCTAAATCCCCAATTCTTCAAACAGTCTTCTGGTGTAAAGCTGTAAAAAAAATATTACAAAATTGTTTAACTCGTAATTGCGTCAAACTTTTGCAATTGTTGGCTTTGTTAGGCCAAACCCATCAACTACTTTTGAAAAGTAGGAGTATATTGTAGTCTTTTCTGCAATTTCAGCATAACTGAAGCCACAAAGGTAGTGTAAAGTACAGCAGAAATATGGCGCATGGCAGTTGTGGTGGGAGCACACATCCAGGTGGCACATGCGCATTAATGCTCCAATAAAAGCTCCCTGTGCTTCTGATTAGTGTGGGTGCCAGCAGATGGACACCCATCATGGATAGGTGATAACTTGTTATAACCAAACTCTTTACCACTGGTATACAAAACAACAGTATTGATGGATTGAGGTCTAACAGAAAAAGTTATCAAAAAGTCTCACATTTTTTGCAACGTCTTGCTCCTTATTAATAAGTTGGGCATAAAGTGAAATAGTGGCCTGAAAGATTCATTATAATTTGCAGAAAAGCAGTCTAAAGTTTAGCAGACATCTATTCCTCCACGTAACTGATGTAGATACATAGCAATTCAATTTATTTTCTTACTACATTCACAGAAGAAGATAAATCATTTGTAAGAGAATTCATAATAACATAAATGTGACAGACCTTCACTAGGCTTTCAGTAGGCTAATAGAGGCCATGACAACCTATTAGTACCTCACAATCTCATTGTGGTGGACAATGGAGTGATAAAGGGGCTATCAGAGCTAGCTTAACTGCCGCAGTTAGTGGGTGTCAGCTGTACAATACAGTGTGCACCTGCCATGTGTGGATTGGGCTCAGCTACTGAGCTCGCTCCATACACTCCACCCACAAAAGGGACATTTTTAATATATGAAAAATATGTGTGGCATAAGGGGTAAAACAATTCAAAACTTATCAAGACCTTCTTAAAACAAAAGAAATTTATTGAAATACAACCAAACAGCAAAGAAATAAATCCACATTTCTGAAGTTGTGGACAGAGACATGCAAACTGTTAATTTTTGAGTCCTTACAGTTTTGTACTGAAGAGTCATAGATACAGCACACAGCATTTAAGGGATAGCTCACACAAGTGTATAATCTGATAGCACTTGGACTAATGTTATTCTATGGGATAGTGTTGACTAGCATTTTCTTCTCATACCGAATCAGCATGAGAAAAAAATTGCATCATGCTAATAGTGGATGCACAAATTGGATCGCACTAAACCATTTACCAACGATCACGACCAGCGACACGACCTGGCCGTGATCGTTGGTAAGTCGTTGTGTGGTCGCTGGGGAGCTGTCACACAGACAGCTCTCCAGCGACCAACAATCCGTGGAACAACTTCGGCATCGTTGAAACTGTCTTCAACTGTCTTCAACTGTCTTCAACGATGCCGAAGTCCCCAGGTAACCAGGGTAAACATCGGGTTACTAAGTGCAGGGCCGCGCTTAGTAACCCGATATTTACCCTGGTTACCATTGTAAAAGTAAAAAAAAAAACCACTACATACTCACATTCCGATGTCTGTCATGTCCCCCGGCGTCAGCTTTCCTGCACTGTGTAAGCGCCAGCCGTGAAGCAGAGCGGTGACGTCACCGCTGTGCTCTTCTTTACGGCCGGCACTGACACAGTGCGGGAAGCTGACGCCGGAATGTGAGTATGTACTGTTTTTTTTTTTTAACTTTTACAATGGTAACCAGGGTAAATATCGGGTCCTGCGCTTAGTAACCCGATATTTACCCTGGTTACCAGTGAACACATCGCTGGATCGGCGTCACACACGCCAATTCAGCGATGACAGCAGGTGATCAGCGACCAAAAAAAGGTCCTGATCATTCCCAGCGACCAACGATCTCCCAGCAGGGGCCTGATCGTTGGTCGCTGTCACGCATAACGATTTTGTTAACGATATCGTTGCTACGTCACAAAAAGCAACGATATCGTTAACAAAATCGTTATGTGTGAAGGTACCTTTACTCATTCAAGTCAATGGGTGCGTGTGAAACTGTCACAAAAGTACACAGGTATGTCCAGTGGACAACGCAACATATATGTCTAATGAAATGATAAAGGGAGAGACAGGCCCTAACGTTAGGGAGAGGAGGATGGGACACCTCCTGACACCAACCTGTGCCTGTCCCTAAGCTCCACAAATGCACTATGCAGGTCCTCCCCCCCACTGGCCAATAAGGACACTAGCCTGCAGATAATATTGCACAGGTAAAGAGACTAACAAAGGACTAACAAAGGACTAACAAAATATAACTTACCACAGAATCTGCTGCTAAGCTCCACAGCAGAAAAGTAACGGCACCAGGTAAACAGGACAAAAATGGTGGCAATACCACAGTCCCAGGAGAGTGCAACACTCCTAGCTGGTCTACATAGATGTAACTCTAAAACCAATGATCAGCTGATGGGTTATGTGACTATTATAGGGAAGTGGGAGAGGTTATCAACCAACATTAGCTGACCCAAAGCTGCCACAAATCCCTTAATGATTTGTGACAGAAACATTGGACTACACCTGGATGTTATCTGCAGACTAAGACAATTGAGGGGATAGAGAAATTAAATTCTCCATCTGCTCCTCATCTGTGCTACAATTCTCTCATCCAAGAGAATCAGATCACAATCTGACTAAACTCTGATCAGAGTGTGAGCCGAGTGTCATTAGCATAATCGAGAATCAAGGCTCCTGTGACTCTGCTATAAGATGAACTCTTGGAAACATTGTTTGAAATAGGTGTCTAAGCACAGGAAGATGCTTTCCTGGGATTATATGGACTCCAACAGACAAAAACACTTTGTCTTTGTATGGCATTTGAAGCAAATGTAGGGACAGTCTTGCTCTGTGCACCTCTATGGATGCTGTGATATAATTTCTTACAAATCAGAACTGTTAGCCCAACAGATGTGTCTTTCTTTACATTTCCTTTTCACACAACATATCTCAAAGATGGTGATACTTTCCCCTTCACACAACATATGTGGAAAATGGCAATACTCAGCTTTTCATGCTGTAGCGTTTCTTTTTGTCCTTCCCGCTAGTTGTAGTTGTCATTTTCAGAGTTTTGAGAGCCAGACTCAATGTGTGGAAAATTAAAAGTTTATAAGCAAGTTGTGTCTTAATCAGCAGACAGATCAGCAGTCTTTTTCACTTTCTTTGTTACTGGGGGGCAGGAACAGCTCCTTGAGTTCTGGATTCTCTCATATAGAGTTTACTAGGCATTTGAACAAGTGAACAGTGATTAGGAGGACTGTCTTGGAAACTGTTGATGGTCTGGGCTAGCGACAACTGAAAACAGTCAGGAGCTTGGAGCAAGGGAAAGGAGGTGAGCAGCTAACTGCCGTATAGAAATCCTTGGCCTCGAAAGAACTGACTGGTATCTCAGTAGTTAACTCCTCAGCTTGAGGTGTAACCACTGCGCACACTCGCCCAGGCTACGGTTGTCAGTCTCTTTGGTAAATAGCTGTACACTATGTAAGAGAAAATGCTCTTGAATCAGGAGAATTACAGCAGATTGAAAAAGCAAGTCAATTGCAAACCTGCTTATGTTCATGCTGTTTAATAAAGTGTACAAATGTCATAACATGAGGATACCACTTTAACTTTGCTGAGAGGTAAAACTGGACACATTTGTAGCTGAGGTTTCACATTGCATATGTTCTGCTAGCAAAACAAATACTGTGCTGTTATGGCAGTGTTCAAAGAATGCAAGCTAAAAGCATCATAGGGAGAAATCAGTACTCATTGTATGATGTGACAAAATGTACTATATTTAAAGTCTATTATAACGAGCAGAATATCCAATAAAATTTAGCAAGATAAAAATCCCAATTATTCAGCCAGAACTCTTGGTATATGACAACTGATATGCTCTTCTAAGGCCATAAAATTGTGTCATCAATGAAATTGGCTTTATTATAATGTCTTCCTGTGTTAATAATGAAATGGATTTCTGAAAGTTGCAGCTAATACATCTCAAAAGTCCAATAATATAATTGAAACCTCCAAATAACTGTAACTAATCAAATCCCACATATGTATAATAGAGAGAACAGAGGAAAAAACAAAATGACATACTAATTAAATTCAATAATTTATTTCACATATATACAGTGCCTTGCAAAAGTATTCGGCCCCCTGTAACTTTTCAACCTTTTCCCAGATATCATGCTTCAAACCTAAAGATACCAAATGTAAAATTTTTGGTGAAGAATCAACAAGTGGAACACAATTGTGAAGTTGAGCGAAATTTATTGGTTATTTCAAATTTTTGTGGAAATTCAAAAACTGAAAAGTGAGGCGTGCAATATTATTCGGCCCCTTTACTTTCAGTGCAGCAAACTCTTTCCAGAAGTTCATTGTGGATCTCTGAATGATCCAATGTTGTCCTACATACCTAATGATGATAAATATAATCCACCTGTGTGTGATCAAGTCTCCGTATAAATGCACCTGCTCTGTAATAGTCTAAGGGTTCTGTTTGAAGCACAGAGAGCATCATGAAGACCAAGGAACACAACAAGCAGGTCCGTGATACTGTTGTGAAGTTTAAAGCCAGATTTGGATACAAAATGTTTTCCAAAACTTTAAACATCCCAAGGAGCACTGTGCAAGTGGTAGGAGTATCATACCACTGCAAATCTACCAAAACCAGGCCATCCCTCTAAACTTTCAACTTAAACAAGGAGAAGACTGATCACCAGAGATGCAGCCAAGAGGCCCATGATCACTCTGGATGAATTGCAGAGATCTACAGCTGAGGTGGGACAGTCTGTCCATAGGACAACAATCTGTCGTACACTGCATAAATCTGGCCTTTATTGAAGAGTGACAAGAAGAAATCCATTTCTCAAAGATATCCATAAAAAGTGTCATTTAAAGTTTGCAACAAGCCACCTGGGAGACACACCAAACATGTGGAAGAAGGTGCTCTGGTCAGATGAAACCAAAATCAAACTTTTTGGTAACAATGCCAAATTATATGTTTGGAGTAAAGGCAACACAGCTCATCACCCTGAACACATCATCCCCACTGTCAAACATGGTGGTGGCAGCATCATGGGTCTGCTTTTCTTCAGCAGGGACAGGGAAGATGGTTAAAATTGATGGGAAGATGGATGGAGCCAAATACAGGACCATTTTTGAAGAAAACCTGTTGGAGTCTGCAAAAGACCTTAGACTGGGATGGAGATTTGTCTTCCAACAAGACAATGATCCCAAACATAAAGCAAAATCTACAATGGAATGGTTTACAAATAAATGTATCCAGGTGTTAGAATGGCCAAGTCAAAGTCCAGACCTCATGCCAATCAAGAATCTGGAAAGAGCTGAAAACTGCTGTTCATAAACGATCTCCATCAAACCTCACTGAGCTCGAGCTGTTTGCCAAGGAAGAATGGGCAAGAATTTCAGTCTCTCGATGTACAAAACTGATAGAGACATACCCCAAGCGACTTGCAGCTGTAATTGCAGCAAAAGGTGGTGCAACAAAGTATTAAGTTAAAGGGACCAAATAATATTGCACGCCCCACTTTTCAGTTTTTGAATTTCCACAAAAATTTAAAATAACCAATAAATTTTGTTCAACTTCACAATTGTTTTCCACTTGTTGTTGATTCTTCACCAAAAATTTACATTTGGTATCTTTATGTTTGAAGCATGATATGTGGGAAAAGGTTGAAAAGTTCGAGGGGGCGCATACTTTCGCAAGGCACTGTCTATTAAAAATAAAAGAAGGGAATTTCACAAAATGATTGAGGGTAATTCAAAGACCAGGAATTATGAACAATGGGACATATATAGTTAATGCCGTATGACACCTAATCCATTTAAATAATCAACCAACAACACTTTATAAAAAATGCACAGTGCAATGAATCATTGTTGTGATGACTAGATGGTAGTATAGTATAAGATGTAAAGTGCCTAGTGCATATAGGTGCATTAGTATAAGCTCTTGCAAAATGCATCAACGAAATGATATTACTTACATAACTATTGGTCCCGGTGTCTGTGCCCTCAAAAACCCTGACAGCGCTGTTTCGCCATACTGGCTTCCTCAACATATGCCCCCTGTTGTTGCACTGTGAAATAAATTATTGAATTTTAATTGTATGTCATTTTGCTTTTTCCTTTGTTCCCTCTATTATACATATGGGGGATTTGATTAGTTAAAGTTTCAGCTAATGCAATAGAATAACAGGAAGGTTTTACAATGTTTCAAATTTGTAGCACCCAAACTTACCGTATTTTTCGGACCATAAGATGCACTTTTTTCCTCCAAAAAAGGAGGAAAGTGGGAGGAAAGTGTGGGGTGCGTCTTATGGTCCAAATGTAACATGTGGGGAGGGGGCAGTGGTGAAGTGGGATTGCACTGGGTTCGCACTCGCAGGAGGCAGGAAAATGACACTGCTGCAGTAATCCAGGACTGGGGAAACCACGTGGACCCGATGCTTAAAGTGAAGGAATATTCATTAGCCTGTCAGTGCCGAGCAGTGAGCGTGGAGCAGCAAATTAATATTCCTTCACTTAAACAGCGGACACACATGGTTTCCCCAGTACTGGATTCCTGGAGCTGCTGTGAAAATCATGTGTCCAGTGGAGGAGGGGGCAAAAGCAGGGTGCCAGAGGAGAGATCCCCGCATGCCTGCTGAGTGCTCCCGTATAGGACCTGTGTGAGGTCATGAAGAAGGTGGGCTGGAACATCACATGACAGCACAGAGCCCTCCCTCTTCATGATATCATCACAGGTCCTTCAGACATGGCACTAGAATGTGCAAGCTTCCTCTTATGGCCTGTGAGATGTAATAAGAGGGAGGGCTCTGTGCGGTCATGGGATGCTCCAGCTCTTCTTTACCTCACCACAGTGTGGCTGGCTGCAGGACCAGCACAGCCTGTACAAGTAAGAATTAATTAAAAGGTTAGTCACTACTACACAAAAAAGGCACTCTGCCACTCCTGTGGTGAACTATAACTCCCTGCATGCCATAGGATCAGTAGCACATGCTGGGAGTTATAGTTCTCCCATGGGATCTTAAAGCAGCATTCCAGTGTTATTTTGCAGTTCTGCAGTGGTGCTTCAAATATAAGCCCTGTGCCCCCATTCTTATACTCACCCTCCAGCATTTTCATATAGTACTTTACACACACCACACTGGTCCCGCAGCACCATCTTCTACCCGCAGCTTCCAACATAATAACATACTATTATATATAATAACACCACATATAATAGTATGTTATTTATGTTATTAAATATTTTACCACAATTTTTTGCTTCAAATATTTTTTTCCCTATTTTCCACCTCTAAAACGTGGGTGTGTCTTATAGTCTGAAAAATAAGGTAGATGTTAAAATATGTGACTTGGCAAATGTAGTTCTACACACCCAGAGTAAATAGCATTTTCACCCTCCTATAATACTGTAAAAAGGGAACTACTATTGAGCTCCCTCTGATGAGCGATTCATTAACACTGTGTTTGGTCGTCCTAGGAAAAATATATAACGAATGGAAACTGGAGCACAATAGCTAAACAAGCATGTCCTCTTATGACTACAAAGTTCAGATTGGTCCAGAGAGGATTTCCTGCAGTGCACAAGATGCCACAGCTCCCAAAAAGCTGTACATGTAGCACTTGTTGGAGTTGTACTGTATATAATAATGCAATGGATATTTTTCATGGTGAGGATATGTCGGTAGTAGTACATGTTAGCTGTGCTGTTGGTTTACCTTTAGTTAGCTCCACTCTTCACCGTCATTGCAATGGATAAGCCACTAACTCAATGCCATAGATATAAAGGGGAAAGTGGATGAGGAACAAGACCAGACATGACAAATCACAATATTGAGTGATAAATGGCTTGCACCAAGACATTAAGTTACCACCGTACTGATTGCTGGGGGTCCCATTCAGACAGGATATTGCAGAACACTGTCCTCGGGATCGTATGGATCCCAACTTTGGAATCTACAGTGATTATCTGTGATCAAACCTTTTAGGTATCAAAAATGAAAATCCTATTACGTACGCGGCTGACCAGGGTGAAACTATGGCTTGACACTGCAAAGATGGATCAGGACATGATACTGCAGCAGTGGGCACTCTAGTTAGTCCTTTGGTGTCTGTGATAATGATTAGTTGCTAAAACTTGCTCTTTGCATCTTAGTGTCCTATCTGATGACCTTAAGTCTGTGTGACCTGACAACAAATATGATCCTTAGTTCTCAATTTGCTTAGCTACAGGCTTTCTGACCTTGGACAGCCTTTACCCCCAATTTGAGTATATTAACCTTCAATGATGACCCATTGACTATCTTGTGACCATTCTTTAACATTACAAGTTGATACTGTTGTTTTTTTTACGTTGCCATATCATTAACTTAGTAACCCTGCCTGACCTACTTCTATTGTTCACCATACCTATGTAATACTTAGCATTTGTCCAATTCTACTGCAGTCACAGTCACTGGTCTGTAGTCACACTGCTAGATTGCAGCCATGCTGCCTGCTGTTGTCTATAGCCAGAATGCATGGCACTTAACCTCCAATTACTATGCTGGGCATATATTCCAAAAGCAGTTTAACCCCACTTCCAGCACTTGGACATAAATGTATGTTGAGAGCAGGAATAGATGCTTGTGTGAGAACTCACTGGAGCTACACTTACATACATACTTAATACAGCCTTTGCCATTATAGAAGCACATCCACCACGCTTTTTATTGCTCAAACCTTTGTAAATGTATATGTAGTGTAAGTGCAGTAATATACATAACGATCAAACAGGGCGAAATGTATGTGCCTTAAAGGGGTGTTCCCAACTCCAAGATCGTATCCCAATATGTAGTATGTGTAATAATAATATTAGCAAATATCTCCTTTTGGGGTGTCACTTACCCCATGTGCAGTGCATTGCAGTAGCTTAGGTATCCATGGATATGACCACTCATAAAGTGACAGTTAGTTGTTAGTGGTTGTAACTAGTGATGAGTGAGTATACTCGTTGCTCGGGTTGTCCTGAGCACGCTCGGGTGGTCTCTGAGTATTTGTGACTGCTCGGAGATTTCATTTTTGCTGACACAGCTGCATGATTTGTATCTACTAGACAGCTTAATTACATGTGGGGATTCCCTAGCAACCAGGCAACACCCACATGTACTCAGGCTGGCTAGTAGCTGTAAATCATGCAGCTGTGTCAGCAAAAATGAAATCTCCGAGCAGTCACAAATACTCGGAGACCACCCGAGCGTGCTCGGGAAAACCCGAGCAACGAGTATACTCGCTCATCACTAGTCATAACCTTGGATATCTAAGCAACTGCAATGTCCTGCATATAGGGTAAGTGATATAGCTTATCAAAAGACCTATATTACATTTCTAATTGTAGGTATTTGCTAATATTATTATTATTACATCTACTACTTATTGGGATAGGATCTTGGAGATGGTAATACCGCATTAAGTCACTTTTAAAATGTAAGTCTATGGAGTGTCAGAACAAATCTACAATATAAAAGCGGCTTCTGGGTCACACATAGAGCCCTGTGTGATTTGGCAATTTTGAATAGCCATCATGTGACCCACAAGAAGACTGGAGTGACGCTGGAAAGTGGAGAAGATGATAACTGATAATATCTAAACACAATGACAGGCAATGGAAAGTTTGGTGTGAGTGCATCTCTAACAGCTGTGAGGCTGTGGCCTCTGATACAGCTGGGGGGCACTGTTTGTTCTCCCCAGAATGTGCATGCAGACGGATGAAGTCCATAGGTGTGCATGAGAGTCACGGATTTCCGGTCCGGGTTTTCCAGGTGGCTAAAAGCCACAGGTTTGTGTGTGTTTAAAAACCCTGCAGTAAGGGGTATGGGTGTGTCAGGCCGTGCAGGCCGTGTCAGGTGCCTGGCCAGGAGAGGCCAGGTGCATGTCAGTGTCAGTCTGGTGTGTGCTGGTCTGCAGAGTGCATGGAGGCCAGCAGAGCCAGCACCCAGGGCAGCTGATAGCCTGGCACCCGCAGCGTACACAGAGATGCAAGTCATCCATGGTACTGGTCTCGGATGTGGACAGTCCTGTGCCCGGAGGTGGATATCCTGTGCCCGTAGGAGTTGGATGTGGATAGTCCTGTGCCCGGAGGTGGATGTCCTGTACCCGAAAGAGGACTAGCATGTGTAACGATTGCAAACAGGTGGATATGGTGCCCGGCTGCTATCCGGAGGATATCCTGAACTGTGTACGACTTTGTGAGTAATGAGTCTGTAAGAGACTGTGATACAGCGATGCAGGACACCCACGACAACTGGTCAGAGGAGGGCTGGCGTGAGTATTGTCTGCAACAGATGAGGCTGTGTGTACGGAGACGTATAGAGACTGTGAGATGGCGTGCGGTCGCCCAGGGAAACTGGACAAGGGAAGTCTGGCCTGTTTAGGGACCGCAAATCTAAAGCCATGTGATATGCATTACTTTGAACTGGTGTAAACTGATCACTGAAGTTATATGCATTTATGTGAAGTGGACTTTAATGCTGTGAAGAAACACATTAAAAGAGACTTTTGTGTTTGAATTTGTGGGTCACTGCTTCTTCACTGCGTACGATGCTGCTGCAGCTTTACACAGCATAAACATTTTGTTCACTTGGTGTGAAAAACGTAGGTGGAGATCCTCGACGCTGTCTATGCACAGTGCCAGCCACCGTGGGCTTTTTGCTAATCCTCGGATAATAACTCTGTAATAAAAAATGTGACAACTTCAAGTCTCCTATAGCCGTGTCAATGCAAAAATAACAATCTTCTAGAATTGTCAAAGATGCCTGCATCCTTAAGAGGTTGACGATCATGCACTGGATGCAATCGTTATTCACAGGAAACTAGCTGTCAGATAAGTGACAGATCGGTCTGCAGTACTTAGCCAATAGCATTACAAACATGTACAACACGGGGTCTGTGTTGCAGCTTGGCCCCTTGAATCATGAAAAAAAAACAAATCCACCTTCAGTAAAGTAGCACTCTGATATACTGCCTGAAACAATTTCTTTCTCTCTGTCTATGATTTACTAAAGGGATGTAACAAAAGTATTAAATGAGAAATCGTAGACATCACATCCCTGCCTCGGGCTAAGAAAACGCTGCTGCTTTAGGGGAAGAGCCATTCTTCAAAGATTTTTTTTTTTTTTTTCGTGAGCAATGAAATTGTCTGTCTGCTCCTATAGTCCTTGAATCTTCAATAGCTTTAGTTTGTTAACACAAAGGAAATAAATAAGAATATTGGAGTCTGTTTCTATTACATACAATTACTCTTTATTTTACAGCAGAGCTTTTTTTTTATTTTCCGAGCGTCATCTAGTAGAGAGAAGTTTGCATAAAATAATTGTTAGCATGTCACTTCTTTCTTTACAACATAAGACAATGAGGTTTTTTATTCAGGTGGTCTAATGTATCTCCGTGCACATCAACAGCTAAATATCATATTTGAACATTTTTCGGAGATTTATTTTTCCATGGTGATTGACATCATTTTTTTGCCTTATTTTGCGCTCAGCTGCATTATGTTTTCATCATGTGGCTACAATAATGAAAATACTTCAAGCAGCAATCCCACACAACCTCTGAAAATGACGGCAATTATACCATTATGTGCATCTTACATAATCATACTAAATTGCTAAGCCCCCTATTTCATTTCAAAACAACTGATTCTCCATTCTCAGAGCAATTTGAAGTGAGCGAAGGAAAGCTTAGTCAAGGCCCAGTAAGTCACTACTTACCACTGATCCTTAATGTAACTATATTCCTCAAGGTTCACTTTCCTTAAATGTGCCTAAATAAAAAATATATTCATTGAAGCAAAGCTGGTCCGCATTCATAATCATGAGTGCTTTACATCTTACGAAGGTCAATCAGGTTTTTTTTTTTTGTTTTGCCATTGGTGTAATTTAAAGTCAAGTTCCCATCTCTGGCTTTTCTCAAACGCCATCTTATGAAAATGTTTTCACATCTGTAGGATATGCAACCATTTGTATAAGATGGGACCATGGTTTTGTTAGTCTTGAAATGCTTATAAGTGAATAATGTGAGCCTTCAAATTTGTGTTTGCTAAAGAAGTCACATAGGAATATGAGAAGCACGCATGGCTCAGTTATTCTTGAAAGGGCTTGCTAGAGATGGAAAGCATGAGGACTGGAATAACAATGGCTATTTTGTTTCATAAGCCCTGGTCTCGCAAGCATGCCATGAACGAAACCTGAAGGATATAAGAAGGTGCTCGGTCAAACTTTAAGGTAGTTGATTACATATAGGAGCATTGTCACCTTAGATGTTTGAAGGAGCAACACTCATCTACTTCTTCTGGGGGAAGGCATACATTACATGCTCTACTCCAACTAGAAAAATGAATAAATATATTAAATAACTAGTTTTGAATTTAATTATCTATTTCCATTAACATATCTTGATACTTTTAAATAAAAAACACAGAACGAGAACATAGTTTATATAAAATGTGCGCGTATGTATTTCTCATTAATGTGTGCAGGATGTATGCATACAAAATAGTACATGACTTCCAGGAGAAATGATTTCCAAAATTTGTGAATAATAAAATTATTGCAAATAGTCTAAACTCTCGGAATGATGATAAAAGTAGTATAGTATAGTAAAAGTAATACATTTGATGGCCCGCCTAAGATAAAAATGATAATCTGCTGCCAATGTAATAGGCACATGTGCTTAATTACTTTAGTAAAAGCAATTATCCTGACATCTTGTTTGTGTAAACATCAGCCAATATTCATAGCATTGTGAGTATTGTGTTTTGTGTTATTTACAATATTGTATGTCAAGTGTTATCTTCTATTCATGTGACTGGGAGATAAGGTGCAGTGCCCTGGAGTTGCTACTGTACAATGCATGGAGTCCTGCTGCTGGGGCTCTGTACACTGTTAACATCTAGTCTCTCCTTTAACAGATAACAGCTTATTGTTAGGGTAATAAGTGTGGGACTGTTACCAATCTGATAATAAAGATATAGGTCATCATTGGTTTAGTCCTGGACAACACCTTAATTGTAGCACAATATCCAGTAGGCCTGCAATAATATTATATATATATATATATATATATATATATATATATATATTATTTTTCTCCTGGGGATTCCTTTGACTTGTTGTGTCATCACTATCACAGCAAAAAAAATTAAAATGCCAAATTTTAATACAAAAATCAGGGGGTCGAAGGCTAGCACCGAAAAGTCCAGCAGGAGGAGATGAATACCTGTAATTACATAATTTAAAACAAGCTTCATTTATCCACACCTTCTCACGTTTTTCTCTGACTCTGACCACTATTGCGCATGCTGGATCTGACAATATCCATTGTGACACAGTGTGTTCAGAAATGTGTGTATATATATATATATATATATATATATATATATATATATATATATACAGTACAGACCAAACGTTTGGACACACCTTACATAGTAACATAGTAACATAGTAACATAGTTAGTAAGGCCGAAAAAAGACATTTGTCCATCCAGTTCAGCCTATATTCCATCATAATAAATCCCCAGATCTACGTCCTTCTACAGAACCTAATAATTGTATGATACAATATTGTTCTGCTCCAGGAAGACATCCAGGCCTCTCTTGAACCCCTCGACTGAGTTCGCCATCACCACCTCCTCAGGCAAGCAATTCCAGATTCTCACTGCCCTAACAGTAAAGAATCCTCTTCTATGTTGGTGGAAAAACCTTCTCTCCTCCAGACGCAAAGAATGCCCCCTTGTGCCCGTCACCTTCCTTGGTATAAACAGATCCTCAGCGAGATATTTGTATTGTCCCCTTATTTACTTATACATGGTTATTAGATCGCCCCTCAGTCGTCTTTTTTCTAGACTAAATAATCCTAATTTCGCTAATCTATCTGGGTATTGTAGTTTCTCATTTCTTATATTCTAGGTTCTTCAAAGTAGCCACCTTTTGCTTTGATGACTGCTTTGCACACTCTTGGTATTCTCTTGATGAGTTTCAAGAGGTAGTCACCGGAAATGGTTTTCACTTCACAGGTGTGCCCTGTCAGGTATAATGAGTGGGATTTCTTGCCTTACATATGGGGTTGGGACCATCAGTTGTGTTGTGCAGAAGTCTGGTGGCTACACAGCTGATAGTCCTACTGAATAGACTGTTAGAATTTGTATTATGGCAAGAAAAAAACAGGTAAGTTAAAAAAAATGAGTGGCCATCATTACTTTGAGAAATGAAGGTCAGTCAGTCTGAAAAAGTGTGAAAACTTTGAAAGTGTCCCCAAGTGCAGTGGCAAAAACCATTAAGCGCTACAAAGAAGCTGGCTCACATGAGGACCGCCCCAGGAAAGGAAGACCAAGAGTCACCTCTGCTTCTGAGGATAAGTTTATCCAAGTCACCAGCCTCAGAAATCGCAGGTTAACAGCAGCTCAGATTAGAGAGTTCTAGCAGCAGACACATCTCTACAATGACTGTTAAGAAGAGACTTTGTGCAGCAGGCCTTCATGGTAAAATAGCTGCTAGGAAACCACTGCTAAGGACAGGCAACAAGCAGAAGAGACTTGTTTGGGCTAAGAACACAAGGAATGGACATTAGACCAATGGAAATCTGTGCTTTGGTCTGATGAGGCCAAATTTGAGATCTTTGGTTCCAACCACCATGTTTTTGTGCGATGCAGAAAAGGTGAACGGATGGACTCTACATGCCTGGTTCCCATCGTGAAGCATGGAGGAGGAGGTGGGATGGTATGGGGGTGCTTTGCTGGTGACACTGTTGGATATTTACTCAAAATTGAAGGCATACCGAACCAGCATGGCTACCACAGCATCTTGCAGCGGCATGCTATTCCTTCCGGTTTGCGTTTAGTTGGACCATCATTTATTTTTCAACAGGACAATGACCCCAAACACACCTCCAGGCTGTGTAAGGGCTATTGGACCAAGAAGGAAAGTGATGGGGTGCTGCGCCAGATGACCTGGCCTCCACAGTCACCAGACTTGAACCCAATTGAGATGGTTTGGGGTGAGCTGGACCGCAGAGTGAAGGCAAAAGGGCCAACAAGCGCTAAGCATCTCTGGGAACTCCTTCAAGATTGTTGAAGACCATTCCCGGTGACTACCTCTTGAAGCTCATCAAGAGAATGGAAAGAGTATGCAAAGCAGTCATCAAAGCAAAAGGTGGCTACTTTGAAGAACGTAGAATATAAGACATAATTTCAGTTGTTTCACACTTTTTTTAGTATATAATTCCACATGTGTTAATTCATAGTTTTGATGCCTTCAGTGTGAATGTACAATTTTCATAGTCATGAAAATACAGAAAAATCTTTAAATGAGAAGGTGTGTCCAAACTTTTTGTCTGTACTGTTTATCAGTGAATGTGCTGAGATATTATGGGTATGATTTAACCTGTAGTGCCATCACTTCTTGCTATGGTCTGTCGCATCGCTCTGTATTCTCTACGTGGTTTTTAACCTTTTAATTATTTTGTACTATGATGTAATAAATACAATTTAATATTCGTATATTGTATGAATTGTGAATAGGCTTTTTTATGACCTCTTTCGTTCAGAAATCTCTCAGCATCTCTTGCAAGCTCAACATCTGCACAGAGGCTGCTCTAGTGATTTGTATCCTGAGAAGTGTCATCTTTATACCAAGTACTGTATAATAATAGGATGAAAGAAAAACTAACTGTCCCAATGATTTATAGGAGCTGAACCAAATATTAGGATATGTCTGTCGACAAGCTTGTTAAATAGCTAAAGTTTTATGTAGCTTATATCTATGGGTAAACTGTATAATTGAGTTGAAGGTTAAAATAAACTTTGAAAACATCCAGACAGTATTTGGACTTTGAATCAAATAATCCCCAAAAGCAGACTCAGTAACTAGTAACAACTAATACTCGAAACATACTATGATCACATATAGCCCTTTCTATAGTAAAATAATAGAAGAAAGGCTCAAGAGTATTTATGTAAAAAATTAACAAATTTTATTTAATCACAAGATAATAAAAAATAGATAAGTAACAGAGTGACACTAATTGGCAGGAATAAGGGGGATATTTAAAAATTATATCCATATAAAAATATCGAATTATTGCAAAAAATTGTACCAGTAGAGATCCTATTATAAAGGATTAAGCATAATGATTGTAGCTTAATATATTATAACCATATAGAGATGTATCAGAACGTAACATAAATTGCAACAGCAAGTCCTATAATATAAAGGATTAGGCACGATCAATATGGCTAATTGCAGCACCAGCAGTATGTCCCATGTGGTATGCAGTTACTCAGTCTAGTCTGAAAGTAAAGGGATAGTGCTGCATATTAGGGCCAAGATAAAGTGCAATAGTGCGTTCTATTTATATATCGCATAAGTGCTTAGGTGCAAAATGAACTGGCACATGATGAATTAGTAAAACTTACATGGAGATGTGGATGGTATATGATGAGTCCCCACCTGCCGCCTCGACGCGCGTTTCGCCGGTCTTCTTCAGGAGGCGCCTGATCCAACTTCAGTAGAAATGCCTCAAGACAAGGAAATGATGTTCAGTTGTGTGTGTGTTGCCTCCATGTGCCTGTATTACCTCCCTACAATGCCTGGGCATGGTCCTGATGAGGTGGCGGATGGTCTCATGAGGGATCTCCCAGACCTATCCCTTTACTTTGTTGTAGAGTCCGTCTCATGCTACCATGAGTTCGAAAGCACAACCAACGTTCAAAAGTGACAAAAACATCAGCCAGGAAGCATTGGTACTGAGATGTGGTCTGTGGTTCCCACCTGCAGAACCACTACTTTATTGAGTGTGTCTTGATAATTGCCAATAATTTCCATCTGTTGTCTATTCCATTTCCACAACAGCATGTGAAATTGATTGTCAAACAGTGTTACTTCCTAAGTGGACAGTTTGATTTCACTCAAGTTTGATTTACTTGGAGTTATATTCTGTTGTTTAAGTGTTCCCTTTATTTTTTTGAGCAGTGTATTTTTGTAATCCGATTTGTGCATGATGCATCAGCACTAAATACTCTAAATTGGTGAAACAAAGTGGGAAAAATATAGTTATAGATTATGGTCTTAGTTAAGGGGAAGAAGGAAGGTGCGAAATACAGGGATATTCTTGAGCAAAACCTATTTCAGTCTGTCAGTGATTTGAGACTGGAACGGAGGTTCACCCTCCAACAAGACAATGACCCAATGCATACTGCTAAATCAACACTTGCGTGGTTTAAGGGGAAGCGTGTAATGTTTAGGAGTGGCCTAGTCAAAGTCCAGACCTTAATCCAAATGAAAATCTGTAGTCAGACATGAAGATTGCTGTTCACCAGAGGAAACCATCAAATTTGAAGGAGCTCGAGCAGTTTTGTCTTGAAGAATGGACAAAAATCCCAGTGGCAATATGTGGAAAGCTCATAGAGACTTATCTAAAGCGACGTGCAGCTGTAACTTCCACCAAAGGAGGCTCTACAAAGTACTAAATTTAGGAGGGTGAATAGTTATGCGCAATTACATTTTCAGTTATTTTGTTCTATTTGTTGTTTGCTTCACAATAAAAAGAAACCCAAATGTTCACAGTTGTAGGCATGTTCTTTACATGAAGTAATGCAAACCCTAAAAAAGACAGTGAAATTCAAGGTTCTGAAGTAGCAAAATATGAAAAATGCTAAGGAGGAGTGGGGTGAATACTTTTGTAAGCCACTGTATATCAGCTTTGAAGAAGGATAAACAAACATTTAAACATTTTTCACAAAGTTTATAATATCTTGGAAAATTGATCTAATGATAAATGTTAAACAAATTAACATAACATTAAGAGTTTAATTATATGTAAGCTCCAATTTATATAGATTTCACTGTAAGATTGATCTCTTATGTATTGAAGGTAACCTTAATTTGAAATTGTTTTCTGGTCTTCCATTATAAACTCAACCAGAGTGATGACAAGCATAGCTGACATGAATATATCTGATGTACCTGACTGGAATCTATGTCTTGTAAACATGACTGCTCCTGACAGTAACACGCCATCCATTTCTTGAATAAAATTAAAGTCACACTTCATTGCATCATTCTGCAACTTATCTGTAAGTAACTCTACAAGCCTAGAAAAAAATATGTCACATACTGATAGTACAAAATAAATATCAGCCACCGTGTAGAGCAAGGAAGCAGCAGGTGACATGAGCACGTAGTAAAACGGTATTTTTTTATTCATATAGGCACAAATGGGAACTTGTTTTATACAATGTTTATTCTATCAAACCAAGTAGACATTGGATAGACTTGAAATATTGTAACATTAAAAACAATGGTGCTTATCTATAATAGTAATACATTAGAGGGGTAGTCTGATGGAAATGAGCTCAAGTAGGTATAACCGGGCCACAGCTCAGAAGTGATTCATTTTCCTCCTGTGTTTAGCGCTTACGTGCCCTCATCAAATACCTCTGGCTGCAGAGGTCCGGAAGTAACAGTGGTAGAAGTATTTACTGCTGCAAAGATCCTTGTGAAAAGGTGCATAGAAACCGCACAATTCACCATTTGCTTCTAAAATCTTAAGAAAAAGGAACATGCCGGAAAGTACCTTTATAATTGCTTTTATATCATATTAACCCATTACTTGCCAAATTAAAATTTTTACAAGTATGGATTTTTCAGAAAAATCTTCAATTCAATTAAAAATGACAATGACATGATTTCCTATTTTGAAAACATTCATTTTACAAACACAACACAAAAAATTGGACCGAATTATAAAAATTATAAAATCGTAGTTGCTAGAAGCTAAAGATTAGGCGTCCCAAAAAAAGGACATTGGTAGATAATGGGTTAATATCCATCACACAGATGCAAATGATACAATAAAGGATGATACATTACATTTACCAAACAAAATTGTCACAAATATGATCACCATTGTAAATTTTTCATGCCGAGTTTCTTTTTTAGTCCATAGGGCAATAGCTCGGAAGCAGAGACGCCAACTTTACACATTTGCTGTTTATTTTCATATAAATGTCAAGCTACTGTTGTCTCTCTATGTTTTGTATCTATTTCTTTTTCCCCTTGTGCTTTCTTTCTTTTTTTCCTGAGTTTAAAGAGAACCTGTCAGCATGATTTCATAAAGTAAAGTATAGATATTTCTGTATTGGCTCTATAACATAAATTGATAACTTTGGTGAAACGCAACAGCTTAATAGTTCTTATTTAATCACCATGAAGTTTTGTGTTAATTGCATTTTGGTGCATAGGGGCCGGACTGTACACAGGGTCTTCTTCTCCCTGTCTTTGATTACCCAGCTCTTCCTCCTGCCTTCGGTCTTTGAAGAACATGCTGGGTTTTGAAAGAGAAGAGGACGGTCATTCAAAGACCAGAGGCAGGCGAAGGGGCCAAAAATCACAGACTGGAGGCAGGCCATGAAAATAAGAACCAACAAGTATATCTGATCACTGGTGTGCATATGGGATATTCCACAATTGATAGGTATATATAATATATACACCAATCCTGATAGGGGGCTAAAATCCTGGATCAAAGGACTAGCTGGTGAAGTCGAATATATAGTTATTGCAGGTTCACAACTACTTGGATTCTCAAAAATTTTATATTCCCATTTTCTCTATAATCTCATAACCAAAAATAAAGCATCAGTTGCAATATCTAATCCCCAGTAATAATATTACATTGGTCAGATATAAGCATGTAGACATAATTTTCATATTCTATGATAAATACAGTAGATAGGGTCTGCACTGGAAAAACACAGTCCACATATAAACATAGAAACTTGATTCCAGCTCACCCAGTTGCTCTATGCTCATCCACCTTGGGCTCAGACGCCGGCCTCGCCCTGGCCTCACATCAAGGAAAATAGAAAAAAATGGATTCCGGCTCAACAGGACTGGATTTTCCATTTCTTTTCATTTTTCAAAAGAAATTATAGTGCATACTAAAGAAAAATGTACATAGTCGACATGACCCAGTCGACGCGTTTCAACTGCACTAGGCAGTCTTACTCAGTGTAAGTCATGAATAAGACTGCCTAGTGCAGTCGAAATGATACTCCAATTTTTTCTATTTTCCACATATAAACATGATTGATACTTGTCTTGTGTCTTTTTTCTTCCTGATACAAACACCCCAATTCCCAAAGCATTTCCCCCTTTTATTATAGGGGTTCATCAGAGACAGGCTTGACACGGCCTAGATCGCACCAGATATTCAATGCTCCAATATTTCAATAAGTGCCTCCGTTCTCATGACTCGCAAATGTGCTCAACAGTAAAGATCACCTGTTCTTTAAAACCTACAGGTAACCTGTAAATACATGCTTCAAAAAGAAGTGATCATCTGAAAGGTCGCATCAAGTGTGAAGACGCTCAATATCATTTGTTAACTCTGCTTCCATGCACTATGGACTAAAAAGAAACTCAGCATGAAAAATTCAAAGCAGTGATTTTATTTGTGGCTATTTTGTCTCGTAAATGCGATGTATGATCATCCTTTAATCTATCATTTGCATCTATTTGATGGATACTGTAAGGAGGCTAATGGCCGTGTAATCAATGGGAGGTATGCGTCACAGAGATAGCTGCTCTCTCTGATGTAACCCGAAGTATTTTGCTTTAGTGCGCGTGAGCACTAAGATATTGTTTAGTGTACTTGGGTCCGAGTTGTGGGTAGGTATGAGAGTGGTCTGGCTACCCATATACCACACCTGTGGGTGTGGTTACATCCTACATAATGGCGGCTGTTGTTTGGCACTTAGTCTGTGTCTTGGAAGGTAAAAGTCCTCCTGTGTGTGTGGCTTCAGACCGAGCCTGCATGCTGGACATTTCCCCAGCCTGTGTGCCCACAGGCTTGAGGGAGCAGATGGCCCAGCTAAGGACAGTTTTGTGTTGTTTTGTCTGCTCTGAAGGCTGTTTACCCAGGCTCGGACTGGCCCATAGGGGAACAGGGGAATCCCCCGGTGGGCCCCAGTCCAGATCTGGGCCCCCAACCCCACTGTATCGACAGTACTTAGCATAATTCACTTGATTCACTCTGTACAAAAAAAGCAAAATCTCATAAATTATTAATCAAATTACCCAGTTTATTACTAAATAGAGATATAGGTAAGTTTGTGAGCAAGAGTAGTGTAATATTTGTATGCAGGTGAAAAATGGGCCCCCCCAAAATCAGTGTTATTAGTGGGCCCTTGGCACCCCAGTCCTACACTGCGTTTACTGTTTGTCTGGTTACTGCTGGGTTTATGAAGGAAATAAACCCGCACAGACTTTTTAAAGGAGCACTCCTCCTGTTTTCCTCCTGCCACACTCCTTCTGTACGAAATCCTTACAATACTAATGCAAAATAAAAGCAATTATGAATTGACTTTTTTGAATGCTTCAACCTTTTTTCTGAAATTTACTGTGGAGGATCATGGATCATGGAGGCATTATCTGAGTGTAATTGACATTTTTATTACTGAATTATTGGTTTGGCACTTAAAATCTAATGCATCTTGGTGGCACTGTAAAATGCAGAGGACTTTACAAAAGCAAATGCGCAGTGGAAAATCTACTATGTTTTCTCACTCAGGCTAGTTTCCCTCTAGTGTTTTGCTGAGCTGCAGACTTCCTCCGTGAAGCCCCGCCCACGGCCACACCTCTGCCGCCCAGCTCCGCCTATGTCCGCATGCAGCCTGTGTACCTATCTTTAAGATTAGGTACGCAGGTCGTGTGGATGTATGTGGATGCCTCCACATGCGTCGTTTTGACGATTCATAGAAAAAAGAAATTCCAACCAGCTGCGTTCGACGTGGGTCACCGCAACTTCAAAATGACGCATGCGGAGGCATCCACATACATCCGCACGACCTGCATACCTAATGTTAAAGATTGGTACGAAGGCCACATGCGGACATAGGCGGAGCTGAGCGGCGGAGGTGCAGCCGTGGGTGGGGATTCACGAAGGAAGTCTGCAGCCCTCCACAGCTCAGCAAAACGCTAGTGTGAAACTAGCCTCAGGGAACTTAGCATAATGGATCCAAAGGATTTAACAAATTCAAACTTACAAGTCAAATTCCACATGAGGAAGTCGGCTTACCCAACAAAATTCTAAGCGACAGAGGGTCTTGGTGCATGAGGAAGGAGCACTTCAGTGATACCAAGGTTTTATGAACATCGGATATCAAATGAAATAAAAGGAGGACAAAGTCCAGTAAGTTGACTATTAACTGTAAGCAGATAATTTGGTAAATATGATCCAGTGGGTATGGCCGACTGGATGGCACGGCCTTGCTCAATACAAGTGTATAAAATAGTGGCTGCGCCCACTGGATGGGAGTATACATAACTCATACATACTCTCCAGTCCTGATTCAGAAACCACTGAATCCCTGCAGCGCACAGTGCATGCGCTGGTGGGATTCATAAGTCTGCAATCATGCAGAGTGACTGCAGACTTATCAATATGGACTGGACATTCCCTTTAATCTGAGAGGAGTATAGGAGCAGAGGGCCTGATTCCACTGCTGTGTAACTTACTGGGCTGCTTAGTGAAGTTTTCATAAAATCACTGTTTTATCAGCATAACAGGACTACTTGACCTACTGTCAGGTTTTCCAAACACCCCCCACCATTGTTTGGCAGCTTTCTGCCTATGCACAGTGTATACAAAAAGCTGCCAATTAGTGGTGTGGGCGAAATTATATAGAGAACTGGTTGATCTGCAGCAGATAAAACGGTTTAGCAGATAAAATATTAAGTGATGGATTAGCCGCCATTTAATTCACTGCTTACCCAACTAAACGAGCAATCTGTAGTAACTCATTCAGTGCGAACAGGCTGCCATGGTTCTTGGCAGTGTGAGTCCTGTTTACATGGGATGATGCACTGCTTGGAACAATAATTTTTTGTGTTGCATAAAAAATGATTTCACCCAACAAGCAAGAATTTTGCTTGTTCATAAGGTGTAACGTGGCCTATTTAACACTGCAAGATTATCGTGAAATTAGCTTTTCAAAGAACACTCATTCAAGATTATCTGGAGGGAAAAATTGCAGTGCACATAAAAAAAAACTCCTAAGGCCTCCAGTTCAAGGGATAAAACTGCAGAAATGGAAGATAAAATTCTTGCAATAGTCAAAAATAGTGTCATTGGTCGTTTACACATATGACAGCTTATTCAGAAATGTTATAAAACTGATGTTAATCATAAATATCAAAAATGGAATCTCAATAATAAGTGATAAAAAAAATAAATTAAAAACATTTAGGCTATATGCACATGGTGTGTTTTTGATGTGTTTTCTCAGCATTTTTTCACATGGAAATAGACCAAAAACGCAAAGGAATCCTAATGCAAGCTAATTCTATGACAACCCTGAAGTGTTGTGCACATGATCAGTAAATTTATGTCAACATTTGCAGTGCGTTTTTTTCTGCAGCATGTCAATTCTTTTTGTGTTTCTGTACCGTTTCTGCACCCATTGACTTCAATTGAGTCAGTCAAACCCACAGCAAAAAAACGCAGGTGTGAAAAGGTTTGCGGATTTGCTGAAATTTTGTATAGCATTTTACCTTCTTTCTACAGGAAACACCGACGTGGTGGTTCTTATCGGCGGTAACGCTACCGCCAGTAAGATCGTCAATCAGAGAGCTGTGGGCTCATGCTGTCAGATGTCAGCATGATCCCGCAGCTCTGACTGTGACCTGCGGTAACCTGATCTTCACAACACATTTGTCGAAATTTATCAAGACATGAGCAAAGAAAATTTCTGAGGATCTCAAAAGAACAGTAGTTGATGCTCATAAGGCTGGAATAGGTTATAAAACCTTTCTCTAAGGAGTTTGAACTCAATCTATCCACAGACAGATTGTTTACAAATGGTAGAAGCTCAAAACCATTATTAACCTCTCAAAGAGGGATTGACCAACAAAGATAATTGCAAGAGCAAGGCATATACCGTAACAGTCTGCAAGATCACAGAGGAGCCAAAGGAGCCCAAGGTAACCACTAAGAAACTAAAGGCCTCTCTCACTTTAGCGAATGTTAATAATTATGAGTTCACCATCAGAGGAACACTGAACAACAATGGGGTGCATCACAAAATTACACGGAGAAATCAATTGCGGTCCAAAAAGAACATTACTGCCAATGTGCAGTTTGGAAAAGATAACATTGACCAGCCAAAAAGCTATTGCACAATGTATTCTGGAAATAGGAGACAAACATAGAGTTTTTTCATTTAAATGAGAAGCATTATGTTTGGAGAAAGAAAATCATTGCATTACAGCAAAAAAAATAAACAAACTCATACTGTCAGTGAAATTAGGGGTTGGTAGCATCATGGTTTTAGCCTGTTTTGCAACATTCATGCCAGGGCAGCTTGCCATTGATGGAACAATTGATTCTGAATTATACCAGCAATTTCTAAAGAAAAGGGTCAGGACATCTGCAATATCTGTGATCTAAATATCACAGATAGATCACAGAAAGTATGGATCATTCAGCAAGACAAAGACCAAAAGCACACAAGTCGTTCTACAAAAAATGGTTAAAGAAGGGTAAAGTTAAAGTTTTGTAATATGCCAAATGAAAATTCTGATCTTAATCTTATAGAAATGTTATAGACGCACCTGAAGGGAGCAGTTCATGGGAGAAAACTACCAACATAACAAAGTTGAAGCTGTTTTGTAAGAACAAATGAACTAAAAATCCTCGAAGCCAATGTGCATGACTTGTCAACAATTACCGAAAGCACTCGGATACAGTAATTGCTGCACAAGAGGTCATATCAAATACTTAGGGAACCTGTCACCCCCCCAGGGCCTATTAAAGTAAAAGAGCCACATTTAGCAGCACTAAGGCTGTATTCTGTGAAGGTGGCTCTTATGCTTATTATCCCTAGGAACGCTGAAATAATGACTTATAAATTTCCCGCCATACCTCTATTGAGTCAGGGAGGTATTTTTCCTCCCCCTGAGTCAACCACCTCGCAGCCGTCCATCATCCCCCGTCTTGCCTCCAGGCACCGCTTCCTCTCTTCCTCATGACATCACTGGTACCTGCACTCTGCAATCAGTCCTCAGGCATGCGCCGTGTGTGCTGCCTGGGAACTTACATCAGGTGATGTAAGGATATCGCGCGTGCGTGTAGCGGAGGCCCCAGATCCCACCCGGCAGTGTGTTAGATGTATTCAAACTGCGGGGCTGGGAATCTGGCATCTGCAAAATGGTGCGGGTCACCGTGCTCCATTAAATATAGTGCCAATGTCTCACGAGATTGTGAAGTCTCACGAGACTTTGGCACTTCTATCAAGGAGCACGGTTACCTGCTCCACTGCGCAGGCACCAGATTCCCAGCCCCGCAGTGTGAATACATCATAACACACTGCAGGGCGGGAACTGGGACCTCCGCTACATGCACACGCGATATCCTTACATCAACTGATGTAAGTTCCCGGTCACGGGTGAAGCCCGGAGGCAAGACAGGGGATGATGGATGGCTGAGAGGTGGTTGAGTCAGGGGGAGAAAACATACCTCCCTGACTCAATAGCGGTATGGCAGGAAATTTATAAAACTCATTATTTCAGCATTCCTAGGGATAATAAACATAAGAGCCACCTTCACAGAATGCAGCCTTAGTACTGCTGAAGGTGGCTCTTTTACTTTAATAGGCCATGGGGAGGTGACAGGTTCCCTTTAAAACAAAAGTTCACATACTTTTGATATTCACAGATGTGATAATGGGTCACTTCCATCATTTAAAAAATGACAAAGTCTTTTATTTTTTTTTAATTTGTTAATTTTGGTTCTCTTAATCTACTTTTAGGACCAGTGTGAAAATCTGATGTAGTTTTACATCAAATTTGTGCAGAAATATGGAAAATTTTGAAGAGTTGACAGATTTACCTTTAAGCACCACTGTGGATGCACAGCAGAAGCCAGAAAGGATGGTAATACATCTATTTACTTAAAAAAGAAACAGTGAACTCACAAATAAGTGTTATACAAAAGCACATCAATTCTAGACTTTGCAGCAGTCCCATTCAGTATTCACTCAACCGGGGGTTTCACCCTCCCAGCTTCCTCAAGGGAAATACTTCCGGCTTCAGCCTTATGACTTATGACAAGCTCACATAGCCTAGAGGAACCAGAATTAGTGAAACCATGGGTCTGCTTCAATACTAAACAGATACACAGATTATATCTGATGTGCCTTTTTTCTCACTTTTTATTCAATATTTCTTATATAATAAATAGATGTTTTTTTATTTCACGTTATTTGATGCTTTTCTGATTTATAGAGAGACATACAGATATTTCACATCATAGTGAAGTGTCAAAACAGACTGTCAAGAAACACTAGTTACAACATATAACCCAGAAGATATGATCGTAAAGCATGAAGTTGGAATCATCCTGGAGCATTGTGAGTTAATACAATTTGTATGGAATCCTTTCATTTATTGAGTGGTCACTTTTTCTTTATACTGTTATAAAATTATGCTGTATGTAGCATAACATCACCTTCCTTAGATAATTAATATGCACCTAAAAAGACATTGCAATTATATACAATCTAAGAAACATCTCAACTTTTTGCAAGTTAACTTAATATTTTCAACCTGTGTATTGGAACAAAAAATCCTGATTAGCACATCATTCTTATGGACAATTCATTGCACAGATTTATTTGACTTTATTTTATATAGACCTAGGACATCCAAATCTCAGCCTAAATTACATTATGATTTATATAGGAAATAAATAGATTCATCTTTTAGTTTATGACAAAATTTATATGACAAATGGACTTGAGCGACTTTGTAGAAACTTTTACTTTAAAAGGAAAAAGTGATCAGTCCTTCATAGTGTTTCAATAATTATGTACTATTGATTGATAGGCAAGAAAAACTGACAAAAAACATTATCATACATCACAATAATGCTGAGCCAACAATTCACTTTATAATCAATCGGAGAACTCATCAGAAGATTTGCAGATAGAATGATAGATTACCCCATAGTTCCTTGTAATAAATATAGTTTGTTGATCAGTATCATACAGTATCTACACATACGTAAGAGCACAATGATACAAATTCTGATGAATCAGTGTCCTGTGTCTTTTATCAGACTCTACTTTTAGTAAGTTTTGCAAAGTATAATATACAAATACACAGCATATGGGAAAATAAGGTGGCCATAACAAATTTCAAATGTCTTGGTAAAAGGATAGTTAAGGCAACGTTCACATTAGCGTTTCCCGACGCTGCGTTGGGAAACGCTGCGGCAATGCATGCGTCATGCACCCCTATATTTAACATGGGGGGCGCATGGACATGCGTTGTGCTGCGTAGTGCGACGCATGCGTTTTTTTTGCCGCAAGCGTTGGGCGCAGAAAATGCAACAAGTTGCATTTTTCTTGCGTCCAAATTTCAGCAAAAAAGGACGCATGCGTCGCAAAACGCAGCGTTTTTGCGTGCGTTTTTGTGCGTTTTTATTTGCGTTGTGTGTTGCATCGCCGACGCAGCGGCGCACAACGCAAATCTGAACGTAGCCTAAGAAATGTACAGTGGCTTGCGAAAGTATACATCCCAATTGTCATTTTTTGAGTTTTGTTACCTCACAACCTGGAATTTCACCTTTTTTTAGGGTTTAAATCAGTTCAGGTAATGAACATGCCTACAAATGTGAACATTTAATTTTGTTGTTTTTTTGTGAAGCAAACAACAAATAGGACAAAATAACTGAATTCTTCAGTGTGCATAACTATTCACCCCCTCAAATCAGTACTATATAGAGCCTCCTTTTGCAGCAATTACATCTGCAAGTTGCTTTGGATAAGTCTCTATGAGCTTTCCACATCTTTTCACTGGGACTTTTGCCCATTCCTCAAGGCAGAACTGCTCAAGCTCCTTCAAGTTAGATAGTTTCCTCAGGTGAACAGCAATCTTCAAGTCTGACCACAGATTCTCAATTGGATTAAGGTCTGGGTTTGACTAGGCCTCTCGAAAACATTCATGTTTCTCCTTAAACCACTTGAGTGTTGCTTTAGGAGTGTGCTTTGGGTCATTGTCTTGTTGGAAGGTAAACTTCCATCCCAATCTCAAATCATTAACAGACTGAAACAGGTTTTGCTCAAGAATAGCCCTGTATTTTGCACCATCTTCATCCATCTTCCCTGCAACTCAGACTATTTTACCTGTCCCTGCTGCCGAAAAACATGTCCACAGCATGATGCTACCACCACCATGTTTCACTGTCAGGGTGGTATTCTTGGGGTGATGAGCTGTGTTTGTTTGAAGCCAAACATAGCGCTTAACTTAGTGGCCACAAAGTTCAAATTTGATCTCATCTGACCACAACACCTTTCTCCATAGATTTGAGAAGTCTTCCACATGTCTTTTAGCAAACTCAAAATGAGCCTTACAATTTTTTGGTTTGTGGAAGTAAAAGCTTTTTTCTAGCCACTATTCCATAAATGCCACCTCTACGGAGTGTATGGCTTTTTGTGGTCATATGGACAGATACTCCAGTCTCTGCTTCGGAACTCTGCAGCTCTTTCAGGGTTACCTTTGGTCTCTGTGCTGCCTCTGATTAATTCCCTCCTAACCGGGGCTGAGAGATTTGGTGGTGACCCTCTCTGGACAGGTTTGTTGTAGTACCATGATGTTGTTTGGTTAGTGAGGCCTCTTAATGGTATTGCAACCTCTGTGGCCTTTCAGAAAAGGTGTGTACTGACAGACCATGTGACACCTAAATTGCACACAGGCGGACTTCCTTTCACTAAGTATGTGAAGGTAATTGCTTGCACCATACATTTGTAAGGGCTTCATAGGAAAAGGGGTGAATACATATGCACATGCCAATTTTTATTTATTTTGTCCCATAAGTTTAATTTTATGTTTAATTTCTATATTTTTCTCATTTCACATCACCAACTTAGACTATTTTGTGCTGATGTATCACAAACAAATTGAATTCCAAAAATATTTAAACACATGCTGTAATGTAAAAAATAGGTATAAAGCTACACAACCATACAGGCTTGTGCATATTGTTGTGTTTTTTTGTATTTTTGGTTTTGCAGTTTGTTTTGTATTTCTTGTTTTGCAGATATACATAATGGAGCACTCTATTCGATTATTCAATCATAAATAAGGAGAGTGGAATTAGAGACAAAATTTGAAAGCCAAAAGACTTTTACTAAGTCTATGGTCAAGTCTGTGAATCAATCCAATAAGTTGGAAAAGTGAGAAGTGAAGTAATAAGCTGAGTCATAAACAATTACTCTGTATTAGAAACTATGATAACTCTCAGGACTGACAAAAGACTGTATGAAAGTGCAAGATTTAAATAGGACACAGGCCCATGGCAGCATATGTAGGCAGTGAAGGACAGTGGCCAGGTAAGCATGTGCCCTCTTTAAAGGAAAAACTCTTCAGACACTGCATAAGGCTTAATTCCTGGAACACAAGTGTTAGATGTCAAGTTCCTGCCGCTGCACAGGGGGAATCTCGAACCATATTCGCTGCGGTCTCCCATTCTTCTCCAGCCACAGTGGGACCTGCTCAGCGGAGACGTTGGTCCCAGCACCCAGCACCTGACTCAGACAAATACTGCACGTTTGGTTACTGCTGCCCTTCCAGGTTCAGCCATTATAACCAGTAATGTTCGGCGGCAAGCAGGCGCTCCTGGGACTATGTCCTGCTTTTCTCTTTCTGAGCATGCCCAAGAGAAGACCTCTCATTGGAGGTCGGGGGTCACACACTCAGGTCCTGTAGCAGCTCCTATTGGTCCACTAGGAAGGTCGTGGAGAGCTACATCTATGAAAAGTTTGCATAGCTGCACGGCCATGCGCTAGTATCATTTGTGTTTGGCTATTGCCAGTGGATACTCTACCACTCAGCTCATATGTGGTGTGAGTCTGTTTAGCTTTTGGGCTGTACAGTCAGGCAGGCAGCTAGCGTCAGTGGGGGCAATTAGCCTTGACTTCGCATCTGGTTCCTTCATGTGTGCTGTTAGCACAGAAGCGTTCCAGAGCAAGCACAACCCTAGTTAGGGTATTATTCCATGTTTACAGCATGACTCTGTGAGGCAACAGAGCTCGCTTTCATTTCACACGGGGTGAAGTTTAACCCACGTGTAAGCTCAGTGTCCATCCGCCATTACTTTGCAGCAGGTATCTCTGCACGGTGGACCCCGGGCTGCGAACGCACCTCGTATCAACCTCTCCATTACTTGGTGCATTCCACTAGCCCTAACAACAAGTATATCTTTCTCTTCAGACATTTTCTTATGGAACAGAAAAAGGTAGCTACATTTCAGCAGTTCTTACCTGGACATGCATGCAGACCTCATTGTTGGGGCACAAGCCAGTTCTCAATGAGATCCACGTATACTTCCTAAATTTGTTATATTTAGCTAGACTGATAAAATAAATTATGCTGATGCCTTGGTTAAATGATATATTCCATATCATTTCAATCATGATGGCACAAGGACAGGGGGAATCTCTAGCTGCAAAATATGCAGAAATGTTCTGACTGGCTAGTATTTTAAATTGTATCTGGCACTGGTTGTACTCTTTGTGTCTATATTTTGGCATGAAAGAAGATGAATATTGAGGTCACCATAGCTTTGGTGCTAGGGCTCTAGTAGATAAACCTTACCAAGCCTTTAAAAGGGTTCTACCAATATTGAGAGTTATTCCCTAGCAATAGGATACTGATCTCTTGGGTTCCAACTACTGGGAAACTCACAAATTCAAAGAACAAGGTTAAAAACAGCCTGTATGAATGGAGCAGAGATCAAGCATGAGCACATCTTCTCCATTCATTGTCTGTTGGATTGATGGAGAATGGAAGAGTACAGTGCTCAGGTATTTCCAGCAGTTCCTTAACAATGTCCCTAGACAATGAATAGAGTGGATGTGCACATGCTTAACCTCCACTCCATTTAGGTAGCGTTGCATGAAAACCTCATTTATCAGATCAGTGGGGCTCCCGGTGATCTAACCCCCAGTGATCAGAAAGTTATATTCTTTCACATGAATTGTGGACAACTTCCAATCTTGGTAAAATCTCTTTAACTAGAGAATTGTAGCAGTGAAGAGGTATACATTTTTTGACACATGGGAAGAGCTTGGTTAGTTTCAGAGGTATGCTTAAGATAATCAGTGATTGGGTTAGAGTGAACACACAGCACTGTTATATATGCTTGCATGCTTTCATGATCAAAGGAAATCTGTCAGTAGGATCAACTCTCCTAAGCCGTCTATGTGGGCATGTAGGTCATAGAAAGCTGAATAAAATGATATCTTGATATCTGTGATCTGATGCCTGTATGTAAATGTATGTATTTCTTATATTTAAATTACCTCTTCCAGGCTCCGGGGAGGATGTTGCCTGGAAGATAATTCTGCTTCCAGAGAATATTTTAAATAAAAGAAGGAGTAATCAGTGTGAGACACATAATTAGCACAGAACAGGAGAAATTAACTTCTTGAAAACACATTTTTTGCAGCTCTTGAGCTCTGCTGTTTTTCAACTATATTGCAAACACGCCTGCCTGTGACATGGAAGCTGAAGCGGAGAGGAACCTGCAGATATGTCAGGTATAATCACACACAGCTCTGCAGTGAGATCAGTAGAACAGAGAGCAGCCATTATACAGCCCACTGGTACCCCCCTTCATATAAATTAAGCTCTGGAGGCAGAGTTATCTTCCAGGCACCATCCTCCCCAGAGCCTGGAAGAGGTTACCTATATAAAGTGATAAAAGATGATTTTTCATCTGATATGAGACACACAAGTAGTACTTTTTTCAGCAGTCTATAACTTGTATGGCCATAGGAATAACTTAGATAGTTCAAATGTGGTGACCGGTTCCCTTTAAGGTCTCTGACTGATAGAGAGCAATTATTTTAGCTCCAGAAAGGCATTTAGTTGGTCACACATGTTATGAAAGCGTATCACTTTGAGTCATATTTGAGTTTCAAATCAACAAGGTCAAAGTTTGTAGTTTGTAATTATAACAATTTATACCATTTTGTTTATTTTCTATATTTGCTCTCGTTATACTCGTAAGAGCTCAAATGTACAAACACGGAAGCAATTCAGTCATCTTTTAGTAATCAACAGTATGACAGGTCTCTAAGGTTTTTGTTCTCCATTATCTGATACTTCTCTTAAACCTTTGTTCCCAAACTATTTTATTAACAAAAAGATGTCTACTTTGCCTTTATAATATGTTTTCTTCTTCCACTAGAGAGCCACATTGACATTCATTCTTGTTATTCATGTGTCTGGTTTACAATAGTGTATTGTATATTTTTATTTAGAAAGGAAAAAAGGACCGATCAAGAGAAGTTTTCTTAGCATATATTTAGAATTCAAAGTCTTAGAGTAGCATTCAAGAAATACAAGAATTGAAATAGCAAATAACATAAAACCGGTAAAGTGCTTTGTAAAACTGAAGAAAGTATACAGATGCTGGTTTTAAAAATAAGTTAATTTATACAGAAAAAAATGAAGATAAAATTTCAAAGGCTTACAAAATAAACATATTAATTTAAAATAAATCATATAAACTGATTTCTATACTCGGAGTTAAGATACTTTAACCAAATTAAAAAGCAATGCATAACAAATACTAAAAACTGTGGTAATGTTTACTAACTGATATAGTAATCAGGGCCATATTTTCCCATAAGCACTGGAGGTAAGGTGCCTAGGGCGACAGGTTAAGGGGAAAAGGGGCACCAGACTGCTAAAAGTAAAAAAAAAAAATCTTTAAATCCCTCCACCACCCTCCACCAGGACAGAGGGAAGCAGGGTTTAGAATTCCAGCATTCATTTGCATTCAACTCTGTAGGACACAAATACAAATTGAAACAAGATGCTGGCACTTCAAAAATCAGCTCCTGGCCCCAATGTGCCTCACGATGAGGTCACCTCATCAGGTTGCGGACACCAAAACAGTGCTACAGAGGACAGGAGGATGAGGGAGCAGCATACAGGAGAAGGTAACCACTTGGAGAACAGAAGATACAGAAGGCTGTCATTGTAGATGGAGAGGTTTAGCATAAAGAGAGCCTGCATGTGGTAGGCTCAGAATGGATAATGAGCAGTGCAACTGAGCAATTCAAATTCCATATACTTCATGTCAGGATGCTAAAGAGCTACATAGTAGTATAGTATAGTAGTAATCCACCCATCAGCCTCTGCAAAGGAAAAAGGAAGGGGAAATATTCAGCTCATCATTTTGAAGCAGAAGTCCTTGTGTGCAAGCTTGCACAGGAACAAAAGTCTTGATTGACTCAAAATGAAATTCACGCACGGAGGTGCCTGGATCATAGGTGTTGTCCACAACAGAAGAAAAAGGAAAGTAAATCCCCAGCGTGAAACTTGGATAAAAGTTCAGTTTATTTAGACAAATCCATTAAAATCCTTGTTTCATAGTGGTACAGCAAATAATGGAGTACATGATGTGACCAACGTGTTTCGACCTGTTATTAGGTAATTAGGGCACAGCATGAGTGGCTATTTTTATTCAGGCACTATAATCGCACTGCTATTTTTCAGGACACGGATTTCCAGAGGATGGGGGATACTTTGAGGCAATTGGGTGAGGAACATACAATTGTGTAGGAGAGAAGTACGTCTTTGGCAGGACTGCAGATTAGGTGTGGGAAGATGTTGGGGATTAGTTCGGAGATAAATGGAAATGGATGGCTTTGTAGGTCAATGTTAGTGGTTTTAGCTCAATTCATTGGGTAATTGGGAGCTAATGAAGGGATTTGCAAAGGGGAGAAGTAGCAAAGAGACAGGTGGATTTTTCAGGCAGCAGAGATAAGAATGGACTGAAGAAGTGCATGAGTGTTAGCCGGAAGGCAACAGAGGAGGATATTGCAGTAGTCGAGGAGGGAGATGAGGATATTCACTAGCATTGTAGTAGATTCAGAGCCATGGGAAGATTGGATACTGGAAATATTTTTAATTTAGAGGCTGCAGGAGGTGATAAGAGCTAGGCTTGAATGTAGAGGCACAGGAGGAAAGATGATGAATTCAGTTTGTCCACATTGAGTCTTAGGAAGTGAGAGAAGAAAGAGGATATGGCTGGTAGACACTCTGGGATTCTAGAGAGCAGAGAGGTGATGTCAGGACCAGAGAGGTAAATGTAATGTCATCAGAGTAGGTTGTCAAAGAGTGAGTTAGCTGAGAGGTGGGAGGAAAGTTCAGTGTGGACATGCTGTGTGAGGAGTTTTCTGGTGAATGGGAGCAGTGATGTGGGTGGGAAGATAGCTGGACATAGAGGTCCGGCATAGGGATCGTCTCTTCAGGATGTGATTCTGCCATGCATGAAATCAGAAGGGAAGACACCAAAAGTTTATGATAGATTTGGATGGATGGGTACCACAGCTGCTCTATTGGAGCAGCCATAAGTAATGACTAATAAAATAATAAGTTAATAATATCAGTTTGCATTTTTTCCAGTGTGCTGCTCCAGTCCCTGCATGTGCAATCTATGTCATGCTAAAATAGTTGAAATTAACTTCCTTTGCAATAACTACCTAATTCCTTAAGCAGGTTTATTTCTTGAAGATATTTTGTCTGATTAATTCAGGATGTGCAAGATGCGTGACTTTACTCAGAAGACATCCAAAATGTTTCAGGCATCATTGCTCAGAACAATAACGTAGCTGCAAATGACAGGAAACCATTATCATGAGATGTGACACTGCAAAAGATTCATCTGTCAGCAGTGTGCAAAAAATACATCCCACACTCAAGATGTCCGCATGTACTGTGGGGTACTCGGGCTGGGTCCGGCGGTACTTAAAGGGGTGGTCACGGAAGCGGTGACCCAGTCCGTGGACCTGGCTGTCCAATTAAAGGGGATGAAGTGTAGTGGAAAATAAAGTCTATGGAGAAATGTTCGTGACACCACCTGTGGTACTCGGCCAGGGATGGCCGACACTGCTTAAAGGGGACCACTGGGTGTTAGGAGTCGAGTTTCCTCTGCTGCACAGGGGGAATCTCGATCCGTGTCTGCTGCGGTCTCCCATTCGGTATCGGCCGCAGTGGGCTCTGCTCAGCGGAGACGTCGCTCCCAGCGTCCTGCTGGGGCTGATTCAGTGCATAGGGTCACTACTGCCTTTTCTGGCTTTCCTATGGTACCCTGCACTGATCTGCGGCGAGCGAACCTCTCTGGGACTAAGTCCTTGTTTACTCACACTGAGCATGCCCAGGGCAGGGTCTCCCATTGGAGGTCGAGGGCCACATGTTCGGTCACATGCTCAGGTGCTGCAGTACATTCCATTGGTCCTTCTGGAAGGTCCTGAAAGGGCAAAACATGCTCAGGTACTGCAGCACTTTCCATTGGTCCTTCTGGAAGGTCCTGAAAGGGCAAAAACTTCAGTAGCAGCTTCCTGTGCTGCAACTATATAAACTGCGCATGACCGCACGGCCATGCGCTAGTATTGTCTTATGTTATGTGCTTTGCGCCAGTGTGGTCACATGTATGTGTATTCAGGGACCCGGCTGAAATAAGCCCCTTGAATGCTGGCTCCTCCGGCGAGGAGATTTGTGTGTTTGTGTGACCACTGACTGCTCTCTGTTTGGGCAGTTAGCCTGTGTCTCTGTGGAGTCTAACAGGGCACAGTGCTTTCCTTTCACGGCTACTCAGTGAATTAACTGAGTTAGTCTATACCGCCATATAGCTCCGCCATTTGCTAGCAGCAGGTACTCCTGCACGGTGGACCCCGGGCTGCGAACGCACCAATATCAATAAACATCTCTATTTACTCGGTGCGTTCCGCTAGCCCTAACACTGGGGCTGATGGTGTTGCAGCAGAGTTAGTGTAGCTCACCACATGTAAAGCTTAGACCACAGGGCTACCAGTGCAGTTGGTAAGGGATGATAGTTGGTAAGGTGAAGGAAGTAATTGGAGGACACATGCATTGCAGTTTCCTTTACCTTTCACTGGTGAAATTGCAGGTGCAGTCGGGGGCACAGGTTACAGGTGTTGATGGGGTCTGGGCAGCCTGGGAGTATCTTGGGATCCACCTAGCCAGGTGGGTTTGGAAGCCTTCCTTTTGCACTGTGCTGTCTGTCCCGTCCTGCCCGAAGATTTACGCAAGTTCCTCTTAGTGTCTATTTCTCCTAACCCAAATGCCTGACAGCATGAGCCTTTCATGGGCACTGTCTTCTTACTGGCAGCCCCAAGCTCCTGACTTGCTGTGGGGTCTCCAGGTGTCAGATGGGCCAGGAGACCTGCGATCTCATGCCCTCCGGTTCTAGTTGCTGGGCCTTTAGTACCCGTGAAACCACGGACTCTGGTATCCGGTTTCTTGTGCATTTAATCCTGGGAAGAGCTCAGTTATAGCTCCATTCCCAGTCTATTTCCTCACACGCTTTCCCTTCAGTGTCTCATACTAAACTCTCTAACCCCGCCTCCAGACCAGAACTTATAGGGAAGCTACCCTGATACCAGGTTTATAGCTCCCCCTGCTGGTCCGGAGTCAGGAAGGTGCTGTATGTTTGTGTTACCTGCTAAGTGGATCCCTTCTTACCTCCAGGCATGACATCAACCCCACCATGAGGTAGGCAATGCCATTGTGGCAACCGGACTACTAGGGTGCCGCATTACCACCTAGTACAATTCAGTACTCCCAGACTGAGGAAACATAAAGAAGAACATGTTAACTGGTAAACAATTGTAAAAGGGTTACAGGGTTTCAAAAATATAAAAATTTACAAACTCCCCCCAGAACATGGTAACAATTGGCCAATTAAGTTCCTGGGGGCAACAGTGGTCCATTCGTGTTACCCTCCGGACTTTTGAGTTTCCTCAGTGGGAAGCACCCCAACCCACCTTATGTATTGTCCCTGGGCGTGGCTGCAGGGCACTCTGTTGGTGGGCCTGGTCTTCGGCCACACTGGCGGTTTATTTTCTAGGCCAATCCGGGGTAACTATGTACAAGAAAAGGTCCTGACCACTCATAGTCCTGTGGCCCAATTGTCCTTTAACAGATTATTATGCATGCTTAAAAGTTCATACAGTAGTCTCTGTAGGTACTCATGCTTAAAGGTTGTAAACTTATACATTCAAACTTATTTCTATTAGTATTACAGTGACATTTTAGTCCCTTTACCTGGCTTGGATCTGACCTCTGGTACTACGGGTAGATCTACGCAGCATCCAAAAAGGAAAACCACCTATGCCAAAACATGGTATCCATCCACAGCCAGTTTCCTATTCCACACTGATGAGGGGCAAATACCCCGAACAGCTGTCTGTGGATGTATGCAATGTTTTGGCATAGGTGGTTTTCCTTTTTGGATGCTGCCCTTCCCATGGTTGTTCCTTTCCGGTGAAAGACCTGGCTATTTATTGCTTATGTTGAGAAACACATGATGGTGTCTCCGCAGCTTTTCTACATGCATTTGCATATTTCCCATAAGGGATGGGAGCAGTGTTCTGGATCACTGCATTGAGAAACACGTGATGGTGTCTCCGCGGTGTTGGATGTTTTGATCTCCCCGAGGTCATTCGTCCTTATGTTTATAGTCCTTTTACTAGGCACTGCTCCTAATAGCCAGTTTCCTACTCCACACTGATGAGAGGCAAATACCCCGAAACAGCTGTCTGTGGATGGATACCATGTTTTGGCATAGGTGGTTTTCCTTTTTGGATGCTGCTCTTCCCGTGGTTGTTCCTTCCCGGTGAAAAAACTGGCTATTTATTGCTTGCATTGAGAAACACGTGATGGTGTCTCCGCGGCTTTTCTACATGCATTTGCATATTTCCCATAAGGGATGGGAGCAGTGTTCTGGATCACTGCGTTGAGAATCACGTGATGGTGTCTCCACGGTGCTGGATGATTTGATCTCCCCGAGGTCATTCATCCTTTTGTTTATAGTCCTTTTGCTAGGCACTGCTCCTAATAGCCAGTTTCCTACTCCACACTGATGAGAGGCAAATACCCCGAAACAGCTGTCTGTGGATGGATACCATGTTTTGGCATAGGTGGTTTTCCTTTTTGGATGCTGCCCTTTCCGTGGTTGTTCCTTCCCGGTGAAAGACCTGGCTATTTATTGCTTGCGTTGAGAAACACGTGATGGTGTCTCCGCGGCTTTTCTACATGCATAAGTTCATCATTGGGTTACATTCTCACCGATCAATATCTACAATTACCAGACTTTGGGCTTTCAGCTCTACCTGGCCAATCTAATGGTTGCCTCCTTATACCCCACTTGTGGCAAAGGCTGACCATTGCTGGCGACTATTGTCAGATCATTATCTGGGCCATTGGTAATATCAGTCGACCCACTACCCTTTGTAAAGTAGAGATGGCATAGTCATCACCTGAGAGCCATGTCCAGTAAAGCATTCTGCTGCGCTCCACTGTCTTCTCCAGCAGTCTTGTGCTAGGCCCCACCTCCTTCCCCCTTGACCCACGGTCACTTGTCGCAGGTCCTGTCTCAGCATTCTCCCCTCCTGTTTCGTTTATCCGCCTACGCTGCTGCACCACCATCGCCGCTCTCTCTATTTCTGGACTGCGTGGGAGCCACAGTCCATCCTGGACCATCTGTGATTCCTGTATGCTGCAGCTGGGACCATTCAGGCTCCTGGTGAGCACTTGACTGGCAATCTCTGACAGTTGGCCCTATGCCCCAGGGGTTGCTCATTTAAATTGCAGAATCTTGCAATGCAGAATCGGTGGGATCCTCTTCTGCCATTGCCACGGGACATCATATGGACTGGAAGCCAGCTGGATCTTCTCCTTTGGGGACACTTACATAGACTGCATGGTTTTGGTTAGTGCAGCCACGCTTTTGGTCAGTTTCTGGACCTGGAAGCGCAGTCCTGCAGCAGGGTCATTATCCATGGTCTGCGCGTCGGCCAAAATGGGGGCCTGAGGAAAGGATGCTGCTTCCTGTTGGTATGTAATTGCTGGGCACCTAAGGGGTGCTCTGCGGCTGGAATTTGTTTCATGCAGCACCCGGATGGCCCTATCTTTAAAGTGTGCAAAGTTCAGGTCAGGGTTCTCTAGAGCCAAGATGCGCAGCTGTGTCCTGTGGGTGCTGGACAGGAGTCCCTCAATAAATTGCTCCTTCAACAATCTGTCCCCATCCTGCACACTGTCAGGGTCAACCTGCTTAATAGCCCGCAGTGCCTCCTGGAGATATAGGGCATAGTCCCGTATACTGTCCTGCACCCTTTGTTTACACCCAGAGAATCTCATCTGTTGTGAATTCAGCTTTTGGGCTCCCTCCGGTGGTTGTAGAGGGTAATGCAGTTGTGCCTGGACTGCAGGATTGGACAGGTGTATCTACGAATTGCAAAACTGACTGGGGTATATAGCTTTGCAGGACTCTTTAGTCCCTGCCAGTTGTCCATTGTTTTTGGAGGATTCACATCCCTTCTGGTCTCTTCTGTTCACTGTGCTTTTCTTCAAAGATAAGTCCTGGCTTTGTTTTTGCTGTCCACCTGCTGTGGACCTTATAGTTCTGTGCATTTTCATGTTTTTTCTTGTCCAGCTTTGTCTGTGAAGTATTTTTTGCAGCCTTGCTGTGTCTCTGGAGATGCAGATATACCCTCCATGTCTTTAGTCAGATGTGGTGCTTTGTATTTTCTGTGGTGGATATTTTCTAGTGTTTTAATACTGACCGCATAGTACTCTGTTCTATTCTTTCTGTTTAGCTAGTATGGCCTCCTATGCTAAATCCTGATTTCATGTCTGCGTATGTTTTTTCCCTCTCCTCTCACAGTCAATATATGTGGGGGGCTGTCTGCCCTTTGGGGATTTTCTCTGAGGCAAGATAGGTTTCCTGTTTCTGTCTTTAGGGGTAGTTAGTTTCTTAGGCTGTGTCGAGGGGTCTAGGGAGTGTTAGGTACCCCCCACGGCTACTTCTAGTTGCGCTGCTAGGTTTAGGGTTTGCGGTCAGTACAGGGGCCACCTTCTCCAGAGTACGTCTCATGCTGCTCCAAGGCCACCAGATCATAACAGTACAACTGGCCAACAATGAGTTACCGTATTTTTCTGACTATAAGACGCACTTTTTTTCCTCCAAATTTGGAAGGAAAGTGTGGGTCCGTCTTATGGTACGGATGTAGCATATGGGGAGGGGGGCAGCAGTGAGTGGGATCGCACTGTTATCCCACTTCAGGATGTCCCCGCTGCTGGAATCAGTGCTGTGGAAACCATGTGGTCCAGATGATTAAGTGCAGTGAATATTCATTAGCTACTCCCCATCCACCTATCAGCTGAGCCTGGAGAGGCAAATGAATACTGCACTTAAGCAGGGACACACATGGCTTCCTCAGCGCTGATTCCTGCAGCAGCTGGGGAGATCCATGTGTCCGGGGGAGAGGAGGCAGCAGCAGCAGGGTCCGTGGGAGAGGAGATTGCTGTACCTTCCGGGTCTGGAGCTGAGTACTGTGCAGTGTGCACAAGGAGGACCTGTGATGATGTCAGAAGTGGGCGGGCTGGAGCATCACATGGCAGCACAGAGCCCTCCCTCTTCTTGACATCATCACAGGTCCTTCAGATTCCAACACTAACATAGTAACATAGTTAGTAAGGCCGAAAAAAGACATTTGTCCATCCAGTTCAGCCTATATTCCATCATAATAAATCCCCAGATCAACGTCCTTCTACAGAACCTAATAATTGTATGATACAATATTGTTCTACTCCAGGAAGACATCCAGGCCTCTCTTGAACCCCTCGACTGAGTTCGCCATCACCACCTCCTCAGGCAAGCAATTCCAGATTCTCACTGCCCTAACAGTAAAGAATCCTCTTCTATGTTGGTGGAAAAACCTTCTCTCCTCCAGACGCAAAGAATGCCCCCTTGTGCCCGTCACCTTCCTTGGTATAAACAGATCCTCAGCGAGATATTTGTATTGTCCCCTTATATACTTATACATGGTTATTAGATCGCCCCTCAGTCGTCTTTTTTCTAGACTAAATAATCCTAATTTCGCTAATCTATCTGGGTATTGTAGTTCTCCCATCCCCTTTATTAATTTTGTTGCCCTCCTTTGTACTCTCTCTAGTTCCATTATATCCTTCCTGAGCACCGGTGCCCAAAACTGGACACAGTACTCCATGTGCGGTCTAACTAGGGATTTGTACAGAGGCAGTATAATGCTCTCATCATGTGTATCCAGACCTCTTTTAATGCACCCCATGATCCTGTTTGCCTTGGCAGCTGCTGCCTGGCACTGGCTGCTCCAGGTAAGTTTATCATTAACTAGGATCCCCAAGGGGGATCTGCTGGCTTCCATTACCTGTGCTGTGGAAAGGCAACAAGAGGGAGGGCTCTGTGTGCAGTCATGGTATGCTTTTACCTCACCACAGTGTGGCTGCCTGCCACAATTAAGAGGTTAGTCTTTCCAAAACACAATAAAGCACTCTGCCACTTTTTTAGTGAACTATAACTCCCAGCATGTCATAGGATCTGCAGGACATGCTGGGAGTTATAGTTCTCCCATTGGATTTTAAAGCAGCACTCCAGTGTTATTTTGCAGTGCTGGAGTGGTGCTTTAAGTATAAGCCCTGTGCCCCCATTCTTATACTCACCCTCCAGCATCTTCATATAGTACTGTACAGACACCACACTGGTCCCGCAGCTTCCAACATAATAACATACTATTATATGTGGTGTTATTAAATATAATAGTATGTTATTAAATATTTTACCACATTTTTTTGCTTCAAATATTTTTTTCCCTATCTTCCACCTCTAAAACCTGGGTGCGCCTTATAGTCCGGTGCGTCTTATAGTCCGAAAAATACGGTAATTGCATCTCAGAAGAAGGGAGGGAAGGTTTTGAGCCATTTTTTTCCTTAGCCTGTTCCTCCCTCTTAATCACTGGGTGGCTGCGGAACCTAGTAATAACATGAGTGTTCAGGAGTTAGTTTCTCGTGTGGATCAGCTTGCTGCTAGGGTACAGGGTATTTCAGATTATATTGTTCAGACTCCTGCCTTAGAACCTAGGATTCCCACTCCTGATTTATTCTTTGGTGACAGATCCAAATTTTTGAGTTTCAAAAATAACTGTAAACTGTTTTTTGCATTGAGACCCCGGTCTTCTGGTGATCCCATTCAGCAGGTTAAAAGTATCATATCTCTGCTTCATGGTGACCCACAGGATTGGGCATTTTCCCTGGAAACTGGCAATCCTACTTTGCTTAATGTTGATTCTTTCTTTCAAGCATTGGCGTTATTGTATGATGAGCCTAATTCTGTGGATCAAGCCGAAAAGATCTTGTTGGCCCTGTGTCAGGGTCAAGAAGCGGCAGAATCGTATTGCCAGAAATTTAGAAAATGGTCTGTACTGACTAAATGGAATGAGGATGCTTTGGCGGCAATTTTCAGAAAGGGTCTTTCTGAATCCGTTAAAGATGAAATGGTGGGTTCCCCAAACCTGCTGGTCTGAGTGATTCTATGTCTCTGGCCATTCAGTTTGATCGGTGCTTGCGCGAGAGCAGAGTTGTGCACACTGTGGCGTTGTCCTCCGAGCGGAGCCCAGAGCCTATGCAGTGTGATAGGATTTTGTCTAGAGCTGAACGTCTAAGATTCAGGCGCCAGAATAGGTTGTGTTTTTACTGCGGCGATTCTGCTCATGTTATTTCTGATTGCCCTAAGCGTACAAAGAGAATCGCCAGTTCTGTTACTATCAGTACTGCGCAACCTAAATTTCTGTTATCTGTGACCTTGATCTGCTCATTATCATCATTTTCTGTCATGCCATTTGTGGATTCAGGCGCCGCTCTGAACTTAATGGACTTAAAATTTGCCAGACGTTGTGGTTTCCTGTTATGATACGGTGGTCTAGCAGCAACATGGAACCAGCTCTGAAGGACGTGGTACCTTTACTGACCGCAGTCCCTAAGCTCAACACAACACTAGAAGTAGCCGTGGAATGCTCCTCTCCCTAGGCATCTCGTCACAGCCTAAGAGCTAACTACCCCTAAAGAAAGAAGCAGGAAAACTATCTTGCCTCAGAGAAAATCCCCAAAGGATAGATTAGCCCCCCACAAATAATGACTGTGAGTGGAGAGGGAAAAGACATACGCAGAATGAAACCAGGATGAGCACAGGAGGCCAGTCTAGCTAAATAGATAGGACAGGATGGAATACTGTGCAGTCAGTATAAAACACTACAAAAATCCACGCAGAGTTTTACAAAAAATATCCACACCTGACTAAAGGTGTGGAGGGCAAATCTGCCTCCCAGAGCTTCCAGCAAGACAGAATTAATTAACACTGATAAGCTGGACAAACATAGAAAGCACAGAATGGATAAGTCCAAAATCTATGGACAGAAAAGAGCAAGCAAAAGCTTAGCTTAGCTGAACTGGTCAGGATAACAGGGAACTCCAAAGAGATGTGAATCCAACCAGGAACCATTTACAAGTGGCACTGGCTGAAGAAAGAGCCAGACTTAAATAGCCGAGCAGAAGAGACGATAAGTGGAGGCAGCTGATGACAGCTAACTCCAAGGAGCAGCCATACCACTAGAAACCACAAGTGGGAGCCCAAGAGCAGAACTCACAAAAGTGCCACTTACAACCACCGGAGGGAGCCCAAGAGCGGAATTCACAACAGTACCCCCCCTTGAGGAGGGGTCACCGAACCCTAACCAGAGCCCCCATGTCGATCAGGACGAGCCAAGTGAAAAGCACGAACCAAATCGGTGGCATGGACATCGGAGGCAACAACCCAAGAATTATCCTCCTGGCCATAACCCTTCTACTTGACAAGATACTGAAGCCTCCGCCTCGAAAAACGAGAATCCAAAATCTTCTCAACCTCATATTCCAACTCTCCCTCAACCAACACCGGGGCAGGAGGGTCAACCGAGGGAACAACGGACACCACATATCTCCGCAACAAAGATCTATGGAAAACATTATGAATGGCAAAAGAGGCAGGAAGAGCCAAACGAAAAGACACCGGATTAATAATTTCAGAAATTTCATAAGGACCAATAAACCGAGGCTTAAACTTAGGAGAAGAAACCTTCATAGGAACATGACGAGAAGACAACCAAACCAAATCCCCCACACGAAGCCGGGGACCAACACACCGACGGTGGTTAGCAAAACGAGCCCTTTCCTGAGACAACGTCAAATTGTCCACCACATGAGTCCAAATCTGCTGCAGCCTGTCCACCACAGAATTAACACCAGGACAATCAGAAGGCTCAACCTGCCCAGAAGAAAAGCGAGGATGAAAACAAAAATTACAAAAGAAAGGTGAAACCAAAGTAGCCGAACTAGCCCGATTATTAAGGGCAAACTCGGCCAACGGCAAGAAAGACACCCAATCATCCTGATCAGCAGACACAAAGCATCTCAAATAGGTCTCCAAGGTCTGATTAGTTCGCTCAGTTTGGCCATTCGTCTGAGGATGAAACGCCGAAGAAAAAGACAAATCAATGCCCGTCCTAGCACAAAAGCCCCGCCAAAATCTAGAGACAAACTGAGAACCTCTGTCAGACACAATATTCTCCGGAATGCCATGCAAACGAACCACATGCTGAAAAAATAATGGAACCAGATCTGAGGAGGAAGGCAACTTAGGCAAAGGTACCAGATGGACCATTTTAGAGAACCGGTCACAAACAACCCAGATAACAGACATCTTCTGGGAAACAGGAAGATCCAAAATAAAATCCATGGAAATATGCGTCCAGGGCCTCTCAGGGATCGGCAAAGGTAAAAGCAACCCACTAGCGCGGGAACAGCAAGGCTTGGCCCGGGCGTAAGTCCCACAGGACTGCACAAAAGCACACACATCGCGCGACAAGGAAGGCCACCAAAAGGACCTAGCAACCACATCTCTGGTACCAAAAAACCCAGGATGACCAGCCAACACTGAACAATGAACCTCAGAAATTACCTTACTTGTCCATCTATCAGGAACAAACAGCTTCCCCACTGGACAGCGGTCAGGCCTATCAGCCTGAAATTCCTGAAGCACCCGCCGCAAATCAGGGGAGATAGCAGAAAGAATCACCCCCTCCTTACGGATGCCAACCGGCTCAAGGACTCCAGGAGAATCAGGCGAAAAACTCCTAGAGAGGGCATCAGCCTTAACATTCTTAGATCCCGGAAGATACGAGACCACAAAATCAAAACGGGAGAAAAACAGGGACCATCGAGCCTGTCTAGGATTAAGCCGCTTGGCCGACTCGAGGTAAATCAGATTCTTATGATCGGTCAGGACCACAACTCGGTGTTTAGCTCCCTCAAGCCAATGTCGCCACACCTCAAACGCCCACTTCATAGCCAACAACTCCTGATTGCCGACATCATAATTGCGTTCCGCAGGCGAAAACTTTCTGGAAAAAAGCACACGGTTTCATCAAAGAACCCTCAGACTCCCTCTGAGACAAAACGGCCCCTGCCCCAATCTCAGAAGCGTCGACCTCAACCTGAAAAGGAAGAGAAACATCCGGTTGACGCAACACAGGGGCAGAAGTAAATCGGCTTTTAAGCTCCTGAAAGGCCTCAACAGCCTCAGAGGACCAATTCGTCACATCAGCGCCTTTCTTCGTCAAATCAGTAAGGGGCTTAACCACACTGGAAAAGTTGGCAATGAAACGGCGATAGAAATTAGCAAAGCCCAAAAATTTTTGAAGACCCTTCACAGATGTGGGTTGGATCCAGTCATGAATAGCTTGGACCTTAACAGGATCCATTTCTATAGACGAGGGAGAAAAAATAAAACCCAAAAAAGAGACCTTCTGAACTCCGAATAGGCACTTAGACCCCTTCACAAACAAAGCATTATCACGAAGGATCTGGAACACCATCCTGACCTGCTTCACATGAGACTCCCAATCATCGGAAAAAAATCAAAATATCATCCAAATATACGACCATGAATTTATCAAGATAATTGCGGAAAATATCATGCATGAAAGACTGGAACATAGATGGAGCATTAGAGAGCCCAAATGGCATCACAAGGTATTCAAAATGGCCTTCGGGCGTATTAAATGCAGTTTTCCATTCGTCACCCTGTTTAATACGAACAAGATTATATGCCCCTCGGAGGTCAATCTTAGTAAACCAACTAGCCCCCTTAATCTGAGCAAACAAATCAGTAAGCAAAGGCAAGGGGTATTGGAATTTGACCGTGATCTTATTAAGAAGACGATAATCAATACAGGGTCTCAAGGAGCCATCCTTCTTAGCAACAAAAAAGAAACCCGCTCCCAATGGTGACGAAGAGGGCCGAATATGCCCTTTCTCCAAAGATTCCTTAACATAGCTCCGCATGGCGGCATGCTCTGGCACAGACAGATTGAAAAGTCGGCCCTTAGGGAACTTACAACCAGGAATCAAGTTAATAGCACAATCACAGTCCCTATGTAGAGGAAGGGAACTGGATTTGGGCTCATCAAATACATCCTGGAAATCCGACAAAAACTGAGGGACCTCAGAAGAGGGGGAAGAGGAAATTGACATCAAAGGAACGTCACTATGTACTCCTCGACAACCCCAACTAGTCACCGACATAGTTTTCCAATCCAGCACCGGATTATGTTCCTGTAACCATGGAAATCCCAGTACAACAACATCATGCAGGTTATGCAACACCAGAAAACGGCAATCTTCCTGATGCGTAGGAGCCATGTACATAGTCATCTGTGTCCAGTACTGAGGTTTATCCTTGGCCAATGGTGTAGCATCAATGCCCCTCAAAGGAATAGGGCTCTGCAAAGGCTGCAAGGAAAAACCACAGCGCCTGGCGAATTCTAAGTCCATTAAGTTCAGGGCAGCGCCTGAATCCACAAATGCCATGACAGAAAAGGACGACAATGAGCAAATCAGGGTCACAGATAAGAGAAATTTAGGCTGTATAGTACTAATGGTAACAGACCTAGCGACTCTCTTAGTATGCTTAGGGCAATCAGAGATAACATGAGCCGAATCACCACAGTAAAAACACAGCCTATTCTGACGTCTGAATTCCTGCCGTTCTATTCTAGTCAAAATCCTATCACATTGCATAGGTTCAGGACTTTGCTCAGAGGATACTGCCATATGGTGCACAGCTTTGCGCTCGCGCAGACGCCGATCAATATGAATGGCTAGAGACATAGATTCGCTCAAACCGGCAGGCGTAGGAAAGCCCACCATAACATCTTTAAGGGTTTCAGAAAGACCTTTTCTGAAAATAGCAGCCAGAGCCTCTTCATTCCATTTAGTGAGCACAGACCATTTTCTAAATTTCTAGCAGTATAACTCTGCCGCTTCCTGACCTTGACACAAGGCCAACAGGGTTTTTTCTGCATGATCCACAGAATTAGGTTCGTCATACAATAATCCGAGCGCTTGAAAAAATGCATCTACATTCAATAATGCCGGATCCCCTGTTTCAAGAGAAAAAGCCCAGTCTTGAGGGTCACCACGCAGCAAGGATATGATGATTTTTACTTGCTGAATGGGATCACCAGAAGAACGGGGTTTCAAAGCAAAAAACAATTTGCAGTTATTTTTAAAGTTCAAAAACTTGGATCTGTCCCCAAAAAACAAATCAGGAGTTGGAATTCTGGGCTCTAAAGCCGGAGTCTGGACAACATAGTCCTGGATACTCTGTACTCTTGCAGCAAGTTGATCCACACGAGAAAACAAACCCTGAACATCCATGCCAAAGCATATATCCTGAACCACCCAGATATCAAGAGGAAAAAAAAGACAAACCAAAGCACAGAAAAAAAAATGGTTCAGAACTTTCTTTTCCTTCTTTTGAGATGCATTTATTTCATTTTTGGCCACTTGTACTGTTATGATACGGTGGTCTAGGAGCAACATGGAACCAGCTCTGAAGGACGTGGTAACTGTACTGACCGCAGTCCCTAAGCTCAACACAACACTAGAAGTAGCCGTGGAATGCTCCTAACTCTCCATAGGCATCTCGTCACAGCCTAAGAGCTAACTACCCCTAAAGAAAGAAGCAGGAAAACTATCTTGCATCAGAGAAAATCCCCAAAGGATAGATTAGCCCCCCACAAATAATGACTGTGAGTGGAGAGGGAAAAGACATACACAGAATGAAACCAGGATGAGCACAGGAGGCCAGTCTAGCTAAATAGATAGGACAGGATGGCATACTGTGCAGTCAGTATAAAACACTACAAAAATCCACGCAGAGTTTTACAAAAAATCTCCACACCTGACTAAAGGTGTGGAGGGCAAATCTGCCTCCCAGAGCTTCCAGCAAGACAGAATTAATTAACACTGATAAGCTGGACAAACATAGAAAGCACAGAATGGATAAGTCCACAATCTATGGACAGAAAAGAGCAAGCAAAAACTTAGCTTAGCTGAACTGGTCAGGATAACAGGGAACTCCAAAGAGATGTGAATCCAACCAGGAACCATTTACAAGTGGCACTGGCTGAAGAAAGAGCCAGACTTAAATAGCCGAGCAGAAGAGACGATAAGTGGAGGCAGCTGATGACAGCTAACTCCAAGGAGCAGCCATACCACTAGAAACCACAAGAGGGAGCCCAAGAGCAGAACTCACAAAAGTGCCACTTACAACCACGAGAGGGAGCCCAAGAGCGGAATTCACAACAGTTTCCCCTTGCAGCCTTTACAGAACCCTATTCCTTTAAGGGGCATTGATGCTACACCGTTGGCTAAAAATAAACCTCAGTTTTGGACACAGCTGACCATGCGCATGGCGCCAGCCCATCAGGAAGATTGTCGTTTTCTGGTGTTGCATAATTTGCATGATGATATTGTGCTGGGTTTCCCATGGTTACAGGAACATAATCCGGTGTTAGATTGGAGATCTATGTCTGTGACTAGTTGGGGTTGTCAGGGGGTTCATGGTCACGTTCCTTTGATGTCAATTTCCTCTTCCCCCTCTTCTGAAATTCCTGAGTTTTTGTCAGATTTCCAGGATGTATTCGATGAGCCCAAGTCCAGTTCCCTTCCACCGCATAGGGACTATGATTGTGCTATTGACTTGATTCCAGGTTGTAAGTTCCCTAAGGGTCGACTTTTCAACCTGTCTGTGCCAGAACATGCCGCCATGCGGAGCTATATTAAGGAGTCTTTGGAGAAGGGGCATATTCGGCCATCTTCTTCACCATTGGGAGCAGGTTTTTTTTTTGTTGCCAAGAAGGATAGCTCCTTGAGACCCTGTATTGATTATCGCCTCTTGAATAAGATCACGGTCAAATTTCAATACCCTTTGCCTTTGCTTACTGATTTGTTTGCTAGGATTAAGGGGGCTAGCTGGTTTACCAAGATAGACCTTCGAGGGGCATATAATCTTATTCGTATTAAGCAGGGTCACGAATGGAAAACTGCATTTAATACGACCGAAGGCCATTTTGAATACCTTGTGATGCCATTCGGACTCTCTAATGCCCCATCTGTGTTCCAATCCTTCATGCATGATATCTTTCGGAGTTATCTTGATAAATTCATGGTTGTATATTTGGATGATATTTTGATTTTTTCCGATGATTGGGAGTCTCATGAGAAACAGGTCAGGATGGTATTTCAGATCCTCCGTAGTAATGCTTTATTTGTGAAGGGGTCGAAGTGCCTCTTTGGAGTGCAGAAGGTTTCTTTTTTGGGCTTCATTTTTTCTCCCTCATCTATAGAAATGGATCCGGTTAAGGTTCAGGCCATTCATGATTGGATTCAGCCCACATCTGTGAAGAGCCTTCAGAAATTCTTGGGCTTTGCTAATTTTTATCGTCGTTTCATTGCCAACTTCTCCAGTGTGGTTAAACCTTTGACCGATTTGACAAAGAAAGGCGCTGATGTGACGAATTGGTCCTCCGCGGCTGTTTCTGCCTTTCAGGAGGTTAAACGCCGATTTACTTCTGCCCCTGTGTTGCGTCAGCCAGATGTTTCTCTTCCATCTCAGGTTGAGGTTGACGCGTCTGAGATTGGGGCAGGGGCCGTTTTGTCTCAGAGGAATTCTGATGGTTCCTTGATGAAACCGTGTGCCTTCTTTTCTCGGAAGTTTTCGCCTGCGGAACGCAATTATGATGTCAGCAATCGGGAGTTGTTGGTTATGAAGTGGGCATTTGAGGAGTGGTGACATTGGCTTGAGGGGGCCAAGCACCGTATTGTGGTCCTGACCGATCATAAGAATCTGATTTACCTCAAGTCTGCCAAACCGCTGAATCCTAGACAGGCTCGATGGTCCCTGTTTTTCTCCCGTTTTGATTTTGTGGTCTCGTACATTCCTGGTACTAAGAATGTTAAGGCGGATGCCCTCTCTAGGAGTTATTTTCCTGATTCCCCTGGGGTTCTTGAGCCGGTCGGCATTCTGAAGGAAGGGGTGGTCCTTTCTGCCATTTCCCCTGATTTACGACGGATTCTTCAGGAATTTCAGGCTGATAAACCTGACCGCTGTCCAGTGGGGAAACTGTTCCTGATAGATGGACTAGTAAAGTGATTTCTGAGGTTCATTGTTCTGTGTTGGCTGGCCATCCTGGGATTTTTGGTACCAGAGATTTGGTTGGTAGGTCCTTTTGGTGGCCTTCTTTGTCGCGGGATGTGCGTTCTTTTGTGCAGTCCTGAGGGATTTGTGCGCGGGCTAAGCCTTGCTGTTCCCGCGCTAGCGGGTTGCTTTTGCCATTACCGGTCCCCGAGAGGCCCTGGACACATATTTGTATGGATTTTATTTCCGATCTTCCTTTTTCCCAAAGGATGTCGGTTATCTGGGTTGCCTGTGACCGATTTTCTAAGATGGATCATTTAGTGCCTTTGCCTAAATTACCTTCTTCTTCTGATTTGGTTCCATTGTTTTTTCAGCATGGGGTACGTTTGCATAGTATTCCGGAGAATATTGTGTCTGACATAGGTTCTCAGTTTGTCTCTAGATTTTGGCGGGGCTTTTGTGCTAGGACGGGCATTGATTTGTCTTTTTCTTCGGCGTTTCATCCTCAGACGAATGGCCAAACTGAGCGAACTAATCAGACCTTGGAGACCTATTTGAGATGCTTTGTGTCTGCTGATCAGGATGATTGGGTGGCTTTTTTGCCATTGGCCGAGTTTGCCCTTAATAATCGGGCTAGTTCGGCTACTTTGGTTTCGCCTTTTTTTTGTAATTTTGGTTTTCATCCTCGTTTTTCTTCTGGGCAGGTTGAGCCTTCTGATCTTCCTGGTGTGGATTCTGTGGTCGACAGGTTGCAGCAGATTTGGGCTCATGTGGTGGACAATTTGGTGCTGTCTCAGGAGGAGGCTCAACGTTTTGCTAACGGCCTGGGGGCTCTGGTGAGGGTTCGGTGACGCCTCCTGAAGGGGGGGTACTGTTGGGAATTCAGCTTTTGGGCTCCCTCCGGTGGTTGTAGAGGGTAATGCAGTTGTGCCTGGACTGCAGGATTGGACAGGTGTATCTACTAATTGCAAAACTGACTGGGGTATATAGCTTTGCAGGACTCTTTAGTCCCTGCCAGTTGTCCATTGTTTTTGGAGGATTCACATCCCTTCTGGTCTCTCCTGTTCGCTGTGCTTTTCTTCAAAGATAAGTCCTGGCTTTGTTTTTGCTGTCCACCTGCTGTGGACCTTATAGTTCTGTGCATTTTCATGTTTTTTCTTGTCCAGCTTTGTCTGTGAAGTATTTTTTGCAGCCTTGCTGTGTCTCTGGAGATGCAGATATACCCTCCATGTCTTTAGTCAGATGTGGTGCTTTGTATTTTCTGTGGTGGATATTTTCTAGTGTTTTAATACCGACCGCATAGTACTCTGTTCTATTTTTTCTATTTAGCTAGTATGGCCTCCTATGCTAAATCCTGATTTCATGTCTGCGTATGTTTTTTCCCTCTCCTCTCACAGTCAATATATGTGGGGGGCTGTCTGTCCTTTGGGGATTTGCTCTGAGGCAAGATAGGTTTCCTGTTTCTGTCTTTAGGGGTAGTTAGTTTCTTAGGCTGTGTCGAGGGGTCTAGGGAGTGTTAGGTACCCCCCACGGCTACTTCTAGTTGCGCTGCTAGGTTCAGGGTTTGCGGTCAGTACAGGGGCCACCTTCTCCAGAGTACGTCTCATGCTGCTCCAAGGCCACCAGATCATAACACTCATCTTTATCCCTGCTGCCTTGCTGGTGTCAAAGGTGTCCTTCAGCCTGGCCAAGATTTGCTTAACATTCCTTTTATCAGTGTCCTGCTAGGACTTTACTTCCCTCTGAGCTGCCCCAGGTAGCTGGCCAGATAGGATACTGACCTTGTGATTCTCAGACAGGGGGAACACTTCAAAACAAATTGCAGAGTCTCTCCTTAAAATCACTCAGGGTGTGTGATTCCCCTGAGTACTGCTAGGCTACTCCCGGTATGTACAGCATTGATAGCGGCATTATGGAGGCTGCAACTGCGGCTGCTGCTGGATCCGGTCGGTTTATGGATGCTGCAGCCGCCGCTGAATCTGGCTGCATCATGGGGGCTGCGGCTCCGGTCACCGTTGGGTCTGGCGGCATTATGTGGGCTGCGGCCGCCACTTGGTCTGGTGGTATCATGGGGGCTGTGGCTGTGACTGCCACTGCCACTGAATCTCCACCCAGATTGGACATGTTCCTTCTCCCTCTAGTTAACTTCAGCCAGGCCCTGCATTCCATTACTGGTGTGAGTGGCTGCTCCACCGGCGATCTGGACAGTGCTCTTTCCGGTTTTCCAGTCCCGGGCCTCCTGCTTTTTCATCCGTGCACAACAGAGCACGGAGCGCCGCTTCCTTTCGCACTCTTTCCTTTAGCTCCACCCACAAAGACACACCTCCTCAGCTCCTTGCACGCTGTGTGGCGTGGCAATGGCGATTATCACACAGCTCAATAAAGTTTTATGGCACACAGAACCCGATGGTACTGGGCTGAGATATCCTGTTTGTGATGCCAAGATTGGAGCGCCTGCTAGGACCGTGGGGTACTTGGGACGGGTCTGGCAGTACTTAAAGTGGTGGTCACAGAAGTGGTGACCCGGTCCATGGACCTGGGTGTCCAATTAAAGGGGATAAAGTGTAGTGGAAAATAAAGTCTATGGAGAAATGTTCGTGACGCCACCTGTGGTACTTGGCCAGGGATGGCCGACACTGCTTAAAGGGGACCATTGGGGCAAGTGGTGTTGCAGCAGAGTTGGTATAGCTCCCCACAGGTAGAGTTTAGTCCCCAGGGCTACCGGTGCAGTTGGTAAGGGATGATAGATAGTGGGGTGCAGGAAATAATTGGAGGACACAGGTATTACAGTTTCCTTTACCTTTTACTGGTGAAATTGCAGGTGCAGTCCGGGGCACAGGTTACAGGTGTTGATGGGGTCCAGGCAGCCTGGGAATATCTTGGGATCCACCTAGCCTGGTGGTTTTGGGAGCCTTCCTTTTGCACTGTGCTCTCTGTCCCTTTCTGCCTGAAGCTTTACATAATTTCCTCTTAGTGTCTGTTTCTCCTAACCCGTATGCCTGACAGCATGAGCCTTTCATGGGCACTGTCTTCTCACTGGCAGCCCCAGTCTCCGGACCTGCTGTGGTGCTTCCAGGTGTCAGATCGGCCAGGAGATGTGCAATCTCTTGCCCTCCGATTATAGTCGCTGGGCCTTTAGTACCCGTGCAACCACGGACTCCGGTGTCCGGTTTCTTGTGTGCTTAATCCTGGGAAGAGCTCAGTCACAGCTCTACTCCCACTCTCTCTCTCCTCATGCGCTTCCTTTCCCTTCAGTGTCTCACACTAAACTCTCTAACCCCGCCTCCAGACCAGAACTTATAGGGAAGCTACCCTGAAGCTGGATTTAGAGCACCCCCTTCTGGTCCAGAGTCAGGAAGGTGTTGTATGTTTGTGTTACCTGCTAAGTGGATCCCTTCTTACCTCCAGGCATGACATCACCCCCTCCTTCCGTGAGGAAGGCAATGCCACTGTGGCAACTGGATTCCTGGGGTGCCACACCACCATCACCTTACACTGCCTGCTCCTGAGCAAACTGCACACAAAATAGGTTTTGTCTTTCAGCTGCACATTGCCTCTGTTGTGTATCGCCGTGGCCAACACCTTTCTCCTTTGTTGACATCATCTCCTCAGCATGGCATCCCTGTAAGATTCCCGGATCTTGTCTGCCACAGAATCATCATCATCATCGTCTTCATCATCATCCCTGACTCGCTTGACAGTTGTGACTGTAGGGAAAATATCCTGAGCTCCTTCAACCCCCCCCTCCCCCCACCGTAATGTACAACATTAAGTGTTATGGTGGTGGAAAAGGTGGAGAGAGCAGAACACTAACTCCAGCTGATAATGTTGTTGAATATATTCTAGGGGAATTCTGCAAAAACTAATATGTGCTAACTACTAAAACAATGGGTAAAACTGCCACTGAAAAATACTTGGGCATATGTATGGCTTGTAAACTCAACATTTGTGACCAGTGCCAGACAGCTGCAGGCAAAGTAAAAATATAAAAACATTGATGCTTGAAAAGAGGCAAAAATGCTCATGACATGAACACAGTTTTGCCTCGATACAAGAGTATTAAAAGGACAGAGCTGAACTAGAGCGGGTGCAGGGAAGAGCTGCCAAGTTTATTATGGGAATAGGTGAACTGCATGAGACAGGTTACCAAACTTGTGGTTATTTAGTTTGTAAAATGATGGCTTAAGAGTGATCTTATTACAATGTACAAATATATGAAGGGACAGTACAGAGATAATAATAAAGAGATTTTTACATCTAGGCCTGCAACAGTGACAAGGGCCGTCCTCTACATCTAGATGAATGCTTTCTCCATGACCAAAGATGACAATTCTTTACTGTACAAGCATTGAAATTATGAACCGGTCTGATACGCGATGTTGTTGGACATCTGATTGAGAAGGAAAGTAAGCATGATGTGTCTATTATCTGTTGCACTAAGTTTCCTTGGCTGAGCACTGTGTCTACAGTCCTCATTGTTGTCCATTTTTTGTTGCTTCTTCAAAAGAGCTTGGACATCACATATTGAGGACCAAGTCTGATATGAAATCTATGACTAAGAGAGACCTTGCTGAAGCAGTATGACTACCTTGTATCAGGCTGCTGTACTCAGTATTGCCATGATATACGACAAGTGACATGAACCTGTCTTTGATAACCTCACCTTTGTAGCAGAGTTTAGCTGTTCCTCACCCAGTTTTAAGCCTCATACGCTGCTGTTTCTGTTTCAGATAATGACTACATACTACATATGAAAATGATGATCATTATTACCTGTTTGGTAATGACCTTGACTATAAGACTATTTGCACACATTTAGAATTTGCAGCATAAAAATCTGCTGCAAATCCTGATGTGTTGGCAGGAAAAATGTTGAGTAAAATATGCAAGTTTCTTGCTTTTTTCCATGTTTTTTATGCATTTTTAATGTGTTTCTTCCATTAATTAGAATAGTTTAAAAACAGTGCAAAATGCTGAAAGAATTGACATGCTGCAGATTGAAAGTGCTTCAAATCTGCAAGGAAAAAACAAGTAACGTGCAGGAATCTCATTCACCTTGCTTGGACATTAAGGCTATGTTCCTACATGAGTATTTGGTGAGTTTTTGTTGTTGCAGATTTTCTCCAGCATTTCTGGACTTGTATAAAATAGGTTATTTGCATTTTTTCATTACATCTTTTTGAATGCATTTTTTTCATGTTTTTCTCGTTATGATTTTTGTTGATTCTTGGTATGTTGTGCTTTAAATAAACCTACTGTGTTTGTGATACCTCCTGGTATTTGTCTTTAACAAAACTTTATTGATAAAGTCATATGCGGATTACTTTCGTTTTTTACCTGAGGATTTCTCATCTAATCAAATGCAATTCTATGGGGAAAATCTGCATCAAAAACTCAGTGGACCAGCAATATAAATTGACATAATGCACATTTGAAACACGCACTGCTGATCAGTTAACACTGAGTAAAAAAAAAAAAAACAGCGGCCATCAGATTTCTAAAAATCCCATCCACTTTGCTGGAAGTTTAAGGTGCTGCGTGTTTTGTGCAGTGAAAATGTGAAGAATGAAAAACTCACCAAAAATTAATCATGGCTACACAGCCTAAAACGCTGTGTTTCTTGCTGAAAAACATGCAGAAAAAAAAGAGGGAAAAACATGGCAAAAACACAACATGTGAACATAGCCTAATACTACAAAATCTAGGACAGTGTGCAAGTGTATGTAGAAAAACTGACAATGGTAGTGGGGTGGTCACCAAATATTGACTTAATTTAGATTTTTCTCTTGTTCATTTATTTTGGTAACCCCTTAATGTCTGCCGATGCGCCTTTTAACGGCAGCAGTTAATGGTACATATTCCTCAGCGCCACTTTTTAATGGTGCTGAGAAATAAGGTTCTAGCACCCCCCAGTGTCGGAATATCTCCTGGGTCTCGGCTACCGGGGGTAGCTGAGACCCCGGGAAACATGGTCCCACACTTGAAACCTACAGGGTGAGAGGCCAGAATCAATGGATGGAAATTTAGAGAGCTCCTCGAAGTGTCCAAGTGTGGGATCACTTTTCTCCTGCAACTTGCGTATCTGACCCAGGCGTGACAGCTACGGTACATAGAAATACAGGTTGATACACTCAGGTGAGGAGAGCCTCCGAACAATTTGAGCATTGCCATGCAATCATTGCCCATGTTATACGGCCATCTGGCTGTACCCGAAGGCTACAGCTCTGCTATCACAGAACTGTCACTCAAGGAGGAGAGCCCTCCTTACTAGAAACCAAGAAGTATGGAGATAAAGGAGTGAAGGAGTCTGTAGAGTTGAGAGCTGGTCAAGACAACTTGAAAATATGCATAAATAGAAAAAAACGGATACAAGAGCCGCAGCCAGCTCACCGACACAACCATCACGGCACAGGGCATGGAACTTCGTCCTAACCTGGACACGAAGCAGCAGCAGTAGAAGAAAACGATGAATGTTCCAGCTCCATAAAAAAGCCGAACATGTCAGTGAAGTGAGTACTAACCTCCTCAGATTGGTAAGTATTCACTGTCACATCTACACATATGACAATTTTTTTCCTTTTTTTAGAGCACTTCTTCCACTGCGGCAGAGGGTGAGCAGGAGCAGCGGGGTCACGGTCGGGTGTCAAGGCCGGGTGTCAAGGCAGCAGCGTGTAAGTATACCTGGCTGACTGTTTACTGTATCCTCACTTAAGTATTCTTGAATCTTCCTTTCTTTACTTTCCTCTTTCTTTACATTTTTCTTCTGGACTCCTTTTTTATCTTGACTTTTTATTCATGCCATTTCTCAGCCTCTGTTTTCTTTCTTTTCCTTATGTCAACGTATACAACATTTAATTTCTTCATTTATGTTTTAGGTTCCAGAACGGGATGAGGACCTCATTGGCAACTATATCCTCATCTCCTTAGTCCATGAGTGATTCCCGTTGTGGGACACCCGGGTTCCACAGCACTCGGACAACGTGACGATCTGGCGCCTATGGAATCAGGTGGCCAAAGCGATGTGGGATGGCTGGGACAACGCCCCGACTCGGGTCTGAAATGCATTTTGTAAGTATTGCAATGTAGTGTGAAACAGCAGAGACCTTGGCCATGCTCACACAACTGTGTGTGATGACACACACTCTCCGGAGTTTCTCTCATCACACACAGTTGTGTGAGCACGACCAAAAGTACATTGTCTAACCGTTATGTTTTTTTAACAGTGCTCAAAGTCAAAACACGTTGGCATTCGATGAAGGACCGCTTCAACAAGGACCTGCGTCAAGAGAGCCATGTTCTCAGTGGTTCTGGAGCAAGGATCCGAAAGTATAAATGCCATCACATTCTGGCATTTTTAAGACCAGTCCTTGCCCAGAGAACGTAAGTATTTCTCCTGTGAATTAGGTTGCGTTGTATTACCATAATCTGTATGTTTCTATTCAACAGGAGTTGACGTTTATTCAGTTTTTGGTATTAATTTTTTTTCCTTTGTGCACAGCACATGGAGCAGCACTGTTGACCCAGGTTCTGGAGCGGTCCTTCATCGGACAGCCATGGACCTCTCCCAGCCATCCTGCAGCGCTGCAGCAAGTGGGCCTGCCACACTACCTGGAGACCAGGAAGCTGGTCCATCAGGTGATCCCCTTTCCCAGTCCTCTGCCTCTGCCCCTTTTTTTTGTGCTCCTCCCGGCAGCGGCAGAGGGCATTGGACAGGTCACTCATGCCCGAGTTTTTGCACTTGAGCTCGGTTTTTCACGATGGACTCAAGGCTTTGGGTGACCGACTGGATACTTCCATTAGCCATATGAATACACGTATCCAGGAGGTCACCAAAAGCCTTGGCCAAGTAAAAGCCGACTTCCAGAGGCCAGCACATCATTTTTTAACCAAATTGAACAGGGCATTTCGGAACACCTTACTCCTGATCTCCAGCTTAGTTTCATGCAGGCCTGCAATGCTGCTTACGTGCAGGCTATGCAGCAGAGCCATTAGTTTCAGCAGACAGTGGCGGCATATCCACCTGTGCCAACACTGTCACAATTGACCTCAATGCCGACCTCTGCTGCATACCACTGCATGGCCACCTCTATTCCTAGCACTGCCGGACACCACTATAGCACCACCACCATGCCGAGTGCTGTAGGACAGCCCACCGCCACCACCATGACAACAGCTGCTCCTGCTTAGACCTCCACTGACCCCACGATGCAGCAGCAGGACCCTGGCATGGCCTTCTGCACCGCAACCATGATGCAGCAGCAGGACCCTGGCATGGCCTTTTGCTCCACCACCACGATGCAGCAGGACCCAAGCATGGCCTTCCACTCCACCATCACCATGATGCAGCAGGACCCAGGCATGGCCTTCAGCTCAACGAGCACAATGGACCCTGGCATGGCCTTCTGCTCTATGAGCACAATGGACCCTGGCATGGCCTTCCGCTCTACGAGCACTATGAACTCTGGCATGGCTGCACGCTCTACGAGCACTATGGACTCTGGCATGGCTGCACGCTCTATGAGCACTATGGACTCTGGCATGGCTGCATGCTCTATGACCACTATGGACTCGAGCACAGTGCAACCGGACCCTGACAGGTCACCCACCACAACCATGCGACGACATAAGAGCCCACCAAGGCTTCCCAGAACACGGCGATCCCAGAAAGGGAAAAAAATAAAAAAAATTCGTACTATCAGTATTCCTTCCCCCTCACCTCCCAGTGTGTCTGTAATGTCAGGTTTGTCTCACCCTTCCAGTGCGTCTCACGCCTCTCATGTGACAAGCCCCATCCCTGAACTACCAGACCCCACTAGTTTAATTTCCCCTTCTCCTGCCACCCCTGCTTGGTCCACACTTAGCCAGGCCTCACAGCTTCCCCCCCCCCCCCATTTCCATCACTCTACCCCAAGCAGGCACAGTTAAATAAAAATTTGGTTTATAAGAAAATAAATATTTGTTTTTTGCCCCCAATTATGTGTGGTTTAATTGTGTATTTCGCCGCCGGCAACACACACCGTGCGCAGCACACTTTATTTTTTGGCCACATCATGGCTCCAGTAGTTAGCAAATAAAAGACTGCAGCTTTGTGTGTCTTTAGTATAGAGATATGAGGTGGGCCAAAAAATTTATACTTGTATTATCTCCATAATCTCTTCCTTCTGCTTAGTCTGTGACTAGTGTTGCAGACTGAAGAGAAAATGGCGGCAATACAATGCAGAACTATACTCAACAGGTCAGGTGTCCAAAAACTCATTAGTTAGGACACCTGACCTAGTGAGTAGAGAACTGTCTTGTATAACCTCCGTTTTCTCTTCTATGTACGTAATCTATTTCACACAAAGTGAAGGGACAATGGCGGTCATACAAGGCATATCTATGCTCACCTGGACATGTGTCAGAAATAGTGAATTCATGAGGCTGTTATATGTGCATCATGAATGCATTATTTATGACACCTGACTTGATGAGTATAGATCTGTTTTGTATTACAGACAGCCATTGTCTCTTCAGTCTGCGTCCAATGGATACTGCAGAACAGAATCAGGACGCAATGACGTCAACAACCTTACCTCTAACAACCTGGCTGCCGTCACACTAGCAGTATGTGGTCAGTATTTTATGTCAGTATTTGTAAGCCAATACAAGGAGTGGATCAATTAGACGGAAAGTATAATATTTACATATTTAGCACTTCTGCAGTTATCACCCACTCCTGGTTTTGGCTTACAAATACTGATGTAAAATACTGACCAAATACTGCTAGTGTGAGTGCAGCCTTGGCTTGTAGAGAAAATACATAGGAGACATGGTCAGGATACCAAAAATAAAGTTTATTGACAACAAATATTAATAACATTTAAGAAAATAACTGGTACAGACCCAATGCCAACAGGACATTTACACAACATTGTCCTGCCATGACACATGTCCAATAGCTGATCAAAAAAAGGCAGCAAATTGGTCCCACATGTGGCCAACTCCAGCAGTTGACCGCAGCAGGAGATGCTGGTAATTTGGCAATGGGTTTCCAACTGGTTCATCCAGTTCAATGTTGGGTCGCTCCTTAGCCATTATGTAATTGTGGAGAACCACACAGGCTTTGACCACCTCGTCGACTTGTCTCCATTTTTAGATTAATGCCTGTTGCAAGAATGCGCCATTTTGAGACTAGAATCCCAAAGGTACACTCTACTGTTCTTCGGGCCTTGGTTAGTCTGTAGTTAAAGATCCTTTTAGTGTGGTTAGTGTCCTGACTGGAATATGGCTTCAGTAAGTTTTCACACATCTGAAAGGCCTCATCCCCAACCATAACAAATGGCATTGGTGGACCTTGAGTGTTGGGGAGAGGTCGTGGCCGTGGAAAATTAAAATTTTTACCATACACATGATGGCCCATATCCAAGTTCTTAAAAGTCTGGGAATCGTTGCCACGGCCAAAAGCTCCAATGTCCACGGCGATGAAGCGACAATTCGCATCGGCTATTGCCATGAGCACAACAGAAAAATATTTTTTATAATTGAAGTACTCTGATCCTGTTCTGGCTGGTTTGATAATGCGGATGTGCTTTCCATCCACCGCTCCCAAACAGTTGGGGAAATCACACACACTCCAGAATTTTTCCTCAATTTCAATCCACATGTCGTGGTGGGTAGGGGTATAAACTCATCCCGGAGAACATTCCACAAAGCCCGGCAGGTGTCCGCAACCATTCCAGACAGGGTGGAAATTCCAAGCTGGTATTGGAAGTGGAGGGATGATAAACTCTCTCCGGTTGCCAGAAATCTGGAAAAAAAAAAAATTACAATCAATTCTATTTATGGTGTTGTTATGCTAAAGACGTAAAGGAAAATACCAAAAAAATACATGTCAGAACACCCAAAATTAGCACTGGCATTTGTTTAGATTTGTTACGTACCTTAATGTAACCAGCAGACGTTCCTCTGGTGGAATCGCTCGATGGAGCTGGGTGTCCTGTCTCCGTATGGCTCCTCGGACATGAGCAAGGAAATCCCGGAACGAGTCTTGTGACATCCTTGTATATTCTGGGAATTTGTCCGGGTTGGCAATAAGCTCGCCTTACAGCGTGTGATAGGCTCCACGTCTCTCACGTAGTTCTATAATGGGGTGTCTCCAAAAACGCCTACGCCGTCTCCTTCTCCATCTTTCGCGATTTCTGTCTTGCTCCCAAGCAAACGCACAGGCAAGAAACAGCTTGATGCTTAAATCCAGGATGAAATAAAAGCTCTCCATGCGAAGATCCTTCATGTCACAGGATACAGTAGCACATTGTTAAGATTTCAGCAGTCCTAGGGTCTATATATAGAGATCTCATAATACACGCCCTCTGTAGTCACATTGGCGGTGTCTGGTTATCTAGATTTTTCTCCTGTAAAATTTTTCACCATGCGCACCAAAAATGCAAATGCAGAAAAAAACGCATGGAAAAGCATGCAAACGCTGCGTTTTTTTAACCACATGCAATCCCGCATGCATCTAAAAAATGCAGCGTTTGTACGTGTTTATATGCGTTTTTTCCAGCACTTACAGATGCGGTTTAAACGCTGCGGATTCTAACGCAAATGTGAAACTAGCCTAACACAGCAAATAAGGCTATGTGCACACGTTGCAGATTGGTGTGCAGAATTTTCTGCACAAAATCTGCATCTCCTGGCAGAAAACGCAGGTGCAGATTTGATGCATTTTAATGTGGATTTTGTGCGCTTTTGTTGCGGATTTGCTGCAGTTTTACTGGGTTTTTTAACCCTGCGGATTTCTATAATGGAAGGGTGCAGAAACGCTGAAGATCCACACAAAAGAAGTGACATGCTGCTTCTTTAGATCCACAGAGTTTTCCATGTGGAATTTTCCACACCATTAGCACAGCATTTTTTTTCCTATTGATTTACTTTGTACTGTAAATCACTTTGCGGATCTGCAGCATTTCTGCACAGAAAAAAACGATGCAGATCCACAGTAAATCCGCATCGTGTGCACATCGCCTAACAGTTATTAAAACCAAGCTGATTTTTCATCAGGGAGTAATCGTGCAGAACTCCATAATGGAGACCAGGCCCAGGCTGGCAATCTACCAAAGCGGGCACATGACATGTGGGCAGCTGGCCCTTTAAAACTCCTGCTTATAGGCCCTATGTGCGTGGGTTTGTACAGCACAGCTATTTACTGCTGACCTAATCTGCATCCATAGCAGAGCACTCCCTCCTTCCACTTCTGTGCCCACACTAGGTATTGGAGTCAGATTGAAATCTATGCAGGGGAAGTGCCAATGACAGTTTCACCACTCCTGCCATCCAACAACTTGCGCCAGAACAGCAGGGGCAGGAGGGTGTGCCCGGCAGTGGATGCAGATTAGTGCATAACTGTGCAGGAGGACACCTCTCCTGAAGAGATGTCCCCTGTCCTCATTCCTCCCCAGTACAATTATACTGCTGGTGGTGGGTCAGTGATGTTGCCATAGCAGCCACATGCTGAAGCAGTCTGCACACCATCGTCACTGCACTCAGCACCTCAGGGTAGGAGCTTGATGAGGCTGTGATAAGATTGGCGCTGGCTGATTGCAGCACCTGCCCAGACCTCCCCGCCTCCCTCTTCTGCTAATGTTATCATTGACAAGGCTCCTTCATTGAGCTCATAAGGCTGGTAGGAGAAGCAGTCTTTATTATGAAATACTATTTTATGTGAAACTGATATGTGAAATGGATCTATATGCATCAATTTCGGGAGTGAAGACTTGGCTATGTATGCTACATGTGAGGGGACTAGACTACTGTATATGTGAAGGGTACTAGGCTAAATGTGGGGATGGGGGACTAGTCAATATAGGCATATATAGGCTATATGTGGGGGCAGTAGCTGGGATGTAAGTTGTATGTGAGGGAGGGGTACTAGGCTACATTGGCTATATTTGGACTACGGGAACTAGGCTATATGCGAGGGAGGGGGACTAGGCTATATGCGGGGGAAAGGGGACTAGGCTATATAAGCTATGTGTGTGAGAGTGGGTACTAGGCTATATATACTACACATGAATATTGGCCCCTTTCCAGACTAATAACACCAGCCCTCAGCCACCCCAGAAATGGTGCATCCATTTTCATTATTAAGTTTAAATAGAGTATGTAACAAAGGCAGAGTCTCTCAGAAGCAAATGTGGTCAGAAGTTCACCAATCTGTAAAGAACTGCATTTTAAATTTGTGGAACAACTTTAGAAAAATGATTCTCAATGTAAAATTGCAAAGACTTCGAATGTCTTACTATTTACAATACATAATATCTTCAAAAGATTCCGATATTCTGGAGAAATCCATGTGCATAAGGGACAAATCCAAAGGTCAATATTGCATGCTCATGATCTATGAGTCCTCATGCAGAGCTGCATTAAAAACAGGCATGATTCGGTTATGCAAATCACTGCGTGGTCTCAAGAACACTTCTAGAAATCATTGTCTGTGTACACAGCTCACTATGCAACAAACAAATTCTTTATGGGAACCACAGATGCCTTGTCCCGGAAATCAAGAAGAGAGGGACCATCCAGCTTGCTATCAGCACACAGTTCAAAATATTGTATCTCTGATGGTATGGGGTTGTATTAATGCCTGTGGCATTACACATATTGACAGGCACTATCAATGCTAAGCATTAGAAGTTTTAGGACAACATATGCTGCCATGCAGATACCTACTTCAGGTTTGGCTTTGCGTATTTCAGGAAGACAATACTAAACTGCATACTGCATCCATCACAACAGCATGTCTTCACAGAAATAGTGTTCTGGTGATGAGCTGGCCGCCTGCTGTCTAAACATTTCACCAATGGAGAACATTTGGCACATTGTGAAATTAAAAATTTGGCAAAGAAAACCCAGGACTTTTAAGCAGCAAGAATCTTACAAGAATAGGGCAACATTCCTTTCCCAAAACTGCAGCAATTGGGGATGCTACACAATACTAGACATGACACTGACCCAACTTTTGAGATGTGTTGCTGCCGTAAGTGTATAAATGAGTTAGTTTTATTCAAATAAAATAGAAAACTGTCGAAGCATTCACTTTCTGATCTGTGTTTAATGTTCTGTTGTGAATATAATATGGCTCTAAGAGATTTCCAAATCATTGCATTCTTGTGTTCTTTACACATTACACAGTATCCTAAGGCTAGGTTCACATTGCGTTCAGTGTCTCCGTTAAATGGACTACGCAGCATAACGCGGTGTAACGTAGTCCGTTAACGGCACCATTGAATGCAATGTCGGATGCATTGCTAACGCACGCCCACAATGGGCGTGCGCTAGCAATGCGTCCGACATTGAGTGACGGACCCGAGACGCGGGCTGCAGCGTTTCCGGGTCCGTCACCGCTAGTGCAGATGAAGCTAGCAGATGCTCCATCTGCGCTAGCGCTGTGCAAAGTCGGCACTTGCGTCAGCGCAGTCTGTTTAATGTATGCATTGAACGGACTGCACTAACGCAATTTGAACCTTACTCTTTTGGAATTGAAGTTTGACATCACATTGGATATACCGATATGTGTACATCATCTAGCATACACTGAGATTCTGCTGTATATATCACATTTTTCCGCACATAGGATTACTAAAAAAGGTATATTTTTATCAGGATCTTTAATTTTTTATTCCAGGATCTATACAGCCATACCACTAGTTATAGTAGTAAAGTCTCCTAAAATGTTCTCTTTAAAAATGCAATGACTCAAATGTAACATTTAGGTTCCTGATGGTAAGACAAACCCACTTTAGATCCTTGTATTCTGTAGATGAAATACCTGCACATGTTACAGATTTTACAATAAGCACTCCGCTTTTGTTTACTGGCTTCCATAAATGCATGATTTACATAATTGTGCAGCAATTCATCTACATTAGTTGGAGCAATTTTCAGACATTGTCAGGACGCTATGACATTTGTTTGAAGATCATTTACCAGCTGTCTGTGGGCGACCAGAAGGAGTTTTCTTCATGACTTTAAAAAGAACAAGGGATTGTTTGCCGACATATACAGTATGGTATGATTTCTGTCTGGCTGACAGCCTGGAAATGTGATGTAAAGAGCATCATTAAATGGCCTTCAAGAAAGAAATAGTATGCTCTCCAACTTATAAAAATGTGTCGAAATAATTCTATTTGTTAATTCCTCCACTAACACATCAATGCTGCTTTCCGTGTATAGCACACTTCCTAGCTGAGGGCCTGTTCACACAATACAGATAAAATTTGACACAATCATTTGTTTTTTAACATTTTTATGTTAAACATTTACAATACAGCTGGAAATCGGTAATGAAAAGCTAAATACTCCTAAGGCTATGTGCACACGTCCGGAATTGCCACGGAAATTTCCGCGGCAATTCCGCAACTGTGCCGCGGGTAAAACACATGCGGAACTGGCATGCTTTTTCACGCTAAACACTAGCGTTTTACAAGCGTAATTAGCTTGCAGAATGCTAGCGTTTTACAAGCGATCTGTAGCATCGCTTGGAAAACTGATTGACAGGTTGGTCACACTTGTCAAACATAGTGTTTGACAAGTATGACCAATTTTTTAGTATTGATGCTGCCTATGCAGCATCAATAGTGACAAGATCTAATGTTAAAATTAATAAATAATCGTGATATTCTCACCTTCCGGCAGCCCCGGCAGCCTTCCCGCTCCTCGTGATACTCCCGTTCCCAGTAATGCCTCGCGGCAAGGACCCCAGATGACATAGCATCACGTGAGACTGCTACGTCATCACAGATCATTGCTGCAAAGCATCCCTGGGAACGGGAGCATCACGAGGAGCGGGAAGGCTGCCGGAAGGTGAGAATATCACTATTTTTTATTTTATTTCTTTTTTTTTTTACAGGTATATGGTTCCCAGGGCCTGGAGCAGAGTCTCCTCTCCTCCACCCTGGGTACCAACCGCACATGATCTGCTTACTTTCCGCATGGTGGACATAGCCAGATGTGGAAAGTAAGTGGATCAATGCATTCCTATGTGTGCGGAATCCCCGCGATTCTGCACAAAGAATGAACATGCTGCATTTTTTCCCGGAATGCGATTCCGCCGCGGAAAAAAACGCAACATGTGCACAAAAATTGCAGATTGCATTCTATCAATAGGATGCCTAATGTATGCCTTTTTGGGGGGTTTTATTGCGTTTTTATGGTGAAAAAACACAAAAAATCCTGATCGTGTGCACACAGCCTTAAAGTTCTTCCTTCTGCTTTGTATATAGTGCAGAGACGAGCTAAACAAAATAATTGTCAGTGGGCATGTATACTTGATCATGCTTGTATCAGTGAAAATTAAAACATACCCATCGTTATCATTTTAAGAATGAGTACATGAAATTACAAAACAGCTTTAATCCTGAATTAAAGAGGTTGTCCACCGTTGTTGGAATTTTCTGAAATTATGTCAGCTCGCTGAATCCTAAGGGTGTGTGCACACATTTTTTCATGTGGGTTTGCTATGAAACACACCTTAAAAAGAGCCTACTAAATGTCAAAGGAATAAAAAAAAGAACATATACATTTCTATGTAAAATCAACTTGCTGTTCATATGTTCAGCATCTTCTAACCACGTCATGTCTCCAAAAATGGCAAGGAGTTAAAATGTAGCAGCAGGCCGCAGTATAGGTATGGCCTGTATGGTTGACAAATTGGACTAGTAAAAGAGGTGGGCAAAAACAAACATGCATATTTAAATGCCAACTTTAAATTTTTTTAATATTTTCTCAACAATATTCAAGGTGCTTCACAAAAACGAGAGCATAAAAAATGCTAGATAGGTGCACCATCTAAAGGCCAGCACCTGCAACACTTCATTTTATTGATGTAGCGTGTACACCACATACCAAATCATTTTTCAATTGCTATCTTTCTCTGATTTTCCTAAATGGTCGATGCAAATGAGTCAATATAATGTTCAAATCATCAACTGTTGGAATATTAATCTTATTTTATTGGACAAACCTCCCAATATATCATTTTATATCATCAGGGTTTTTTCAAAACTAAAAAAACTAAAAATTCAGTGCTCCAAATTATTTTGCACAACAGAGTTTAAAAACGTGTTATAGGTTGCATTGAACTAAAAATGCTCATTTGTTGAATTTGCAGCATTAAGAGCTCGCATTTACTTTAATCAAAATATTTTAATTCAAAAACATATTAACAGGCCAAGATGAATGTTAACATATGACCCCTTCTTTTATATCGCCATCACATTTCTTGCATCCATTGCCCTTGTGAGGTTTTGGATAGTTTTGGTTTGAATTTCTTTGCAAGATGTCAGAATAGCCTGCTAGATCTTTTGTTTTGATGTGAAATGCATCCCACTCTCATAGATCTTTTGCTTGAGGATACACCAAAGGTTTTCAATAGGGTTGAGATCATGTGAGGCTGGTGGCCACACTTTGAGTTCCTCTCCTTTTATGTTTATGCCCATGGCAGCCAATGACTCAAGAATTTTTTGTATCATAAGATGGTGCATTGCCATGCATGAAGAGGACTTTGCTACAGATAGCACAATTCTTCATTTTGTACTATGAAAGAAAATGGTCAGTCAGAAACTCTATATACTTTACCATCAACATTTTCATGCCTTCAGAGACCTTCAAAACATGACTTTGCCACCTCCTTGCAGACCTCGCAGTCTTGTTGGGACTTGGTGATTCACCAACCATCCACTACTTCATCCATCTGCACGGCAATCATCAGTAAATAAGAGTGTTTTAAAATTAGTTTTCATGTATGTCTGGGCCCACAGTAACCTTTTCTGCTTCTGAGCATTGTTTTGATGTGGCTGAATAGTAGGTATATGCACAACTGCAAGCCTATGGAGCATTATACACCTTGAGGTTCACAGGACTCAAGAGACACCAGCAGCTTCGAATAAATGTTTGATTTGTAATTGTATTTTAGCATCTGCTCTCTTAAACCTATGAATATGTGTGGCACAAACCTTCCTCATTATGCCTTTATCTACACAAACCCCTCTGTACACTATATCAGCCACAAATCTCTTCACAGTACGATGATCACGCTTAAGTTTCCATGAAAAATGTAATGTTTTCATGCCTTTTTTAAAGACATTGCACTATTTGATGCTTTTTGGCAGCACAGAAATCATTTTTCTTTCTTATATTGCATGAAACTTGTGGTTGCTTAAAGGGAATCTGTCAGCACATTTGCACAATTTAACCTATTATTTGGGTATACAGGTTATAGACTGTTGAAAAGAGTCATACCTGTATGTTTCATGGAAGATGCCTTGTTGTAAAAGAATATGCTTTTAACACTTTATGTAAATGAGTTCTTCCAGACTGTGGGGCAGATGGTGCACTTAAGAAAATGCTGCCTACTTGCTTCATTTTCCTACTTTTCTCCTCCCACATCACTTTATCCCTGTCAAGTAAGGTGCGCGGCTGTAAATCCTGTGCCTGTGCATTCTGACTGCCATTGCTCCTCTTCAGTATTCTGCCCATTTATCGACATTGGCTTTACGTAGCTTTTGAGCAGATAAGTCAATTGTACTACCGCTCCCAGTGATTTCTGGTGCGCAGAAAAGGTGCACTCTCAACTTCCTTCCTGCAGAGTAAGAATGTTATTTTTGATGCCCCAGTTTAATAAAATCACAGGGACATGATGACGATGTGGGAGGAGAAAGATAAGATAATGAAGCAAGAAGGCAGCGTTACTTTTTTGGACAGTGTCCGGCCCATAGCCAGGAAGAACTCATACTTAAAGCAATAAAAGCTGATTTTTCCATAAGACATCATCCATGGGGCATACAGGTGTGATTTTTTTCAGCAGCCTATAACCTGTATGCCCATATTAATAGATTAGATCTCTCAAATGTGGTGACAGATAGAGATGAGCGCACTTGTTCAGAAAAAGTTCGTCAGTCTGAAAGTCGGCACGAACCTTGCACATTTGGATTTGTGTTCGGGTTCCCAAGCATTTTCCTCAAAATCGGCAAAATTCAACCACAGTTCGCTAAATGATCGAGTTTCTAATTTTGCTAGGACATTGTCTAGGATAGTGGTGCTGTGTGAAGAGCAGGGGCTCATGTTTGATGAGGGGAGGGAGTGGGGATAGTTCAGAGGAGCAGCGGACACATATTCTTTTTTTTTATTAACTTAATGTGTGGAGATTCTGGGAGGGTACAAAACCATCCACAACGTCCAGACACAAGGGCTTGTGTCAATGGCTACCAAAGTCACATGTCCCTTTCCATATGAAAAGTCGATATGTGGCTTCTGCGCCATTTTATAAGTGTAAGGCTGTGTGCATTTTTGTGGACTTCCTATGGTGTTTCCCATACTGTCATCTGTGTGACAGCACGAGATACAATGGCGGTTCTGGACGGCAGTAACGTTACTGCTAGTAATATCATTACCATCTGTCAGAGCGCTGCAAGTTTATGCTGTCAGATGTCAGCATGACCCTGCAGCTGTGACTGTGACCCACAGTAAAAAGCTTACTGCCAGTCACAGGCGTCCGCTGATGAGAGACTACTACTCCCATTAGACGATGCCTTTTGTCACTGATTAAAGCAAGAGCAGGCAGTGGCTGATAGATGTAGTCATCAGTCGGTGCCTGTGCTCAAAGTGAACAAAGAAAGTTAAAATAAAGAGATAAATATTGAAATAAAAAACACAGTATATACTCAAATTACACCTAATCCCTGAAAAGCCCTTGTCTCCTGTAAAAAAATTTTTAAAAGCACCATATACTACCATAATGCCTAATCCCCAATGCCCATGTCAACTGGAAAAGAGAAAAAAATAGTAAACCACCATATCCCTCCCCTATTCTCCGCAATCCATACTGTCCCACGATGACTCAGATCACATGTAGAGCAGCCACATCACCTGATGCGACTGCTCTACCCAGCAGCTGTCGACACACTGACAGGAGCATGTAAGAAAGTTCACCGAAGTTCATCAGTTGATAAGCCCAGGTGATCTCACTTATGGCACCACCACTGCGAGAGAAAATACTCACGCATCAGTGCCAACAGCAACGATGCCTGTGACCAGTGTGCTCACCTAAACCTTGGACTTAGAGGATCCACCTCACTTAGTGTGCCCATTTTCTGTAACAACTGTTACATGAGATGTGATAGCTTCAAGGCATTATAGGGAAGCCTACGCAATCCCACCTGAGGTCATTTCAGCCTTCTATAACTGATGCACTCTTCTGCAATGTGTTAAAAGGCCACGTCCATATTTTTGAGTGATTAGCACTAATTGAATTGCAAAATTTGACTTGACTTCAAATCATATCTAATCAATTGTATCACCATAATAATAATAATCTTTATTTATATAGCGCCAACATATTCTGCAGCGCTTTACAGTTTAACAGTTTCAAACACAAAAGTCATAAGTAACAACGTTAACAATACAATAAATGAAAATAATAAATAATAAATGAAAATAATAGCATCAGTGTCCAAATCTGTTGCTGCACTTCCAGAAATTGTTTATTAGTCTAATATGCTAATGAGATGCTTAGCACACCCCTAACGTGGTAGAGCAGTTCAATGTATCTTCTCACCTATTTATTTTCCATTTATCTTTGACCTCCTTTTTCTTGTTCGACAGTCTTGGCTTTACACTTGTCAGAAGAGGAGAGAAATACCGTATATACTCGAGTATAAGCCGACCCGAGTATAAGCCGACCCCCCTAATTTTGCCACAAAAAACTGGGAAAACTTATTGACTCGAGTATAAGCCTAGGGTGGAAATGCAGCATTTACCGGTGAATTTCAAAAATAAAAATAGATCATTATTTCCCCATAGCTGTGCCATATAGTGCTCTGCACCGTTCATATTTCCCCATAGGTGTGAACCATATAGTGCTCTGCACCGTTCATTGTGCCCCCTAGCTGTGCCATATACGGTGCTCTGCACCGTTCATTGTGCCCCATAGATGTGCCATATACGGTGCTCTGCACCGTTCACTGTGCCCCATAGATGTTCCACATAAATTTGTGCCGCCGCTGCCGCAATAAAGAAAAAAAAACACATACTCACCTCCCTTGATTGCAGCTCCCGGCGTCTCGTTCCGGCGCCTCCATCTTCCCGGCGTCTCTGCTCTGACTGATCAGGCAGAGGGCGCCGCGCACACTATATGCGTCATCGCGCCCTCTGCCTGAACAGTCAGAGAGCAGAGACGCCGGGAAGATGGAGGCGCCGGCCGGGAAGATGGATCGGCGCCCGGCGGCTGGAACGAGGACAGGTGAATATGCTATACTCACCTAGTCCTGGCGATCCTCGCGCTGTCCCCTCCTGTCTTCGGTGCCGCAGCTTCTTTCTCTATATCAGCGGTCACCGGCACCGCTGATTAGAGAAATGAATAAGCGGCTCCGCCCCTATGGGAGGTGGAGCCGCTTATTCATTTCTGTAATGAGCGGTCCCACGTGACCGCTGAAGAGGGGAAGAAACTGCAGCGCCGAAGCCCGTGGGACGGCAGGGACAGCGCGAGGATCGCTGGGACTAGGTAAGTATACCTCAGCACCCTCACCCCCTCACCCGCCGACCCCACCGCTACCGTGACTCGAGTATAAGCCGAGGGGGGCACTTTCAGCCCAAAAATTTGGGCTGAAAATCTCGGCTTATACTCGAGTATATACGGTAGATGGCAAACTAGTAGATTAATTTCACTTTGTGGGCATAGCAATGGTACAATGAGCACCTCATTAGCATTTTTGAATAAAGAATGATTTCTGGCAAACACAACAATGGATTTGGACACTAAATGGTTAATGTACAGTAACAGCAAGTACTGGATTGAGCTATAAGAAAGACAAAGCAGTAAAAGTTTGAATATATGTATATTAGAACATTGCACAATTTCCTATTCTTTTAAAAATAAATTCAAAAATGGAATAGGCCTATAATATTTTCATTATTGGAAATGTTGATAAACTTCCAGTTAATGTTTTCCCTTCCTCAGTGTGATACCCGGCTACCACTCTCTTGGCAGAAACATGTAGATAGATAATGTCCCACTGCTTTATGTCCTGTCAGTGTTCAGTCACTAGGAGCCTTTGTAATTGGTACATAACAAATGGAAATCTTTTGAAATACAGAAGTCTATGACATACATTCAGCGTTTAATGCAAAGCACAAATCATTTTTATTACGCCATTGGCAATTCAATAAATGCTTGACAAAAGAAAAGTTAAATAGACAAAATACATTAAATATGTTTAGTTTTTTTTTCAGTCTTGTACTGAATGTATAATTTTTAAGAAGAGTAGTTATTATTAGCATTTTTATTGCAAGCTAACATATCATGATATATTCATGGCCCTGCAGATAATCCCACATTCAGACTAGTTACTTATTGTCAAAAATCTTCTACTAATGTGGAATTAATATATTGTATGGCACTTTTTCAATATTTTAAAATGATTTGAATGTATTATTAGTTAACTATATACTAAATAATTCACAGTACTGACACTAAAATAAGTTAACAATTTATAGGGGTTGTCCATTTCTAACATATTGATGACCTATCTCCAGATAGGTCATCAGGAAAAGAACATTGGTGGTCTAAAGCTCAGGACCCCCAGTGATTATCTATTAAAAGATCCTGTGGCAGCTGGATGTAAACACATTGAATGGAGCTGCAGTGAACAGCTTCACTCAATGTGTAGTGACTACTGTGAGATACTGCTCAACAGCTCTTGTTCAAGAGAATAGTAGCTGGTCTGCAGTACCTGGCAGTGAGCGCTACATGTTGAATGAAGGTGTGCTCTATTGAATGTGTTAACCTCCATTGGTGATGATGCTTATAGCAGCTGATTGTGGGGGGTTGACTGTCTGACCCCCATGATGTGACATTGATGATGTATCTCATCAATATCACATCATGAGTCTGTCTGCTGTCTCTAACATGATGTACTCTCTCTATCTAAAACCTAATCTATCAAAAACTAAACGCCTCATGTTTCCTTCCTCTACTACCCTTCCTATTGTCATTTACGTCTGTGGTTCTACCATAACCCCCAAGAAGAAAGCACACTATCTTGGTATTTTATTTGACTCAGATCTTTTCTTACTTGATCAAGTCACTTGCACCTCAATAACATCTTTGGAATTTTTTTTCATCTTTCACTCTGCAAGAACTCTTACTATTGCTCTTATTCATTCTCATCTGAACTATTGCAACTCTCTACTGATTCCTGTCCAACTGCTACAACAATGCCTCCACCCTTTGCCAGTCATAGCATTGGTTACCCATCCGCTAGAGAATACAATATAAACTTCTCTTACCCACAAAGCACCCCACAGTTCTGAACCACACTAAATCCGCTCTCGTCTCTGTTTACCACCCTACCCATACTCTCTGTTTCACTAACGTAATGACCTAAGACTAACATCCTCAATAATCCGAACCTCCCACTATCGTCAAGAATTCTTGCCTGCTGTACCAATTCTCTTGGATGCACTTCCCTTTCAATTTGATTAATTCCCAATACCCACAGTTTTACGCGTGCCCTAAAACCACATTTTTTTTAAAAACCGACCTATTGTCTCACCTCACTTATCTACCATAACTATTCATGTTTTGCCCTGCCAAAGTTTTCCTCTGAATCCGATCCCTTGTAGCATCTGTTTACACAGCCTCCATGCACTTAATAGCTCTCTGTATCTATACTTGTACAGATACTGGCTGGTGACCATTTCATGCAGCTTTATTTGAATGTCCCTATATGTTATATTGATGGCTGGGCCATACACAACAAGAACTTTTTATCATTTAACTTTTGTGCCTCCCCTATTTCTTCATATGCTGTAAGCTTGATAGCAGGGCCCTCACTCCTTCTGTAACAGTTGAATTATATGTTTACTCTATTATGTCTGATATTGGATTTGTCAGTACAAGTCCCCTCTGAATTATAAAGTTCTCTAGCATATGTTGGCACTATACTTATAAAACGTATTATTATTTTTTATTGTTATCATTATGTGATGACCTTCAAATAAAGGAGTGCCACTGATCTGCACTTGCTGCTGTGTGCGATGTCTCCTAAATGGTCATGCTGTCATGTGACGACTGCAGCTAATCAACGACTGTTGAGCTGCTGCATACTTCTCATTCCATAAAGATTCTCTGTTAGTAGTGATGTAAAAGTCAAAAGAACAGCCAACATATCAGGAAGAGAATTGTGGATTTGAACCAGTCTGGCTCATCCTTGGGTACAATTTCAAGATACCTGAAGGTGCCTTGTTCATCTGTACAAACAATTATATGCAAGTATAAACGAGATGGGAATGTCCAGCCATCATACTACTCAGGAAGGAGACAGGTTCTGTGTCCCAGAGATGAATTTGCTTTTGTCCGACATGTGCATATCAACTCAAGGACAAAAGCAAAAGACCTTGTAAAGATGATGGCGGAAGCGGGTAAGATTATGTCAATATCCGCAGTGAAACAAGTTCTGTATCAACATGGGCTGAAAGGCCACTTTGCCGGGAAGAAGTCATTACTCCAACAGAAACATAAAAAAAGCCAGATTAATGTTTTCAAATGCACACAGGAACAACATGTTAATTTTTTGGAGACAGGTCCTGTGGTATGATGAAACTTAAATAGAACTTTTTGGACATAATGACCATCGCTATGTTTGGAGGAAAAAGGGAGAAGCTTGGAAGCCTAAGAACACCATCCCATCTATAAACACAGGGGTGGCAGCGTCATGTTGTGGGGTTATTTTGCTGCAGGAGGGACTGGTGCACTTCACAAAATAAATGGAATCATGAGAAAAGAAGATTATGTGGCAATATTGGAGCAAAATCTGAAGACATTAGCCAGGAAGTTAAAGCTTTGGCGGAAATAGGTCTTCTAAATGGACAATGACCCAAAGCATACTTCCAAAATGGTATCAAAGTGGCTTAAGGATAACAAAGTCAATGTTTTGGAGCAGCCATCACAAAGTCCTGATCTCAATCCTATTGAAAATTTATGGGCAAAGCTGAAAAGGCAGATGTGAGCAATGTGGCCTACAAACCTGGGTCAGTTACAGCAGTTTTGTCAGGAGGAATGGCCCCAAATTCCAATCAACTATTGTGAGAAGCTTGTGGAAGGATATCTCGTTTGACCCAAGTAATTCAGATTAAGGGCAATGGTACCAAATACTAATGAAATGTACACCGTGTTCCAAATTATTATGCAAACTGGATTTAAGTGTCATAAAGATTTAATTGTTTTGTTTTTGGTTTTTTTGCAGACGTCAGCTGCTTGTTCAAACATCATTAAGTTCGATATGGTCGTCCACCCCAGGACGGGTAACTGCTATGCATTCAAGGGCTATTACACCTGCAAGTCCAATTTAGTGGTTTATGTATTGAAATGTCCATGCGGTCTATTATATGTAGGGGAGAAAGCACAACACATCAGAGATAGAATTGCAAGCCACAAATCTATAATCAGATGTGGTAAGACATGGCTTCCTTTATCATTCCATTTCTCAAATGCCAGATATACTGTCTCACAACTCAGATTTCAAATTATCGAAGGCCACAACGTGGTGGGAGCAATATCAAACTCCTTCAACAAAGAGAGTCCTTTTTTGGATACATACCCTACAGACACCTTCCACCAAGGGTCTGAACCGCAAACTTAATTTTTTTTATCTAATTTCTCCTTTTCTTCACAGACAATGTAGCGAGCCTTTACCCATATTACCTTGCACCCCTCCATTCAGGTGAGTTCTTCTTTCCCGTTTTCCCTTTCCTACTTACCCTTCCCTTCTCCCCATGTTTTGTCTTTACCCCTTCCTGTGGTTCCTCTGTCTCTACGCAATATCACCACATCACACTTCACACTCTTCAACTTCATGCTCTTATATCATTATCAACAACATGGGCATTTCATGCCTTTATTTTATCCGACAGATTACCCTGATCACCTCTATTTGCCAAAATAACTGCACCTGGACACTAGTATCTCTGCATTATACTTTAGTGGTTATACCACTGTTCATATGCCGCATTTTCTTTCTTCCTTTTTTTTCTCATTGTGTTCCAAGCCTCATACTGGTCATTGTGTTCCAAGCCTCATTTTGGTCATTACACCACCCAGCAGCAACACTATTTCTGGGAAGGGGGGGTGAACTCATTCCCATTGTGTTCCAAGCCTCATTCTGGCCATTGTGTTCCAAGCCTCATTTTGGTAATTAAACCGCCCAGTGGCGACCTCCTTTCCGAGGGCATGAACTCACCAGCACATTGCTTGTCAGGTGGCCGCTTCAGCACACTATTTATAGCCAACAATGCCTTTATACTGCACATTGCAGCCTACAATCCAAGGCCCAGATGCACCTGACCTGCCCTGGACCCAGGTAATCCACAGCCCCATGACTCTGTACACATATTACTCTGCTTATTTTCCCTATGAGTACTAAATCCCGTTTCCTACAACCGGTGTCTTTTTGCAAGCAGAATATCCTTTATACCATTCAGAGAACCTTGCCAAAAGGTAATATGGGCTACATCTTTTCCTACTCAGCATCAACTTCACATTTAATGGGTACATCTTAGCATAAGGGTATATACCCTACCCTATATTTATGGCATTGTCAATTGGGGCTAATTCCCCTATATTCAAACATATCCAGTCCTATTTATTCCGATATTGTCTCTTGTACCCCTTTCCCTCTAAATGATTTCCATTTCTTGCCTTGGGATGTTATTTGATGGCGCATTCCAGACCTATAAGTGACTTATACCCAAAAGAAAGTAGCCTAGAATTGTGGGACTTCAATAAATATACAAACCAAAAAAAATGAAGCAATATATCTGAACTAATCCCCCAATATCTTCCCTCACATAATCTTCAATCTTCCCAAGACCTCCTACTCTCCTCCACATTTATTCGTTCCTCACACAACCGCCTCCAAGATTTCTCCCGAATATCCCCCATCCTCTGGAATTCCATGCCTCAACACGTCTGATAATCCACCACCCTCGGATCCTTCAGATGGAACCTGAAAACTCATCTCTTCAGGAAAGCCTACAGCCTACAATAACCATGCCGCCGCCTCACCTCTGCCAGAGCCGCCGCCAGAACCGCCGCCTCATCGTCGCCACAGCCACTGCCTCACCACCGCCAGAGCCGCCGCCTCACCACCACCAGAGCCGCCGCCTCACCCCTACCTTCTGTCTCTTCCCCACTATCCCATAGAATGTAAGTCTGCAAGGACAGGGTCCTCTCCCCTCTGTACCAGTCCGTCACTGTAAACTTGCTACTGTAAACGATATTTATAACCCTATATGTAACCCCTTTCTCATGTACAGCACCATGGAATTAATGGTGCTATATAAATAATATATATATATATATATATATATATATATATATACTTACCTTGTAATGTCTTCACATCCTGTTCCATCCAGATGTGTCCGGATCCCAGAAATCCAAGTGGTGGAAGTTCACTGACCTCCATATTGGGACACCCAAGTGATGGGTGTCTCAATATAGGAATTGCTGGTGGTACCAGCCTCTTGTGTGGTACCACCAGCAGGACACACAGAGCACAGGGTGCCACACACACAACGTGTGCGCCGTACACCCCACACACACACAAACACATACTGTATATGCCGTACGCACTGCACCACACACACACTGTATACGCCGTACGCAACACACACATGCTGTATACCGTATATACTCAAGTATAAGCCGACCCGAGTATAAGCCGACCCCCCTAATTTTGCCACAAAAAACTGGGAAAACTTATTGACTCGAGTATAAGCCTAGGGTGGAAATGCAGCATTTACCGGTGAATTTCAATAATAAAAATAGATCATTATTTCCCCATAGCTGTGCCATATAGTGCTCTGCATTTCCCCATAGCTGTACCATGTAGTGCTCTGCACCGTTCATTATTTCCCCATAGCTGTGCCATATAGTGCTCTGCACTGTTCATTATTGCCCCATATAGTGCTCTGCACCAGTCATTATTTCCCCATAGCTGTGCCATATAGTGCTCTGCACCGTTCATTATTGCCCTATAGCTGTGCCCCATATAGTGCTCTGCGCCGTTCATTATTGCCATATAGCTGTGCCCCATATAGTGCTCTGCACCGTTCATATTTCCCCATAGAAAGCTGTGCCATTGTCGCTGCTGCTGCTGCTGCAGAAAAAAAAAAAAAACACATACTCACCTCTCTTGCTTGCAGCTCCCGGCGTCCGGTCCCGGCGTCTCGTCCCGGCGTCTCTGCACTGACTGATCAGGCAGAGGGCGCCGCGCACACTATATGCGTCATCGCGCCCTCTGACCTGAACAGTCAGAGCGCAGAGACGCCGGGAAGATGGAGCGGCGCCCGGCGGCTGGAACGTGGACAGGTGACTATGCGATACTTACCTGGTCCTGGCGTCCGGCTCCTTCTCCCGGACAGCTGTCTTCGGTGCCGCAGCTTCTTCCTCTATCAGCGGTCACCGTTACCGCTGATTAGAGAAATGAATAGGTGGCTCCACCCCTATGGGAGGTGGAGCCGCCTATTCATTTCTCTAATGAGCGGTCACACGTGACCGCTGATAGAGGAAGAACTGCAGCACCGAAGACCATGGGACGGCAGGGGGAGCATCAGGACCGCTGGAAGCAGGTAAGTATGCCTCAGCGCCCTCACCCCCTCACCCGCCGACCCTGCCACCCACCTTGACTCGAGTATAAGCCGAGAGGGGCACTTTCAGCCCAAAAATTTGGGCTGAATATCTCGGCTTATACTCGAGTATATACGGTATATTGTTTTGTCAGGTAAAATATTTCACTGACTGTTTTTAAACAATATTTTACCTCACAAAATGTATTCTCTGCGATCTCCTGCTGTAATGTCATTATTGTCCTTTCCTTCCTCCCTGCCCAGGAGGGGTAAGATAGACAGAGCACAGGGGGGAGACAGCTCAAATGGGACAGCATATGAGGGGAGAACACAGCACAGGAAGGAGAGACAGCACACAAGGGGGATAGAACATGGGGTAGACAGGTCAAAGAAGAGAGCACAGATGGGAGAAGTAAGCACATGGAGAAAGTGGATAGGTGGGTGGTCACATGGGGGAGAGATTCTCAACACTGCAAAGCCTGCCCCTTCGTGACATTACAGCCTGGATTTGGAGTCACACACAAAATTAAAGTGGAATGTAATGTCCTTAAAACAAGTCAAAATGATGCTCAGTATTGTGTGTGGCCTCCACGTGCCTGTATGACCTCCCTATCGTACAATGCCTGGACATGCTCCTCATGAGGTGGACAGTCTGTGGTGCAACGTGACATTGGTGGATGGTGCGAAACATGATGTCCCAGATGTGTTCAATCGGATTCAGGTCTGGGGAACGGGCAGGAAATGCTGACACACTCCAGCCACATGAGGTCTGGCATTGTCCTGCATTAGGAGGAACCCAGGGCCAACCGTACCTGCATATGGTCTCACAAGGGGCCTGAGGATCTCATCTCTGTACCTAATGGCAGTCAGGCTACCTCTGGCGAGCAAATGGAGGGCTGTGCGGCCATCCAAAGAAATGCCACCCCACACCATTACTGACCAATTGCCAAACCGGTCATGCTGAAGAATGTTGCAGGCAGCAGATCACTCTCCACGTCTCCAGTTTCTGTCACATGTGCTCAGTGTGAACCTGCTTTCATCTGTGAAGAGCACAGGGTGCCAGTAGTGAATTTCCCAATCCTGGTGTTCTGTGGTAAATGCCAATCATCCTGCATGGGGTTGGGCTGTGAGCACAACCCCTATCTCTAGACGTCGGGCACTCAGACCATCCTCATTGAGTCAGTTTCTTACTATTTGTGCAGTCACATGCACATTTGTGGCCTGCTGGAGGTCATTTTGCAGGGCTCTGGCAGTGCTCCTCCTGTTTCTCCTTGCACAAAGGCTGAGGTAGTGGTGCTGCTGCTGGGTTGTTGCCCACCTACGGCCCCCTTCACATCTCCTGGTGTACTGGCCTGTCTACTGATAGTGTCTCCAGCCTCTGGACACTCTATGGGAGGTGGAGCCGCATATTCATTACTGTAATGAGTGGTACCATGTGACCGCTCAGTACAGGAGGAAGCTGCCGGCGCCGGGAAGCCAGGGACCTGCAGGGACCGTGCCAGGAGCAGGTAAGTATAATTAGACAGCCCCCGCTTCCCCTCACCTGCCGACCCCTGGGTATGACTCGAGTATAAGCCGAGAGGGGGACTTTCAGCCCAAAAAAGTGGGCTGAAAATCTCAGCTTATACTCGAGTATATACGGTACTTGAATTTGTTTCATTTGTTTTTAATCTTTTGAAGTTGGTTGTAACTCTATACACACATATTCTTTATATAAGCCTACTTAGAGCCTGAAATGAGCTGAGTATCATTGGTGAATTTTCTATTGATATTTTGCTTTACATATGGCGTATTCCCTTTAATAAGTGGCATTTGTTGTATTTGTGTCCCTGCATTACTTTTAATCATGTTTTAACTAATATGCTTAAATAAATTTTGTACTTTTTATGGCATTTGCTTCATTTTTCTTATTGCAATATGTGATTAATTCCAGATCTATACATGACTGCAATTATGCTTTGAATAATCATTTTTTGTTTTTTGTAATCTCGTAAGCTTATTATTTTTACCATGTGTATACTTGTATTTTATTTATCTAATTTTTTTGTGTGTAATTTTATTATGGAATTGATCTCTCATACCTTGTTTTTTCTTCTACAGTGACTATATGAATAAGACCCTGAGGGTCGAAACGTTATGTTCTTGTCGCCTCACCATTTTCTCTATCCCTGCACCAATTCCTTATTCATGAATTGTGTTATTGCTGCATCTATATCTGTACAATAAAGTCCTCACAAACATCTATCAAGAGTGTGTGGTGATTGAACATTGAACAGTGTCACAATAACATTGCCTGCCAGAAGAATTTCATCCAATAAAAGTCATTGGTCTCCATCCATTGACAGCAACAATTAATTCTGATAGGCATGTATAAGAATCACAGAAATCGAAAACAATTTCCTCAACTCCTTTACATAACTGCCAGCAATCGTAGCACAAGTCTTCCTTCTTTTCCATAGCAGAAAGAAATCATAATCTGCATAATTTTGCACTTTTACATGGTTTTGTTCTTTGTGCCGCAAATGAATTTTGTTTCTTTTGTGCCAGAATTAAGATTGAATCACATAAGAAGAGAAGTAGGAAATCAGATTCTGGGAAAAGTCATTCTGCCTCCCTGTAATGGAATATAATTCTGTTATTGACACAAAATTGATGGACCTCACACAGATAGAAAATATGATGTAAAAGCAGCCAAATGCTCCCATCATGTGAAATCTTGATTTGCTTCTACATAGGAGCTATATACTTTGTGCCAGTAACTTGATCAGACAATATCAAAACAAAAGCAGGGAGATTATTCCAAAAATGAAAGCCTGGGAAAAGTTTCCAAATTTTGCTTTCAGGGCATGTTTCTGCTTTCTGAGTATGTTCATTTTGGTCCAGAATGCAGTGCACAATATGGAACCATACTAGATGCTTTAAATTACACAATATCCTACCCTAAAATGATAAAGGATTATTTTTAATGAGTGTCTAATGCTATGTTTTATATATATGGACATTAAACCATAAAACACTACCATATAGAAAATGGTGGTATTGGTAGTATATATGTCCCCACTGAAATATATGGCTACCAAACTTGAATTATCCATAAGCCCTTAGAGACTGAGTTTTATGTGCTCACCTGGTGAGGTAGACTCTCTAAGCCAGTGTTCCCCAACTCCGGTCCTCAAGAGCCACCAACAGGTCATGTTTTGAGGATTTTCTTAGTATTGCACAGGTGATTGAATGCTTGCCTGTCCAGGTGATGCAATTATCACCTGTGCAATACTAAGGAAATCCTGATCCTGATCCATATGGTTGTAATGTGCTAAATAGTGACCATGCATTTTGAGATGTCATAATTGCTGTGCAAGAATTATAGGCAATTAAGGTATATTTATGTATTATGGTATCTATTCGTGCATGGGATCTAACTATAGATGTATCCCCTTTATTAGTCACATGATCATCCTATATAGGTGGCGATGTGATTATTTCTATACTTCTAATTGGTCATTAGATGTATGTGTGTTTATATATTTACATGTACAGTATATGATATACATGATATGGTCTCATTTTTAGTAACTGTTATCTGATGATACTATTATGGTATGCATGTCAGATTCATATATGATACTTTTAGTGACTGGCGCTATATGTTTATTGTACCACCAATTGTTGCTGCATATAGCCGATTATGTGGCCATTTAACCACCATGTATACTCCAAGATGCTGGCCTGACATCTTCTTTGGCCATGTTCATCACAATCCTACAATGATAAATGTTATCTGATATGAGTCTCGGTCCTTTCAGTGACAGTGCCGCGGGTCTGTACGCATGCACGCCCTGCCCCATGATGCCGGGCTGCTCTCGGCGTTTATATGTGTAGGCGGTTGTCATAGTGCTTGCAGCCATGCTCTGCCTACACAGGACAGTGATGCTGCCTGGAGTCCCGGATTGCCATGGCAGTAGAAGTGTCACTTCCGGTCCGCTGCCCTGCCACTTCCGGTCCGGTGGATATTTATATCTCCGGTTTGTTCTATCTGTCATGCCCCCCTGACAAAAGACATCCGAAATGCACATCGGGGTGACGCGCCAGCGCTGGTAGCCTGAGTGTGCCACTCACTAGAGGTAACTAAATAGATCTTGGCACCCATTATATGGCATATCTATAGTACGGTACTATTTGTGTCTTACATAACACAAGTGATCCTACCTGGCTCTTTTGAGCCTATTTTTTTTTTGCTTTCATGGCAGGGGCTATTGAACCACTTAGGTATACCCACGCCTGGATAAGATACATTTACATTTACGTGGTGAGTCCCTGTAGTTGTATTTGTGCAACAATATTTAGATTGTCTATATTGATATATGCCACATTGGCTCCTTGGGCTAGGCGCCTTGTTTCTACAGCTGCATGTTTTTCACAATGGTTGCACTATTTGTTAACCGTCCTTGTCGTTTATTTAATATTTCAATAAAGTATTATTATTTTTATAGTATGCCGCTTGTGTCACGTAGTGACAAGGGACTTTGGGCACCTACCTGATCACTTAAAGTATCCCTGTCCCCTGGATTACTCCAGATGGTGGAGCTGCCAGAATCTTATACCTTGCTATGCTCCTATCTAACTCTTATCTTTTCCCTCCCCAACCCAGGTAGGTGTGAGGCCGAAGGGTATAGACAAAAACTAACCAGACAGACAAGGGTAAACAGACAGGGATAAAAGAGAACTATAATCATAAAAATACATTCACAAAATAACAAAGTAGGAAATGGGAGGAATAGAAAGGAAGAAACCAAATTGGAGAGGATAAGGATAAATATACAAAAATAAACCCAGGGAGTTCCAATGTTAGTCCAGCAGTGAAATGTCCCACAATGCCCATTGAATCCTATGAAGTCTCGTTGCCGCTGACCATGAGTAACCCTATTGAGCCTCGCTCTGAAAACATTTTAAGAATGAGATTCCATAGGGTTACCCATGGTCAGCAGCAGGCAGGAGCGTGACAGTTTCCATGACTGCTGCTGAACGGCAGTGAATTAAGAAGCCTTGTTCTAAGAACTTTTTCACAACGAGACTCCACAGGATTCGATTGGCGCTGTGGAACATTTCACTTTTGGATTACCATCAGAACTTTCTGGATTTATTTAAAATTACTAAATGAGTAAGCAAGGGAGTGTGGAGGAGTCTTTAGTCAAATAAAGTATTTTTTTTTCCTGTGCATCTGTGTTGTTTTAACTATTCAATTACTGGGTTAGTAATGGGGGTGTCTGACAGACATAATCCCATTACTAACCTCTGAGTTTGATGTCAGTGGATATCACACAGCTGACATCAACCCCAAAATATTACCACATTTGCGACCGCACAAGTTCAATCGAGAAGAACCTGGCAAAGAGCCAAAATTAGCGCATCTAATGGATGCCCCTTTTCTGGGGCGACTGCAGGCTGCTATTTTTAGGCTGGGGAAGGCCAAATATTCATGGACCTTGCCAGCTTGAGAATAACAGCCCCCAGCTGTCTGCGTCTGCTTTACCTTGGATAGTTATCAAAATAGGGGGATCCCACAACATTTTTTTAAAGTTATTTATTTCAATAATTTAAAAAAATGGCATGGGGCCCCTCTATTTTTGATAACCAACCAAGATAAAGCAGACAGCTGAGGGCTTCTGTTTGTTTTACTTGACCTCGTTATTAAAAAAAGGAGGGGACCCCACATCTTTTTTAATTATTATTATTTTTTGTTACATACTGTGCCGGCCAATTACAGCCATGACAATATTGGCATTGCTGTGATGGAGACGGAGATGCCCACACCGGAAAATGTTGATTGGCCGAGTTGCTGAACCCAAACTATAACATGGACTTCTGTGAGAAATCCATGCTTGAGGTCCATGCATGGATACTAGGTGTTGGTATGGACCCTGAACTTTACCGTTCGGGCTTGCAAATAACTTCTTCTAAGACGATATACATTTTGCTGTACAGGCAATGGCTGAATAATACATTTAATGGTTTAAAAATCTACTATAAAATTAAAATCCTGTAAAAAGCTAAAAAAATTATATACAGTCATGGCTAAAAGTTTTGGCACCCTTGAAATTGTTCTAGGAATATGAATATGTTTTGCTATTTACATGTTTATTTCCTTTTTTGTGTATTGGAATAACCACAAAAAAGGCAATTTGGACATCATTTTGCAGAAAATCCCAAAGACATGCTCATTAAAATTGTTGTCGACTTTAACTTAATGTTTGGTTGCACACCTTTTGGAAAAAATAACTGCAATAAATCGCTTCCTATAACCATCAACAAGCTTCTTACACCTGTAAAGGATTATACTCACTCAGCTGCTTGAGATAGATACAGGAAGTGGTGCTGCAATGTCCAGGCAAGTTGATTTAACCCCTTTCTGACATATGACGTACTATCCCGTCGAGGTGGGGTGGACCCGTATGACCACCGATGGGATAGTACGGCATAGCGATCGGCCACGCTCACGGGGGGAGAGCGGCCGATCGCGGCTGGGTGTCAGCTGACTATCGCAGCTGACATCCGGCACTATGTGGCAGGAGTGGTCACAGACCGCCCCCGGCACATTAACCCTCGGCACACTGCGATCAAACATGATCGCAGTGTTCCGGCGGTATAGGGAAGCATCGCGCAAGGAGGGGGCTCCCTGCGGGCTTCCCCGAGACCCCCGGAGCAATGCGATGTGATCGCGTTGCTCCGAGGGTCTCCTTCCTTCCTCCCTGCAGCAGGCCCGGATCCAAAATGGCCGCGGGGCTGCATCCGAGTCCTGCAGGGAGGTGGCTTCACTGCGCCTGCTCAGAGCTGATCTGACACAGTGCACAGCAAAGTGTCAGATCAGCGATGTTACACTATAACATGATGCCCCCCCCTTCCCCCGGGGCAATGTTATAGTGTAAAAAAAAATATTCACATGTGTAAAAATTTTTTTTAACAAATTCCGAAAAGAAAATATATATATTGTTCCCATAAATACATTTCTTTATATAAATAATAAAAAAACAATAAAAGTACACATATTTAGTATCACCGCGTCTGTAATGACCCAACCTATAAAACTGTACTACTATTTAATCCCTTCAGTGAACACCGTAAAAAAAAAAAAAAAACGAGGCAAAAAACAATGGTTTATTATCATACCGCCAAACAAAAAGTAAAATAATACGCGATCAAAAAGACAGATATAAATAACTATGGTACCGCTGAAAACGACATCTTGTCCCGCAAAAAACGAGCCACCAGACAGCATAATCAGCAAAAAAATAAAAAAGTTATAGTCCTCAGAATAAAGTGATGCAAAAATAATTTTTTCGATAAAATAGTTTTTATAGTATAAAAGCGCCAAAACATAAAAAAAGGTATAAATGAGGTATCGCTGTAATCCTACTGACCCGAAGAAAAAAACTGCTTTATCCATTTTACCAAACGCGGAACGGTATAAATGCCACCCCACCCCACCCCACCCCAAAAAAAGAAATTAATGAATAGCTGGTTTCTGGTCATTCTGCCTCACAAAAATTGGAATAAAAAGCGATCAAAAAATGTCATGTGCCCAAAAATGTTACCAATAAAAGCATCAACTCATCCCACAAAAAACAAGACCTCACATGACTCTGTGGACCAAAATATTGAAAAATTATAGCTCTCAAAATGTGGTAGCACAAAAAATATTTTTTTGCAATAAAAAGCGTCTTTTAGTGTGTGACAGCTGCCAATCATGAAAATCTGCTAAAAAACCCACTATAAAAGAAAATCAAACCCCCCTTCATCACCCCCTTAGTTAGGGAAAAATAAAAAAATTAAAAAAAGTATTTATTTTTATTTTCCCATTAGGGTTAGGGTTAGGGTTAGGGCTAGGGTTAGGGCTAGTTTTAGGGTTAGGGCTAGGGTTAGGGTTAGGGCTAGGGTTAGGGCTAGGGTTAGGTTTGGGGCTAGGGTTAAGGCTACAGTTAGGCTTGGGGCTAAAGTTAGGGTTAGGGTTGGGGCTAAAGTTAGGGTTAGGGTTTGGATTACATTTATGGTTGGGAATAGGGTTGGGATTGGTTGGGATTTGGGTTAGGGGTGTGTCAGGGTTAGGGGTGTGGTCAGGGTTACCATTGGGATTAGGGTTAGGGGTGTGTTTGGATTAGGGTTTCAGTTATAATTGGGGGGTTTCCACTGTTTAGGCACATCAGGGGCTCTCCAAATGCGACATGGCGTTCGATCTCAATTCCAGCAAATTCTGCGCTAAAAAAGTAAAACAGTGCTCCTTCCCTTCCGAGCTCTCCCGTGCTCCCAAACAGGGGTTTACCCCAATATATGGGTTATGAGCGTACTCAGGACAAATTGGACAACAACTTTTGGAGTCCAATTTCAACTGTCACCCTTGGGAAAATACAAAACTGGGGGCTAAAAAATGATTTTTCTGGGAAAAAATTATTTTTATTTTCACGGCTCTGCGTTATAAACTGTAGTGAAACACTTGGGGGTACAAAGTTCTCACAACACATCTTGATAAGTTCCTTAGGGGGTCTACTTTCCAAAATGGTGTCACTTGTGGGGGGTTTCAATGTTTTGGCACATCAGTGGCTCTCCAAATGCAACATGGTGTCCCATCTTAATTCCTGTCAATTTTGCATTGAAAAGTCAAACGGCACTCCTTCCCTTCCGAGTTCTCCCATGCGCCCAAACAGGGGTTTACCCCCACATATGGTATATCAGCGTACTCAGGACAAATTGTACAACAACGATTGGGGTCCAATTTTTTATCTTACCCTTGGGAAAATAAAAAATTGGGGTGAAAAGATCATTTTTGTGAAAAAATATGATTTTTTATTTTTACGGCTCTGCATTATAAAATTCTGTGAAGCACTTGGTGGGTCAAAGTGCTCACCACACATCTATATAAGTTCCTTATGGGTCTACTTTCCAAAATGGTGTCACTTGTGGGGAGTTTCAATGTTTAGGCACACCAGTGGCTCTCCAAACGCAACATGGCGTCCCATCTCAATTCCTGTCAATTTTGCATTGAAAAGTCAAACGGCGCTCCTTCCCTTCCGAGCTCTCCCATGCACCCAAACAGTGGTTTACCCCCACATATGGGGTATCAGCGTACTCAGGACAAATTGTACAACAACTTTTGGGGTCCAATTTCTTCTCTTACCCTTGAGAAAATAAAAAATTGGGGGCAAAAAGATCGTTTTTGTGAAAAAAATATGATTTTTTATTTTTACGGCGCTGCATTATAAACTTCCGTGAAGCAATTGGTGGGTCAAAGTGCTGTTAGGGGTCGAGTTCCCGCCTCTGCACAGGGGGAATCTCAGGCCATCTCCGCTGTAGTCTCCCATTCTCCTCCTGCCGCAGTGGAGCCTGCTCAGCGGAGACGTCAGTCCCAGCGTCTCGCTCAGTCTGACTCTGTACAAAGAGTTACTGCTGCTTTTCCTGCTTCTGCCTTTGGAGTCAGTGCTGGGCAGCGGCGAGCAGACGCTTCTGGGACTAAGTCCTGCTTTTCTCGTTCTGAGCATGCCCAGAGTAAGATCTTTCAGTGGAGATCGAGGGTCACATAATCAGTTTCTGCACCTAAGGCCATTGGTCCTTTCAGGAAGGTCCTGTAGGTGCTCACGCTCTGTGGTAGCCTCTCATTGGTCCTTCTAGGAAGGCCCTGTAGGTGCTGCAACTATTTAAGGCTCGCATGGCTGCACGGCCATGCGCTAGTATTGTTCTATGTTATGTGCTTTGTGCCAGTGTGGTCACGTAAGAGTGTGTTCAGGGACCCGGCTGAAATAAGCCCCTAGAATGCTGGCACCTCCAGCGAGGAGTTTTGTGTGCATGTGTGACCACTGACTGCTCTCTGTTTGGGCAGTTAGCCTGTGCCTCTGTGAAGTCTAACAGGGCACAGTGCTTTGCTTTCACGGCTACTCGGTGAATTAACTGAGTTAGTCCATACCGCCATATAGTGCCGCCGTTTGCTAGCAGCAGGTTCTCCTGCACGGTGGACCCCGGGCTGCAAACGCACCAATAACAATAAAAACATCTATATTAACTCGATGCGTTCCACTAGCCCTAACAAGTGCTCACCACACATCTATATAAGTTCCTTAGGGGGTCTACTTTCCAAAATGGTGTCACTTGTGGGGGGTTTCAATGTTTTAGGCTTATCAGTGGCTCTCTAGTAACAAGCAAGAACAAGTGTATGCATAAAGATAGGGATCACCACAAAGTTTTTAAGAATAACACAAATTTTTATTATGAGAACAACATGCACAAAAACAATTAAAAACATCTAAAAACAAACAGCAGAGTAATGGGTCCACCAAAATAACGTGAGAATACCCACAACAATGAGCTTCCCACACAGCTAATAACAATTCTATCACCAATAGACATAAATAACCACTGATCATAATAACCTACAAACTATATAGGTGCGCTTTAAGCAAATAACTGCTCCACAACATCGGGCAGACAGGTCGGTGCAGATGGGCCACCAACAGCTGTGGATGCACACATATATGGGCGCAAGTAGGTGTATGCGACAGGTTGGGTAAGAATTACTTTAGGACTTAGGTGCAGGTTGGACTGGGCATTACCAGCTTTATGGTTATAAATTTTTGTATACCTCTACTTGCGCCCGTATATGTGTGCATCCACAGCTATTGGTGGCCCATCTGCACCGACCTGTCTGCCCGATGTTGTGGAGCAGTTATTTGCTTAAAGCGCACCTATATAGTTTGTAGGCTATTATGATCAGTGGTTATTTATGTCTATTGGTGATAGAATTGTTATTAGCTGTGTGGGAAGCTCATTGTTGTGGGTATTCTCCCGTTATTTTGGTGGACCCATTACTCTGCTGTTTGTTTTTAGATGTTTTTAATTGTTTTTGTGCATGTTGTTCTCATAATAAAAATTTGTGTTATTCTTAAAAACTTTGTGTGATCCCTATCTTTATGCATACACTTTTTCTTGCTTGTTACCATTGTTGTTTGGTATGCATTTGGTGATCCCCCTTTTTGCATTTATATTTGGATGGTGCCCGCTCAACAAAGAGTTTATGATCAGTGGCTCTCTAAACGCAACATGGCGTCGCATCTCAATTTCTCCTGTTACCCTTGGTAAAATAAAACAAATTTTTTGTGAAAAAAAGTTAAATATTCATTTTTATTTAAATATTCCAAAAATTCCTGTGAAACACCTGAAGGGTTAATAAACTTCTTGAATGTGGTTTTGAGCACCTTGAGGAGTGCAGTTTTTAGAATGGTGTCACACTTGGTTATTTTCTATCATATAGACCCCTCAAAATGACTTCAAATGAGATGTGGTCCCCCCAAAAAATGGTGTTGTAAAAATGAGAAATTGCTGGTAAATTTTTAACCCCTATAACTCCCTAACAAAAAAAAATTTTGCTTCCAAAATTGTGCTGATGTAAAGTAGACATGTGGGAAATGTTACTTATTAAGTATTTTGTGTGACATATCTCTGTGATTTAATTGCATAAAAATTCAAATTTGAAATTTTCAAAATTTTTGCCAAATTTCCGCTTTTTCACAAATAAACGCAGGTAATATCAAAGAAATGTTACCAGTATCATGAAGTACAATATGTCACGAGAAAACAATGTCAGAATCACCAGAATCTGTTGAAGTGTACCAGAGTTATAACCTCATAAAGGGACAGTGGTCAGAATTGTAAAAATTGGCCTGGTCATTACCGTGCTAACCGTGCTAACCACCCTTGGGGGTAAAGGGGTTAAAGTTCATAAACCATTCCAGATGGCAAAACAAAAACACAGCCTTTCCCGGCACAAAGTGAAAACCTAAACTAAAAAGTCCATACAACACACCCAGCAGGTCCACCCGCTCGGGATAGTGTCTGGGTTCTTTTTGCCTTAGCACAGACCAACACAATGGAGATCCACACATCTCCAGCTCCAGACACTGAATGAGACACTTGGCCTCCATTTTATCTGCCAAACCACACCTCTGGGGTTGGGAAATGTGAGCACTCATTCCCATCCATCTGTTATGACTGCTCGTAAAACCCGGCCCTGGAATGGCCCAAATAACTCTCTCAGCACCATATGTGCTAGAGCATGCTTCCGAGCTCACATCACTGCAGCTAATAGCCACGATGACACATATCTCCCCTGAAGTACTCCTCCGGCGGCCATCTTACACACCTATCAAGTGGAATTTTGGACAACTTTTCTTTTGCAAACTGCTTCAGGTCTCTCATATTTGAAGTCTGCTTTTTCCAAATAGCAATTTTAACATGTCTCCACAGGTATTCAATGAAATTTAGATCTGGATTCATTGCTAGCCACTTCAGAACAATCCAGTGCTTTGTTTCTATCCATTTCAGGGTGCTTCTTAACCCCTTAATCCTATCCCGTCAAGGTGCCCTGGGACTTAATTCCGAGTGACTGGATAGTACGTAATATGCGATCGGCCGCGCTCACGGGGGGAGCGCGGCCGATCGCGGCCGGGTGTCAGCTGCCTATCGCAGCTGACATCCGGCACTATGTGCCAGGAGCGGCACATTAACCCCCAGCACACCACGATCAAACATGATCAAACAATTTCCTGTTACCCTTGTTAAAATACAAAACTGGGGGCTAAAAAATCATATTTGTGAAGAAAAAAAAAAGAATTTTTATTTTCACGGCATTATAAACTGTAGTGAAACACTTGGGGGTTCAAAGCTCTCAAAACACATATAGATAAGTTCCTTAGGGGGTCTACTTTCCAAAATGGTGTCACTTGTGGGGGGTTTTAATGTTTAGGTACATCAGGGGCTATCAGAACCCTGTCAGCACCGGCGTGCTGCCACGGCTGAGCAGGGTGACTTACCCACACTGTGGGAGATCCCGGGGTCAGATGGTACAGGGAAAGCTCAGGCAGATAGGACCTGCACAGAGAGCTAAAGGTAGAAGGAAACAGAAGGACCTACGATCATGTGACCACAGGGGGCGGGGCTTAGCGTCCTGCTACTGAAGATAAATGCAGGATTCTACAGGCACCCTGAAATAGAGGAAAAGAAAACTCAAGTCGTACCAACGGGGGTCAGACACGGAGAGGGCGGCGCGGTACAGAAGGGACGAGCAGAGAATAGTCAGAACGTAAGCAAGTAGTCATACACAGAGATAGCAGCGCAGTACAAAAGGGACAGACAGAACTCTAAACGGGGACAGAACCAGATCAGAACCAGACAAGCATAAATTAGCACAGGCACAAAGCACAGGCACAAAATACAGGCACAACAGGGTCAAACACACTCGGCCAAGAGTCAGAGTATAAGCGACAGAGGATGGCTCCACAATGAGGCTATAAAAAGCCTCCCAAAATCCCAGAGTGAGGTCATCCAAGTTAACCCTAAAACCACCTAATCCCAGAAACTCAGCAGACCATGACAGGGGCTCTCCAAACGCGACATGGTGTCCCATCTCAATTCCAGTCAATTTTGTATTGAAAAGTAAAACGGCGCTCCTTCCCTTCCGAGCTCTGCCATGCGCCCAGTCGTTTACCTCCACATATCAGGTATCAGCATACTCAGGACAAATTGCACAACAACTTTTGGGGTCCAATTTCTTTTCTTACCCTTGGGAAAATAAAAAATTGGGGGCGAAAAGATCATTTTTGTGAAAAAATATGATTTTTTATTTTTACGGCTCTGCATTATAAACTTCTGTGAAGCACTTGGTGGGTCAAAGTGCTCACCACACATCTAGATAAGTTCCTTAGGGGGTCTACTTTCCAAAATGGTGTCACTTGTGGGGGGTTTCAATATTTAGGCACATCAGGGGCTCTCCAAACCCAACATGGCGTTCCATCTTAATTCCAGTCAATTTTGCATTGAAAAGTCAAATTGCGCTCCTTTCCTTCCGAGCTCTGCTATGCGCCCAAACAGTGGTTTACCCCCACATATGGGGTATCGGCGTACTCAGGACAAATTGCACAACAACTTTTGTTGTCTAAATTCTTCTCTTACCCTTGGGAAAATAAAAAATTGGGGGCAAAAAATTCATTTTTGTGAAAAAATATGATTTTTGATTTTTACGGCTCTGCATTATAAACTTCTGTGACGCACTTGGTGGGTAAAAGTGCTCAACACACATCTACATAAGTTCCTTAGGGGGTCTACTTTCCAAAATGGTGTCACTTGTGGGGGTTTCAATATTTAGGCACATCAGGGGCTCTCCAAACGCAACATGGCGTCCCATCTCAATTCCAGTCAATTTTGCATTGAAATGTCAAATGGCGCTCCTTCCCTTCCGAGCTCTGCCATGTGCCCAAACAGTGGTTTACCCCCACATATGGAGTATCAGCGTACTCAGAACAAATTGTACAACAACTTTTGGGGTCCATTTTATCCTGTTACCCTTGGTAAAATAAAACAAATTGGAGCTGAAGTAAATTGTTTATGAAAAAAACTTAAATGTTCATTTTTATTTAAACATTCCAAAAATTCCTGTAAAACACCTGAAGGGTTAATAAACATCTTGAATGTGGTTTTGAGCACCTTGAGGGGTGCAGTTTTTAGAATGGTGTCACACTTGGTTATTTTCTATCATATAGACCCCTCAAAATGACTTCAAATGTCATGTAGTCCCTAAAAAATATTGGTGTTGTAAAAATGAGACATTGCTAGTCAACTTTTAACCTTTATAACTCCCTAACAAAAAAAAATGTTGATTCCAAAATTGTGCTGAGGTAAAGTAGACATGTGGGAAATGTTACTTTTTATTTATTTTGTGTGACATATCTCTGTAATTTAAGGGCATAAAAATTCAAATTTGGAAAATTGCAAAATTTTCAAAATTTTCGCCAAATTTCCATTTTTTTCACAAATAAACGCACATTATATCTAGGAAATTTTACAACTATCATGAAGTACACTATATCACGAGAAAACATTGTCAGAATCGCCAAGATCCATTGAAGCGTTCCAGAGTTATAACCTCATAAAGGGACAGTGGTCAGAATTGTAAAAATTGGCCCGGTCATTAACGTGCAAACCACCCTCGGGGCTTAACGGGTTAAACTATGTTTGGGTTCATTGTCCTGCTGCAAGAATTATGGCCTAGGATTTGTTTGTTTTTTATCTGAATGATACCATCCATTTTACCATATACTGACAGAAAAACAGTAAAAAATGTTCCAAGTGGGATGAAATTATGAAAAAAGCTGTCATTCAGTGCCGGGGCGCGCTTCCAGCCTTTGCTCTCAGTACAGTGAGTGATTACTGTAATTGCTTCAGGCACTCCTGCATGCCTGAAAGGCAATGGCTCCCAGGAGAAATAAGGTTCTTTTTCTCACAGGTGCCACACTTTCAGCAGTGCTGCCAGGCACCATCATAACGCTTATGACCTGCAGATTAACCCTATATCTATAGGTTAATAGTGTTATTGGACCTGACAGGTTCCTTTAACTGATGAAAAGAAATTCAAAATATTGTGAAGAAAAAAAGATTTTTGCTTTCTGTTGCCATTTTCCGATATCCCATAACATATATAAGTTTCTGTTGAAGGGGATGAGTGACAGCTTTTCTTTTGCTTTGATTGCTTATTATTACGTTTTTTTATGGACATAAGGCAACCAAAAAAATTATATTCTCTCATTTTGATTAACATATATACTCGAGTATAAGCCGACCTGAGTATAAGCCGACCCCCCTAGTTTTGCCACAAAAAACTGGGAAAACTTAATGACTCGAGTATAAGCCTAGGGTGGGAAATGCAGCAGCTACCGGTAAATGTCAAAAGTAAAAATAGATACCAATAAAAGTAAAATTAATTGAGACATCAGTAGGTTAAGTGTTTTTGAATATCCATATTGAATCAGGAACCCCATATAATGCTCCATAAAGTTTATGATGGCCCCATAAGATGCTCCATATTAAAATATGCCCCATATAATCCTACATAAAGGTTAATATTGGCCCCATAAGATGCTCCATAGACACATTTGCCAATATAATGCTGCACAAATGCTGATTATGGACCCATAAGATGCTCCATACAGACAATTGCCCCATATACCGTAATGCTCCACAAATGTTAATTATGGCCCCATACAGACACTTGCCCCATATAGTGCTGCACAAACGTTATGGCCCCATACAGACACTTGCCCCATATAGTGCTGCACAAATGTTATGGCCCCATACAGACACTTGCCCCATATAGTGCTCCACAAACGTTAATTATGGTCCCATACAGAGACTTGTCCCATATAGTGCTGCACAAACGTTATGGCCCCATAGATGCTCCATACAAACACTTGGCCCATTTGCTGTTGCTGCGATAAAAAAAAAAAATCACATACTCACACCTCCGTCGCTCAGGCCCCCGGCACTTTCAATATTCACCTGACTTCGTTCCGGTGCAGCTCCATCTTCAGCATCTTCTGCTTGACGTTCAGGCAGAGGGCGTGTACTAACCACGTCATCGCGCCCTCTGACCTGAGCGTCTCTGCAGAAGACGCTGAAGATGGAGCAGCGCCAGAATGGGGAGCAGGTGAATATCGCGCAGCGCTCCCCTCCCCGTTATACTCACCTGCTCCTGGCGCTGTGCAGTCCCTGGTTCCCCGATGCCGCAGCTTCATCCTGTACTGAGCGGTCACCGTTACCACTCATTACAGTAGTGAATATGCTGCTCCACCTCCCATAGAGGTGGAGCCACATATTCATTACTGTAATGCACGGTACCATGTGACAACTCAGTACAGGAAGAAGCTGGGGCGCCAGAGAGTCGGGGACCTGCAGGGACTGCAACAGGAGTAGGTGAGTATAATTACACAGCCCCCGCTCCCCCTTCCCTGCCGACCCCTGGGTATGACTCGAGTATAAGCCGAGAGGGGGACTTTCAGCCCTAAAAATGGGCTGAAAATCTCGGCTTATACTCTAGTATATACGGTATTTCTGTGCTTACTTTTACTGAATGGATTCCTTAATTCATTATTTTAATTATCTTTACAACAGCAGTAACACCAAATATGTGTTATTTTCTCCTTCAACAGGAGAAAAAGGGGATTTAAATTTTTCTTGTATTTTAATTTTTTTACTTTAGTTTTTTAGCCCCCTTAGGGGACTTATTAATGTGATCATTTAATTGCTTATACTGCATACTACGATACCACATTATTGTAGTATATTTAAAGTCCCAGTCTCCTATGGAGCTCAACCTATGGCTGAGTGTCACAAGTATGCCGAGATGATAGTGACGGGCACTTTAGCAGTCCTCTGTCTGCCAGTGCAAAAGAGCATTGTGACGCTTTCCATTTAAACGCTGTTGCCAGAGATTGACAGTTGCATTTAAATAATTGACAGCTGCGCCAAGAACTCAACGTAGATGGTATCTGCCTCTTATTCCAACCCCTTTGTTAGAAGTTCATTCAAATCCTTATGCAGGAAGGTGTTAAGATTTTCTATGTGTCCGTAAAAAAAAATTGGCTGATTTTAAATTAAAAATTTTAATAGACTGTCCAAAAAGAGAAGAAAGAAAAAAATCTGATTGGCAACCTTTGGCTAGTTAAAAAGACAAATTAATGACAATAAAACCATAATATTAAAAAAAGGGTTAAATGCAAAGTCAATAAACAAATAAATAACAAGGTCTTTCATTAACCACTTAACGACCGCCAATACGCCTTTTAATGGCGCTAGTTAAGGGTACTTAAACCACAGCTGTGTAAAAAGGGAATAGAGCCCCCCAGAGTCGGATTTTTTTCTGGGGTCTCAGTTACCGAGGGTAGCCGAGACCCCAGAGAACATGATTCAGGGGGGTTTTACCGACCCGAGGGTTGCGACTGCCGATAATTAACCGTTTACCGGCGGCTGCAAAAAATAAAAAAAACGCGATTTCCCATTTAATTTCTCTGTCCCCTGATGTGATCACATATCAGAGGACAGAGAAATGGGGTCCCTGATAGCCCTCCGATACTCACCCATCTCCCCCGATGCTCCTCATCGCTCCCGATGGCCGCTATCTTTTTCGGGGGGAAAAATGCACATGCGCCCGCCGGCTGGCACCCGGCAGATTTTTGGGGTCTCGCCTGCCGGGGGTAGCCAAGACCCCAAAGAACATGATCGGGGTCGGTTTTTACCGACCCCTGTTTTGCGATCGCTGGTAATTTACCGTTTACCTGCGAACACAAAAAAAAGCGGTGTGGCATTCTCTGTCCTCTAATATGATCGCACATCAGAGGACAGAGAAATAGGGGGATTTGGGGACCCTGTCATACTTTCCAGTGTCCCTGGATCCTCCTGCATCCCCTCTTGGTCGCCGGCTTCTTCCTCCAGAAAGAAAATGGCGGGCACATGCGCAGTGCGACCGCCGTGATGTGCCGGCCGGCAGAGGAAGATTCTTCCTCTTGTTTTATTTTGGTCACTGTGAGATCCTATCACAGTGATCAAAATAAAAAAAATAGTAAATAACCCCCCCTTTATCACCCCCTTAGTTAGGTATTTTAGAAAATTATAAAATAAAAAAATGTATGTATTTCTATTTCCCAATTAGGGTTAGGGTTAGGGCTATGGTTAGGGATGGGGCTAAAGTTAGGGTTAGGGTAAGGGTTGGGGCTAAAGTTAGGATTAGGGCAAGGGCTTTTAAATATAGGGTTAGGGTTGGGGCTAAAGTTAGGGTTAGGGCTAGGGTCAGGGTTGGGGCTAAACTTAGGGTTAGGATTGGGGCTAAAGTTAGGGTTAGGTTTGGGGCTAAAGTTAGGGTTAGGGTTGGGGCTAAAGTTAGGGTTAGGGTTGGGGCTAAAGTTAGGGTTAGGGCTAAAGTTAGGGTTGGTGCTAAAGTTAGGGTTAGGGCTAGGGTTGAGGCTAAAGTTAGGGTTAGGGTTGGGGCTAAAGTTAGGGTTAGGGTTGGGGCTAAAGTTAGGATTAGAGTTGGGATTAGGGTTAGGGTTGGGATTAGGGTTTGGATTCGGGTTAGGGTTGGTATTAGGGTTAAGGTTGGTATTAGGGTTACATTTGGGATTAGGGTTAGGTTTGGGATTAGGGTTAAGGTTGGGGTTAGGGTTAGGTTTTAGGTTAGGGTTGAGATTATGATTAGGGGTGTGTTGGGCTTAGGGATTTGATTAGTGTTAGGGTTGGGATTAGGGTTAGGGGTGTTTTGGGGTTAAGGTTTTGATTAGCGTTATGGATTGGGTTGGTATTAGCATTAGGGGTGTGTTGGGGTTATGGTTGGAGTTAGAATTGGGGAGTTTCCACTGTTTAGGTACATCAGGGGGTCTCCAAATGCAACAGCCAATTTTGCGTTCAAAAAGTCAATTGGTGCTCCTTCCCTTCTGAGCTCTGCCATGTGCCCAAACAGTGGTTTACCCCAACAAATGGGGTATCAGTGTACTCAGGAGTGATTGTACAACAACTTTTGGGGTCCAGTTTCTCCTGTTACCCTTGCGAAAATAAAAAAAAAGGGGGTTAAAAAAAATCATTTTTGTGGGGAAAAAAATGATTTTTTATTTTCATTGCTCTGCGTCACACTTCTGTGAAGCACTGGGGCATTCAAAATGCTCACCACATATCTAGATAAGTTCCTTGGGGGGTCTAGTTTCCAAAATGGCATCACTTGTGGGGGGTTTCTACTGTTTAGGTACATCAGGGGCTCTGCAAGCGCAACATAACGCCCGCAGACCATTCTATCACAGTCTGCATTCCAAAACGGCATGCCTTCCCTTCTGAGCTCTGCCATGCGCCCAAACAGTGGTTTAGACAAATTCCTCAGAGGTGGGGTTTCCACTGTTTAGGCACATCAGGGGCTCTCTAAATGTGACATGGCGTCCGATCTCAATTCCAGCTAATTCTGCATTGAAAAAGTCAAACGGAACTCCTTCTATTCCAAGTTCTGCCGTGCGCCCAAAACTGTGGTTTACCCCCAGATATGGAGTATTGCGTACTCAGGACAAATTGCACAACAAATTTTGGGGTCTAATTTCACCCGTTACCCTTGTGAAAATAAGAATTTGTGGGCAAAAAGATCATTTTTGAGTAAAAAATGCGATTGTTTTATTTTTACGGCTCCACGTTATAAACTTCTGTGAAGCACTTGGGCTTCAAAGTGCTCACCACACATCTAGATAAGTTCCTTAAGGGGTCTAGTTTCCAAAATGGTGTCAATTGAGGGGAGTTTCCACTGTTTAGGCACATCAGGGGCTCTGCAAACTCGACATGGCGTTCAAACTCAATTCCAGCCAATTCTGCATTGAAAAAGTCAAACAGCATTCCTTCTCTTCAAAGCCCTGCCGTGCGTCCAAACAGTGGTTTACCCCCACATATGGGGTATCAGCGTATTCAGGAGAAATTGCACAACAATTTTTGTCATTCAATTTCTTTTTTTACTCTTGTGAAAGTAAAAAAAATTGGTTCTGAATTAAAATGTTTGCAAAAAAAGTTAAATGTTCATTTTTTCCTTCCACATTGTTTTGGTTGCTGTGAAGCACGTCAACTTCCTGAATATGGTTTTGAGCACCTTGAGGGGTGTAGTTTTTTGAACGGTGTCAAGTTTGGGTATTTTCTGTCATGTACTCCCCTCAAAGTGACTTTAAATGTGAGATGGTCCCTGAAAAAAATGGTTTTGTAAATTTTATTGTAAAAATAAGAAGATGCTGGTCAACTTTTAACCCTTATAATTCCTAACAAAAAAAAATGTTGTTTCCAAAATTGTGCTGTTGTAAAGTAGATATGTGGGAAATGTTATTTAACTATTTTTTGTGACATAGCTCTCTGATTTAAGGGCATAAAAATTCAAAGTTTAAAAATTGCAAAATTTTAAACATTTTCGCCATATTTCCATTTTTTTCATAAATAATCACAAGTAATACCAAAGAAACGTTACCACTAACATGAAGTACAATAAGTCACAAAAAAAATCTCAGAATCAGCGGGATCCGTTACAGCATTCCAGAGTTATAACCTCATAAAGTGACAGTGTTCAGAATTGTAAAAATTGGCTCGGTCATTAAGTACCAAATTGGCTCTGTCACTAAGGGGTTAAAAGTCTTTTTTGTGAATGACTTGGATAAGTTGCTTTGAAAATCCTCCATGAAGTCAACCGGTAAATTAGTAGCACGATGAAGTATCTTTTTTAATATTATGAACAGTATTATATAACTGAGAGCATGTACAAGTCAGGTAAAAACAAAAGAAATTGCCAGGAAGACTAAAAATTGAAATTTGCTCATGGGGAAAATTCACAAGTGAGATCCTGTAATGAGTGAAGATTAATAATCTCCAGCAGACAGTCTCTGAGTGTTCAATTTGAATCACAGCATTCAGTTTTGAATAAGAGAAATAAAAAAGAAGACATATATAATTGTTTTGTACTTCTAAACTCCAGAGTTATTAGGCTACTAACTGAGCAGCTGGAAGAAAAAGAAAATGTCAATATACAAATCCCAGATTGTGGAAGCTACCCTGTTATTTCATTTGATTGGTTTTCATCTTTCAAGATGAGTGACACATTCTACGTTCTCTATGGAGGGTGCTAAATCTGGTAGAATGCAACATGTCCACATGCACAACCCATCTGTAGAATGGAATGACCATTAGGCATCCTGCTGTTGCTTTATTGAAGGTTTATTAATGACTCATGTGGGATATTATAAAACATATTACAGGAAAGCTATCATGTCCCCAAATGCTTTCAACCTGCATTGTGAGTGGCGGCTGTAAATAAGCCATAGCATATTGTTTGACAGTCAGGTCTGGAGCCTGCATGTGCAAAGTGAACTGTTAATCAACGTGCCGGAGCATTTTTACAACTGCCACTCAAAAAAATGCTTTGAGTGGTGACTTTAAGCACCCCGGCACACCTCTATGATTAAAAGCAGCACTCCCATCCAATTTGGCGTGTATTGAGCTACAATTCAGCTTCTTTCAAGGGAATGGCACAATACTACACTTTTTTACACACCTGAGAGAGAGGAGTAATGCAAATAAATGATAGGCATTGAGGCTTAATTATTCTGAAGACAAGGAGGTCCTCAACAGGCAGATCCCAAACAATTCATTGTCATTGCACATCCCAATGATATGTTATAATGTCAGATGTTAGGGACTGTCTTTCAGAGTGCCATTGCTAGAATTTTTTTAAGATATGTATTTTTATATGTTTATTATAAAAGTATTTAGTTTTATACCTTTTTTTAACTGTAAATTTTTATTGAAAACATTTTAATTTAACAAGTGGACACAAGTCTGAACAGACAATGAGATTCAGTACCATCATAAAGAAGAAATCAAATTAAGCCCCGAATGCATCCAGGGTGAAACAGCGCTATACATACATAATATACTACATACTCTAGGTCTAAAGCACTACATAAAATCATGAATTGAGATCAGAAAGACTAAGAGTCCTATAAACATAAACGTCTATCAACTCCGTTGGCTCCTACAGGAATTTTTTGTACTGAACGTCACTTAAAAATATTAGTTTAACCAAAGTAAAACTACAAGAATAGTACTAATAAATCGATCCCAGACATACACCAGACAGACAAAACAGGGGAAAGGAAGGAAGATAAGATACCTTAGAATAATAGAAGAGACAGTCCTCAACCAGTTCTCTGAGCCCAGTAGTAATCCCAGTGGACCCAAATAGAGTCAAAGCTGTCCACCCTCGCTCCCATCAAAGCCGTCATGTACTTCATCCTGTGAACGTCTGCAATTCTATTTAATAAGTGCTGCAAAGATGGAGGGGAAGCCTGCCTCCAGTTAAGGTCAATCAAGCACCTAGCTGTAGTGAGAATTTGAAGTAATAGTCTGACTGGGTTTTTCCCCAACCCTTAGTTTTATACCTTTTAATATGAATATATGGAAGACTGGAAGACCAGTACTGTGTTAGATCACAAATAATATTTCCAAGATCACAAAAATATTGAGCATATCAGTACATTCAAAATGGCATTCTCTGGACTTACAGAAAAGTACAAACATTTGTTGATTGATAATCCTCTACTAATCTGGTAAAATGACATGACTACCTAGGTTACATTGCTTGCTATTTAAACATAATAAATTGAGTCATACAGAAAAATGAAAGAGCTCATGACTTGAAAATTTCAAAGAATATGTTACCCCCCAACAACAGATTGAAAAATTCCATTTTTGTTATGTCACTGAGAAATGTAATAAAATAATCAATTGCTATAAAAAAATGTTCACATTTGGTTATTGACGGAATATTCGATAATATGGCTATTTGGCACAGAAATGGACCTTAAAACTTACTTAAAATTTCTTCTTTGGATAAGTTCAAAAAATGTTTCGACCCAATGTTTGTGACTAATGTTTTCGTATGAACCCCGAAAAATGGGTTTCGAACACACCGCTGACAGAGCCATAGACTTCAAATCCTGATTATCAGGGGTTCAGATGAAACTCCTGACAGAGTCATATAGGTATCTCCAAGACGTGATGTGAACACATCCCTTATATGCCAATAATGCATCAAAAGATTATTTAATGTAAAATTTGTCCATAATATTTCTGTATCAGAAATCACTATTCTAATGATGTTAGTTGTTTCTTAAACACTTATTTTTAGTCAGACAACAGCCAAATCCTTTATGATACTCTGTTCATGATACATGTTCTCTTCACTAATAACAGGACAGGTAAATACTAGTGACATAGCTTTCATTTATAAAGGGGACATGATGGAACGGATTCAGATCCTGTAGTACCCAAATGATTTCTCATTTCCCAAATGATTAGGTCAGAGTTCTGGTATTCTAGAGAACAAGAATTTCTCTTCAGACTTTGATATCTCTGCCATCAAACTGCTTAAAACTTGATACAACTCTATAGTCAAGGTAAAAAGAGAGACTAAATCATGCATTTTAGAAATCCGATTAGGCTTAATAAATAAAATAGGTTAAAATTGAATAAAATATTAAAACATATTCTAATAATGTGACCATGAATATAAATGTAAACAAGAACGTATGTGACAAGAGGATTTAAATTCTGGTAATTCTGCTTTATGTCACCTGTCTTATCCATGGTTTTCCCCCCTTTTTTTTTCTCTGTGCTATGTTGTGCATAAATATGTAATTCTTCAGAATTTGTTTTTAGTCTTTGCCTGATGAAGAGACCTGTGTAGTCTCGAAAGTTTGCAATTTGTTACCATCTTTTAAGATAGCCATTAAAAGGTATCAACCACTGAGGACTCTCAATTCTAAATATTTTTCTAAGAGGATTTAAAAGCATCCCTGATTTCTCCTAACAACCTGTATCAAGTTTCTCTAGTTATTGCACATATCTCTGACTGCCCTTTTTGACCTGTGACATTTTCTGTTACAGTTTATCATTGTAATGAAAGGTTTTTTGTACTTTAGTAATATTGCTAACCTTTCCGAAAATGTTTCTGTAATCTGTAATTTGATTGTAACAGATACATATATGTAAAGTATATGATGAACATACATCTAGATTTATATATATACTAGATGGTGGCCCGATTCTAACGCATCGGGTATTCTAGAATATGCATGTCCATGTAGTATATTGCACAGTCCACGTAGTATATTGCACAGTCCACGTAGTATATTGCTCAGCCACGTAGTACATTGCCCAGCCATGTAGTATATTGCCCAGCCACGTACTGTATTGACCAGCCACGTAGTATATTGCCCAGTCACGTACTACATTGCCCAGCCACGTAGTATATTGCCAAGCCATGTAGTATATTGCCCAGTCACATAGTATATTGTCCAGCCACGTAGTATATTGCCCAGCGATGTAGTATACAGCACAGAGCCACGTAGTATACAGCAGAGCCACGTAGTATATTGCCCAGTCATGTAGTATATTGGCCAGTCACGTAGTATATTGCCCAGCCACGTACTATATTGCCCAGACATGTATGTAACAGGTTAAAAAAGACTTAAAATAAAAAATAAACATATACTCACCTTCCGAGGGAGCCCTTGTAGTCCTGTCGCCTGTGTGCGGTGCAGGCGGCAGCTTCCGGTCCCAGGGTTGGATGAGCACAGGACCTGTGATGACGTCACGGTCACATGACCATGACGTCATGGAAGGTCCTTCTCGCATAGCATCCTTGCCACCGGAGCCTGCCGCTTGCACTGCCGAGGAGAGGACGCGACGGCGGAGGGTGAGAATAACGTTTTTTTTAAATTATTATTTGTAACATTAGATCTTTTTACTATTGATGATGCATATGCATCATCAATAGTAACAAGTTGGTCACACAGGGTTAATAGCTGCATTAATGGAGTGCGTTACACCGCTGTCCATTAACGCTGGCATTAACCCTGTGTAAGGGCTGACTGGAGGGGAGTATGAAGCGGGCACTGACTGCGGGGAGCAAGGAGTGGCCATTTTTCTGCCGGACTGTGCCGGTCGCTGATTGGTCGTGGCTGTTTTGCCACAACCAATCAGCGACTTGGATTTCCATGACAGACAGAGGCCGTGACCAATGAATATCTGTGACAGACAGACAGAAAGACAGACAGACAGAAAGACGGAAGTGACCCTTAGACAATTATATAGTAGATATGTATTATATTATATATAAGTGTAAGTATATATGTATAAATGTATATAATATATATATATATATATATATATATATATATATATATATATATATATATACACTTGTGCGTAAAAGTGTTTGTACCCGTCCTGATTTTCTATGCATGTTTGTTGCACTTAAATGTTTGAGATCACCAAACACATTTAAATATTAGACAAAGATAAAAAAGATAACACAAGTAAACACAAATTTCAATTTTTAAATGAGGGTCTTTATTAGTAAGGTAAAAGTAAATCTAAACCTACAGGGCCCTGTGTGAAAAAGTGATTGCCCCCTAAACCTAATAACTGGTTTGATCACCCTTAGCAGCAACAACTGCAATCAAGCGTTTGCGATAACTGGCAAGGAGTCTTTTAGGGTATGTGCACACGTCAGGAATTTTTGCAGAAATTTTCCTGACAAAAACCAGACATTTCTGCCAGAAATCCGCGTTTTTTGACGCGTTTTTGACGCATTTTTGGTGTTTTTTGTGCATTTTTTCCCAAATGCATAGAATAGCGGGAAAAACGCTGAAAATCCGCAAAATTAATGAACATGCTGCTTTTTTTTACCGTGATGAGTTTTTTTCACGGAAAAAACGCATCATGTGCACAAAACATGCAGAATGCATTCTACATGATAGGATGCATAATGTATGCGTTTTAAATGAGTTTTTATAGCATTTTTATCATGAAAAAAAGTGAAAAACCTGAACGTGTGCACATAGCCTTACAACGCTCTGGAGTTACACTACTGTTTAAAAGTTTAGGGTCACTTAGAAATTTCCTCATTTTTTAAAGACGAGCACAGTTTTTGCCAATGAAGCTAACATTAAATGATTCAGAAATACACTCTATACATTGTTAATGTGGTAAATGTCTATTCTAGCTGCAAACGTCTGGTTTGTAATGCAATATCTTCATAGGTTTATAGAGGCCCATTTCCAACAACGGTCACTCCAGTGTTCTTTTGGTACTTTGTGTTTGCTAACTGTGTAAGAAGGCTAATGGATGGTTATAATACCCTTGAAAACCCTTGTGCAAGTATGTTAGCACAGCTGAAAACAGTTTGGCTTATTAGAGAACCTGTCAACCTGACCTTCGTTTGAACTAGTTGAGAATCTGGAGCATTACATTTGTTGGTTCCATTAAACTCTCAAAATGGCCAGAAAAAAAGAATTTTAATGTGAAACTTGTCAGTCTATTCTTGTTCCTAGAAATGTAGGTTATTCCATGCGAGAAATTGACAAGAAACTGAAGAATTCCAACAACGGTGTGTACTAATCCCTTCAGAGGAGAGCACAAACAGGCTCTAACGAGACTAGAAAGAGAAGTGGGAGGCCCCGCTGCACAACTGAGCAACAAGCCAAGTATATTAGAGTCTGTAGTTTAAGATATCGACACCTCACAGGTCCTCAGCTGGCAGCTTCATTAAATAGTACATGCAAAACACCAGTGTCAACGTCTACAGCGAAGATGCTGGCCTTCAGGGCAGAGTGGCAAAGAAAAAGTCATATCTGAGACTGCCTAATAAAATGAAAATATTAATATGGGCAAAGGAACACAGACATTGGACATAGGAAGATTTAAAAAAGTGTTATGGGCAGACGAATCCAAGTTTGAGGTGTTTGGATCACACAGAAGAACATTTATGAGATGCAGAACAACTGAAAAGATGCTGGAAGAGTGCCTGACGCCATCTGTCAAGCATGGTGGGGGTAATGTGATGGTCTGGGCTTGCTTTGGTGCTGGTAAAGTTGGAGATTTGTACAAGGTAAAAGGGATTTTGAATAATGAAGGCAATCACTCCATTTTGAAATGCCATGCTATACCCTGTGCACAGTGCTTGATTGGGGCCAATCTCATCCTACAACAGGACAATGACCCAAAGTACACCTCCAAATTATGCAATAACTATTTAGGGAAGAAGCAGGCAGCTGGTATTCTATCTGTAATGGAGTGGCCAGTGCAGTCACCAGATCTCAACCCCATTGAGCTGTTGTGGGAGCAGCTCGACTGAATGGTACGCAAAAAGTGCCCATCAAGCCAAACCAACTTGTGGGAGGGGCTTCTGGAAGCATGGGATGAAATTTCTCCAGATTACCTCAGCATCTTAACTGCTAGAATGCGAAAGGTCTGCAATGCTGTAATTGTTGCAACGGGAGCATTCTTTGATGAAAGCAAAGTTTGAAGGAGAAAATTTTTATTTCAAATAAAAATCTTTTTTCTGAACCTTGTCAATATCTGGACTAGATTTTCAACTCATTTGGCAATTCATTTGATTAATAAAAGTATGAGTTTTCATGGAAAACACAAAATTGTCTGGGTGACCCTAAACTTTTGAATGGTAGTGTATTTTGGCCCACTTATCTTTGCAAAATTGTTGTAATTCAGCCACATTGGAGGGTTTCGAGCATGAACTGCCTTTTTAACCCTTTCATGACATGCGCCATTCTAGTACCGCGCATGTCGTTTCTCCCTCTTTGATGTGGGCTCTAGCACTGAGCCCACATCTTTCCCAGGACATGTCAGCAGTTTTCAACAGCTGACATGTGCCTCTAACAGCCACGAGGGGAATCGCGATCCACCCGCAGCTGTTAACCTGTTAAATGCTGCTATCAGTCTCTGACAGCGGCATTTAACATGTGCTTCTGGCAAGAGCAATGGATTTCCCACCCATTGGTGACCCCGTCACGTGATTGCGAGTCACAGATGTGTTGGCATGACAGCCAGAGGTCTCCAGCAGACCTTTATGGTTGTCACTGCCGGATTGCTATGAGCATTGCAATTCTGCTACATACAGGTGATCTGATCACCGCCTGTATGTAGAAGAGCCAATCGGGTTATGGCAGATTCTAGTCTCACATGAAGGCTATTGAAGCATGCTAAAAGTAAAAAAAAAGTTTTCCAAAATATTAAAAGAATTTTTAAAAAAATATACAGTTGTGGCCAAAAGTTTACATACTTCAACAGAATGTTTGCTTACATGGCCTTTTCTCAGAGAATATGAATGCTAACACCAAAACTTTTTCTCCACTCATGGTTAGTGGTTGGGCGAAGCCATTTATTCTCACACAGCTGTGTTTCTTTTTTTAAATCATAATGATAACCCAAAACATCCAAATGACCCTAATGAAAAATTCAGCAAACATTCTCTCGGGGTATGTAAACTTTTGAGTACAACTGTAAAAGTTCAAATCACCCCATTTGCCCCATTCAAAATAAAAAAATCAAACATATACAAATTTGGTGTCTCCACGTTCAGAATTGCCTGATCTATTAAGCTATAAAAATAATTAATCCAATCACTAAACGGTGTAGCGGAAAAAAGTAAAAACGCAATAATCATGTTTTTTGTTTGCCGCAACCTTGCATTAAAATGCAATAACGGGCGATCAAAAGATCATATCCACAACAAAATGTTATTAAAAATGTCATCACAGCAGGCAAAAAATAAGCCCTCAACCAACCCAAGGTAAAAGACGTTACGGGTCTCAGAAAATGAAGCATTTTTTTTAGCAAACTTTGGATTTTATTTTCACTGCTTAAAAAAACCCTAGACATGTTATGTGCCTATGAACTTGTAATGACTTGGAGAATCATAATGGCAGGTCAGTTTGAGCATATGGTGAACATGGTAGAAAATATCCAAAAAATAGTTACGGAATTGCACTTATGTTTGGCAATTTCACCGCACTTGGAATTTTTTCCCATTTTTGAGTAGATGATATGGTCAAACCAATGGCGTTGTTCAAAAATACAACTTGTCCCCCCCAAAAAATAGTTTTCACATGCCCATATTGACAGAAAAATAAAAAACTTATGACTTTATGAAGAAGGGGATCGAAAAACAGAAATGCAAAAATGAAAGAGGGCTCCGTCATGAAGGGGTTAAGGTCATGCAACAGCATCTCAATTGGATTACAGTAAGGATTTTAACTAGGCCACTCCAAAGTCTTAATTTTAGTTTTCTTAAGCCACACAGAGGTGGATGTGCTGGTGTTTTATGGATCATTCTCCTGCTGCATAACCCAAGTGCGCTTCATGTCACGAGCAAATGACCGGACATTCTCCTTCAGGATTTTTTGGTAGACAGCAGAATTCATAGTTCCAATCACCACAACCAGTCTTCCAAGTCCTGAAGCAGCAAAACATCTCCAGATCATCACTCTACCCTTACCAAATTTTACTGTTGGTACGCTGTTTCTTTTCTAAAATACTGTGTTACTTCTATGCCAGATGTGATGGGACATACACCTTCAAAAAGTTCAACTTTTCTCTCGTCAGTCCACAGAGTATTCTCCAAAAAGTCTTGGGGATCATCAAGATGTTTTCTAGCAAAATTGAGACAATCCTTTATGTTGTTTTTTCTCAGCAGTGGTTTTCATCTTGCAACTCTGCCATGCAGGCCATTTTTGCCCAGTCTCTTTCCTATGGTGGAGTCTTGAACATTGACCTTAACTGAGGCAAGTCAGGTCTGCAATTTATTTGATGTTTTTGTGGAGTATTTTGTGATCTCTTGGATGAGTCGTAGCTGTGCTCTTGGGGTCATTTTGGTCACTGCTGGAAAGGTTCACCACTGTTCCATGTAATCACTATTTGTGAATAATAGCTCTCACTGTGGTTTAGAAATGGCTTTGTAACCTTTTCCAGACTGAAAGATCTCAATTACTTTGTTTCTCATTTGTTCCAGAATTTCTTTTGATCGTGTCATGATGTCTAGCTTTTGAGGATTTCTTTGTCTACTTCACATTGTGAGGCAGGTGCTATTTATATGATTTCTTGTTTGAGAACAGGAGTGGCAGTAATCAGGCCTCGGTGTGGCTAGGGAATTTTAACTCTCTAGCAACACTTCCCAAAGCTGTGATAAACCACTGCTAATTTATGTTTTAAGGGGGGTGGGGCAATCACTTTGTCACAGAGGGCCCTCTAGGTTTGGATTTCTTTTCCCCTTAATAATAAAGACCTTCATTTAAAAACTGCATTTTGTGTTTACTTGTGTTAGCTTTGTCTAATATTTAAATTTGTTGAAATGAATTAGTGTTATAAAACTTTTTTAAACATGAAAGTGGGCTTAATAATAAAATGTTTATTGCAAAATATACAGTGTTTCTCAACTTAGAACGTGCTAAAATGAATACACCCGACATCAAAAACTACTACATCTATTATTTTATATATCCTCTGTGATTTTCAAGGACACAACCAAGTTTTCTAGGCATGGAATGAACAAGTTGGCAACATATTGCAGCATTTATATTTTTCTATTATTCAAGAATTACCTTTTTTAGATTCTGGATACTGAATGGAGAGTGATGCTCAACTTGTCTCTTCAGAATTCCCCATAGGTGTTAGATTGGGTTCAGATCAATAGACATATTTGGCCACAGAATCACTTGCAACTGATGTGTGTTTTGGATCATCGTTATGTTGAAAAAGTGCACGTCTACCAAAGGCATGGAATGATGGAAGCATAATTTCTTTCACTATAGAGTAATACATCTGTGAATTCAAGATGCCATCAATGATATGTAGCTCCCTAACACCAGCAGCAGTCATGCAGCCCCACATAAGGACACTGCTACCACCATGTTTCACTGTAGGCACTATACATACCTACAGTGAAATATAATTGGGCTGCATGATTGCCATGGTGAACTCGTGGTATAAAACTGTCTTCTTTTGTGGCATAATTTGGCTGTTCCTCACCTCGTTTCCATTTCGGTTAATAATGGTGTTTCAACCTACATATGAAAATCATAATCATTATCTTCTGTTTGGTAGCATTGATGACACATACACCTGATTATAAACCTACAAAAACCTTAACTTTTAAAGTTTATTTGGAAGTATTGATGTTGTTTTGATGGCAATGGATGGCCTCAACACATATTGATTTGATTCTTTTATTCTTTTCAGTTTGTATTTTGTTAATTAATAAAAATATACCATTCTATATTTGAAAGCATTCTTTTTTTCACAAAATTATGATAAAATTGTTTTTATCCATATTCAATCTGTATTAAAATATTTAGCTGGTGATAATAGTAAGATATATATTTCTAAGTGGATTTATAAGTGCTGTTGATTATTTACTTAGCATTTTTTATACACCTGCCTTAAACTTTTGCACAGTCTGGTGCGTTTATCACTATAGCTTAGGTTCCATCACTAAAAAATTACTAAAGCGTAAAGACATCGCAAACTTCAGGTATTAGCATGAGATTTTTGTTGCAGGTTGCGGGTATAAATAGCTATCGAACTTTTTTAAAACACTTAAAGCAGACAATCATAACACAGTTTTCTTTTTTTAAAAGCAGAATACAAATTTAAAATGTTACTGTGATTGGTTGTTATGGAGAATAAAGGAATTTTTTTCTTTGAGACAAGTTTCATGTGCTTCCCCACTTGTTCATAAACACCCTTTGGCACTCTTTGTACAGGGGTGGAAATGTCATTAGTGCAATCTCTACAGTCGCGCAGGGGACCTAGAAGTAAGGGGTCACATCCACCTCCAAAACAGCAATCAGCTTCCTTCAAAGGGCTCGTACTCACCAACGAGAAACTCAGATGAGTCTCGCATGTTAATAACCGGCGCTGCTGCCTGCACTCAGGAGCGGAGCGTGGGGCTGCATGTATTCCTATGCGGCCGCACGCTCGGATCTGAGTGCCGGGTATAAACATGCGAGACTCATCCGAGTTTCTCACAGGTAAGTATGAGCCCAAAGACTCATACACTGTATGGGTGCATTGTGATGAACTATTGGATTGCAAAGGGTCCATATATAGATCTTGAACAGGGGCCCTCTTCTGTCTGTGTCCTGCTGTTGAACATACTAGGTTCAGTCACATGGCCCACCCTTTTTTGTTTATGATGGCTTGCACGTGCAGATTTTTCAAGTAGTAAAAAAAGGGTGCAGATATTAAAGATCGTTCAAATTTCCCATTCACAAACAAGCATCCTAATGGATATTCACCTGGATTCTGCCATAGATTTCAGAAAAATGTGCATGTATCTACCCCCTGAAGAACATAATATTTTTTAACAAAGAAGTGCCCACTATTCCAATACCCATCCAGTTCACATTTGTACTTTAGCTTTGTACCTTCTCCAATTATGTTTCAGGATCTGCCTAAATGCAGAGAATTGGTTTTGTAAGATTACCTCATCCAAACTTTTGGATTCAAAACCTTGAAAATTCCTGAGAAATTTCCATGTAAACATTTTTTTATAATGCAGTAATGGTATATTTTAGTGTGGCAGCATTATGTCTGTATGTGAATTTACCCTTATTGCTTCAGTGGCTTGAGTAACATTTAAGTATACCAGATTGAAAAGACACCTGGCATTTTACAGCAAATTTTTTTTTGGGAGATTTATGAATTTGCTTGAAAATGCCAACTTGGCATATGGTCACAAAGATTTTCGCTGTAAAATTGTATAATTTTTTTTTACAGTAACTTCTTGTAAATCTTAATCCTTCATTGTACTATGATGTATATAATAGGAAGGTCAATCTCACCTCGTGTTTGCTTCACTTAGTCCCCTGAATGTTTTCTTCCCTTGGGCCTAATAACTAGAAATGCCATCTGTAGAGAAACGATGTTTATCTTCTGTCTGAATATACAAACATGTGGTTATATATTTCTCTAATTCAAGTACCTTTTACATGCTTCTGAACTAATGTGAAACATTAACAACTCAAAAAACCTCTCAGGTATGTCCCCGCATTAAATTGTCCATAACCAACGGAAGTTAAAAATTACATGTCTGTAAAGCACTGAACTTTCTGCAACCCCATTACTGAATCCTGGCATGTTACAAGCTAGACCTTTCTCTAGGTGAAGCGGCAGAACGAGCAATGTTCAAGTTCCATTCACCTTAAAAGGTCTATAGGAAGAATGGTGAAGGACATGAGAATATGTTCACATGAATCGAAAGGCATAATCTAAAAGAGTGACTGTGCAGATGATTATTTATATAATATAACAATAATCATAATAAAAAAAATGCCATCAAATGGAAAAAATACCCCATGGAAGTTAAAGTCAAAGTATTGAAATATGGATTGTGGTAGTGAGAAGAATTTCTTGACGCTTGATTAAAATTATATTGTTTTATAGACAGCATGACTTTTCCAACTTTTACTAGATAAGTGACAAACCGAATTGAGTTGTTTACTATGGGTAGTACCAACAATTTTGCTATATATTTATAAGAAAACATTATATAAACACAAAAAAATGTAGAAATATTTTGATTGAACAGTAACCTTCATTAAATATTTTTGGATAGGAATCCCTTAATCCAGTGTAGATGAAAAACATTGCACTATGGAAGAAAAACCTATGTATCCACTTGTCAGACTCTTCTCCGCCTTCACCTTTGCTAACTGCAATGCCCAATTACTCTAAGGCTGGGGTCACTGGACTGCTTTTCTCTCATCTGATAAAATCAGGCCGATTATGCTAATTATACTCTGATCAAATTCTAATCAGAGTTTTATCAGAGTGGGATCCGATTTTCTCAAATGCGGAGAATAAAAAAAAATTGTGTTTCAGTCAATCTGTGATTATCTGTCTTCACTCGAATGTCATCTAAAAGCAGTTCAATTTTTTCCACTGACTCATAGACATGAATGGCCAAGTGTCATCCGATAAGCAACTGGATGCAACCCGTGCAATCTGCTATTACTTTCCTAGGGCCCCTCAATCTATGGAAAAATTGGACATGTGTCCCATAGAATATCATGGGGACAAGTGCCATCCATCAAAAAGAAAGATAGCACTCATCCAATTTTTACAGTTGACTGCAAGAGCCCTTAATCCAGTGGAAAAATGTATTTCTTCCGAGAGGCAAACATGAAAACCTATTATAAGCTCTCTGTGAAATCAGGATACTGGCGTTGTTCATAGATGTCTGTGGAGATGAGATGAGGTGAAAGAGTAGAAGATAATAAGAGGCTTCACATTTTTACAGTGTGTTTGCCTCCTATTCTCTTCTGTCTGATGTATATTTAAACCGTTAAGGAACTTACTGCAATATACAGTCTGGAAAATAAGTATTTGATGCACTAATGATCTTGCAAGTTTTCCCACCTACAAAGAATGAAGAGGTCTGTGATTTTTATCTTAGTTACCCTTCAACTGTGAGAAACAGAATCTAAAAATAAAGGTACCGTCACACATAGCGACGCTGCAGCGATACCGACAACGATCCGGATCGCTGCAGCGTCGCTGTTTGGTCGCTGGAGAGCTGTCACACAGACAGCTCTCCAGCGACCAACGATCCCGAGGTCCCCGGTAACCAGGGTAAACATCGGGTAACTAAGCGCAGGGCCGCGCTTAGTAACCCGATGTTTACCCTGGTTACCATCCTAAAAAGTAAAAAAACAAACGCTACATACTTACCTACAGCCGTCTGTCCTCGGCGCTCTGCTTCTCTGGTCTGGCTGTGAGCGCCGGGCAGCCAGAAAGCAGAGCGGTGACGTCACCGCTCTGCATTCCGGCTGACCGACGCTCACAGCCAGTACAGGAGGAGAGCAGAGCGCAGCGCTGGAGGACAGACGGCTGTAGGTAAGTATGTAGTGTTTGTTTTTTTACTTTTAGGATGGTAACCAGGGTAAACATCGGGTTACTAAGCGCGGCCCTGCGCTTAGTTACCCGATGTTTACCCTGGTTACCAGCGAAGACATCGCTGAATCGGTGTCACACACGCCGATTCAGCGATGTCTACGGGGAGTCCAGCGACGAAATAAAGTTCTGGACTTTCTTCCCCGACCAGCGATCTCCCAGCAGGGGCCTGATCGCTGCTGCCTGTCACACTGGACGATATCGCTAGCGAGGACGCTGCAAAGTCACGGATCGCTAGCGATATCGTCTAGTGTGACAGTACCTTAAAAGCCAGAAAGTCACATTGTATGATTTTTACATAATTAAATTGCATTTTATTGCATGAAATAATATTTAATCACCTACCAACCAGCAAGAATTCTGGCTCTTACAGACCTGTTAGTTGTTCTTTAAGAAGCCTCCTATCCTACTCATTATCTGTAATAATTGCACATGTTTGAACTTGTTACCTCTATAATAAGACACCTGTCCACACAATCAATCACACTCCATCCTCTCCACCATGGACAAGACCAAAGAGACGTGTAAGGACACGCGGGACAAAACTGTAGACCTACACAAGGCTGAGATGAGCTCTCACCTCTTGAATCTCTACCACCTTTTTCCTCCCACCCCCAAATTAAAATGGCAGTTTTTACACTTTATCCATCAAAGAAGAAGGGACAAGTTAAAAGAAACTTGTTTTTTTTTTAACTTCTTTATGGTGGTGCTGTACTTGGCAACCTGCCATCCTAGGCACCTGACCTCCGGTGCCTAGTGTCTAATACAGCCCTGCTGCTAATAGTGGATCCAAATGGAAGCCTGCATATTTTGGGAAGATTGGTCAGAGATAGATTAACAAAAAATGCAGAAGACTGCTGGTTGAGATAGCATGAGCACAATACCTAAGCTAAGCCCAAAGAAATAACATATGTGGGGTGAAAAGACCATGAGAGGTATCTTGCAGTCAAGAGCTGAGAGCCACCATGAAATAGCTGCACACAAGATATTGATACCAAATGCCTTAGATCCAGCCATGTGGGCATTCTGGAAATAACTTATCAATGTAAATATAATAATTTTCCAGTGTAATTGTAGTGTAAAAATAGTGAAAAATATGTTAAAGACTCTCATAACTTTATCAAACATAGGGGTTTTACCTCTTTGTTGGAGACTAAAAGGATTGTGGTGTTGTATTCTTGAGTTATACAGAGTAAAAGTTGGCAAAAGATAATCTGTGTCCAGGTTTTTGCTACCTCATCTTAGAGCAGTATGGTGCAGGGACAGAGACCCCATTTTACTCAATATATCACTTACTTTACTGCATGTTGCAGTTTTGATTAAAAACTATTTTAACTGATGACTAATCTACCAGTTCTCTGAATGCTGAGCTCTGTGTAACCCCGCCCACACCATTGATTAAGAGCTTTCTGTGTACACTGTGCATAGGCAGAAAGCTGCCAGTCAGTGGTTGGACTGCATGGTAGCAGGCCAAACAATCCTCTAGTGATAATCTGTTGGTAAATCAATGATTTTATAGAAACTTCACTAAGGAGTCTAGTAAGTGGCACATTGGTGGAATCACGGTTTCTGCCTTTACATCATGGTGCTCTCAGATTAGATAGCAAAAACCTGGTGAAAGATTCCCTTTAAATGCTGTGCAATGGATTTTAATAGGTGTATGCCACCTTGTACAAGCAGAGCAGTGTAAACTTAGAGATTGACCTAATGCTCAGCAGTATGCCAGCCTCTATAGATATGTCCCACTCTAGACAGCTACCCAATAAGCCAATTACCAATTTACCAATCCAAGAGAAAGTTGATTTGACAGAAAACCAAATTGAGCATCCACTCATGTGCCCAGAGAGCCTGTATACGGGGGGCAGATCCCTGTAGCTGATGACCTGACAATGTTCTAAGGCAAAGCAAAGAACTTGCCGTTCCTTCCATTGAGCAGTGATTAGTTTAAATAAATAGTAGTCCATTAAAGACCGGGAGAGTTTTAATACACCTCTCGGAACTTCATTCCTTTTTCCCTTCTGTACTGTACATGTAACAATATCTTCAAAAGTTCAAGCAGCTTCTGATTGGTTTACATAGGACACTTCATTTCCTAAACTCCAAACATCTGTTCCCAACACCGTATTCTAGAGTCTTTATCTAAACAATGTGACCTCAGAGTATAATGGAAGAAGGTAAAGCAATATAACTGAAATTTACAGTTCTATTTTTACCATGCTTTTTACTTAATGTGCAAGTGCTTAGATGCTAATAGGCCCTAAGGCTTCTGCCAGAAAGCCTTTCATTTTGTTAATAGTAATTTAGGTGGAACAAAAGTGAACAGCAATGTGAATTTGGTTTACAGTCAAAAAGTATACAAAGTAGAACACATTAACTTCCAGCATCCTACAAAACTTCTCTCCCTTGATATAGCACTTACGCCTACATTTAATGTAATCCGCTGTGAACCACTAACCCCTTTGACTCAAAGTTATGATTCTTCTTCATGTTGAGTTATTTTGATCAAAAAGCAGATCTATGAACAGCCATAATCGCCAGGAAGGATCTCCACTATGTTTAATGATGTAGTTTTATTTTTCACTACAATAAGAGGCACCAAATACAGAAATAGCTGTTATAAGTGGTCAAGATGTTATCAAAGCTGCTCCTTTAGGAAGCACCGTTTTCCACATGACTAGCTGTGCGTTAAATGAAATCATTGCTCGCCCCAGGTGTGTTCGTTAGCTACAACTTCTGTGAAGTAAGGAAACTAAACTTAATGTACATCCTGTGGTGCTTGTAAAGTAGACAGGAGAAACAAAATACATCTCAATAGGCAGCGCATAAACACAAAATCATTTAACGTGCACAGTGTTAGTCATATCAATGCTTTTTAACCTAGAAATTACAAGCCTTTCTGTTCCGGCTATTGCTCAGAAATTCATCTAGCGGCTCAGAGGTGCACTTATTAATTCAGCAGAAAGCAAAAGTTAAATTGTTATAAAATATCTAGTTGTGAGCAGGAATGCTCCTCTAGATTAATGCTTACTGCAAGACAATGTGAGAGGACCTGGTTCAATCTGGCTAGGTATGCACATAAACAAATTCCTACACATTATATGCATACATTCCAGCCCTATGTAAAGTTCAAGCAATTGGCAGAATCTGTTTTTGGCTTTCCATTCACAATAAAACACTGAATATGGAAGATATTGACTCCTTATTGGCTGCTTACTACTCTTCCTTCGAATGCATCTGGTAGTACTGGTTGGACTATCAACAATCTCTAGAGTGGAAAGTTTAATTGACTTCTTGTCGTATACGTGCCCATACACATTCAATAGCTGTTTGCCAAAAGCCTGCTTAGCCAACAGGTACCCCTATAACATACATATGCATACTTCTTTTTTCTGATGGGGCATATATTTTCAGTGGAGAGAGAGAAATATGCCCCTGACACAAACTTCTGATAGCAACTTATGTGCTTTGATAATAATAGGAGAAAATTAGAAAGTGATGGACCAACTATTTAAGGTTGTGTTTACACTTCTCTAAACCCATGTCTAGATTGGAAAGCAGCTGGGGATGGATTTATCATTAGACACACAATAGTGGAGTCCTACTATCCCCACTGACCATAGTAAGATCCCAAAATTTTGTCAAGATTCCACACATTTTTCACACCTAAGTTCCTGTTTTTTAAGTCCCCACTCAGGCCATGTCCTCAGTCCTCCTGATTGCCATATGGCTTTCTCTTCAGCATTTTTCTTTTACCTCATTCCATCTCCTCAGCTTTCCTGTATGCCCTCAGACTGTCTCCTCAGTGCTCCTGTCTACCCTCAGGTGCTCTCCTGAAGGCTCCTCAGTCCATCTATTCAGCATTCCTCTTTGCTCTGAGGCTATCACCTCAGTGTGTCCCTCTGTCTTCTGGCCATCTTCTCAGGGTTCTTCTCTGCTCTCTGGCCATCTCCTCAGTACTCCTCTCTGCACTCAGCCTGTCTCCTTAGCATTTCTCTCTGCTCTCTGGCCATCTCCTCAGTACTCCTCTCTGCACTCAGCCTGTATCCTTAGCATTCCTATCTGACCTCAGGCCATCTCCTCAGTTCTTCTCTCTGCTCTCTGGCCATCTCCTCATTTCTACTCTCTGTCCTAAGGCCGTCTCCTCACTGTATTCCTCTGATCCTAGGTCATCTCTTTAATACTCCTTACTGCCCTCAGGCCCAATCCTCAGCATTCCTCTCTTCCCTCAGGTCACCTCAGCAAGCATTCCTCTCTACCTTCAGGCGAGCTCCTCAGCACTGTTCTCTACTCTCAGACCGTCTCCTCAGGATTCCCCTCTGCCCTCAGGCCAAGGCAATCACAAGATTCAATGTAAAAATGGGCCATTGAACAATGTCAGAGAGAAGCACCATAAATGAGTTGTCTTTATAGTTAGCTTATTAAAGGGTTTCTAGTTTCAATCTTCTGTCCACCAGCAGCCTGCCTATGTTAAACTAATATAATCAGCAATACTCACCTTCAGCAGCTCTGCTCTATTGCCAGATTTTTTTTACAAGCGGCAATGGTGATGTCATGCCTGTAGTGCATATGACTGCTGCAGCCAATCACTGAGCTCAACAGCTCATGCTGACTAAACCAGCATCCTTGCTATGCTCAGTAACTGGCTGTAGTGGTAACATGTGCTTAACGACAAAAGTTGATCATTTATAAGAAGGCACATGAGGGCACATATCATTTTAATCACTTCCCTTTTTCCTATTAAAAATAAAGAAATAAAAAAATAGATTTAGAATCATTGCACCCTTAAAAGTCCAGTCTATTAAAATATAAAATGAATTAGCTATACGGTAGAAAAAAAGTAGATTAGCACGGCACTCTGTGAGGATATGAGTTTTGGTGCTCGAGTAGGGTATCCAACCCTCAGTCACAAGTATTCAAGAATCACCCGGCACTCAAAAATTGTGAAAAGTAACAATTTCAATTTATTATTATCCAGACATAGAACCAGTTTGTTTGTTGAACGTTTTTGGTCCCAGATGGACCTTCTTCAGAACAGTTCAATTTATCTAGTGTGTGGAGGTATTAAACGAAAACAAAATTAAAGACAACATTATGGAAAATAAGGGAAAAAAAGGGGGAAACAACAACTAAATGGAACCATATAGCCTGTCCAGCATTTTATAGTGACAAATACAAAGGAAAACGTCTATATGTCGTGGTATTCAATGCATAATACGGTCGTGCAACCTTAGACGTGCCCAAGGGGGAGGTATTATTGATATGGGAGAAACCCATGAAAAGGTTGGACAAGAGGACAATCATAGAGGGAATATGGGATAACATACTGTAAAGGATATAAGTGCTCCTAATTTGAAGAAGTGCAATTCCCATGGAGGTCTAATTCTGTAGAACAGACGAAATTGTTCCACATAAACATAGTCGGTGAAAAGTGCATTGTGCCTATGGAAGCAAATACAACAAGAGTGTTAAAAGGTGCCGTACTCAACCCCTGTGGTAAGGAAAAAAGATGAAGGTTGCACGACCGTACTATGCATTGAATACCACGACATATAGACGTTTCTGGTTCTATGTCTGGATAATAATAAACTGAAATTGTTACTTTTCACAATTTTTCACAATTTTTGAGTGCCTAGCTATACGGTAGACACATTTTATATGTCACCACACATCCATCTAAAATGTAATAATTAGCTATTAAAACTTTTTAAGCACCCCGAATTGGTATCAATGAATCCATCAGCTCACCATGCAAAAAATAATCACTCAACTAGCTTTACTGATGGAAAAATAACGCCTCAGAAAATGACGACACAACCCAACATATTTTCTTTGACAAAGTTCTGTTTTTATCACCTGTTAAATAAAAAAAAAATCAAGTTTCTAATCTATTTAGTTGCACTGACCTAGGGAGATGGATTTCCGGGTATTTTTTCTACCATACAATATATACTGTAAAAACAGACCTCAAAAAACCATGGTGAAATTGCATTTTTAAACCATTTCACTTTTTTCCCCATTTTTCAGTACATGTATTGAAAAATGGATTGTTATCATTCAAAACTACAACTCATCTGCAAAAAAAAATTAAGATATCAATGGAAAAATAAAAAAAAGTTAGGGATCTTGGAAATAAAACATAAAATAGAAATTTGTAGCACTTGACCTGATCTCTTTTGCCAAAATCCCTCATATTTTTTTTTACTCTTTATATAATTTCTACTTTCACAATTTTGACCTTACCTTTCTGCTTAGATGTGTTTTAACCATTCATTACTCATCATCTCACACTCTCTTCTACTGATAATACTAAACAGTTGTATATTTATATTTGTTTCATACTTATTGCTGTTAACTGCAAACAGACTACAGAAGCTTTGTTTGTAGTCTGTTACCATAGTGACACATCTGTCTCACAATTAATGGAAAAGACATTACAAGCCACAATAAAAATATAATTTTACAGGGAATTTTCACTTTCTGGCTGCAGCTGTTATTGCACTTTTAGCTTAACATACCTGATTCAATTTTTCAAGTAGATTAACCCAGCAATCCAGCAGTTACAGATTGTAAAGGACTTTGTAAAGTACTTTTATTATAACATGCTGCATAAACCTAAATTAGCTTTTCTGAAATTTCAAGTCTTTCAAAATCCAATAAATCTAAAACTTAATTTTATTCACATTTAATCTCAGTATTATTACATTTTAGTAATTCTTTGGTCAGTATTTATGCTTAATATTACTGTCATGATGGAATAATTACAGTGGAATTCCATATGAATATCTTTTGACATTCCTTACAATAAACTTTTGTTAGGTTCCATGAGTGTCACCTATTGAAAAATAAAACCTGCAATGCTATGTCAAGTCCTAAGTACCCATAAACAATTTCTCATAGTGATAGTATTTTGCAACAGAGGTCCACATTCTATGGTAGCTTATAGCTTTATAATCTAACTACAAAATGCATAGTTAAGAAAAGAATGAATGTCTTTTTTAGGATTTTTCAGAATATATCAAAGTGAGAATATGTGCACACAAAACATTTTTGAGGTGGGTAAACCCAGTACATTTTTCAAGAGGAAAATACTTCAGGAAACACCAGCTATTTTTTCTTCTGAACTATCTGTTTTTAGGATTTTTTTGTCTGAGTGATTTTAACCCCTTTACCCCCAAGGGTGGTTTGCACATTAATGACCGGGCCAATTTTTACAATTCTGACCACTGTCCCTTTATAAGGTTATAACACTTGAATGCTTCAACGGATCCTGATGATTCTGACAATATTTTCTCGTGACATATTGTACTTTATGATAGTTGTAAAAGTTCTTTGATATTACCTGTGTTTATTTGTGAAAAAAATGGAAATTTGCTGAAAATTTTGAAAATTTCACAATTTTCCAACTTTGAATTTGTATGCCCTTAACTCACAGAGATATGTCACACAAATTTTTTAATAAGTAACATTCCCCACATGTCTACTTTACATCAGCACAATTTTTGAACCAAAAATTATTTTTTTTAGGGAGATATAAGGGGTAAAAGTTTACCAGCAATTTCTCATTTTTACAACACCATTTTTTGGGGGGACCACATCACATTTGAAGTCACATTGAGGGGTTTATATGATAGAAAATACCAAAGTGTGACACCATTCTAAAAACTGCAAATCTCAAGGTGCTCAAAACCACATTCAAGAAGCTTATTAACCCTTCAGGTGTTTCACAGGAATCATTGGAATGTTTAAAAAAAAGGAACATTTAACTTTTTTTCACAAAAAATTTACTTCAGTTCCAACTTGTTTTATTTTACCAAGGGTAACAGGAGAAATTGGACCCCAAAAGTTGTTGTAAACTTTGTCCTGAGTACGATGATACCCCATATGTGGGGGTAAACCACTGTTTGGGCGCATGGCAGAGCTCGGAAGGGAAGGAGCACCGTTTGACTTTTAAATGCAAAATTGACTGGAATTGAGATAGGACACCATGTCGCGTTTGGAGAGCCCCTGATGTGCCTAAACATTGAAAACCCCCACAAGTGACACTATTCTGGAAAGAAGACCTCCTAAGGAACTTATCTAGATGTGTTGTGAGAATTTTAAACCCCCAAGTGTTTCACTACAGTTTATAACGCAGAGCCATGGAAATAAAAATAATTTTTTTTCCACAAAAATTATTTTTTAGCCCCCAGTTTTTTATTTTCCCAAGGGTAACAGGAGAAATTGGACCTCAAAAGTTTTTGTCCAATTTGTCCTGAGTACGCTGATACCCTATATGTGGGGGGAACCACCGTTTGGCTACATGGCAGAGCTCGGAAGGGAAGGAGCTCCGTTTAGAATGCAGACTTAGATGGAATGGTCTGAAGGCGTCACATTGCGTTTTCAGAGCCCCTGATGTACCTAAACAGTAGAAATCCCCCCACAAGTGACCCCATATTGGAAAGTAGACCCCCAAGGAACTTATCTAGATGCGTTGTGAGAACTTTAAACCCCCAAGTGTTTCACTACAGTTTATAATGCAGAGGCGTGAAAATAAAAATTATTTTTTTCCACAAAAATTATTTTTTAGCCCCCCAGTTTTGTATTTTCCCAAGAGTAACAGGAAAAATTGGACCCCAAAAGTTGTTGTCCAATTTGTCCTGAGTATGCTGATACCCCATATGTGGGGGTGAAACACCGTTTGGGCGCACGGGAGAGCTCGGAAGGGAAGGAGCACGGTTTTACTTTTTCAACTCAGAATTAGCTGGAATTCAGATCGGATGCCATGTTGCGTTTGGAGAGACCCTGATGTGAATAAACTAGAGTTGAGCGACTTTTACTTTTTTAGGATCACGTCAGGTTTCGCGAAACCCGACTTTGTCAAAAGTCGGGTCGGGTGAAATCGGCCGATTATTTCGAAAAGTTGGGGCCGACCGATACACAAAACCCAATGCAAGTCAATGGGAAATCAAAGTCGGCAGTGAGTGGAGGACAGGAAGACACCTACAGTGCCCATTTTAATGCCAAAAACATCAATTCTTATTTCTTAAACTTGTCAATCTTAATGTACTTATAATAATAGTTAGGCATTGAAAACAGGGGCTCATTTGGCTAAAGTTGTGGGGGTAGGGCTGGCTCAAGATTTTCGTGGGCCCAGGAAACGCGGAATACATCACGGCGGTGGAGCAGGGAGAGGTAAGTATTTCAACTTTGCAAGTGCTGTGATCCTGAACACTCGTTGGCACTTGGCACTGGCACAGGGCCCCTCATAGTATGGCGGTGTGTTTGACGGCGGGTGGCGCCTCCCACTGCCAGAGACACTTTTGCGTACTATGAGGGGCCCTGTGCCAGTGACGTCGCCAACAAGTATGCCCCCACCTGATGAAGGAACCTGCACTTTCATCTCCACCTTCCTCTTTGTCCCCGTGTAAGGTGGTATAGTGTGCGGGAAGAGGAACCTGACTTTCAGCAGGGTCAGATTCAGGCTGTGTAGAGTGCAAGGGGAATGTAGTGGTCTGGGTCAATTTACCAGCAGACTCATCTAGCAGTGGCTGGGCAATGGGCAGGATGAGGAGGAAACACAGGTATAGGCCCAAATAATAAAGTAGGCTAAATGCAGTTCAAAATTGGTAACAGGACTAAACAGGCGGCATTGCTTTGTTCAGTGGAGGACAACTGTAATGAGTGGCGCAGACACAGTTAGTAGGCCCACAATAAAAAAGTAGGCTAAATGCAGTTCAAAATTGGTAACAGGACTAAACAGGCGGCATTGTTTTGTTCAGTGGAGGACAACTGTAAGAGTGGCGCAGACACGGTTAGTAGGCCAAAATACAAAAGTAGGCAAAATGCAGCTCAAAATTGGTAACAGGACTAAACAGGTGGCATTGCTTTGTTCAGTGGAGGACAACTGTAATGAGTGGCGCAGACATGGTTAGTAGGCCCAAAAACAAAAGTAGGCTAAATCCAGTTCAAAATTTGTAACAGGACTAATTAGGTGGCATTGCTTTGTTCAATGGAGGACAACTGTAATGAGTGTCGCAGATACAGTTAGTAGGCCCGAAATACAAAAGTAGGCTAAAAGCAGTTCAAAATTGGTAACAGGACTAAACAGGTGGCATAGCTAGGTACTCGGGTGGGCTCCTCTGCTGAGTAGCAGACAGTGGTAGTAGGCGCAAAGTATTAACTGGTCTAAATGCAGGCCAGGGTCCCTGTATATTTTAACTATCATCTATCATTTCAACAAATTTGTATTGTCAGTGCCATTGAAGGATTTAACAGCACAAATTACACAGTGGGGGAGCAGGGAGAGGTAAGTATTGCAAGTGGTAGAGCACTGTTTGAGCTGGGGGGAACACTCTCGTGGCGGCGGTACTGGCACAGGGCCTCTCATATTACGACAGTGTGTCTGACGTTGGTTGTGCACCACCACCGTCAGAGACACTTCATTGTACTATGAGAGACCCTGTGCCAGTGTCGTCGCCCAAGAGTCGGTGCACCCACCTGTCCAGGCAAACGGCACTCGCACGGGTGTTTGCGCCAGGTGGTGACCACGGCCCTGTGGGGGGAGTCAGCCCATTTATGGAGGTATAAAAATGGCCTATGGTGGACATTCAGCAGCTGCAAATGGCGGAATTGGAGAAGTCAGTAAGAGGAGGCCAAAAGCAAGACATTTTTCAGGCAAGCTATGTGTCAGCAGGAGAAGGTGGGGCAAAATCATTTGAAATCCATGACTGGTTCATTTTAATGAAGGTTAGCTCATCAACATGCTGGGTAGCCAGATGTGTCCTTTTTTCGGTCAGTATTGAGCCAGCAGCACAGAAGACTCTTTCTGATAGCACACTAGAAGCAGGGCAAGCGAGCTCCTGTAATGCATATTCTGCCAATTCAGGCCAGGTGTCTATTTTAGATGCCCATTAATCAAAGGGGAATGACCTGTGAGGGAGAACATCGATAAGGGAGGAAAAGTAGTTCATAACCATACTGGACAAATGCTGTCTCTTGTCACTTTGAATCAATGCAGCATTACCTGTCGTGTCAGCGGTCATTGCGAAATCACTCCACAACTTGGTCATAAAACCCCTCTGTCCAATGCCACTTTAGATTTGTGCACCTCTAACACCTCTGCCATATTTCCCCCTACGGCTTGTGTGAGAACCATCACCGCCGCTGTGTGCTGGGAATGCCTGAACCAAACGGTCTACAAGAGTTGCTTGTTTGGTAGCCAATATTTGCTCAAGGTTCTCATGTGGCATGATATTTTGTAATTTTCCTTTGTATCGTTGATCCAGGAGGCAGGCTAACCAGTAATCGTCATCGGTCATCATTTTGATAATGCGGGGGTCCTTTTTTAGGATACGCAAGGCATACTCAGCCATGTGGGACAATGTTCCAGGTGTCAATTCCCTGCTTGTGCTTGGTTGAGGAGCGCTTTCTTGCAAATCAACGTCACTTGTGTCCTGCAAAAACCCTGTACCTGACCTTGCAATGCCACCAGTTTCTATTGCCCCCTGTGAAGCATCCTCCTCCCATAAATATTCATCCCCATCCTCCTCCTCCTCCTCTTCGTCCGCCACCTCGTCCAGGAGAGTTCCATGAGCAGACAATGGCTGACTGTCATCAAGGCTTCCCTCCTCCTCGGCTGCAGATGCCAGCTCCTTAATGTGCGTCAAACTTTGCATCAGCGGACGCATTAGTGGGATGCTCATGCTTATGATGGCGTCGTCTGCACTTACCAGCCGTGTCCATTCCTCAAAACACTGAAGGACTTGACAGAGGTCTTGGAGCTTTGACCACTGCACACCAGTATACAAAATATACCATACAAAAAAAGGAAAGAAACATGCAAAAGAGCAGGGATCACCAAGACAGTATACAATGTGTAAACATATTGAATTTTATTTAATGTCTTTTAACCACACAACTGAAATTTAAAAACATCTAAATACATGAATACAAAAATACACCCAATAAAGTGGGCAGTGCACAAAGATGAAATATTGCCAATGGAAGAAGACAATCCCTCGCCAAATAACATCAAAAAATCATATAATGCCCAATAAACATCAATAAATCATATTTTACCTCCAAACAGCCTATTGATTATGGATTGGTACCCAATATAGATGTAAGCAGTATAATATAATATAAAGTGCAGTTATGGTGCTAATACAATGAGCATCACGGACACATGTACCTAAATACCCCAAATTTCACCGAGGGAACTTTAGGGAGGATATAATTAAACATTAATAGGTATATTGGTTTTGTCAACAGGATTCTGATTGTCACTTCGTCGGCACCATTTTTCTGGTACGGTGATTGGCACAAAATATGGAAGATATTCTCTTTCTCCCCCCCCCTCCCTCCCTTATTCCTTTGTTTTATAGTCTTCCTATTTATGCCACTATAGAGTTTGTGTCCTTGTCAAGTGTCTTTGGGTGATATTAACAAGTGCTTTGATAAGTCTAAATACTTTATCATTTTTCCATCACCATTATGGTTTAACTCCTTTACATATTACATAACTCTGCCCACTACCCTTGGCATTTGGTAATCTGAATTGTGAATATTCACCTTACCAGCATTCAGATTCATCCTGCTCCACCCGTTTCATGGTTCATTATTTTTTTGCTGGTATCTACTCTGCTGCAACTTTTATGCATATGTATTACAGCACTATTTGTGCAAAGGTTCCATATTGTTTCAAACTTTAATGATTGCCGTGGCTAGTGTAGTGTAGGGGGACTGGTGTCGCCTTTTTGCATCTTGGCGGCTATTAACCATGCGCATCAGCAATTTTTGAATCTGTTATGCGGCGATTTTGCTTTGACTATTTTTGCTTTTTAGGGAACTGCGCTTGCGCAATGAGGTTTGACTTTGTATGTTGTTCTGACCATCATCTAGGCGACTGCGCCTGTGTAATAAGTCTGGTATCGCCGTACCCCTTTGCTGATCTTTTGCCATGTGCACTAGCGATTTATTTGAACTGCAAAGGAATTACGCCTGTGTAATGGGGTTGGAGCTACTGCAGCTCTTTGGGGTTCCTTTTTTGACATGCGCATTAGGGATTTTATTTCGGCCATAATCATGGCGACGGCGCCTGCGCAGTTAAGCTGATCATGCCGCCTCTACATGAGGATCTCATGTTATGCGCAGGAGCGATTGCCTGTTGGCTGCAATTTTGACTACCACGCTTGCGCAATAAGGCTGGTATTGTTGCATCTCCATGGAGATCCCGGGTCATGCGAATTGATAACTTCCGGGACGCCTAGGAAATATCATGTGAGTGTCTGCGCTCCAGGATGACTCACGCTACAGCTGCAATGACTTCCACAATCTGTGAGTGCTATTTATATCACGGTCTGTGAGCTACCACATCACTTCACCCCTGATGAAGTCACTTAGGTGACGATACGCGTCGGGTGTGCTATTTTGGGAGCTGACTTCCCCTCTTTTCGCCTCAAACCCCTCAGCCTTATGCAGTATGTTAGCTGGTTTACTAGGAACTATTTGTTGGGTAAATGTATCTCCTTCCCTGATTAACCCTTTTGGGTCTTTTTGCTCTAGCATGCTGTGTAGCTATTGAGACATCTATTTGGATTTGGTGCCAAATTGTTATTTGTGCTTTTGGGGTATTTAGGTACATGCATCCGTGATGCTCATTGTATTAGCACCATAACTGCACTTTATATTATATTATACTGCTTACATCTATATTGGGTACCAATCCATAATCAATAGGCTCTTTGGAGGTAAAATATGATTTATTGATGTTTATTGGGCATTACATGATTTTTTGAGGTTATTTGGCGAGGGATTGTCTTCTTCCACTGGCAATATTTCATCTTTGTGCACTGCCCTCTTTCTTGGGTGTATTTTTGTATTCATGTTTTTAGATGTTTTTAAATTTCAGTTGTGTGGTTAAAAGGCATTAAATAAAATTCAATATGTTTATACATTGTATACTGTCTTGGTGATCCCCTCCTTTTTTTGTATAGTCTGCATTTTTGACATGCTGCTGGTTGAGCACATTAGACATTATTGTTGATGGTGCCCTCTATATTCTAATGGTTTGTCTGCACTTACCAGCTGTGTGCATTCCTCAAAACACTGAAGGACTTGACAGAGGTCTTGGAGCTTCGACTCCTGCACACCAGACAACTCCATGTCTGCCATCCAATTGCCTGCCCGTGTATGTGTATGCTCCCACAAATTAATTACAGCATGCCTCTGTTCGCACAGCCTCTGAAGCATGTGCAGTGTGGAGTTCCACCTTGTTGCAACGTCAATTATTAGGCTGTGCTGGGGAAGATTCAGCGATCGCTGATGGTTCAGCATACGGCTGGAGTGTACGGGCGACCGGCGGATATGCGAGCAAAGTCTTCGCACCTTCAGGAGCAGGGCTGGTAACTCCGGATAATTTGAGGAAGCACTGCACCACCAGGTTCAAAGTGTGAGCCAGGCAAGGTATGTGTTTAAGTTCTGAAAGGGCTATGGCAGCCATAAAATTCCTTCCGTTATCACTGACTACCTTGCCTGCCTCAAGATATACACTGCCCAGCCATGACTGAGTTTGTTGCTGCAAGTACTCGGCCAGTACTTCCGCGGTGTGTCTGTTGTCGCCCAAACACTTAATTTGTAACACAGCCTGCTGACGCTTACCACTAGCCGCGGATGGAGTGGTTGTGCGACTGCGCTATGTGGATGAGCTTTCGCTTCTGGAGGAGGAGGAGGCGTGGCAAACGCCTACAGCCAACTGTTTCCTAGACCATGGGCTAGGCAGAACTGTCCCACTATGGCTGTCTCCTGTGGACCCTGCATCCACCACATTAACCCAGTGTGCAGTGATGGACACGTAACGTCCCTGGCCATGCCTACTGGTCCATGCATCTGTTGTGAGGTGCACCTTTCTACTGATTGATTGCCTCAGTGCATGGACAATGCGGTCTTTGACATGCTGGTGGAGGGCTGGGATGGCTTTTCTCGCAAAGAAGTGTTGAATGGGTAGGTCATAGCGTGGTACTGCGTAGGCCATCAGGGCTTTGAAAGCTTCACTTTCAACCAACCGGTAGGGCATCATCTCTAATGAGATTAGTCTAGCAATGTGGGCGTTCAAACCCTGTGTACGCGGATGAGAGCATGAGTACTTTCTTTTCCTAATGAGAGTCTCTTGTAGGGTGAGCTGGACTGGAGAGTTGCATATGGTGGAACTAGCGGTGGTGGTGGACATGGAGGATTGAGAGAGGGTTGGTGATGGTATTCTCGATGTTGGCCTACATACAGTGTTTCCTACCAAGAACCTTGTGATTTCCTGACTGCTTTGGCCTTGCGACGATACCTCCACATTTGCTGCTGGTGGTGTCCTAACCGGTGGGCTTACAGTGAGGGAAGCAATGAAGCGTTGCTGACTACCTTCATGCTGAGCATGTGCACCAACGGTACGGGACGTTTGGTAGTTAGTCCAGGCTTGCTGGTTAAATGTCTAAGCATGTACGTTGTATTTAAATTTTGAAGATTCTTCCCTCTACTAAAGGTCTTTGAGCATTTCTTACAGATAACTTTTGACTGATCATTCGGATCTTGGTTACAAAATTGCCACACTGCACTCTTCCTACTATGGAATACCTTTTCAGGCATTGCACGCTGTGCTACTTTCACCAGATGGCTACGCTGTCCTAAAACTGTTTTTGTTTTTGACAAAAGTTTTTGGCCTGAAACAGGCCTGCGAGATGACAGTTGTTGCGATGTAGATGGCTGCTGCGGATCATCCTCCTCCGCTTCTGAGCTACTGGCAGCAGCACCCTCTTCCCCCAATGGCTGCCAATCTGGGTCAACAACTGGGTCATCTATCACCTCCTCTTCAATGTCATATGCACCTTCCTCTGTGTCACCGTGTAAGGTGCTATAGCGTTTGTGACGGGGCACCATAGTCTCATCAGGGTCAGATTCTGGCTCAGTACACTGCGAGGGCAATGTAGTGATCTGAGTCAATGGAACAGCATTATAATCTAGCTGTGGCTGTGCATCAGTGCACTCCATGTCCGATTCATCTTGTAATGGGCAGTTAACAATTTCCCGTTCTAACCCAGGCACGGTATGTGTAAAGAGCTCCATGGAGTAACCTGTAGTGTCGCCTGATGCATCCTTCACTTTTGGTTTGGGTGAAGGACACGTCTTGTTCCTGACCGGGAGCATCCACTGACAACTCGCTGCTTTTATATTTGGAACTTTCTGAAGAGGAGGAGAAAGAGCTAGAGGCTTAGTCAGCAAGAAAAGCCAAAACTTTTTCCTGCTTCTCCGGCTTTAAAAGCCGTTTTCCTACTCCCAGATAAGGGAGCCTTTGAGGCCTCGTGTAGCCAGACGATGACACTGGCTCAACACCTCCAGCCTTAGGTGCTATTGTGCTTTTGCCACTACCACCAGATGCACCACCACCACCATCAGTACCAGCTCGCAATCACCGCCCATGGCCTCTTCCACCTGACTTACTCATTTTTGGAAAATCTAACCAAGATAACAACCATTATATGGTACTGTAAAACAAGGTAGAAGGTGTATATAAACGTGTTGAGATTTTAAATCTCCCTTTTTTTTTTTGAGAGACTGAACAAAAAATCAGGCCCTGTGCAAAAAACAACACAATGTTAGTGGCTGAAAGTGGCTGGCTGATATACGACAAACTAACAGGACAGAAGTATATCCACTTTGTGAGAATTTGAATCTCCCCTTTTTTGGTGGGAGACTGAACCACAACTTAGGCCCAGTGTATATAACAACACAATCTAAGTGGCAGAAAGTGGCTGGCTGATATACAACAAACTAACAGGACAGAAGTATATCCACTTTGTGAGAATTTGAATCTCACTTTTTTGGGGGGGAGACTGAACCAAAACTCAGGCCCAGTGTATAAAGCAACACAATGTAAGTGGCAGAAAGTGGCTGGAAGATATATGAAAAAATACAAGGACTGTAGTACAATTTCAATCTCCCTACAATGAAATCAGGAAAAGCATGGCAGCAATATAAAGGACTGCTGCATACTAAAATGTGGACAAATAAACAAGATAACTGGGCAGAAAGGAGCAACAGGATTTTTGCTTTTAAAAAAGCAATTGGTTTGCAAACAGCAATGCAGCTATCAGGGAGCCTTATAAGGCAGCCTAATAAGCTACAGAGCTGATGCACAAAAATATAGCCTCCACTGTCCCTGCAAACAAATGGTGGTGTTGGACAGTGGAAATTGCTACAGCACAAGCAGTTTCGGGGCTTAATCTTCCCTTCCTAACTATATCCCTTCTTCTGATGAAGCGGCGGCAACCTCTCCCTATGCTACGATCGGCAGAAGTAAGATGGCGGTGAGCATGCATGCCCCTTTATAGCCCCTATGATGCCGCAGAAAGCAAGCCAATCACTGTCATGCCCTTCTCTAAGATGGTGGGGACCAAGACCTATGTCATCACTCACACATCGCTGCCCACACTCTGCGTCCTCCTTCATTGGCTGAAAAATGGCGCTGAAAGCGTTATACGAAACGCGACTTTAGAGCGAAGATCGCCGACCTCATGGCCGATCCCACACTAGGATCGGGTAGGGTTTCATGAAACCCGACTTTGCCGAAAGTCGGCGATTTTTGGATTTGTCCGTTCCGTTTTGCTCAACCCTAGCCTAAATATTGGAAACCCCCAATTCTAACTGAAACCCTAACCCAAGCACACCCCTAACCCTAATCTCAACCAAAACCCTAACAACACCCCTAACCCTAATCCCAACCGTTAATGTAATCAAAACCCTAACTATAGCCCCAACCCTAACTTTATCCCCAACCCTAACTTGAGCCCCAACCCTAACCCTAACTTTAGCCCCAACCCTAACTTTAGTCCCAACCTTAACCCTAATTTTAGCTCCAACCCTAACTTTAGTCCTAACCCAACCCCAACCCTAACCCCAACCCCAACTCTAACCATAACTGTAGCCCTAACCCTAACTTTAGCCCCAACTCTAACTTTAGCCCCAATCCTAACCCTAACTTTAGCCCCAACCCTAACCCTAACCCTAATGAGAAAATGGAAATAAATACATTTTAACATTTTATTATTTTCCCCCTAACTAAGGGGGTGATGAAGGGGGGTTTGATTTACTTTTATAGCGGGTTTTTAGCGGATTTTTATGATTGGCAGCCGTCACACACTAAAAGACGCTTTTTATTGCACAAAATAGTTTTTTGCGTCTCCACATTTTGAGAGCTATAATTTTTCCATATTTTGGTCCACAGAGTCATGTGAGGTCTTGCTTTTTTGCGGGACGAGTTGATGTTTTTATTGCTATCATACTCAGGCACGTGACTTTTTTTGATCACTTTTTATTCTGATTTTTGTGAGGTAGAATGAACGAAAACCATTTTTTAGTGTTTTGGCGCTTTTATACGATAAAAACTATTTTATATAAAAAATAATTATTTTTGCATCGCTTTATTCTGAGGACTATAACTTTTAAATTTTTTCGTTGATAATGCTGGCAGCTCGTTTTTTTTTGCGGGACAAGATGACGTTTTCATTTGTGCCATGGTTATTTATATCCGTTATTTTGATTGGTGGGATAATAAAGCGTAATTTTTGCCTCTTTTTTTTTGCGGTGTTCACTGAAGGGGTTAACTATTGGGACAATTTTATAGGTCGGGTCGTTATGGATGCGGCGATACTAAATATGGGTACTTTTATTGTTTTTTTATTTAGATAAAGAAATGTATTTACGAACAATATTTTTTATTTATTCTTTATTTAGGAATTTTTAAAAAAAATTTTTTGCACATGTAAATATTTTTTTTTTAACTTTTTTACATTGCCCCAGGGGGACATCACAGTAAAGTGACAGATCGCTGATCTGACACTTTGCAATGCACTGTGTCAGATTAGCGATCACACAGGCACACAGGCACTGCAGGGAGGCTTCCAGGCGCCTGCTCTGAGCAGATGCCTGAACGCCACCTCCCTGCAGGACCCGGAAGGCCCCCGCGGCCATTTTGGATCCTGGCATGCAGGGAGGAGGAGGTGGGAGACCCTCAGAGCATCGCGATCCGTGAGTGTCCGTGACCGCTCCCGGCACATAGTGCCGGATGTCAGCTGCGATAGTCAGCTGACACCCGGCCGCGATCGGCCACTCTCCCCTGTGAGCGCGACTGATCGCATTAGACATACTATCCCGTCGGTGGTCATACGGGCCCATACCACCTCGACGGGATATTACGTCTAATGTCAGAAAGGGGTTAACCCCTTCATGACCCAGCCTATTTTGACCTTAAAGACCTTGCCGTTTTTTGCAATTCTGACCAGTGTCCCTTTATGAGGCAATAACTTCAACGGATCCTAGCGGTTCTGAGATTGTTTTTTCATGACATATTGGGCTTCATGTTAGTGGTAAATTTAGGTCAATAAATTCTGCGTTTATTTGTGATAAAAACGGAAATTTGGCGAAAATTTTGAAAATTTCGCAATTTTCACATTTTGAATTTTTATTCTGTTAAACCAGAGAGCTATGTGACACAAAATAGTTAATAAATAACATTTCCCACATGTATACTTTACATCAGCACAATTTTGGAAACAAAATTTTTTTTTGCTAGGAAGTTATAAGGGTTAAAATTTGACCAGCAATTTCTCATTTTTACAACGAAATTTACAAAACCATTTTTTTTAGGGACCACCTCACATTTGAAGTCAGTTTGAGGGATCTATATGGCTGAAAATACCCCAAAGTGACACCATTCTAAAAAATGCACCACTCAAGGTACTCAAAACCACATTCAAGAAGTTTATTAACCCTTCAGGTACTTCACAGCAGCAGAAGCAACATGGAAGGAAAAAATGAACATTTAACTTTTTAGTCACAAAAATTATCTTTTAGCAGCAATTGTTTTTATTTTCCCAATGGTAAAAGGAGAAACTGAACCACGAAATTTGTTGTCCAATTTGTCCTGAGTACGCTGATACCTCATATGTGGGGATAAACCACTGTTTGGGCGCACGGCAGGGCTTGGAAGGGAAGGAGCGCCATTTGACTTTTTGAATGAAAAATTGGCTCCACTCTTTAGCGGACACCATGTCACGTTTGGAGAGCCCCCGTGTGCCTAAAAATTGGAGCTCCCCCACAAGTGACCCCATTTTGGAAACTAGACGCCCCAAGGAACTTATCTAGATGCATAGTGAGCACTTTGAACCCCCAGGTGCTTCACAAATTGATCCGTAAAAATGAAAAAGTACTTTTTTTTCACAAAAAAATTCTTTTAGCCTCAATGTTTTCATTTTCACATGGGCAACAGGATAAAATGGATCCTAAAATTTGTTGGGCAATTTCTCCTGAGTACACCGATACCTCACACGTGGGGGTAAACCACTGTTTGGGCACATGGTAAGGCTCGGAAGGGAAGGAGCGCCATTTGACTTTTTGAATGAGAAATTATCTCCATCTTTAGCGGACACCATGTCGCGTTTGGAGAGCCCCTGTGTGCCTAAACATTGGCGCTCCCCCACAAGTGACCCCATTTTGGAAACTAGACCCCCCAAGGAACTTATCTAGATGCATATTGAGCACTTTAAACCCCCAGGTGCTTCACAGAAGTTTATAACACAGAGCCATGAAAATAAAAATAATTTTTCTTTCCTCAAAAAAATGATTTATTAGCCTAGAATTTCCTATTTTGCCAAGGGTAATAGGAGAAATTGGACCCCAAATGTTGTTTTCCAGTTTGTCCTGAGTACGCTGATACCCCATATGTGGGGGTAAACCACTGTTTGGGTGCACGGCAGGGCTCGGAAGGGAAGGCACGCCATTTGGCTTTTTAAATGGAAAATTAGCTCCAATCATTAGCGGACACCATGTCACGTTTGGAGAGCCCCTGTGTGCCTAAACATTGGAGATCCCCCACAAATGACCCCATTTTGGAAACTAGACCCCCAAAGGAACTAATCTAGATGTGTGGTGAGGACTTTGAAACCCCAAGTGCTTCACAGAAGTTTATAACGCAGAGCCATGAAAAAAAAAAAAAATTATTTTCTCAAAAATGATTTTTAGCCTGCAATTTTTTATTTTCCCAAGGGTAACAGGAGAAATTTGACCCCAAAAGTTGTTGTACAGTTTCTCCTGAGTACGCTGATACCCCATATGTGGGGGTAAACCACTGTTTGGGCACATGCCGGGGCTCGGAAGTGAAGTAGTGACGTTTTGAAATGCAGACTTTGATGGAATGCTCTTTGGGCGTTACGTTGCGTTTGCAGAGCCCCTGATGTGGCTAAACAGTAGAAACCCCCCACAAGTGACCCCTTTTTGGAAACTAGACCCCGAAAGGAACTTATCTAGATATGTGGTGAGCACTTTGAACCCCCAAGTGCTTCACAGAAGTTTATAATGCAGAGCCGTGAAAATAATAAATACGTTTTCTTTCCTCAAAAATAATTATTTAGCCCAGAATTTTTTATTTTCCCAAGGGTTACAGGAGAAATTGGACCCCAAAAGTTGTTGTCCAGTTTCTCCTGAGTATGCTGATACCCCATGTGTGGGGGTAAACCACTGTTTGGGCACACGTCGGGGCTCAGAAGGGAAGTAGTGACTTTTGAAATGCAGACTTTGATGGAATGGTCTGCGGGCGTCACGTTGCGTTTGCAGAGCCCCTGGTGTGCCTAAACAGTAGAAACCCCCCATAAGTGACCCCATTTTAGAAACTAGACCCCCCAAGGAACTTATCTAGATATGTGGTGAGCACTTTGAACCCCCAAGTGCTTCACAGACGTTTACAACGCAGAACCGTGAACATAAAAAATCATTTTTCTTTCCTCAAAAATGATGTTTTATCAAGCATTTTTTTTATTTTCACAAGGGTAACAGGAGAAATTGGACCCCAGTAATTGTTGCGCAGTTTGTCCTGAGTATGCTGATACCCCATATGTGGGGGTAAACCACTGTTTGGGCGCACGTTGGGGCTCGGAAGTGAGGGAGCACCATTTGACTTTTTGAATACAAGATTGGCTGGAATCAATGGTGGCGCCATGTTGCGTTTGGAGACCCCTGATGTGCCTAAACAGTGGAAACCCCTCAATTCTACCTCCAACACTAACCCCAACACACCCCTAACCCTAATCCCAACTGTAGCCATAACCCTTATCACAACTCTAACCCCAACACACCCCTAACCCTAACCACAACCCTAATTCCAACCCTAACCCTAAGGCTATGTGCCCACGTTGCGGATTCGTGTGAGATTTTTCAGCATCATTTTTGAAAAATCCGTGGGTAAAAGGCACTGCATTTTACCTGCGGATTTACCGCGGATTTCCACGGGGGGGTGGATCGGAGCACGGGGGGTGGATGATGCACAGGGGGGTGAATCGGAGTGCAGGGGGGTTGGATCGGAGCACGGGGGTGATTGGAGCACGGGGGGAGCGGACAAGAGCACAGGGGGAGCGGAGCACAGGACGGAGGGGAGCCGGAGCAGTGTACCGGACAGATCGGTTGCTTGGGGGGGCGATCGGTGGGGTGGGGTGGGGGCACATTAGTGTTTCCAGCCATGGCCGATGATATTGCAGCATCGGCCATGGCTGGATTGTAATATTTCACCAGTTTTCATAGGTGAAATATTACAAATCGCTCTGATTGGCAGTTTCACTTTCAACAGCCAATCAGAGCGATCGTAGCCACGGGGGGGGGGGGGGGTGAAGCCACCCCCCCTGGGCTAAACTACCACTCCCCCTGTCCCTGCAGATCGGGTGAAATGGGAGTTAACCCTTTCACCCGATCTGCAGGGACGCGATCTTTCCATGACGCCACATAGGCGTCATAGGTCGGATTGGCACCGACTTTCATGACGCCTACGTGGCGTCAAAGGTCGGGAAGGGGTTAAAACATGTTTGGCCGCAAATGTTTTTTTTGCGTTTTTCCAAGCATGTTTTTTACAAGCATTTTCAGTTTTTTTTTAACCCAATTCAACAATGAAGAATGAAAAAAAACACTTAAATTTTGCAGGAAAACGCTGGCAACATTCTCAAAAACATAAGAACCCTTAAAATGTATCCTTTATTAAGGAAAGTTAAAGTAGTCCCTATATAAAAATATCCCACAATATAAATTTCATTTGCAAAACTAGTGATATAAATGAGAAAATCAATAAGTAGATTATAATATAACACAGTATACTAATAGGGAACTAATCTCTTCCTATTGTTCCCTATAACAACCCTTCCTGACACTGGGGGTTGGCATCCTAAGTAGTGTATTATATTGGCATCCCCACTCATAAGTCATCTATCCCTAAAAATCCCTATAGGTACCTGGAACGAAGAGGGAGGAGCAGTAGTTAAGGGATAATATATTCAAAACTGGGAACTAGTCTCCTCTAGTATCTCCCTAAGGTATCACTTCCTGACCGCAGGGGTTATTATTATCATCATTTATTAGGGGTTGGCATTCTAAAAATGGTACGTCAATGGCTCTCCCCCTCACAAGTGACCTGTCCCTTGAAGTCCCTAGGATCACTGATAAACTGTTAGAATCTGTTTAGTTAGTGACTATCCGCCATTGTCTTGTGGAGTTCTGGCTGCTGGTCTTTTTCCTCTGGTGCTGGGTTTGTCTCGGGTCAGGTGATTGTATCACTCTTTATTAACCAGCACCTGCCTCCCAGTCCTTGCTGGACAACAGTGTTTATCTGCTTAAGCTCTAGCTTGGTACTTTGCTTTGTCTTCTGTGTGTCTTATTTGTGCAGTGCTGGTACCTCTGGCTCTGCTTAGCCTTAGTTTCTGTTTTCTATTGGTTTCTGCAGCCTTCTCTTTGTTTTCTATTAGGAGGTGACCCATTTTTGTACCCAGTCATTAGTTCTTTTAGGGAACACCTTCCCCTTATCTATAGGTCTTCGCTTGAGATTAACCTAGGATCGTCGGTGGGTCTATTCACAAGGAATGGGTCGCCCACTCCATTGTAGAGTTTCAGCCTAGTCATAGTGCAGGGTCAGTTTTCCCCCTCCTACCTTAGTCCTGTGTTGCAGATCTGTAACAGTTTGTCCAGCCAGAAAGAAGTATAAAAAAAAACCCTCTCGGATTTCTGCAATATGAACAGCGTTCAAGATCTTGCTCAGCGTCTGCAAGGGTTAATGTTGGAAGTTGCCAGCTAACAACAGCATGTGAGTAATTGGCCTGGAATCTGCTCTGAAGAACCTAAGGTGGGTTTGCCTGAATGTTTTTCTGGTAAACGGCAGGAATTTTTCTAATTTAAAAAAGCATGTTTACTTTATTTTCGGCTTAGGCCCAGGTCTTCAGGGGCTGACTTACAGTCTGTGGGGATTATTATGTCATTATTGCGAGGTGAGCCGCAAGTTTAGGCATTTTCATTGCATCCGGATGACCCTTATTTGATGTCAGTAGAAACATTTTTTTCTGCTATGGGGGTATTATATGATGATCCTGATTGGGTCACTACAGCCGAGGCAGAACTCAAGCAGCTGAAACAGGGTTCTGGCGACGCTAAGAGATATTGTACCCAGTTCAGACGATGGTTTGCAGAGGTCAGCTGGAATGATCCAGCACTCAAGAGTCAGTTTTTAGCAGGTTTGAATGACAGGGTTAAAGATTTGCTCATTGCATATCCTGCCCCTGCTACGCTTGAGGCTGCTATGCAATTAGCTATCCAGGTGGATAGAAGATTGAAAGGTAGACAGAAAGAGGAGAAGGTTTCAATTTTGCTGGAGAGCCCCGTTGACTGTGGGGAGCCGATGCAACTTGGGGTGATGTCCTCTCGTTCCCAGGAAAGCCAGAGAAGATTCTGAGGGGTTATGCCTTTATTGTAGTAAGGCTAATCATTTTATTAAGCAATGTGAAGGACGCATAAGTAAGGAAAAGAGAAAAAGAAAGTCAATCAGAATAACCCTCCCTTTTGCATTGCATTTTTACAGTCAGCAGGAGTTTCTTTTTCTGGTAGTTCTACCTGTCGTGGTCATTCGATTGATTTTCAAGTCATGGTGGACTGTGGTTCTGCACTTAATTTGATTGATTAACAATTTCTAGACAAGTATAAGATTGATTCTATACCTTTATCATGCCCTTTTCCTGTAGTGGTGATTGATAACATTCCTTTAGAGCATGGGTGCGGTTCTCGAAATGTCACCGGGTCTCCACTCACTGTGAATATGGAACACCAGAAATCTTTAGATTTGTTTGTACTTGATAAATTGCCTTTTCCAGTTGTCCTGGGGTTACCCTGGTTAAAAATGCGCAATCATGTACTGGACTGGTCGTCAAGTACGATAAGATCCTGGGGTCAGGAGTGTTATGGGAAATGTTGTGATGTACACATTGCTGCTGTTGTGAAAAATGAGCTACCTGAAGCCATTCAGGAATTCTGGAAAGTATTTTCAGAAGTGGAGTCACAAGCTCTACCACCTCATAGAAATTACGATTGCACTATTGAGTTTGTCCCAGGTGCTACTCTCCCTATTTAATCTGACGATTACCGAGAGGGAGACTTTAAAGGAATACCTGCAGACTAGTCTTGCTGCAGGTCATATAAGACCCTCTAAGTCCCTTGTGGTTGCGGGGTTCTTTTTTGTAAAAAAAGATGGGGGTCTTAGGCCGAGTCTGGATTTCAGGGAGATTAATATGATCACTGTGCGCAATCATTACCCCTTGCCGCTAATTCCGGATTTGTTCAATCAATTAGTTGGAGCCAAGTGGTTCTCTAAGATTGATCTCCGTGGGGCATATAATTTGCTGTTGGTTAAAGAAGGCGATGAATGGAAGACAGCCTTTAATACCCCGGAAGGTCATTTTGAGTGTCAAGTTATGCCTTTCGGCCTTACAAATGCTCCAGCATTCTTTCAAAATTTCATTAACGACATCCTGAGGCCGTTGATCGGTAGGAGTGTGATTGTTTATTTGGATGATATTTTGATCTATTCGCTCAATCTGGAGTCACATTGGCAGAGAGTCTATGAGGTTCTGCAGATTCTGAGAGAAAGAACACTCTGCTAAACTGGAGAAATGCGAGTTTGCGGTACAGAAAATTAGTTTTTTGGGGTACTTTGTTTCCAGTGATGGTTTTGAGATGGACCCGGTGAAGGTTCACGTGGTATTGGAGTGGCCTAGACCTGAATGCTTGAAGTCTATTCAGAGATTTTTGGGGTTTGCTAATTATTATAGAAAATTCATAAAGAATTTTTCTGTTATCGTCAAACCCCTTACTGATCTTACTAAGAAGGGTTCCAATACTGTCCAATGGTTCCCTGTGGCTGTTAAGGCTTTTGAGCATTTCAAGGAGAGGTTTAGCTCTGCTCCTATTTTGATTCAGATATATAAGAAAAACAGTCACACTCGAGTCTTGATTTTAGTGTAGAAATTTTTTTGATTTTATTCAAGTACACAGGCACCACCAAATAATTTTAAAGAAAATGGCAAGTGATAGCGGACAACGAGGTATTTTGATTCAGGCAGATGAGACTAAGCCCTTTCTGGTAGAGGTGGACGCTTCATCAGTAGGAGTGGAGGCTGCTCTGTCCCAGGAGGGAGAGGATGGGGTGCATCCCTGTGCTTTCTTTTCTAAGAAATTTTCAGAGGCAGAGCTCAACTACGATGTTGGGAACCAATAATTGCTGGCTATTAAGCTTGCGTTTGAGCATTGGCAACATTTTTTGGAGGGCGCTAGACATCCTATACAAGTCTTTACTGATCATAAGAACCTGATCTATCTGGATGCTGCTAAACATTTGAATGCCTTTCAAGCTAGGTGGGCATTGTTTTTTGCCTGGTTCCATTTCTCTGTGACATATATCCCTGGGACAAAAAATGTTAATGCTAATGCTTTGTCTCGAAGTTTCTCCCTAGCAGTTAATACTGAAAAGGAAGACTCTATTCTGCAGAGAGGGGTGGTAGTGGCAGTGTTAGGTTCTGAGTTGGAAAATAGCATTCTTAAAGTCCAGGATGCGGCACCAACTAACACTCCGTATGGGAAATTATTAGTGCCTAAAGCCCTGAGGAGAGCTTTGTTTACAGAATGTCATAAGTCTTGTTTGACGGGTCATCCAGGGATTGCCGAAAAAGGAAAGGTGATCAGTCAGAGTTTCTGGTGGCTGGGGTGCCTAAGAGAAATTGTCAAGTGTGTGCGTCAGTGTACCATGTACGCTAGGTGTAAGGCTTCTCATGCTCCGGCAGCAGGGTTGCTTTCCCCATTAGAGATTCCTAGTTCTCCATGGATGTATCTTGCAATGGATTTTATCACCGACCTGCCGGTCTCTGAGGGTTTTTCTGTTATCTGGGTTGTTGTGGACTGGTTTAGTAAGATGTGTCATCTGGTCCCGTTCAATAAATTACCCTGCGCTAAGACACTTGCCAGGGCATTTGCAAAAGAGATTGTCAGACTCCATGGTGTTCCCACAGACATTGTCTCCGATAGGGGACCACAGTTTGTGGCTCGCTTTTGGTGTGCCTTTTGTGACAGACTTATGGTTCATTTGTCATTTTCGTTGGGCTATCATCCGTAGTCCAATGGACAGACTGAGAAGAAGAACCAGGATGTTGAGCAGTTTTTGAGATGTTTTGTAGCGGACAATCAGGAGATTGCTCTTAATAATCATACGTCTTCTTCAGCTGGGTGTTCTCCGTTTTTTGTTGTACTGGGAAGAATCCATCTTTCGGTCCTTTTTCTAGGATTGGGGCTGCGGTGCCGGAGGAGGAGAGTTTTTCTGGAAATTTGGAAAGGGTTTGGACAAGTGTGCGCCATAATCTTACAGGCTAATAGGAGGTCTAAGAAATGTTTTGACAAGAGAGGAAGGGAGGCGAGGTTTTTTGTTGGGGACATGGTTTGTTTGTCCTCTAGGAATCTGCGTTTGAAGATCCCTTCTAAAAAGATGGAGCCGAAGTTTGTAGGACCTTTCAAAGTGGTTCACATTGTCAACTCGGCAGTGGGGAGATTAGACATTCCTTCGTCCTGGAAAATTAATTCAGTTTTTCATGTATCTTTGCTGAAGAAGGTTGACACGCCAGATAAGGTGGCTATGCCGTCTGCTCCTCCAATTAATGAGGACTGCGAGTTTGAGATTTCATGCATTCTTGATTCCAGGTGGCATATACGAGGGTTACAGTATCTTGTGTCCTGGAAGGGTTTCGGTCCCAAGGACAATTCTTGGGTGAAAGCTGTGGACGTCTCAGCCTCAAAATTAATTAAGGCTTTTCACAGGAATTTTCCAAATAAGGCCCGGCCTAGAGGATCCGGGGGATCCTCGTTAAAGGGGAGGTACTGTTAGAATCTGTTTAGTTTTTGACTATCCGCCATTTTCTTGTGGAGTTCTGGCTGCTGGTCTTTTTCCTCTGGTGCTGGGTTTATCTTGGGTCAGGTGTTTGTTTCCCTCTTTATTAACCAGCACCTGCCTCCCAGTCCTTGCTGGACAACAGTGTTTATCTTCTTGAGCTCTAGCTTGGTGCTTTGCTTTGTCTTCTGTGTGTTTTCTATTGGTTTTTGCAGCCTTCTCTTTGTTTTCTATTAAGAGGTGACCTGTTTTTGTGCCCCGTTCTTAGTTCTTTTAGGTAACTCCTTCCCCTTATCTTTAGGTCTTTGCTTGAGATCTCCCCACCTTACAGCTCCCCTATACATATAAAAGCCGTTCTATGCTACGTGTCCACATTGGACATTTCTTTTCTGAATCCTGCTCATACAGGTACTATACGTATGACCAGGTTTTTAAATACATCAGATAGGGATTACATACATTAGTTAGGACGGCTCTAATACGGGTATACCTTGACGTTTGGTAGAGCGGCTTAATACACATTTTTTGCAAAAAACATATTAACCAAATACCCTGTATATTTCCATCTTTTTACTAGCACTTGCTGTTTACTGATATTTTCTGCAACAGAGTATTTTTTAGTTTTACTGTGCCTTTTTGTGTTTCAGTTTCTTGGTGGTGTGAACCACCTACAGGCCTGTTCACTGTGTGCATGGCTGATGTGTTTGTTTTAAGAGTATAATGCTCTTTTTTGCATAGTATAATGCCCTCTCACTGTATAGTACTACCCACAAGTATACTTGCTCCTTAGTAGCCCAAAATGTTTGATGGCCTCAACACTGTAAGATGACCCCCTCACTGTAATCTCAACACTGTATGATGACCCCTAGATAGCCTCCATATAGTATAATGCACCAGATAGTCCTCAATACAGTATTATGCACTCCCCATAGGACTCCATATAGTATAATGCACTCTCCATAGGCCTACTCAATATTGTATAACGCACCCCCATAGGCAGACTCTATAGCATGAGCAGCTCCCATAGGCAGACCCTGTAGTATAAGGCAGCACCCCACAGGCAGACCCTGTAGTATAAGAAAGCACCCCACAGGCAGACTCTGTAGTATAATGCAGCACCCAATAGGCAAACTCTGTAGTATAATGCAGCACCACTATAGGCAGACTCTTCAGTATAAGGCAGACCCTCTAGTATAAGGCAGTACCCCATAGGCAGACTCTGTAGTATCAGGCAGCACTGCATAGGCAGACCCTGTATTATAAGTCAGCACCCTCATAGGCAGACCCTGTAGTATAAGACTGCTCCCCGTAGGCAAATTCTGCTGCATAAGGCAGCCCCCAATAGGCAGACCCTCTAGTATAAGGCAGCACCCCATAAGCAGACCCTGTAGTATAAGACAGCTCCAAGAGGCGGATCCTGTAGTATAAGGCAGCACTCGATAGGCAGACTGCAGTATAAGACAGCACCCCATAGGCAGACTCTGTAGTATAAGGTAGCACCCCATAGGCAGACTCTGTTGTATAAGACAGCACCCCATAGGCAGACTCTGTAGTATAAGGCAGCACCCCATAGGTAGACTCTGTAGTGTAAAGCAGCACACCATAGGCAAACTCTGTAAAATAATGCAGAACCCCCATAGACAGACCCACTAGTATAGAGCAGCACCCCATAAGCAGACTCTGTAGTATAAGGCAGCACCCCCATAGGCAGACTCTGTAGTATAAGGCAGCACCCTTAGGCAGACTCTGTAGTGTAAGGCAGCACACCATAGGCAGACCCTCTAGTATAAGGCAGCACACCATAGGCAGGCCCTGTAGTATAAGGCAGGATCCCCATAAGCAGACCCTGTAGTATAAGGCAGCTCCCATAGGCTGACCCTGTAGTATAAGGCAGCACCCCATAAATAGATCCTGTAGTATAAGGCAGCACCACATAGGCAGACCCTGTAGTATAAGGCAGCACCCCCATAGGCAGACTCTGCAGTATAAGACAGCACCCCACAGGCAGACCCTGTGGTATAAGGCAGCACCTCATAGGCAAACCCAGCAGTATAATGCAACACCCCATAGGCACACTCTGTAGTAAATGCAGCACCCCATAGACATAATCTGCAGTATAAGGCAGCCCCCATAGGCAGGCCCTGTAGTATAAGGCAGGATCCCCATAAGCAAACCCTGTAGAATAAGGCAGCTCCCTTAGGCTAACCCTATAGTATAAGGCAGCATCTCATAGGCAGACTCTGTAGCATAAGACAGCACCCTATGGGCAGACTCTAGTGTAAGGCAGCACCAGATAGGCAGACCGTGTAGTATAAGACAGCTCCCTATAGGCAAATTCTGCAGTACAATGCAGCACCCCATAGGAAGCCTCTGCAGTATAAGTCAGCCTCCAATAAGCAGACCCTCTAGTATAAGGCAGCACCCCGTAGGCAGAACCTGTAGCATAAGACAGCTCCCATAGGCAGACTGAAGTATAAGACAGCACCCCATAGGCAGACTCTGTAGTATAAGATAGCACCCCATAGGCAGACTCTGTAGTATAAGGCAGCACCCCATAGGTAGACTCTGTAGTGTAAAGCAGCACACCATAGGCAAACTCTGTAAAATAATGCAGAACCCCCATAAACAGACCCTCTAGTATAAGGCAGCACCCTTAAGCAGACTCTGTAGTGTAAGGCAGCACCCCCATAGGCAGAACCTGTAGTATAAGGCAGCACCCCATAGGCAGACTCTGTAGTATAAGGCAGCACCCCATAGACAGACTCTGTAGTATATAGAAGCACCCCATAGGCAGACCCTGTAGTATAAGACAGCACCACATAAGCAGACCCTGTAGTATAAGGCAGCACCTCATAGGCAGACCCAGCAGTAAAATGCAACACCCCATAGGCAAACTCTGTAGTAAATGCAGCACCCCCATAGACAGAATCTGCAGTATAAGGCAGCCCCCCTTAAGCAGACCCTCTAGTATAAGGCAGCACACCATAGGCAGGCCCTGTAGTATAAGGCAGGATCCCCATAAGCAGACCCTGTAGTATAAGGCAGCTCCCATAGGCTGACCCTGTAGTATAAGGCAGCACCCCATAAGTAGATCCTGTAGTATAAGACAGCACCCCACAGGCAGACCCTGTAATATAAGGCAGCACCTCATAGGCAGACCCAGCAGTATAATACAACACCCCATAGGTAAACTCTGTAGTAAATGCAGCACCCCCATAGACATAATCTGCAGTATAAGGCACCCCCCAATAAGCAGGCCCTGTAGTAAAAGGCAGGACCCCCATAAGCAGACCCTGAAGAATAAGGCAGCTCCCTTAGGCTGACCCTATAGTCTAAGGCAGCACCTCATAGGCAGACTCTGTAGCATAAGACAGCACCCCATGGGCAGACTCTAGTGTAAGGCAGCACCGGATAGGCAGACCCTGTAGTATAAGACAGCTCCCCATAGGCAAATTCTGCAGTATAATGCAGCACCCCATAGGCAGACTCTGCAGTATAAGTCAGCCCCCATAAGCAGACCCTCTAGTATAAGGCAGCACCTCATAGGCAGACTCTGTAGTATAAGACAGCACCCCATAGGCAGACTCTGTAATATAAGGCAGCACCCCATAGGTAGACTCTGCAGTGTGAGGCAGCACCCCATAGGCAAACTGTGTAGTACAATGCAGCATCCCAAAGGCAGACCCTCAAGTATAAGGCAGCACCCCATGAACAGTCTCTAGTAGACCCTGAAGAATAAGGCAGCTCCCTTAGGCTGACCCTATAGTCTAAGGCAGCACCTCATAGGCAGACTCTGTAGCATAAGACAGCACCCCATGGGCAGACTCTAGTGTAAGGCAGCACCAGATAGGCAGACCCTGTAGTATAAGACAGCTCCCCATAGGCAAATTCTGCAGTATAATGCAGCACCCCATAGGCAGACTCTGCAGTATAAGTCAGCCCCCATAAGCAGACCCTCTAGTATAAGGCAGCACCTCATAGGCAGACTCTGTAGTATAAGACAGAACCCCATAGGCAGACTCTGTAGTATAAGGCAGCACCCCATAGGTAGACTCTGTAGTGTGAGGCAGCACCCCATAGGCAAACTGTGTAGTACAATGCAGCATCCCAAAGGCAGACCCTCAAGTATAAGGCAGCACCCCATGAACAGTCTCTAGTAGACCCTGAAGAATAAGGCAGCTCCCTTAGGCTGACCCTATAGTCTAAGGCAGCACCTCATAGGCAGACTCTGTAGCATAAGACAGCACCCCATGGGCAGACTCTAGTGTAAGGCAGCACCGGATAGGCAGACCCTGTAGTATAAGACAGCTCCCCATAGGCAAATTCTGCAGTATAATGCAGCACCCCATAGGCAGACTCTGCAGTATAAGTCAGCCCCCATAAGCAGACCCTCTAGTATAAGGCAGCACCTCATAGGCAGACTCTGTAGTATAAGACAGCACCCCATAGGCAGACTCTGTAGTATAAGGCAGCACCCCATAGGTAGACTCTGTAGTGTGAGGCAGCACCCCATAGGCAAACTGTGTAGTACAATGCAGCATCCCATAGGCAGACCCTCAAGTATAAGGCAGCACCCCATGAACAGTCTCTAGTATAAGGCAGCACCCTATAGGCAGACTCTGTAGTATAAGGCAGCACCCCCATAGGCATAACCTGTAGTATAAGGTAGCACCCCAAAGGCAGACTCTGTAGTATAAGGCAGCACCCCCATAGGCAGACTGTAGTATAAGGCAGCACCCATAGGCAGAATCTGTAGTATAAGGCAGCACCCCCAAAGGCAGAACCTGTAGTATAAGGTAGCACCCCATAGGCAGACCCTGTAGTATAAGGCAGCACCCCCATAGGCAGACCCTGTAGTATAAGACAGCACCACACAGGCAGACCCTGTAGTATAAGGCAGCACCACATAGGCAGACCTTGTAGTATATGGCAGTACCCCCATAGGGAGACCCTGGAGTATAAGGCAGCACCTTATAGGCAGACTCTGCAGTATAAGGCAGCACCCCCATAGGCAGAACCTGTAGGCAGCACCCCATAGGCAGACTCTGTAGCATAAGACTATAAAGGCACAGATGATTGGCCTCGGGGAGACCAAAACATCCAACACCACGGAGACACCATCACGTGTTTCTCAACGCAGTGATTCCAGAACACTGCCCCCATCCCTTATGGGAAATATGCAGATGCAAGTAAAGAAGCTGCAGAGACACCATCTTGTGTTTCTCGACGCAAGCAGTGAATAGCCAGGCCTTTCCCCGGGAAGGAACAACCACGGGAAGGGCAGCATCCTATGAAGGAAAGCCACCTATGCCAAGCATGGTATCCATCCACAGACAGCTGTTTCAGGGTTTTTGCCCCTCATCAGTGTGGAGTAGGAATCTGGCTATTAGGAGCAGTGCCTAGTAAAAAGGCTATAAAGGCACAGATGATTGGCCTCGGGGAGACCAAAACATCCAACACCGCGGAGACACCATCACGTGTTTCTCAATGCAGTGATTCCAGAACACTGCCCCCATCCCTTATGGGAAATATGCAGATGCAAGTAAAGAAGCTGCGGAGACACCATCATGTGTTTCTTGACGCAAGCAGTGAATAGCCAGGCCTTTCCCCGGGAAGGAACAACCACGGGAAGGGCAGTATCCTATGAAGGAAAGCCACCTATGCCAAGCATGGTATCCATCCACAGACAGCTGTAGCATAAGACAGCATCCCAGAGGCAGACCTTGTAGTGTAAGGCAGCACCTCATAGGCAGACCCAGCAGTATAAGGCAAGACCCCATAGGCAAACTCTGCAGTAAAATGCAGCAACCCTATAGACAGAATAGACAGAATCTGCAGTATAAGGCAGCCCCCCATAGGCAGACCCTCTAGTGTAAGGCAGCACCCCATAGGCAGGCCCTGTTGTATAAGGCAGCATCCCCATAAGCAGACCCTGTAGTATAAGGCAGCTCCCATAGGCTGACCCTGTAGTATAAGGCAGCATCCCATAGGCAAACTCTGTAGTATAAGACAGCACCCCATGGGCAGACTCTGTAGTATAAGGCAGCACCCCATAGGTAGACTCTGCAGTGTAAGGCAGCACCCCATAGGCAAACTCTGTAGTATAATGCAGCACCCCCATAGGCAGACCCTCTAGTATAAGGCAGCGCCCCATAGGCAGACTTTGGATCATAAGACAGCATCCCAGAGGCAGACCCTGTAGTATAAGGCAGCACCTCATAGGCAGACCCAGCAGTATAAGGCAAGACCCCATAGGCAAACTGTAGTAAAATGCAGCAACCCCATAGACAGAATCTGCAGTATAAGGCAGCCCCCCATAGGCAGACCCTCTAGCGTAAGACAGCACCCCATAAGTAGGCCCTGTTGTATAAGGCAGCATCCCCATAAGCAGACCCTGTAGTATAAGGCAGCACCCATAGGCTGACCCTGTAGTATAAGGCAGCATCCCATAGGCAGACTCTGTAGTATAAGACAGCATCCCATGGGCAGACTCTGTAGTATAAGACAGCACCCCATAGGTAGACTCTGTAGTGTAAGGCAGCACCCCATAGGCAGATCCTGTAATATAAGAGAGCACCCCATAGGCAGACCCTGTAGTATAAGGCAGCACCCCATGGGCAGACCCTGTATTGCAGACCCTGCAGTATAAGGCAGCACCCCATAACCCCATAGGAAAACTCTGTAGTATAAAGCAGCACCCCATAGGCAGACCTTGTAGTATAATACCGCACCCCATACGCAGACTCTGTAGTATAAGACAGCACCCCATAGGCAGACCCTGTAGTATAAGACATTACCCCATAGACAGACCCTCTAGCATAAGGCAGCACCCCATAGGCAGACTCTGTAGTATAAGGCAGCATCCCATAGGCAGACCCTGTAGCATAAGACAGCACCCCATAGGCAAACCCTGTAGTATAAGACAGCACCCCATAGGCAGACTCTGTAGTATTAGACAGCACCCCATAGGCAGTCCCTGTAGTATAATACATCACCCCATAGGCAGACCCTGTAATCTAAAACAGCACCCCATAGGCAGACTTTGTAGTATAAGACATTACCCCATAGGCAGACCCTCTAGTATAAGGCAGCACCCCATAGCATACTCTGTAGTAAAAGGCTGCACCCCATAGGCAGAACCTGTAGTATAAGACAGCACCCAATAGGCAAACCCTGTAGTATAAGACAGCACCCCATAGGCAGACCCTGTAGTATATGACAGCACCCCATAGGCAGTCCCTGTGGAATAAGGCAGCACCTCCCACAGAGACTCTGTAGTATAAGGCAGCACCCCCCACAGACAGACTCTGTAGTAAAAGGCAGTACCCCCCACAGGCAGACTCTGTATTGTAAGGCAGCACCCCCCCACAGGCCGACTCTGTAGTATAAGGCAGAACCCCCCACAGGCCGACACTGTAGTATAAGTCTGCACCCCTAGAGAGAAAAAAGGTACATGCACATAGATGTAGGATCACCACACAAATAGCAAAAATAGTTTAAAAAAATATATATTTTATTTTACACACCAGAAACCAGACACCACACACAATTTTAAAAACATCTAAAACTTGTTCCACATTGGGATGTACATGTTAGATCCGAAAAATATCATATTTAGATTTAATATACAAAGATAAATACACATAAATGTAGTACCCGGCTGAAAATCACAATTGCATCAGGAGAATCTAAAATATGCTCCTTGTTAACCAATACACATTCTATATGTATACAAGCCATATTATAGAGACTCGAGTGGACAATAGGGCAACTAATTCCCCTATAGCAAGGATTTAACCTAAAAAAAGTTTCAAAAAATGGAATAAATAGCCCAGATTACAGGTGTTATGTACAAAGCCCAGGTATATGCCCTTTATATATGGTGGCAAAGATAATAGTGGCATTTATAGCCTATATGAACACATCAGTCCCTGATATTTTGTGTGGATTTATATGGTCTATTATAGTCCACAGGGATGCAGGTATCCAGAAATATGCTCCCCTATAGCCTAAAGATAAAAGGCTAAACATGCCACACAGAGCAATACCCAGCATAAATGCTATTCATACTTCACCCTATACAGTCTAAAAGTCAACATGGTCCTAGGTGCAAAGGTACAGTCTGGGAAAGGGTTAACCCCTTCCTGACCTTTGACGCACCCTATGCGTCATGAAAACCTGTGCCATTCCGACCTGTGATGCAGCATATGCATCATGGTCGGATCGCGCTCCTGCAAGCCGGGTGAAAGGGTTAACTGTAATTTCACCCGACCTGCAGGGACAGGGGGAGTTGTACTTGAGCCCAGGGGGAATGGCTTCGCCCCCCCGTGGCTACAATCGCTCTGATTGGCTGTTGAAAGTGACGTTTCACTTTCAATCAGAGCGATAGTAATATTTCACCAATGAAAATATTACAATCCAGCCATGGCCGATGCTGCAATAGCATCAGCCATGGTTGGAGATCGCGATCTGCCCCCCCAACCGCCACTGATCTCCTCCCTTCCTTCCTCCTCTCGGTCATTAGCTGTCCTCCGCTCCCCTCCATCCTCCTGTCCTCTCCCCCCGCAGTCCGATCTCCCCCCTGCTGTCCGATCCCCCCATCATACTTACCAACCTCCCGTGTCCCTCCTGGTGTCCGTCCATCTGCTCCATGGGCGCCGCCATCTTGCAAAATGGCGGGCACATGCGCAGTGTGCCCGCCAAATCTGCCGGCCGGCAGATTCGTTACAAGTACATTTTGATTGCTGTGATAGGTTCTATCACAGCGATCAAAATAGAAAAAATAATAAATAAACAAAAATAAAATAAAGAAAATATTTTTTTTTCCCCACTAGGGTTAGGGCTAGGGTTAGGGTTAGGGCTAGATTTAGGATTAGGGTTAGGGCTAGGGTTAGGGTTAGGGTTAGGGCTAGGGTTAGGGTTAAGGTTAGGGCTAGGGTTAGGGCTAGAATTAGGGTTAGAACTAGGGTTAGGGTTAGAATTAGGCTATGTGCACATGGTGCGGATTTGGCTGCGGATCCGCAGCGGATTCGCCACTACGGATTTGTAGCAGTTTTCCATCAGGTTTACAGTACCACGTAAACCTATGGAAAACCAAATCCGCTGTGCCCATGGTGCGGAAAATACAGCGCGGAAACGCTGTGTTGTATTTACCGCAGCATGTCAATTCTTTGTGCGGATTTCGCAGCGTTTTACACCTGTTCCTCAATAGGAATCCGCAAGTGGAATCCGCAAGTGAAATCCGCACAAAAAACACTGGAAATCCGCAGGTAAAGCGCAGTGCCTTTTACCTGCGGGGTTTTCAAAAAAGGGTGCGGAAAAATCTCACATGAATCCGCAACGTGGGCACATAGCCTTAGGGTTAGGGTTGGAATAAGAGTTAGGGTTGGAATTAGGGCTAGGGTTGGAAATAGGGTTAAGATTAGACTGTGGTTAGGGTTATGGTTAGGGATGTGTTGGGGTTAGGGTTATGGTTAGGGTTGGGATTAGGGTTAGGATTAGGGTTAGGGTTGGGATTAGGGTTACGATTAGGGTTAGGGTTGGGATTAGGGTTAGGGGTGTGTTGGGGTTAGGGTTTTGAATATGGTTATGGCTAGAGTTGGGATTAGGGTTAGGGGTGTGTTGGGGTTAGGGTTTTGAATAGGGTTATGGCTAGAGTTGGGATTAGGGTTAGGGGTGTGTTCGGGTTAGTGTTGGAGTTAGAATTGAGGGGTTTCCACTGTTTAGGCACATCGGGGTCTCCAAACACAACATGGCGCCACCATTGATTCCAGCCAATCTTGCGTTCAAAAAGTCAAATGGTGCTCCCTCCTTTCCGAGCCCTGACATGCGCCCAAACAGTGGTTTACTCCCACATATGGGGTACCAGCATTCTCAGGACAAACTGGGCAACAATTATTGGGGTCTAATTTCTCAATTTCTCCTGTTACACTTGTGAAAATAAAAAATTGCTTGCTAAAACATCATTTTTGAGGAAAGAAAAATGATTTTTCAGTTTCACGGCTCTGCGTTGTAAACTTCTGTGAAGCACTTTGGGATTCAAAGTGCTCACCACATATCTAGATAAGTTCCCTGGGGGGTCTAGTTTCCAAAATGGGGTCACTTGTGGGGGGATCCTACTGTTTAGGCACATCAGGGGCTCTGCAAACGTAACGTGATGCCCGCAGACCATTCCATCAAAGTCTGCATTTCAAAAGTCATTACTTCCCTTCCGAGCCCCGACGTGTGCCCAAACAGTGGTTTACCCCCACATATGGGGTATCAGTGTACTCAGGACTAGGGTTGAGCGACTTTTACTTTTTTAGGGTCGAGTCGGGTTTTGCGAAACCCGACTATCTCAAAAGTCGAGTCGAGTGAAATCGGCCGATTATGACGAAAAGTCGGGGATCGACCGAAACACGAAACCCAATGCAAGTCAATGGGGAAGCATAGTCGGCAGTGAGTGGAGGCCAGGAAAACACCTACAGTGCCCATTTTAATGGCAAAAACATCCATTCTTGTTACTGAAGCTTGTCAATCTTAATTTAAATTATAATAATATCTAGGCATTGGAAATTGGGGGTCATTTGGCTAAAGTTGTGGGGGGGTAGGGCGGGTTCAAGTATTTAGTGGGTCCAGGAAATGTGGACACAGCAGTGGAGCAGGGAGAGGTATTTCAACTTTGCAAGTGCTGTGATCCTGAGCAAGCAGGGGGGGGCCCACTCGTTCGCATTGGCACTGACACAGGGCCCCTCAAAGTACGGCGGTGTGTTTGCACGGCGGGGGCGCCTCCCACCGGCAGCGACACTTTTGCGTACTATGAAGGGCCCTGTGCCAATGATGTCGCCAACGAGTATTCCCCCCCCCCCACCTGATGAAGGAACCTGCACTTTCATCTGCACCTTACTCTTTGTCCCTGTGTAAGGTGGTACAGTATGCGGGAAGGGGAACTTGACTTTCAGCATTGTCACATTCTGGCTGTGTAGTGTGCAAGGAGAATGTAGCGGTCTGGGTCAGTGTACCAGCAGACTCATCTACCACTGGCTGGGCAATGGGCAGGATGAGGAGGAAATATATAGATATAGGCCCAAATAATAAAGTGGGCTAAATGCAGTTCAAAATTGGTAACAGGACTAACCAGGGAGCATTGCTTTGTTCAGTGGAGGACAACTGTAATGACAGGCTGACACAGTGAGTAGGCCCAAATCAGTAAGTAGGCTAAATGCAGTTCAAAATTGGTAACAGTAGTAAACAGGCGGCACTGCTTTGTTCAGTGGAGAACAGCAAAAAGCGGCAGACACCGTTAGTAGGGCCAACAAAACTAGTAGGCCAAATGCAGTGTTATATTAAAAACAATTTAATGAGAGCCTGAAGATAGAAGCTCAGGAAAGGCAACCAGGAGAACACCTTGGAGCAGCAGACACTGTTAGTAGGCCCCAACCAAACTAGTAGCAGCAATGCATTTGTTCCATTTAACAACTATTTGACGAGAGCCTGAAGATAGAAGCTCAGGAAAGGCAACAAGGAGAACACCTTGGAGCGGCAGACACTGTTAGTAGGCCCCAACCAAACTAGTAGCAGCAATGCATTTGTTCCATTTAACAACTACTTAACGAGAGCCTGAAGATCGAAGCTCAGGAAAGGCAACCAGGAGAACACCTTGGAGCGGCAGACACTGTTAGTAGGCCCCAAACAAACTAGTAGCCCCACTGCAGTTGTTCCATTTAAAAACTATTTAACGAGAGCCTGAAGATCGAAGCTCAAGAAAGGCAACCTGGAGAACACCTTGGAGTGGCAGACACTGTTAGTAGGCCCCAACCAAACTAGTAGCAGCAATGCATTTGTTCCATTTAACAACTATTTAATGAGAGCCTGAAGATTGAAGCTCAGGAAAGGCAACCAGGAGAACACCTTGGAGCGGCAGACACTGTTAGTAGGCCCCAACCAAACTAGTAGCCCCACTGCAGTTGTTCCATTTAAAAACTATTTAACGAGATCCTGAAGATCGAAGCTCAGGAAAGGCAACCAGGAGAACACTTTGGAGCGGCAGACACTGTTAGTAGGCCCCAACCAAACTAGTAGCAGCAATGCATTTGTTCCATTTAACAACTATTTAACGAGAGCCTGAAGATCGAAGCTCAGGAAAGGCAACCAGGAGAACACATTGGAGCGGCAGACACTGTTAGTAGGGCCCAACCAAACTAGTAGCAGCAATGCATTTGTTCCATTTAACAACTATTTAATGAGAGCCTGAAGATCGAAGCTCAGGAAAGGCAACCAGGAGAACACTTTGGAGCGGCAGACACTGTTAGTAGGCCCCAAACAAACTAGTAGCCCCACTGCAGTTGTTCCATTTAAAAACTATTTAACGAGATCCTGAAGATCGAAGCTCAGGAAAGGCAACCAGGAGAACACCTTGGAGCGGCAGACACTGTTAGTAGGCCCCAACCAAACTAGTAGCAGCAATGCATTTGTTCCATTTAACAACTATTTAACGAGAGCCTGAAGATAGAAGCACAGGAAAGGCAACCAGGAGAACACCTTGGAGCGGCAGACACTGTTAGTAGGCCCCAACCAAACTAGTAGCAGCAATGCATTTGTTCCATTTAACAACTATTTAACGAGAGCCTGAAGATCGAAGCTCAAGAAAGGCAACCAGGAGAACACCTTGGAGCGGCAGACACTGTTAGTAGGCCCCAACCAAACTAGTAGCAGCAATGCATTTGTTCCATTTAACAACTATTTCACGAGAGCCTGAAGATAGAAGCTCAGGAAAGGCAGCCAGGAGAACACCTTGGAGCAGTAGACACTGATAGTAGGCCCCAACCAAACTAGTAGCAGCAATGCATTTGTTCCATTTAACAACTATTTAATGAGAGCCAGAAGATCGAAGGTCAGGAAAGGCAACCTGGAGAACTGTTATGACCTGGTGGTCAGGACAATAATGGACCTGGTGGTTAAGAGCACACGGAATGACCTAATAGTTACTGATAATAAAGGACGAGCTCTGGGACGTGGGAACTCTGTTGACCGCAAACCCTAAACCTATCAACCACACTAGAAATAGCCGTGGATTGCGCCTAACGCTCCCTATGCAACTCGGCACAGCCTAAGAAACTAGCTAGCCCTGAAGATAGAAAAATAAAGCCTACCTTGCCTCAGAGAAATTCCCCAAAGGAAAAGGCAGCCCCCCACATTTAATGACTGTGAGTAAAGATGAAAATACAAACACAGAGATGAAATAGATTAAGCAAAGTGAGGCCCGACTTACTGAACAGACCGAGGATAGGAAAGGTTACTTTGCGGTCAGCACAAAAACCTACAAAAAGACCACGCAGAGGGCGCAAAAAGACCCTTTGCACCGACTCACGGTGCGGAGGCGCTCCCTCTGCGTCCCAGAGCTTCCAGCAAGCAAGACAACAAATTAAATAGCAAGCTGGACAGAAAAATAGCAAACCAAAGAAATACAAGCTGGAACTTAGCTTCAGATGGGAAGACAGGTCACAAGAACGATCCAGGAGTGAACTAGACCAATACTGGAACATTGACAGGTGGCCTGGAGCAAAGATCTAAGTGGAGTTAAATAGAGCAGCAGCTAACGAATTAACCTCGTCACCTGTGAAAGGAAACTCAGAAACACCCACCAGAGGAAGTCCATGGACAGAACCAGCCGAAGTACCATTCATGACCACAGGAGGGAGCTCGACAACAGAATTCACAACAGAGAACCCCTTGGAGCGGCAGATACTATTAGTAGGCCCCAACCAAACTAGTAGCAGCAATGCATTTGTTCCATTTAACAACTATTTAACGAGAGCCTGAAGATAGAAGCTCAGGAAAGGCAACCAGGAGAACACCTTGGAGCAGCAGACACTGTTAGTAGGCCCCAATCAAACTAGTAGCAGCAATGCATTTGTTCCATTTAACAACTATTTAATGAGAGCCTGAAGATAGAAGCTCAGGAAAGGCAACCAGGAGAACACCTTGGAGCGGCAGACACTTTTAGTAGGCCCCAACCAAACTAGCAGCCCCACTGCAGTTGTTCCATTTTAAAACTATTTAATGAGAGCCTGAAGATCGAAGCTCAGGAAAGGCAACCAGGAGAACACCTTGGAGCGGCAGACACTGTTAGTAGGCCCCAACCAAACTAGTAGCAGCAATGCATTTGTTCCATTTAACTACTATTTAACGAGAGCCTGAAGATCGAAGCTCAGGAAAGGCAACCAGGAGAACACCTTGGAGCGGCAGACACTGTTAGTAGGCCCCAACCAAACTAGTAGCCCCACTGCAGTTGTTCCATTTAAAAACTATTTAACGAGATCCTGAAGATCGAAGCTCAGGAAAGGCAACCAGGAGAACACCTTGGAGCGGCAGACACTGTTAGTAGGCCCCAACCAAACTAGTAGCAGCAATGCATTTGTTCCATTTAACTACTATTTAACGAGAGCCTGAAGATCGAAGCTCAGGAAAGGCAACCAGGAGAACACCTTGGAGCGGCAGACACTGTTAGTAGGCCCCAACCAAACTAGTAGCCCCACTGCAGTTGTTCCATTTAAAAACTATTTAACGAGATCCTGAAGATCGAAGCTCAGGAAAGGCAACCAGGAGAACACTTTGGAGCGGCAGACACTGTTAGTAGGCCCCAACCAAACTAGTAGCAGCAATGCATTTGTTCCATTTAACAACTATTTAACGAGAGCCTGAAGATCGAAGCTCAGGAAAGGCAACCAGGAGAACACATTGGAGCGGCAGACACTGTTAGTAGGGCCCAACCAAACTAGTAGCAGCAATGCATTTGTTCCATTTAACAACTATTTAATGAGAGCCTGAAGATCGAAGCTCAGGAAAGGCAACCAGGAGAACACTTTGGAGCGGCAGACACTGTTAGTAGGCCCCAAACAAACTAGTAGCCCCACTGCAGTTGTTCCATTTAAAAACTATTTAACGAGATCCTGAAGATCGAAGCTCAGGAAAGGCAACCAGGAGATCACCTTGGAGCGGCAGACACTGTTAGTAGGCCCCAACCAAACTAGTAGCAGCAATGCATTTGTTCCATTTAACAACTATTTAACGAGAGCCTGAAGATAGAAGCACAGGAAAGGCAACCAGGAGAACACCATGGAGCGGCAGACACTGTTAGTAGGCCCCAACCAAACTAGTAGCAGCAATGCATTTGTTCCATTTAACAACTATTTAATGAGAGCCTGAAGATCGAAGCTCAGGAAAGGCAACCAGGAGAACACATTGGAGCGGCAGACACTGTTAGTAGGCCCCAACCAAACGAGTAGCCCCACTGCAGTTTTAAAATTCCGATTGGCTGAAAACTTGACAATTGCAGCTCATTTTTTTTAAGAGGACAGCTGTATTGAGTAGCGCAGCCAGACACTGCTAGTAGACCTTACACTACAAAGTTGGCTCGATGCAGGTTTAAAAAATGTTACATGGTTACACGGTCAGCATTGGTGTGGTCAGCGTAGGACAATTGGAAGGAGGGACCGCAGACAGACTTACTAGGCCTAAAATAAAAAAGTAGACTCTATGCATTTTTAAATAGGTTCCAGGGGTACAAAGGCAGCATTGGTGTGGTCAGAGGAGGATAATTGGAAGGAGGGACCGCAGACAGACTTAGTAGGCCTAGAATAAAAAAAGTAGGCTCTATGCACTTTTAAATGGGTTCCAGGGGTACACAGGCAGCATTGGTGTGGTCAGCGGAGGACTATTGGAAGGAGGGACCGCAGACAGACTTACTAGGCCTAAAATAAAAAAGTAGGCTCTATGCACTTTTAAATAGGTTCCAGGGGTACACAGGCAGCATTGGTGTGGTCAGCGGAGGACAATTGGAAGGAGGGACCGCAGACAGACTTACTAGGTCTAAAATAAAAAAAAGTAGACTCTATACACTTTTAAATAGGTTCCAGGGGTACACAGGCAACATTGGTGTGGTCAGAGGAGGACAATTGGAAGGAGGGACCGCAGACAGACTTAGTAGGCCTAAAATAAAAAAAGTAGGCTCTATGCACTTTTAAATGGGTTCCAGGGGTACACAGGCAGCATTGGTGTGGTCAGCGGAGGACAATTGGAAGGAGTGTCTGACACAGTTTGTACTCCAACATAATTCCTAGATGTTAATGTCTCGCAAAAAAAAAAGGGTGGCATTAGGGTTGAGCGACTTTTAGTTTTTTAGGGTCGAGTCGGGTTTTGCGAAACCCAACTATCTCAAAAGTCGAGTCGAGTGGAATCGGCCGATTATCGCGAAAAGTCGGGGATCGACTGAAACACGAAACCCAATGCAAGTCAATGGGGGAGCATAGTCGGCAGTGAGTGGAGGCCAGGAAAACATGTACAGTGCCCATTTTAATGGCAAAAACATCCATTCTTGTTACTGAAGCTTGTCAATCTTAATTTACCTTATAATAATAGTAAGGCATTGGAAATTGGGGGTCATTTGGCTAAAGTTGTGGGGGGTATGGCTGGTTCAAGTATTTAGTGGGCCCAGGAAATCTGGACCACGTCACGGCAGTGGAGCAGGGAGAGGTAAGTATTTCAACTTTGCAAGTGTTGTGATCCTGAGCAAACAGGGGGGGCCCACTCGTTGGCATTGGCACTGGCACAGGGCCCCTCAAAGTATGGCGGTGTGTTTGCACGGCGAGGGCGCCTCCCACCGGCAGCAACACTTTTGCGTACTATGAGGGGCCCTGTGCTAGTGACGTCGCCAGCAAGTATTCCTCCCCTCACCTGATGAAGGAACCTGCACTTTCATCTGCACCTTCCTCTTTGTCACCGTGTAAGGTGGTATGGTATGCGGGAAGAGGAACCTGACTTTCAGCAGAGTCACAATCTTGCTGTGTAGCGTGCACAGGGAATGTTGCGTTATGGGTCAATGTACCAGCAGACTCATCTATCACTGGCTGGGCAATGGGCAGGATGAGGAGGAAACACAGATATAGGCCCAAAGAATAAAGTGGGCTAAATGCAGTTCAAAATTGGTAACAGGACTAACCAGGGGGCATTGCAGTGGAGGACAACTGTAATGAGAGGCTGACACAGAGAGTAGGCCCAAATCAATAAGTAGTTTAAATGCAGTTCAAAATTGGCAACAGTAGTAAACAGGCGGCACAGCTTTGTTCAGTGGAGGAGAACAGCAAGGAGCGGCAGACACCGATAGTAGGCCCCAACCCAACTTGTAGGCCAAATGCAGTCTAACATTAACAACTACTTAACGAGAGCCTGAAAATGGAATTTCAGGACAGGAAACCAGGAGAACAGCAAGGAGCGGCAGACACTGTTAGTAGGCCCCAACCCAACTAGTAGGCCAAATGCAGTTGTTCCATTTAACAACTATTTAACAAGAGCCTGAAGATAGAAGCTCAGGAAAGGCAACCTGGGGAACACCTTGGAGCGGAAGACACCGTCTCTACAACCCAGACCCAACTTGTAGGCCTAATGCACTGTTGTTTCAACAACTACTTAACGAAAGCTAGAAGATCGAAGCTATGGAGAGGCAACCTGGAGAACACCTTGGAGCGGCAGACACCGTCTCTACAACCCAGACCCAACTTGTAGGCCTAATGCAGTGTTGTTTCAACAACTACTTAACGAGAGCTAGAAGATCGAAGCTATGGAGAGGCAACCTGGAGAACACCTTGGAGCGGCAGACACCGTCTCTACAACCGAGACCCAACTTGTAGGCCTAATGCAGTGTTGTTTCAACAACTACTTAACGAGAGCTAGAAGATAGAAGCTATGGAGAGGCAACCTGGAGAACACCTTGGAGCGGCAGGCACCGTCTCTACAACCCAGACCCAACTTGTAGGCCTAATGCAGTGTTGTTTCAACAACTACTTAACGAGAGCTAGAAGATAGAAGCTATGGAGAGGCAACCTGGAGAACACCTTGGAGCAGAAGACACCGTCTCTACAACCCAGACCCAACTTGTAGGCCTAATGCAGTGTTGTTTCAACAACTACTTAACGAGAGCTAGAAGATCGAAGCTATGAAGAGGCAACCTGGAGAACACCTTGGAGCGTCAGACACCGTTAGTAGGCCCTACCGAAGTAGTAGCCCCAATGCAGTTTTCAAATTCCTATAGGCTGAAAACCAGACTATTGACGCTCAGCATTTTTCAGAGGAGGACAGCTGTATTGAGTGGCGCAGACAGACACAGGTAGTAGGCCTTAAACAAAAAATTTGGCTCAATGCAGTTTAAAAAAGGTTACAGGGGTACACAGGCAGCATTGCTCTGGTCAGTGGAGGACAATTTCAATTATGGACCGCAGACAGACTTAGTACGCCTACAATTAAAAAAAGGATGCTCTATGCAATTTAAAATAGGTTCCAGGGGTACACGGACAGCATTGGTCTGGTCAGTGGAGGACTATTGGAAGGAGGGACCGCAGACAGGCTTAGTAGGCCTAACATAACAAAAGTAGGCTGTAGGCCCTTAAAAATAGGTTCCAGGGGTACACGGGCAGCAGTGGTCTGGTCAGTGGAGGACTATTGGAAGGAGGGACCGCAGACAGGCTTAGTAGGCCTAACATAACAAAAGTAGGCTGTAGGCACTTTAAAATAGCTTCCAGGGGTACACGGGCAGCAGTGGTGTGGTCAGTGGAGGACTATTGGAAGGAGGGACAGCAGACAGGCTTAGTAGGCCTAACATAACAAAAGTAGGCTGTAGGCCCTTAAAAATAGGTTCCAGGGGTACACGGGCAGCAGTGGTCTGGTCAGTGGAGGACTATTGGAAGGAGGGACCGCAGACAGGCTTAGTAGGCCTAACATAACAAAAGTAGGCTGTAGGCACTTTAAAATAGCTTCCAGGGGTACACGGGCAGCAGTGGTGTGGTCAGTGGAGGACTATTGGAAGCAGGGACCGCAGACAGGCTTAGTAGGCCTAACATAACAAAAGTAGGCTGTAGGCCCTTAAAAATAGGTTCCATGGGTACACGGGCAGCAGTGGTCTGGTCAGTGGAGGACTATTGGAAGCAGGGACCGCAGACAGGCTTAGTTGGCCTAACATAACAAAAGTAGGCTGTAGGCACTTTAAAATAGCTTCCATGGGTACACGGGCAGCAGTGGTGTGGTCAGTGGAGGACTATTGGAAGGAGGGACCACAGACAGGCTTAGTAGGCCTAACATAAATAAAGTAGGCTGTAGGCACTTTAAAATAGCTTCCAGGGGTACACGGGCAGCAGTGGTGTGGTCAGTGGAGGACTATTGGAAGGAAGGACCGCAGACAGGCTTTGTAGGCCTAACATAACAAAAGTAGGCTGTAGGCACTTTAAAATAGGTTCCAGAGGTACACGGGCAGCAGTGGTGTGGTCAGTGGAGGACTATTGGAAGGAGGGACCGCAGACAGGCTTAGTAGGCCTAACATAAATAAAGTAGGCTGTAGGCACTTTAAAATAGCTTCCAGGGGTACACGGGCAGCAGTGGTGTGGTCAGTGGAGGACTATTGGAAGGAAGGACCGCAGACAGGCTTTGTAGGCCTAACATAACAAAAGTAGGCTGTAGGCACTTTAAAATAGGTTCCAGGGGTACACGGGCTGCAGTGGTGTGGTCAGTGGAGGACTATTGGAAGGAGGGACCGCAGACAGGCTTAGTAGGCCTAACATAACAAAAGTAGGCTGTAGGCACTATAAAATAGGTTCCAGGGGTACACGGGCAGCAGTGGTGTGGTCAGTGGAGGACTATTGGTAGGAGGGACCGCAGACAGGCTTAGTAGGCCTAACATAACAAAAGTAGGCTGTAGGCACTTTAAAATAGCTTCCAGGGGTACACAGGCAGCATTGGTGTTGTCAGCGGAGGCCTATTGTAATGAGTGTCTGACAGTTAGTACTCCCAAAAAATAAATAGAAGTTAATGTCTCGCAATACAACAAAACCAAAAAACAAACGGGTGGCATACTTAGGTACAGAGGTGGGCTCCTCTGCTGAGTTTCAGACCTAGTAATTTGGCGCAAAGTATTTACTGGTGTAAATATAGGACACTGCCCCTGACAATTTTAAGTAGCATCATACATGTCAACACATTGGTATTGTCAGTGCCAGGCATTGAAGGATGTCAGCGCATAGACTAAACATTGGTGGAGCTGTGAGAGATAATTTTGCAAATCGTAGAGCACTGTTTGAGCTGGGGGTGGGAAACTGTCTTGTGGCCAGCGGTACAGGCCCAGGGCCCCTCATGTTACAACAGTGTGTCTGACATTGGTTGCGCGCCACCACCGCCAGAGACACTTTATTGTACTATGAGGGACCCAGTGGCAGTGCCATCGACCAAAAGTGTGCACACCCACCTTTTCAGACAAACGGCACTCTCACAGGTGCTTGCGCCAAGTGGCGAGACCACGGCCCCGTGGGGGGAGTTTGGCCATTTAGGGAGGTGTAAACATGTTGTATGCTGGACAATCAGGTGCTGCAAATTACGAGATTGGAAAACTCAGTCAGAGCAGTCCAGAAGCAAGACCTTTTCATTGGAAAGCTAGGTGTCAGCCGGGAAAGGTGGGGCAAAATAATTTGAAATCCAGTAGTGGTTCATTTTAATGAAGGTTAGATCATCAACATTTTGGGTAGCCAGACGAGTCCTTTTTTCGGTTAATATTGAACCAGCAGCACTGAATACTCTTTCTGATAGCACACTAGCTGCTGGGCAAGCAAGCTCCTGCAATGCATATTCTGCCAATTCTGGCCAGGTGTCTAATTTGGATGCCCAGTAATCAAATGGGAATGACGGTTGAGGGAGAACATCAATAAGGGATGAAAAATAGTTAGTAACCACACTGGACAAATGTTGTCTCCTGTCACTTTGAATTGATGCTGCAGTACCTGTCCTGTCTGCGGTCATAGCAAAATCACTCCACAACCTGGTCAGAAAACCCCTCTGTCCAACGCCACTTCTGATTTGTGCACATCTAACACCTCTGGTCTGCTGCCCCCTGCAGCTCGTGTGAGAACGATCACCGGCACTGTGTGCTGGGAATGCCTGAATCAAACGGTCAACAAGAGTTGATTGTTTGGTTGCTAATATTTGTTCCAAGTTCTCATGTGGCATAATATTTTGCAATTTGCCTTTATAGCGAGGATCAAGGAGGCAGGCCAACCAGTAATCGTCATCGGTCATCATTTTAATAATGCGTGGGTCCCTTTTGAGGATACATAAGGCATAATCCGCCATGTGGGCCAAAGTTCCAGTTGTCAAATCTGCGGTTGTGCTGGGTTGAGGGGCAGTTACAGGCAAATCTACGTCACTTGTGTCCCTCAAAAAACCAGAACCCGGCCTTGCCATGCCACCAATTTCCAGTGGCCCCGGAGAAGCTTCCTCATTAAAAAAATACGCATCCCCATCATCCTCCTCGTCCTCCTCCTCCTGTTCGCCCGCTACCTCGTCCTGTACACTGCCCTGACCAGACAATGGCTGACTGTCATCAAGGCTTTCCTCTTCCTCTGCTGCAGACGCCTGCTCCTTTATGTGCATCAAACTTTGCATCAGCAGACGCATTAGGGAATGCTCATGCTTATTATGGTGTTGTCTGCACTAACCAGCCGTGTGCATTCCTCAAAACACTGAAGGACTTGACACATGTCTTGTACCTTCGACCACTGCACACCTGACAACTCCATGTCTGCCATCCTACTGCCTGCCCGTGTATGTGTATCCTCCCACAAATACATAACAGCCCGCCTCTGTTCGCACAGTCTCTGAAGCATGTGCAGTGTTGAGTTCCACCTTGTTGCAACGTCGATGATTAGGCGATGCTGGGGAAGGTTCAAAGACCGCTGATAGGTCTGCATACGGCTGGAGTGTACGGGCGAACGGCGGATATTCGAGCAAAGTCCGCGCACTTTGAGGAGCAGGTCAGATAACCCCGGATAACTTTTCAGGAAGCACTGCACCACCAGGTTTAAGGTGTGAGCCAGGCAAGGAATGTGTTTCAGTTGGGAAAGGGCGATGGCAGCCATGAAATTCCTTCCGTTATCACTCACTACCTTGCCTGCCTCAAGATCTACAGTGCCCAGCCACGACTGCGTTTCTTTCTGCAAGAACTCGGACAGAACTTCCGCGGTGTGTCTGTTGTCGCCCAAACACTTCATAGCCAATACAGCCTTCTGACGCTTGCCAATAGCTGCCCCATAATGGGACACCTGGTGTGCAACAGTGGCAGCTGTGGATGGAGTGGCTGTGCGACTGCGGTCTGTGGACGAGCTCTCGCTTCTGCAGGAGGACAAGGAGGAGGAGGAGGAGGGGGGGCGAACGGCTACAGCCAACTGTTTCCTAGACCGTGGGCTAGGCACAACTGTCCCAATATTGCTGTCCCCTGTGGACCCTGCATCCACCACATTCACCCAGTGTGCCGTGATGGACACGTAACGTCCCTGGCCATGCCTACTGGTCCATGCATCTGTTGTCAGGTGCACCTTTGTACTCACAGATTGCCTGAGTGCATGGACGATGCGCTCTTTAACACGCTGGTGGAGGGCTGGGATGGCTTTTCTCGAAAAGAAGTGTCGACTGGGTAGCTCATAGCGTGGTTCAGCGTAGTCCATCAGGGCTTTGAAAGCTTCGCTTTCAACTAACCGGTAGGGCATCATCTGTAACGAGATTAGTCTAGCTATGTGGGTGTTCAAACCCTGTGTACGCGGATGCAAGGATGAGTACTTCCTTTTTCTAACGAGAGTCTCATGTAGGGAGAGCTGGACTGGAGAGCTGGAGATCGTGGAACTAGCGGGGGTGCCGGTGGACATGACAGACTAACAGACGGTTGGAGATGGTATTCTTGCCAGTGCCCTAGATGCAGTGTTTCCTACTACCAAACTAGTGATTCCCTGACCCTGACTGCTTTGGCCTGGCAACGAAACCTGCACAGATACTGCAGGTGGTGCGGACAATGGTGGCCTTATAGTGACGGAAAGGATGTAGCGTTGCTGACTAGCTTCATTGGCCGAGGGTGCTACAACCTTAAGGAACGTTTGGTAGTTAGTCCAGGCTTGCAAATGCATGGTGGTTAAATGTCTATGCATGCAACTTGTATTTAGACTTTTCAGATTCTGACCTCTGCTTAAGGTAGTTGAACATTTTTGACAGATGACTTTGCGCTGATCAATTGGATGTTTTTTAAAAAAATGCCAGACTGCACTCTTTATAGCATCGGATACCTTTTCAGGCCTTGCAGACTGAGCTTCTTTAACCGGATGGCCACGCTGTCCTCCAACTGGTTTTGGCTTTGCCATGCGATTTGGGCCAGATACGGGCCCGGCAGATGGAACCTGTTGCGATGTTGATGCCTGCTGCGCCCCTCCTCCTCCGCTTCAGAACTACTGCTGCCTGCACCCTGTTCCCCCAATGGCTGCCAATCGGGGTCAACAACTGGGTCATCTATGTCCTCCTCTTCTATCTCATGTGCAACTTCGTCTGTGTTACCGTGTAAGCCGGTGGTACAGCGTTCGTGACGGGGCACCATAGTCTCATCAGGGTCTGATTCTGGATCAGTACACAGCGAGAGCAATGTTGTGGTCTGAGTCAAAGGAACAGCATAGTAATCTGGCTGTGGCTGTGCATCTGTGCACTCCATGTCCGATTCAACTTGTAATGGGCATGGCCTGTTAACTGTTTCACTTTCTAACCCAGGAACTGTATGTGTAAAAAGCTCCATGGAGTAACCCGTTGTGTCGCCTGACGCATCCTTCTATGTTGTTGTTTTTCCTGAACAGGACAATGGAGCGACTTGTCCCTGAGCATGAACATCCACTAACGACGCGCTGCTTTTACATTTACCAGTTTCAGAAGAGGAGGCAAAAGAGCTAGAGGCTGAGTCAGCAAGGAAAGCCAAAACATGCTCTTGCTGCTCCGGCTTTAAAAGCGGTTTTCCTACTCCCAGAAAAGGGAGCGTTCGAGGCCTTGTGTAGCCAGACGACGAACTTGGCTCCACAGCTCGAGACTTAGGTGCTATATTGTTTTTCCCACAACCACCTGATGCTCCACCACCACTACCATCATTACCAGCTGGCAATGAACGCCCACGGCCACGACCTCTTCCACCAGACTTCCTCATTGTTTTAAAAATGTATCCAAAGTAATGGTATTTGTTACTGTAAAACAACTTACAAGGTGAACTCAAAGTTCTGTAGGATTTAGATATCCCTTTATAGGTGGGTGAGACTGCAAGGAAAATCAGGCACAATGTTACACACTCGGTTTTCTGTGGCACAAAATGAGACAGATGCCACACACGCAGGACTGGCACTGAAGCACAAATGCCAATATTAATCTCCCACTATTTTTTTTTTCAGGGAGAATTTAAAAACCAAAATAAAAAAAACAGACACTAGGCTTTCTGTGGCCCACAATTTGAGAGAGATGGCACACACGACTGGGACTCAAGCACAAATGCCAATATTAATCTCCCACTATTTATTTTTTTTTTCAGGGAGAATTTAAAAACCAAAATAAAAAAAAATGACCCTAGGCTTTCTGTGGCCCACAATTTGAGAGAGATGGCACACACGATTGGCACTCAAGCACAAATGTCAATATTAATCTCCCACTATTTATTTTTTTTCAGGAAGAATTTAAAAACCAAAATAAAAAAAAACAGACACTAGGCTTTCTGTGGCCCACAATTTGAGAGAGATGGCACACACGACTGGCACTCAAGCACAAATGCCAATATTAATCTCCCACTTTTTATTTTTTTTCAGGGAGAATTTAAAAACCAAAAAAACAGACACTAGGCTTTCTGTGGCCCACAATTTGAGAGAGATGGCACACACGACTGGCACTCAAGCACAAATGCCAATATTAATCTCCCACTATTTATTTTTTTCAGGGAGAATTTAAAAACCAAAATAAAAAAAAACAGACACTAGGCTTTCTGTGGCCCACAATTTGAGAGAGATGGCACACACGACTGGCACTGAAGCACAAATGCCAATATTAATCTCCCACTATTTATTTTTTTCAGGGAGAATTTAAAAACCAAAATAAAAAAAAACAGACACTAGGCTTTCTGTGGCCCACAATTTGAGAGAGATGGCACACACGACTGGCACTCAAGCACAAATGCCAATATTAATCTCCCACTATTTTTTTTTTTTCAGGGAGAATTTAAAAACCAAAATAAAAAAAAATGACCCTAGGCTTTCTGTGGCCCACAATTTGAGAGAGATGGCACACACGATTGGCACTCAAGCACAAATGTCAATATTAATCTCCCACTATTTATTTTTTTCAGGAAGAATTTAAAAACCAAAATAAAAAAAAACAGACACTAGGCTTTCTGTGGCCCACAATTTGAGAGAGATGGCACACACGACTGGCACTCAAGCACAAATGCCAATATTAATCTCCCACTTTTTATTTTTTTTCAGGGAGAATTTAAAAACAAAAAAAACAGACACTAGGCTTTCTGTGGCCCACAATTTGAGAGAGATGGCACACACGACTGGCACTCAAGCACAAATGCCAATATTAATCTCCCACTATTTATTTTTTTCAGGGAGAATTTAAAAACCAAAATAAAAAAAAACAGACACTAGGCTTTCTGTGGCCCACAATTTGAGAGAGATGGCACACACGACTGGCACTGAAGCACAAATGCCAATATTAATCTCCCACTATTTATTTTTTTCAGGGAGAATTTAAAAACCAAAATAAAAAAAAACAGACACTAGGCTTTCTGTGGCCCACAATTTGAGAGAGATGGCACACACGACTGGCACTGAAGCACAAATGCCAATATTAATCTCCCACTATTTTTTTTTTCTTTCTGGGAGAATTGGCAAGAAATCAGGCCCATTGTTAGACTGTATGTTTTCTGTGCCAGAAAATGAGACACAGATGCCACACACAGGACTGCCACTGATGCAGATTTGCCAATTTTAATCTGCACCCTTTTTTTTATTCAGGGAGACTAGTGAATAAATCTGGGCCACTGTATTAGAGTATATTTTCTGTGGCAGAAAGTGGCTTGAACAGATGTAACGGAAAAAAAAAAAAAAAAAAAAAGGGACTGTCCTACAATTACTATCTCCCTGCAGTAATCTCAGCAATATATGGCAAACAGCAATAACAAGGAGTGGACTGCTGCACAAATTAAATAAAAAGTGTGGACAAACAAACAAGATAGCTGTGCAGAAAGGAAGGAGCAACAGGATTTGTGCTTTGAAAAAAGCAGTTGGTTTGCACAGCAGCGAACAAACAGCAATGCAGCTATCAGGGAGCCTTCTAGGGCAGCCCAATGAGCTACAGAGCTGAGCAACAAAAATCTAGCCTCTACTGTCCCTGCAAACAAAAGGTGGTGTTGGACAGCACAAGCGGTTTGGGGGTTAATGTACCCTGCCTAACGCTATCCCTGCTTCTGACGAAGCAGCAGCAACCTCTCCCTATACTCAGATCGGCAGCAGTAAGATGGCAGTCGGCGTGCACACCCTTTTATAGCCCCTGTGACGCCGCAGAAAGCAAGCCAATCACTGCCATGCCCTTCTCTAAGATGGTGGGGACTAGGACCTATGTCATCACGCTGCCCACACTCTGCGTCCACCTTCGTTGGCTGAGAAATGGCTCTAAACGTGTCATATGAAACGCGACTTTGGCGCAAAGGTCACGTACCGTATGGCCGATCCCACAGTGGGATCGGGTCAGGTTTCATGAAACCCGACTTTGCCAAAAGTCGGCGACTTATGAAAATGACCGATCCGTTTCGCTCAACCCTAATCAGGACCACACAATCATGATCTGAGGGCACCAATTTGGATAAAGAGGAAGCCCCCACACTCTGTTAACCATATATAATGATGTAGTCACTTTTTACAGCAGCATCTAAGGGGTTAAACAGATTTGGATGGTGCAAACACTGATCGTGGCTGATGCAGAAAGTTGTCAGCTATAATGTACAGCCGACAGATGCTGGATTGTTTCCTGTATGGGAAGGCTATTCTCTTATATGTAAGGTCAGTTAAAAGGCGTATTGGCTGTCATTGAGGGGTTAAAGCACGTATGTAGTCAAAATCATCACTACACCTGTACATAAATTCCCAAAGGGGTGTAATTTCCAAATTGGGGTCACGTAAGGGGGGGGATTCTGCTTTTTCTGGCATTTAAGGGCTCTTTATAGAGAGTCTGGAAGCTATTCTATAATAATTTGTTCTCCCATACTCAAACATCACTCCATCCCTCCCAAGTCTTGCTATGTGGCTAATAAGTACTGTATAGCCACATATGGCGTATTGGCAAGTTCAGCAGAAATTGTGTGATACATTTTAGCACCATTTTTACCCATTTCCCAGTGTGAAAATGTGAAATCTGGGGCTAAAACAATTATTTGTGGTAAAAATGTCATTTTTTTTCTTCACTGCCCAATGGCATAAAATTCTGTGACCCACTTGTGGTGTCAATATAATCGCTGCACCCCTAGATAAACTCATTGAGAGGTGTAGTTTGTAAAATGGGGTCTCTTATGGGGATTTCTGCTTTTCTGGCACCTCAGTGTCTCTGCCAATGTGACATGGTCCCCTTAAACCAGTGCAGCAAAATCTGCACTGTAATATGGCGCTTGTTCCCTTTTCAGCCTTGCACTGTGCCTCAAAAGCAGTTTTCAACCACTTATGGGATATTGATGTGCTCAGGAGAAATTGCATAACAATTGTTCTGTTTGTTGTCTCCTATTATTACCCCTTTTGAAAATTGCAAACTTGATGTCAAAGCAACATTTTAATGGAAAAAATGGTAGTATTTCATTTACTTAGCCCAATTTTATACAAGTTTGTGAATCGCCTGAGGGTTAAACATACTCACTACACCCTGAGGCCGGGATCACATATGCAAGAAATACGTCCGAGTCTCGCATGGTAATACCCGGCATTGCCGCCATCACTGAGGAGCGGAGAGTGCGGCCACATAGCAATACATGCAGCCTTATGCTCCGCTCCTGAGTGACAGCGGCAATGCCGGGTATTACCATGCGAGACTCAGACGTATTTCTCGCATGTGTGATCCTGGTCTTAGATGAATTCCTTGAGAGGTGTAGTTTACAAAATGGGATCACCTGTGGGGGTTTCTGCTGTTTTGGCAGGGGCTTCAAATATGACATGGTATTCGCAACCTATTGCAGACAAAATCCCGCTCATTCTCTTTCCTGCCCTACCATGCGCCCAAGCAGTCGTTTTTTTAACAAATATGGGGTACCTGCGTACTTTGAAAAAATTGCACAACAAATTTGGGCATCTTTTTATTCCTGTTACCATTGTGAAAATTTAAAAAAAATGGGGCTGAAACAACATTTTTGTTGGTAAAATGTGCTTAATTTTAACGTCTCAACATTATAAAATTCTGTGAAAACTCTGAGGTTTCAAAGTGCTCACCAAACATCTACATAAAGACCATAAGGGGTCTGGTTTCCAAAATGGGGAAATTTGTGGGGGTTTCAGGGGCTCTCCAAACGCTACATGACGTTTGCTATTGATTTAAGCCAATTTTGAACTCCAAAAGTAAAATGGCGCTCCTTCCATTCCAAACCCAGCCTGGCTTCCAAACAATAGTTTTCCTCCACATGTGTGGTATTGGCGTAGTCGGGGGAAATCGCACAACAAATTTTATAGTGCATTTTCTTCTGTTACCCTTGTGAAAATGGAAAATATGGAGCTAAAAAAAACATTTTTTTTTGTGGGAAAAAGTTACATGTTCATTTCTCCCTTCCACATTCCATTAATTGTTGTGAAACACCTAAAGGGTTAATACACTTCTTTTATGTGGTTTTGAGCACCTTGAGGGGTGCAGTTTTTTGAATAGTGTCACATTTGGGTATTTTCTGTCACATGGGCCCTTCAAAGTCACTTCAAATGTCATGTGGGCCCTAAAAATAGTTTTGTAAATTTTATGGAAGAATGAGAAATTGCTGATCAACTTTTAACCCTTATAACTTTGTAACAAAGAAACATTATGTTTCAAAAATTGTGCTGATGTAAAGTAGACATGTGGGAAATGTTACTTATTAACTATTTTGTGCGACATAATTCTCTGGTTTAAGGGCATAAAGATAAAAATTTGAAAATTGTAAACTTTTCAAAAGTTTTGCCAAATTTCTGATATTTTCAGAAATAAACAAAAGTCATATTGAACAAATTTTACCACTATCATGAACTAATCATGAACTACAATATGTCTCGAAAAAAACATTCTCAGAATCAGTGAGATATATTGAAGTGTTGCAGAGTTATAACTTCATAAAGTGACAGTAGTCAGAATTGTAAAAATTGGCCCGGTCACGAAGACAAAAATAGTCTGTGGCGCGAAAAGGGTTAAGATTACTGTACTCGTTTCTATGTATACCCCTTTTGCATGTAATTACCATGGAATAAATGGTGCTATTATAATAAATAATAATAAGGGAGAGGGATACAGAAACACCTCTCGCACAAGGGCCAAGCAGTCAGTGTCCATCCCTGATCTATATTGGGTGTGACCATGGAGCAAACATTGAATTCCCATTTTCAGTTATATCAGCATTGTGTTTATGAAAATAACTACAATTCTCGAAAAGAAAGGATTTGGACTATTATACCCTTTTCTGTCAGACATATCCAACAGATAAAACATTCTACAACTTTTGGTTTTCCTTGTCTTGCTTCTATTCAGCTCTGTAAGAGCAAGTTGATATTTTCCATTAGATTCTGCAAAATCCTATTTTGTTAACACTGATATGAGGATAGATAGAAAAATATATTGGAATTACAGGATTATGAATATGTTGAAACACAGAGAAGATTGCTCGACAATCCTTTTGAAATACAGTTTGAGGAGAGAAATATTTTGCCCATGAGTTTAAATTCTACTACGGTACGATACGATACATTTTATTGATCCCGAGGGAAATTATGGTAATACAGCGTTACAAAACAGCATTTCAAACATTACATTACAAACAGCATTACATAAAGTAATTACTAGATACAGATCTTGCACATGACTAACCACATTACGTAACAAATAAATTTGGGTGAATGCTGGTACTTAAATCTCTGATCATTGCCATTAGGGCTCCAGCCATAGGTCATTGTTGTCTTTCACCCTTAGGAAATTGCTATATACTGTATCCTCATAGCAGTAGGCACAAACGATTTCCTGAATTTCTCCTTCTTGCCCCTAAGTAGGATTAGACGACTGCTGAATGTGCGCTTCTGCTTCAAGAACAGCTCATATAGTGGGTTTGTATTATTGTTTATTATAGCCCTACACTTCATCTGAATCCTATCTTCCACTTCCTCCTCAAAAGAGTCAAGATGGAGGCCAACAGCCACGCTTGCCTTCTTGATATGTTTGTTGAGCTTATTAGCGTCAACTACTCGCACACTACTGCCCCAGCAAATGAAAGCAAAAAAGATGGCGCTTGCCACAACAGACTGGTAAACATTTCAAGCATTTTACTGCACACATTGAACGACCTGAGCATCCATAGAAAAAGCAGTCTGCTTATTACCTTCTTGTTAAACTTCTCTGTATGATACCTCCAATCAAGTTTGCCGTCAAGGTGAACCCCCAAATATTTGTAGCTCTCAACCATCTCCACCTACTCGCCTGCAATAGTGATCATAAGTAATTATCCTTTTTCCTTCTATAACTCACCACCATCTCCCTGGTTTTCTTCACATTTAGTTCTAGACACTTAGTCTGGCACCAATCCACAAAGTCAGAAATCACCCTTCTACATTCCTCCTCCCCCCAGTCCCCCACAATGCCCCATGCAATCACTGAGTCATCTGAGAATTTTTGGAGGTGACAGATCTGATTTATACTGAAAGTTAACTGTATACAATGTGAAGAGGAAGGGCGACAACACTGTACCCTGAGGGGCTCCAACACTGCTCGGTACACTGCCAGATACCACCTCCTCCATCCTTGCAACCTGTGGCCTGTCCTTCAGGTAGTCTTTTATCTAGTTCATCATCCCCTCATCTACTGCCATATCAGTCAACTTATTTTGTAGTAAGGGTGGCTGTAAGGTATTAAAAGCACTTGAGAAGTCAAAGAACATGGCGCACTGCAGTTCCATCATTGTCCAAGAATGAATGTACTGTATGCAGAAGAGACACTACCACATCATCCACCCCAATCTCTGCTGGTACGTAAACTGTAGGGGGTCAGTGTAGGCCCTCACCCTTGGGCACAAGTAGGCAAGTGCTATTCTCTCCAATGATTCCATAGCATGCGATGTTAAGGCCACTGGACGATAGTCATTTAGGGAAGTCAGAAAAGTGATCTTGGGAACCAGCACCAGGCAGGTGGTCTTCCACAGCACTGGTACTCTCTGTAATTGTAGGCTTTTGTTTAAACAGGAGCTGGATGACAGTACACAGTTGGTTTGCTCATGCTCTGAGGACATGTGGACTGAGGCCATCAGGCCCAGCTGTTTGCCAATGACTAGTTTAATAAACTGTTTCCTCACATCGCTTGGGGAGACAGTGAAAGCAGACAGATTATCCCCCAATGTCAATGCTGCTGATCGTTCCCCTGCTCCATCCCCCATTTCTGATGACGCTGCACATGTGTTGGTGAATCTATTGAAAAACTCGCTCATTTCATTAGCCAAGGGCAGATCCACTTCACCACACTCTGGCTTTGCCTTAAACCCATACCTCCATGGAATTGTTGTGTGACAATTTATTTTCTAATTTAATTTGGAATGCCTCACGGGCATTCTTAATTTTCCCCTTTAAGTCCCTATGTATCAGTTTCAGTTTCTTTGTACCCTTCATTTTAAATGCCAGTTTTTTCTTGTTTAGTAAGTATTTCAATTCTTTTGTAATCTAAAGTTTGTTATTTGCATAATATCAAATCTTTTTAACTGGTACTACAGTATCAGTACAAAATACATATAATCAGTTAAGGCCCCGTCACACATAGCGACGCTGCAGCGATACCGACAATGATCCGGATCGCTGCAGCGTCGCTGTTTGGTCGCTGGAGAGCTGTCACACAGACAGCTCTCCAGCGACCAACGATCCCGAGGTCCCCGGTAACCAGGGTAAACATCGGGTAACTAAGCGCAGGGCCGCGCTTAGTAACCCAATGTTTACCCTGGTTACCATCGTTAAAGTAAAAAAAAAACAAACGCTACATACTTACCTATCGCTCTGTCCTCGGTGCTCTGCTTCTCTGGTCTGGCTGTGAGCGGCAGGCAGCCGGAAAGCAGAGAGGTGACGTCACCGCTCTGCTTTCCGGCTGACCGGCGCTCACAGCCAGACCAGAGAAGCAGAGCGCCGAGGACAGACAGCGGTAGGTAAGTATGTAGCGTTTGTTTTTTTACTTTTAGCCCTGCGGCCCTGCGCTTAGTTACCCGATGTTTACCCTGGTTACCAGCGAAGACATCGCTGAATCGGCGTCACACACGCCGATTCAGCGATGTCAGCGGGACCTCAACGATCAAAAAATGGCCCAGGCCATTCTGACACGACCAGCGATCTCACAGCAGGGGCCTGATCGCTGGTACGTGTCACACATAGCGAGATCGCTACTGAGATCGCTGTTGCGTCACAAAACTTGTGACTCAGCAGCGATCTCGCTAGCGATCTCGCTATGTGTGACGGGGCCATTACTCTCCTGACAATATCATTTACATCATCATGCTCGCCCCTGTTGCACATCACCGCCCAGTCTGTGATGTCAAAGCAGTCTTGCAGGGCCTCTTCAGCTGCAGGAGGCCACCTCCTAATTAGTTTTCTAGTCACTGGTTGTTTGCTGACAACTGGTTGATAAGATGGAGACAATAGTATGAGGTTGTGGTCAGATTTCCCCGAGGGATAAGTGCAGACGATGAATAGGCGTCTAACATTTGCATAGAGGAGATCCAATATACTGTTGTCCCTTGTTGCACATTTAACATATTGATAGAACTTTGGAAGAGCCTTTGAGATCATGACTCTGTTAAAATCCCCAGAGATTATGATTAACAAGTTTGGGTGCTTTGTCTGAAAGCGAGCCAAAACCTCTGACAACACTTCCCCAGCTGCCTCTTGGCTGGCAGATGGAGGTATGTACATGACTACTGCAATGCAAATGGAGAATTCTCTAGGTATGAATATGTGGTATGGCCACAGCCGGAGAAGACTTCAACCTGCTCAGCTCCAGAAGTCGATCCCTTGAATACACAACACGTTTGGTGATGGGCTTTGGGACAGCTAGCAGATCAGAGAACCTTTCCTTCTCTCCAGTCCATGCCATGCCTGACTGTCCAGTGTTCACCTCTGTACCGAGATGGCTGCATCAGTAACCAACAAGGTAGAAGCTGTGTGCATTGCAGAACTGTAGTTGACAGTGGTTGTATTAGAGTCATGTCCAAGGGCGCTATTAACTGCTCATCCCTGGTATCCATTTAGGATTTGCATGTACCTGTGGGGGAAGTACTTGATAGTGGCAGATCCAGGTGCCGATCCAGAGCTGCGTGTCCAAGGGCGTTTGGTTGGTTGTGGTGAGTAGTTTCCACCTTCCCACAATGGTCCGTTATGCAGGAACTGTGCGATCCACAGGGTATAAAACATCCATCAAACCAGGATTAAAATTAGGGGTCCGTCAAAGTTCAGAAGGTCCAAAAGATTACTATTGTAATGATAACACTCTGTTTATCTTCAAGCATTATACTGTATTCAACTCTTCATTCTTTACAGTTTATAACTAGTGATGAGCGAACGTGCTCACCACTATTTGTTACTCGCCCGAGTATCGGTGTATTCGGGGTACTCACTAAGCAGCGAGCATTTCTGGGATTATTCGGCGGTAACTGCAGTCTCCACCCAGCAGTTTTGGCGGACTTTAGAGACCCAATCACGGTGCAGAGATTGTCTGCCAGGCCATGAAATGCCGCAGCCATCTTTGTTGTGGTCGTGCAGTGATTGGCTGGGCCGTACAGCATCATCCCGAGTATAAGAGACCAGGCACCGCCCTGCTCGCCGCATTCTATTCCTGTTTCAGTGAGAAGAAACCCAGAAAAACAAGGAGTACTCGGTCCACAAATTATTTTGTACAAACGTATATAATACTTTATTTAATTGATAATAAAAAGGTACATGTATAACAACACTTAATACATAGAGGGTTAGGGTAGTCACAGGTTTCACCAGCAAAAGGTACATGTCAAAATGTAAAGTGCATAGTGTCCAAAGTTTTAATGGGAAGCCTTCCCCAGCAACATGTATCCACTAGCGTCAGGGATTACTACATAATTGTAGCACAATAGAATTATAGTATTATTTTTTTGGGGAGCTTACCCATCATATAGTAAGAAGCCGGGCCCGTGTCACGCCGCCACCGACGCGCGTTTCGCTGATCTTCTTCTTCAGTGAGAGTAGGGAGAGCTGCTGCCGAGATAGGGTCAGAATCGTGGTTTTAGAGTTAGTGTAGGTCTGCAACTCTTACATCCACAACTCCTCAGAAACAAACAATCCTTTTAAGGGTTAATTTGTGGGTCCCGATATTGCAGCACTAGGCAGGCAGGGCACAGCATATCCACATCAGTGCAAGGACTGCAGGCACTGTATGTGCATCCATTGCTCCCACTGCATCCTTCCCAAAGCTCCATAATTGTCTTCTGCTGCAGCTTATTTACTGTCTATATACCTTTTTTCCCACAAATCCCCCCCCCCCAAAAAAAAAATATATACAGTCTGTTCTGTCTGTTCTGTCAGACTGAGGCCTGTTGAAAAGTGATAGTTTGTCAGGCATACGTAGCATAGTTGTGTGTGCTACCCTTGTGCCTTTTTTTTTTGGTGTTTTGAATTCACCGAAAAAGGCCTCATATATCTGCGTGCTCCAAGTTTGGTCATTGGAGGCCGGTGTACTTATTTTGTGGCTGTGTGATACTCAAATTCATTTCAATGCTATTTAGCATAAATAAAATTGAAAGGCCACAGATTTGCCAGTGTGGTATTTACGTTACAGCTGTCATATATCTCTGTGCTCTAAGTTTGGGCATTGGAGGCCGGTATACTTACTTTGTGGCTGTGTGATACTCAAATTCTATACAGCGCTATTTAGCATGCAAAAAAATTGAAAGGCCACAAATTTGCCAGTGTGGTATTTCCGTTGCAGCCTTTAACCGTCATATATCTCTGTGGTCCAAGTTTGGTCATTGGAGGCCGGTGTACTTACTTTGTGGCTGTGTGATACTCAAATTATATACAGCGCTATTTTGCAGATCAACCCCAAAAAACAGGCCATATATTTGCCAGTGTGGAATTTCCGTGACAGCCTTCATATATCTGTGTGCTCCAAGTTTGGGCATTGGAGGCCGGTGTAACTCTTTTTTGGCTGTCTGATATTCAAATTCTATACAGCACTATTTAGCTTCCAAAATGAAAAAATACACATATTTGCCAGTGTGTTATCGCTGTCAGACATCTGATGTATTTGTGGCCTACAAAATGTGGAAATTCAGGCCTATAGTCATCTGTGTTTGATGTCTGCTACCCTAGTTCGGTACACTATTTTAGTTTACAAAATTAACAAATACAGGCCACATATCGAACAGTGTGGTATCTCCAACTACAGCCAGCATCATCTTCTGCCTAGAGGCAGTGACTGCGCACATAGAAAGTCTGAAGAGCAGAGTGTGAAGGCTTTTGCGGTGTTGTACTCTGTCTATGTATTACGAAGGTGTGTGCTCCCGCCAATAAAAGCGCTACTGCCAGAAAGCGAGGAGCCATGTTCACATTGCCCGCCAGAAAGCGAGGCACCGTGCGCTCCATGACCATGAGTACAGCATACGTTCGCAGTAGAGAGACGGTTCATGTTCTATGTTTAGCTTTGCAAAACAATAATTAAAGGGCACAGAGCAATGACAGAGGATGGTGGTACGGTCAGCAAGGTACTCCCTCAGCATTTTCCAAAACAAAGCACTCCTTGTGAGAGTCCTCCACGTCTCAGGAGCGTGTGAGAAAACTCTCCTCGAACTTTATCAGTGTTCCACTGCCTTTGCTGGAATGAAGTTGTGTGTCTCTCTCACCTGTACTACTTGCTTGGCCAATGAACTGTGACCTCTTCTGCCAGCGTTTTCAGATGGGAATTGTTTTAATAATTCAGAAAGAAGGGCCCTATGGTCCTCCAACATTGTACTACACCTGTCTGCCTCTGGAATAAGAGAAAAAAAGTTCTCATTGTAGCGTGGGTCTGGAAGTGTCACCAATCAGTATTCCCTGTCACCCAAAATTTAGAGAATGCGAGGGTGACAGGAAAGGCAGCGGAACATAAACTCAGGCATGTGTGGAACACTGCTAACAGTCGATACTTCTGTGTCATCACCAAGAAGACAACTGACCATGCTCTCCTCCTCCTTGTTCTCCGGCCGCCACAACTTTCGACAAACCTCAGTAATATAATTGTAAATACATCCTTGTTAATACATTCCCCTGTAGTTTTTATCTCCCCCACCTCATTGTAGATAGTAAGTTGTCACGAGCAGGATTTTTTGGGGGGTTTAATTATTGTTCTCGTTGTTACTTAGTGTAGAATGTAAGCTGTTGTTTATTTCTGTGTAATTATTGTATTATTATTATCATTTTTACTTCGGACTGTTGTGTTTCAAACTGTAAATATGTTGACGCTATATAAATAAGTACTGTATAAATATTTATATTAGAACAAAGACAAGCAGGATGGAGATGTTAATTATGGCGTCATTGTCGCTCACCATCTTGGTGAATTCCTCAAAGTTTTGGAGTATGGTGCATATGTCTGACATCCATGTCCACTCTTGAGCTCTTATGTGTGAAGTCAGAACTGAATACCAACGGCCTTGTTGATGTGGGTAGTCAACAACTGCCCTCTTCTGCTCCCAAATCCTTTCCAAAATATGCAGTGTACAGTTCCAATGTATGGGGAGGACATCACACACCAATCGGTGAGTCAAAAACTGCAAGCACTGCAGAATCACGGCAAGGGTGGATGAAGCTGTAGCTGACTTTCTAAAATGGGTACGCAGAACCTCGTACTTTTTCTAGCTGATCTGGCACCTCCATGTCGCTTTTCAGGAAACGTTGAGCAATGAGGTTAATTGCATGGGCCAGGCAGGCACGTGTGTGAGCTTGCCTCGACACAGAGCAGCCACCAGGTTCCAGCCATTGTCACACACGACCATGCCTGGCTGTAGGTTCAGTGGTGTCAGCCACAGATCTGCCTGCTCTTTCAGAGCTGTCCACAACTTGTCACCATTGTGCGTTTTGTCACCAAATCATATTAGCTTCAGCACAGCCTATTGCCGATTGCCTGAGGCAGTGCTGCAGTGCTTCCAGCTTGTGACTGATGTGTTACTTTCGGAGATGGAGGCTGAAAAGGATGCGAAGGAGGAGGAGGTGCAGGAGCTGTCGACTGTGGTGGCAACCCAGAGAGGACATACACCATCCCAAAGTCAGACTGTGTCCAGGCTTCCACTATCTTAACCCTGTGTGCCGTTAGTGAAATGTACCGTCTCTGACAACAAGCACTTGTCCACGTGTCTGTTGTTAGGTGGACTTTCCCAATAACAGCATTGTGGAGGGCACGGGTAATGTTGTGGGGCATGTGCCTGTGTAATGCCGGGATGGCACACAGGTACAAATAGTCCCAAATGTTCGGGGCTTTGGGGTGATCCTGGACTCTGCCCTCTCTTTCAAGATACAGTACAGACCAAAAGTTTGGACACCTTCTCATTTAAAGATTTTTCTGTATTTTCATGACTATGAAAATTATACATTCACACTGAAGGCATCAAAACTATGAATAAACACATGTGGAATTATATACCGTATATACTCGAGTATAAGCCGAGATTTTCAGCCCAAATTTTTGGGCTGAAAGTGCCCCTCTCGGCTTATACTCGAGTCAAGGTGGGTGGCAGGGTCGGCGGGTGAGGGGGTGAGGGCGCTGAGGCATACTTACCTAGTCCCAGCGATCCTGGCGCTCCCCCTGCCGTCCCACGGTCTTTGGTGCTGCAGCTTCTTCCCCTCTTCAGCGGTCACGTGGGACCGTTCATTACAGAAATGAATAGGCGGCTCCACCTCCCATAGGGGTGGAGCCGCCTATTCATTTCTCTAATCAGCGCTGCCGGTGACCGCTGATTAGACAAAGAGGCTGCGGCACTGAAGACAGCTGTGACAGGCAGAGGGAGCCGGACGTCGGGACCAGGTAAGTATGTAATATTCACCTGTCCGCGTTCCAGCCGCCGGGCGCTGCTCCATCTTCCCGGCGTCTGCGCTCTGACTGTTCAGGTCAGAGGGCGCGATGACGCATATAGTGTGCACGGCGCCCTCTGCCTGATCAGTCAGAGGAGAGAGACGCCGGGACCGGACGCTGGGAGCTGCAAGCAAGAGAGGTGAGTATGGCTTTTTTTTTTTTTTTACTGCAGCAGCAGCGGCAATGGCAGAGCTTTCTATGGGGAACTATGAACGGTGCAGAGCACTATATGGGGCACAGCTTTAGGGAACTATGTACGGTGCAGAGCACTATATGGGGCACAGCTATAGGGAAATATGTACGGTGCAGAGCACTATATGGGGCACAGCTATAGGGAACTATGTACGGTGCAGAGCACTGTATGGGGCACAGCTATAGGGAACTATGTACGGTGCAGTGCACTGTATGGGGCACAGCTATAGGGAACTATGTACGGTGCAGTGCACTGTATGGGGCACAGCTATAGGGAACTATGTACGGTGCAGAGCACTGTATGGGGCACAGCTATAGGGAACTATGTACGGTGCAGAGCACTATATGGGGCACAGCTTTAGGGAACTATGTACGGTGCAGAGCACTATATGGGGCACAGCTATAGGGAACTATGTACGCTGCAGAGCACTATATGGGGCACAGCTATAGGGAACTATGTATGGTGCAGAGCACTATATGGGGCACAGCTATAGGGAACTATGTACGGTGCAGAGCACTATATGGGGCACAGCTATAGGGAACTATGTACGGTGCAGAGCACTATATGGGGCACAGCTATAGGGAAATATGAACGGTGCAGAGCACTGTATGGGACACAGCTATAGGGAACTATGTACGGTGCAGAGCACTGTATGGGGCACAGCTATAGGGAACTATGTACGGTGCAGAGCACTGTATGGGGCACAGCAATAGGGAACTATGTACGGTGCAGAGCACTGTATGGGGCACAGCTATAGGGAACTATGTACGGTGCAGAGCACTATATGGGGCACAGCTATAGGGAACTATGTACGGTGCAGAGCACTATATGGGGCACAGCTATAGGGAACTATGTACGGTGCAGAGCACTATATGGGGCACAGCTATAGGGAACTATGTACGGTGCAGTGCACTGTATGGGGCACAGCTATAGGGAACTATGTACGGTGCAGAGCACTGTATGGTGCACAGCTATAGGGAACTATGTACGGTGCAGAGCACTATATGGGGCACAGCTATAGGGAAATATGAACGGTGCAGAGCACTGTATGGGGCACAGCTATAGGGAACTATGTACGGTGCAGAGCACTACATGGGGCACAGCTATAGGGAACTATGTACGGTGCAGAGCACTATATGGGGCACAGCTATAGGGAACTATGTACGGTGCAGAGCACTACATGGGGCACAGCTATAGGGAACTATGTACGGTGCAGAGCACTGTATGGGGCACAGCTATAGGGAACTATGTACGGTGCAGAGCACTGTATGGGGCACAGCTATAGGGAACTATGTACGGTGCAGAGCACTGTATGGGGCACAGCTATAGGGAACTATGTACGGTGCAGAGCACTATATGGGGCACAGCTATAGGGAACTATGTACGGTGCAGAGCACTGTATGGGGCACAGCTATAGGGAACTATGTACGGTGCAGAGCACTATATGGGGCACAGCTATAGGGAAATATGAACGGTGCAGAGCACTGTATGGTGCACAGCTATAGGGAACTATGTACGGTGCAGAGCACTATATGGGGCACAGCTATAGGGAAATATGAACGGTGCAGAGCACTATATGGGGCACAGCTATAGGGAACTATGTACGGTGCAGAGCACTACATGGGGCACAGCTATAGGGAACTATGTACGGTGCAGAGCACTGTATGGGGCACAGCTATAGGGAACTATGTACGGTGCAGAGCACTGTATGGTGCACAGCTATAGGGAACTATGTACGGTGCAGAGCACTATATGGGGCACAGCTATAGGGAAATATGAACGGTGCAGAGCACTGTATGGTGCACAGCTATAGGGAACTATGTACGGTGCAGAGCACTATATGGGGCACAGCTATAGGGAAATATGAACGGTGCAGAGCACTATATGGGGCACAGCTATAGGGAACTATGTACGGTGCAGAGCACTACATGGGGCACAGCTATAGGGAACTATGTACGGTGTAGAGCACTGTATGGGGCACAGCTATAGGGAACTATGTACGGTGCAGAGCACTGTATGGGGCACAGCTATAGGGAACTATGTACAGTGCAGAGCACTGTATGGGGCACAGCTATAGGGAACTATGTACGGTGCAGAGCACTATATGGGGTACAGCTATAGGGAACTATGTACGGTGCAGAGCACTATATGGGGCACAGCTATAGGGAACTATGCACGGTGCAGACCACTATATGGGGCACAGCTATAGGGAAATATGAACGGTGCAGAGCACTGTATGGGGCACAGCTATAGGAAACTATGTACGGTGCAGAGCACTATATGGGGCACAGCTATAGGGAACTATGTACGGTGCAGAGCACTATATGGGGCACAGCTACAGGGAACTATGTACGGTGCAGAGCACTGTATGGGGCACAGCTATAGGGAACTATGTACGGTGCAGAGCACTGTATGGGGCACAGCTATAGGGAAATATGAACGGTGCAGAGCACTGTATGGGGCACAGCTATAGGGAACTATGTACGGTGCAGAGCACTATATGAGGCACAGCTATAGGGAACTATGTACGGTGCAGAGCACTATATGGGGCACAGCTATAGGGAACTATGTACGGTGCAGAGCACTATATGGGGCACAGCTATAGGGAACTATGTACGGTGCAGAGCACTGTATGGGGCACAGCTATAGGGAACTATGTACGGTGCAGAGCACTGTATGGGGCACAGCTATAGGGAAATATGAACGGTGCAGAGCACTGTATGGGGCACAGCTATAGGGAACTATGTACGGTGCAGAGCAGTATATGGGGCACAGCAATAGGGAACTATGTACGGTGCAGAGCACTATATGGGGCACAGCTATAGGGAAGTATGAACGGTGCAGAGCACTGTATGGGGCACAGCTATAGGGAACTATGTACGGTGCAGAGCACTACATGGGGCACAGCTATAGGGAACTATGTACGGTGCAGAGCACTATATGGGGCACAGCTATAGGGAACTATTTACGGTGCAGTGCACTTTATGGGGCACAGCTATAGGGAACTATGTACGGTGCAGAGCACTGTATGGGGCACAGCTATAGGGAAATATGAACGGTGCAGAGCACTGTATGGGGCACAGCTATAGGGAACTATGTACGGTGCAGAGCACTATATGGGGCACAGCAATAGGGAACTATGTACGGTGCAGAGCACTGTATGGGGCACAGCTATAGGGAAACATGAACGGTGCAGAGCACTGTATGGGGCACAGCTATAGGGAACTATGTACGGTGCAGAGCACTGTATGGGGCACAGCTATAGGGAACTATGTACGGTGCAGAGCACTGTATGGGGCACAGCTATAGGGAACTATGTACGGTGCAGAGCACTATATGGGGCACAGCTATAGGGAACTATGTACGGTGCAGTGCACTGTATGGGGCACAGCTATAGGGAACTATGTACGGTGCAGAGCACTGTATGGGGCACAGCTATAGGGAAATATGAACGGTGCAGAGCACTGTATGGGGCACAACTATAGGGAACTATGTACGGTGCAGAGCACTATATGGGGCACAGCTATAGGGAACTATGTACGGTGCAGAGCACTATATGGGGCACAGCTATAGGGAACTATGTACGGTGCAGAGCACTGTATGGGGCACAGCTATAGGGAACTATGTACGGTGCAGAGCACTATATGGGGCACAGCTATAGGGAACTATGTACGGTGCAGTGCACTGTATGGGGCACAGCTATAGGGAACTATGTACGGAGCAGAGCACTGTATGGGGCACAGCTATAGGGAAATATGAACGGTGCAGAGCACTGTATGGGGCACAGCTATAGGGAACTATGTACGGTGCAGAGCACTATATGGGGCACAGCTATAGGGAACTATGTACGGTGCAGAGCACTATATGGGGCACAGCTATAGGGAAATATGAACGGTGCAGAGCACTGTATGGTGCACAGCTATAGGGAACTATGTACGGTGCAGAGCACTATATGGGGCACAGCTATAGGGAAATATGAACGGTGCAGAGCACTATATGGGGCACAGCTATAGGGAACTATGTACGGTGCAGAGCACTACATGGGGCACAGCTATAGGGAACTATGTACGGTGCAGAGCACTGTATGGGGCACAGCTATAGGGAACTATGTACGGTGCAGAGCACTGTATGGGGCACAGCTATAGGGAACTATGTACGGTGCAGAGCACTGTATGGGGCACAGCTATAGGGAACTATGTACGGTGCAGAGCACTATATGGGGTACAGCTATAGGGAACTATGTACGGTGCAGAGCACTATATGGGGCACAGCTATAGGGAACTATGCACGGTGCAGACCACTATATGGGGCACAGCTATAGGGAAATATGAACGGTGCAGAGCACTGTATGGGGCACAGCTATAGGAAACTATGTACGGTGCAGAGCACTATATGGGGCACAGCTATAGGGAACTATGTACGGTGCAGAGCACTATATGGGGCACAGCTACAGGGAACTATGTACGGTGCAGAGCACTGTATGGGGCACAGCTATAGGGAACTATGTACGGTGCAGAGCACTGTATGGGGCACAGCTATAGGGAAATATGAACGGTGCAGAGCACTGTATGGGGCACAGCTATAGGGAACTATGTACGGTGCAGAGCACTATATGAGGCACAGCTATAGGGAACTATGTACGGTGCAGAGCACTATATGGGGCACAGCTATAGGGAACTATGTACGGTGCAGAGCACTATATGGGGCACAGCTATAGGGAACTATGTACGGTGCAGAGCACTGTATGGGGCACAGCTATAGGGAACTATGTACGGTGCAGAGCACTGTATGGGGCACAGCTATAGGGAAATATGAACGGTGCAGAGCACTGTATGGGGCACAGCTATAGGGAACTATGTACGGTGCAGAGCAGTATATGGGGCACAGCAATAGGGAACTATGTACGGTGCAGAGCACTATATGGGGCACAGCTATAGGGAAATATGAACGGTGCAGAGCACTGTATGGGGCACAGCTATAGGGAACTATGTACGGTGCAGAGCACTACATGGGGCACAGCTATAGGGAACTATGTACGGTGCAGAGCACTATATGGGGCACAGCTATAGGGAACTATTTACGGTGCAGTGCACTTTATGGGGCACAGCTATAGGGAACTATGTACGGTGCAGAGCACTGTATGGGGCACAGCTATAGGGAAATATGAACGGTGCAGAGCACTGTATGGGGCACAGCTATAGGGAACTATGTACGGTGCAGAGCACTATATGGGGCACAGCTATAGGGAACTATGTACGGTGCAGAGCACTGTATGGGGCACAGCTATAGGGAAACATGAACGGTGCAGAGCACTGTATGGGGCACAGCTATAGGGAACTATGTACGGTGCAGAGCACTGTATGGGGCACAGCTATAGGGAACTATGTACGGTGCAGAGCACTGTATGGGGCACAGCTATAGGGAACTATGTACGGTGCAGAGCACTATATGGGGCACAGCTATAGGGAACTATGTACGGTGCAGTGCACTGTATGGGGCACAGCTATAGGGAACTATGTACGGTGCAGAGCACTGTATGGGGCACAGCTATAGGGAAATATGAACGGTGCAGAGCACTGTATGGGGCACAACTATAGGGAACTATGTACGGTGCAGAGCACTATATGGGGCACAGCTATAGGGAACTATGTACGGTGCAGAGCACTATATGGGGCACAGCTATAGGGAACTATGTACGGTGCAGAGCACTGTATGGGGCACAGCTATAGGGAACTATGTACGGTGCAGAGCACTATATGGGGCACAGCTATAGGGAACTATGTACGGTGCAGTGCACTGTATGGGGCACAGCTATAGGGAACTATGTACGGAGCAGAGCACTGTATGGGGCACAGCTATAGGGAAATATGAACGGTGCAGAGCACTGTATGGGGCACAGCTATAGGGAACTATGTACGGTGCAGAGCACTATATGGGGCACAGCTATAGGGAACTATGTACGGTGCAGAGCACTATATGGGGCACAGCTATAAGGAACTATGTACGGTGCAGAGCACTATATGGGGCACAGCTATAGGGAACTATGTACGGTGCAGAGCACTGTATGGGGCACAGCTATAGGGAACTATGTACGGTGCAGAGCACTGTATGGGGCACAGCTATAGGGAACTATGTACGGTGCAGAGCACTGTATGGGGCACAGCTATAGGGAAATATGAACGGTGCAGAGCATTGTATGGGGCACAGCTATAGGGAACTATTTACGGTGCAGAGCACTACATGGGGCACAGCTATAGGGAACTATGTACGGTGCAGTGCACTGTATGGGGCACAGCTATAGGGAACTATGTACGGTGCAGAGCACTGTATGGGGCACAGCTATAGGGAAATATGAACGGTGCAGAGCACTGTATGGGGCACAGCTATAGGGAACTATGTACGGTGCAGAGCACTGTATGGGGCACAGCTATAGGGAACTATGTACGGTGCAGAGCATTGTATGGGGCACAGCTATAGGGAACTATTTACGGTGCAGAGCACTACATGGGGCACAGCTATAGGGAACTATGTACGGTGCAGAGCATTGTATGGGGCACAGCTATAGGGAACTATTTACGGTGCAGAGCACTACATGGGGCACAGCTATAGGGAAATATGAACGGTGCAGAGCATCGTATGGGGCACAGCTATAGGGAACTATTTACGGTGCAGAGCACTACATGGGGCACAGCTATAGGGAACTATGTACGGTGCAGTGCACTGTATGGGGCACAGCTATAGGGAACTATGTACGGTGCAGAGCACTGTATGGGGCACAGCTATAGGGAAATATGAACGGTGCAGAGCACTATATGGGGCACAGCTATAGGGAACTATGTACGGTGCAGAGCACTATATGGGGCACAGCTATAGGGAACTATGTACGGTGCAGAGCACTGTATGGGGCACAGCTATAGGGAACTATGTACGGTGCAGAGCATTGTATGGGGCACAGCTATAGGGAACTATTTACGGTGCAGAGCACTACATGGGGCACAGCTATAGGGAAATATGAACGGTGCAGAGCATTGTATGGGGCACAGCTATAGGGAACTATTTACGGTGCAGAGCACTACATGGGGCACAGCTATAGGGAACTATGTACGGTGCAGTGCACTGTATGGGGCACAGCTATAGGGAACTATGTACGGTGCAGAGCACTGTATGGGGCACAGCTATAGGGAAATATGAACGGTGCAGAGCACTATATGGGGCACAGCTATAGGGAACTATGTACGGTGCAGAGCACTATATGGGGCACAGCTATAGGGAACTATGTACGGTGCAGAGCACTGTATGGGGCACAGCTATAGGGAACTATGTACGGTGCAGAGCACTATATGGGTCACAGCTACAGGGAACTATGTACGGTGCAGAGCACTGTATGGGGCACAGCTATAGGGAACTATGTACGGTGCAGAGCACTGTATGGGGCACAGCTATAGGGAAATATGAACGGTGCAGAGCACTGTATGGGGCACAGCTATAGGGAACTATGTACGGTGCAGAGCACTATATGAGGCACAGCTATAGGGAACTATGTACGGTGCAGAGCACTATATGGGGCACAGCTATAGGGAACTATGTACGGTGCAGAGCACTATATGGGGCACAGCTATAAGGAACTATGTACGGTGCAGAGCACTGTATGGGGCACAGCTATAGGGAACTATGTACGGTGCAGAGCACTGTAAGGGGCACAGCTATAGGGAACTATGTACGGTGCAGAGCACTGTATGGGGCACAGCTATAGGGAAATATGAACGGTGCAGAGCACTGTATGGGGCACAGCTATAGGGAACTATGTACGGTGCAGAGCAGTATATGGGGCACAGCAATAGGGAACTATGTACGGTGCAGAGCACTATATGGGGCACAGCTATAGGGAACTATGCACGGTGCAGACCACTATATGGGGCACAGCTATAGGGAAATATGAACGGTGCAGAGCACTGTATGGGGCACAGCTATAGGAAACTATGTACGGTGCAGAGCACTATATGGGGCACAGCTATAGGGAACTATGTACGGTGCAGAGCACTATATGGGGCACAGCTACAGGGAACTATGTACGGTGCAGAGCACTGTATGGGGCACAGCTATAGGGAACTATGTACGGTGCAGAGCACTGTATGGGGCACAGCTATAGGGAAATATGAACGGTGCAGAGCACTGTATGGGGCACAGCTATAGGGAACTATGTACGGTGCAGAGCACTATATGAGGCACAGCTATAGGGAACTATGTACGGTGCAGAGCACTATATGGGGCACAGCTATAGGGAACTATGTACGGTGCAGAGCACTATATGGGGCACAGCTATAGGGAACTATGTACGGTGCAGAGCACTGTATGGGGCACAGCTATAGGGAACTATGTACGGTGCAGAGCACTGTATGGGGCACAGCTATAGGGAAATATGAACGGTGCAGAGCACTGTATGGGGCACAGCTATAGGGAACTATGTACGGTGCAGAGCAGTATATGGGGCACAGCAATAGGGAACTATGTACGGTGCAGAGCACTATATGGGGCACAGCTATAGGGAAATATGAACGGTGCAGAGCACTGTATGGGGCACAGCTATAGGGAACTATGTACGGTGCAGAGCACTACATGGGGCACAGCTATAGGGAACTATGTACGGTGCAGAGCACTATATGGGGCACAGCTATAGGGAACTATTTACGGTGCAGTGCACTTTATGGGGCACAGCTATAGGGAACTATGTACGGTGCAGAGCACTGTATGGGGCACAGCTATAGGGAAATATGAACGGTGCAGAGCACTGTATGGGGCACAGCTATAGGGAACTATGTACGGTGCAGAGCACTATATGGGGCACAGCTATAGGGAACTATGTACGGTGCAGAGCACTGTATGGGGCACAGCTATAGGGAAACATGAACGGTGCAGAGCACTGTATGGGGCACAGCTATAGGGAACTATGTACGGTGCAGAGCACTGTATGGGGCACAGCTATAGGGAACTATGTACGGTGCAGAGCACTGTATGGGGCACAGCTATAGGGAACTATGTACGGTGCAGAGCACTATATGGGGCACAGCTATAGGGAACTATGTACGGTGCAGTGCACTGTATGGGGCACAGCTATAGGGAACTATGTACGGTGCAGAGCACTGTATGGGGCACAGCTATAGGGAAATATGAACGGTGCAGAGCACTGTATGGGGCACAACTATAGGGAACTATGTACGGTGCAGAGCACTATATGGGGCACAGCTATAGGGAACTATGTACGGTGCAGAGCACTATATGGGGCACAGCTATAGGGAACTATGTACGGTGCAGAGCACTGTATGGGGCACAGCTATAGGGAACTATGTACGGTGCAGAGCACTATATGGGGCACAGCTATAGGGAACTATGTACGGTGCAGTGCACTGTATGGGGCACAGCTATAGGGAACTATGTACGGAGCAGAGCACTGTATGGGGCACAGCTATAGGGAAATATGAACGGTGCAGAGCACTGTATGGGGCACAGCTATAGGGAACTATGTACGGTGCAGAGCACTATATGGGGCACAGCTATAGGGAACTATGTACGGTGCAGAGCACTATATGGGGCACAGCTATAAGGAACTATGTACGGTGCAGAGCACTATATGGGGCACAGCTATAGGGAACTATGTACGGTGCAGAGCACTGTATGGGGCACAGCTATAGGGAACTATGTACGGTGCAGAGCACTGTATGGGGCACAGCTATAGGGAACTATGTACGGTGCAGAGCACTGTATGGGGCACAGCTATAGGGAAATATGAACGGTGCAGAGCATTGTATGGGGCACAGCTATAGGGAACTATTTACGGTGCAGAGCACTACATGGGGCACAGCTATAGGGAACTATGTACGGTGCAGTGCACTGTATGGGGCACAGCTATAGGGAACTATGTACGGTGCAGAGCACTGTATGGGGCACAGCTATAGGGAAATATGAACGGTGCAGAGCACTGTATGGGGCACAGCTATAGGGAACTATGTACGGTGCAGAGCACTGTATGGGGCACAGCTATAGGGAACTATGTACGGTGCAGAGCATTGTATGGGGCACAGCTATAGGGAACTATTTACGGTGCAGAGCACTACATGGGGCACAGCTATAGGGAACTATGTACGGTGCAGAGCATTGTATGGGGCACAGCTATAGGGAACTATTTACGGTGCAGAGCACTACATGGGGCACAGCTATAGGGAAATATGAACGGTGCAGAGCATCGTATGGGGCACAGCTATAGGGAACTATTTACGGTGCAGAGCACTACATGGGGCACAGCTATAGGGAACTATGTACGGTGCAGTGCACTGTATGGGGCACAGCTATAGGGAACTATGTACGGTGCAGAGCACTGTATGGGGCACAGCTATAGGGAAATATGAACGGTGCAGAGCACTATATGGGGCACAGCTATAGGGAACTATGTACGGTGCAGAGCACTATATGGGGCACAGCTATAGGGAACTATGTACGGTGCAGAGCACTGTATGGGGCACAGCTATAGGGAACTATGTACGGTGCAGAGCATTGTATGGGGCACAGCTATAGGGAACTATGTACGGTGCAGAGCACTACATGGGGCACAGCTATAGGGAAATATGAACGGTGCAGAGCATTGTATGGGGCACAGCTATAGGGAACTATTTACGGTGCAGAGCACTACATGGGGCACAGCTATAGGGAACTATGTACGGTGCAGTGCACTGTATGGGGCACAGCTATAGGGAACTATGTACGGTGCAGAGCACTGTATGGGGCACAGCTATAGGGAAATATGAACGGTGCAGAGCACTATATGGGGCACAGCTATAGGGAACTATGTACGGTGCAGAGCACTATATGGGGCACAGCTATAGGGAACTATGTACGGTGCAGAGCACTGTATGGGGCACAGCTATAGGGAACTATGTACGGTGCAGAGCACTATATGGGTCACAGCTACAGGGAACTATGTACGGTGCAGAGCACTGTATGGGGCACAGCTATAGGGAACTATGTACGGTGCAGAGCACTGTATGGGGCACAGCTATAGGGAAATATGAACGGTGCAGAGCACTGTATGGGGCACAGCTATAGGGAACTATGTACGGTGCAGAGCACTATATGAGGCACAGCTATAGGGAACTATGTACGGTGCAGAGCACTATATGGGGCACAGCTATAGGGAACTATGTACGGTGCAGAGCACTATATGGGGCACAGCTATAAGGAACTATGTACGGTGCAGAGCACTGTATGGGGCACAGCTATAGGGAACTATGTACGGTGCAGAGCACTGTAAGGGGCACAGCTATAGGGAACTATGTACGGTGCAGAGCACTGTATGGGGCACAGCTATAGGGAAATATGAACGGTGCAGAGCACTGTATGGGGCACAGCTATAGGGAACTATGTACGGTGCAGAGCAGTATATGGGGCACAGCAATAGGGAACTATGTACGGTGCAGAGCACTATATGGGGCACAGCTATAGGGAACTATGTACGGTGCAGAGCACTGTATGGGGCACAGCTATAGGGAACTATGTACGGTGCAGAGCACTGTATGGGGCACAGCTATAGGGAAATATGAACGGTGCAGAGCACTGTATGGGGCACAGCTATAGGGAACTATGTACGGTGCAGAGCACTATATGGGGCACAGCTATAGGGAACTATGTACGGTGCAGAGCACTATATGGGGCACAGCTATAGGGAACTATGTACGGTGCAGAGCACTATATGGGGCACAGGTATAGGGAACTATGTACGGTGCAGAGCACTGTATGGGGCACAGCTATAGGGAACTATGTACGGTGCAGAGCACTGTATGGGGCACAGCTATAGGGAAATATGAACGGTGCAGAGCACTGTATGGGGCACAGCTATAGGGAACTATGTACGGTGCAGAGCACTATATGGGGCACAGCTATAGGGAACTATGTACGGTGCAGAGCACTATATGGGGCACAGCTATAGGGAAATAATGAACGGTGCAGAGCACTGTATGGCGCACAGCTATAGGGAAATAATGAATGGTGCAGAGCACTATATGGGGCACAGCTATAGGGAACTATGAACGGTGCAGAGCACTGTATGGGGCACAGCTATAGGGAACTATGAACGGTGCAGAGCACTGTATGGGGCACAGCTATGGGACAATCATGAAAGGTGCAGAGCACTATATGGGTCACAGCTATGGGGTAATAATGAACATGCAGAGCACTATATGGCACAGCTATGGGGCAAGAATGACCTATTTTTATTTTTTGAAATTCACCGGTAAATGCTGCATTTCCACCCTAGGCTTATACTCGAGTCAATAAGTTTTCCCAGTTTTTTGTTTCAAAATTAGGGGGGTCGGCTTATACTCGAGTCGGCTTATACTCGAGTATATACGGTACTTAACAAAAAAGTGTGAAACAACTGAAATGATGTCTTATATTCTAGGTTCTTCAAAGTAGCCACCTTTTGCTTTGATGACTGCTTTGTACACTCTTGGCATTCTCTTGATGATATTCAAGAGGTAGTCAATTGCCAATTGCCCAGAGGCTACAGTTCAAAACCCTGACTATGACAGACAAAGTTTTCCACAACCTGTCTCCATACATCTGCAACATGATCTCCCAATTTCCGACTGGTTCATGGCTTTCTCTATGCTAACCCTGTGTGCTGTCAGTGAGATGTATCATCCCTGCCCACATGCACTTGTCCAAGTGTCTGTTTTTAGGTGCACTTTCCCTGTAACAGCATTGTAGAGGGCCCGGGTAGTGTTGTGGGATATGTTCTTGCTTGTCGAATGTCATGACGGCAGACAAGGAAAAATTGTGACAGCTGGATACCTTGTGATGGTAACCACCATCAGGTTGCTGAAAGCTTAGGTCTCACATGGGCGTAAAATGCAACATTTCGAGCGCAAGCAGATGAGAAATGTGTGAATTTAGTACTGTGGCATTGGCTGCTTATTTCCGCTTGCGTTCCAAAGAATGGGGTATGGACAACTGAACGCTGCCCTGGGACAAGGACGTGGACGTGCTTGTTGATGGTGCTAGTTGAGTTTGTGTGCAACTGAAGATGCAGGGCATGAGGCATCTTTGCATGCACCATGGACAGGGGATTTGCTTGCACGCACAACATTGGAAGAAGCAGTGGTATCACCCGCAGACACTGCTCATGGAGCCTTGTGTTCAACCAACAAAGTCGGGTGCTTTGCTGCCATGTGCCTGATCATGCTTGTGGTGGTTAGGTTGGGAGTTTTGCTACCCTTGCTGATGCGGATCTGGCTGTTGGTGTAAATAGCCTTCTGGAGGTTATCGGCAGAGTCTTTAAAAAACAACTTGGGTGTTACGGGGACATTCAGTGTCTCCCTCTCACGCACCACCTCCTCACCTCGACCACGGTCTTTTGGTGCTCCCCAAAGCTCAGTTCTAGGACCCCTACTCTTCTCCATCTACATCTTCGGCCTGGGACAGCTGACGTAATGGCATCAGTACGCCGATGACATGCAGATCTACCAATCCTCCTTACTGATCCAAATCACATGTCTTGCCGCTATTTTATCCTTCTTTAATGCTTGCTTTCAGAAAGTGGACATGGATAAAACAGAATACATCATCTTTCAACCATAACAGTCTAAATAGACATGAGAGCTGTGTATGCATCATTCAGTACCACTTTAGTAAGAGTGAAAGTTTGCCCAAGAGAAAATGATTTTCCAGACATTCACTGCCTTTTTTTGCACATTTTTTGCAGCTGTGATCTTCATCCTCTTGGTGTGTATGTGGTAAATTAATTTCAAAGTCGTCATCAATACCATCATCATCCATATCTTGTAAAGAGGAAATCTGGTGTTTCCAAGGGTTGTGGTTATCTACGTTTAGTGCCATTCCTTTAACAGTGTTCGTTACACTAGAACAAATTATTTTCAACTGTGACATTTGGATCTTATTGGTAATATGTGTGGCTGAAGATGAAGAAGCTTGTGACACGTGTGTGTTTATAGTTATGGACGGTGCACTCCTTTTTTTAAATCAAATAATTTTGTATTAAAGCATATGACATGCAGTAACACAGTGACACATTTTCCAGACATTTTTGGATGTGCCGGTCAGGTTTTTGAAATGTATTCTTTAGCCTTCTGATCGTGCACTCCGCCTCCTAGCTTCAGGTGTTTTAATTACAGCAGGTCCAATACCCCTCCAGAGAGAGAGAGAATTTTAGTCTAAGAAGAGGTTTCACATGCACCCATTCAGATGGAGACGTTTATTCTCAGCGAGGTAAGGCAAGTTTTAGGACCTGGTATAAGAGAGATGCCGTAAAGGGGCTACCAGGTACACATAAAATTGGCCATTTTTATGCACTAAAAGCTCTCATTTTTCATATTTCTAGTGCAGTAATGCAGTTCAAATTTCGTGTTTTCAAGTTTGCATGTTTTGGCGCTGCAGTGTGCTGCCTTATTTACTTAACTGTATACGAGTTGGCGACTCTAGGTTCAGCACCTGTTCACACTTAGTCTATGTTTGGATGTGCCGGTCAGGTTTTTGAAATGTATTCTTTAGCCTTCTGATCGTGCACTCCGCCTCCTAGCTTCAGGTGTTTTAATTACAGCAGGTCCAATACCCCTCCACAGAGAGAAAGAATTTTAGTCTAAGAAGAGGTTTCACATGCACCCATTCAGATGGAGACGTTTATTCTCACCGAGGTAAGGCAAGTTTTAGGACCTGGTATAAGAGAGATGCCGTAAAGGGGCTACCAGGTACACATAAAATTGGCCATTTTTATGCGCTAAAAGCTCTCATTTTTCATATTTCTAGTGCAGTAATGCAGTTCAAACTTCGTGTTTTCAAGTTTACATGTTTTAGCACTGCAGTGTGCTGCCTTATTTACTTTACTTAACATTTTCCAGACAGCTCCCGCTAATACAAAACCGATTAATACATTTTCATTTTACGAAAACAGAACCCTTACCCCATTACCAACCCTCCCTCACCCCAGTCCCTTACCCATTATTCAATACAACCAACTGACAACATCACCTCTTGAAAATTGTACAACAGTACATGTTAAAGTCCCTCCAGAAGCAACTAAAATACCCCCATTCTACTCTGCAATAACTCAGCAGATGCCACGCTTGGGTAATCCATCCATCCGCCCCACCCATTTTCAAATTTTGTATTCTGACCTCTCTTGATGTAGATATTCCTTTCCATAAGGAAAATAAAATTAATGTTATTAATAAATTCCTTATTCCCTGGCGTTTTTTTATCCAACCAGTAAATTGCAATAAGCTTTCTCGCAGCATACAACAATCTTGCAATAATCAACCTTACACATTCATCCGTAGCAATATCATCCATACAACCCAGAAGGCAAGTCAGCAGGTTACGCAACACATTTACCCCTGTTACCTCTTGAATAAAGTTAAGCACCTTCACCCAATAGGGTTGTGGCAAGAGCAGGATCACATCAGATGTATCAAATCTGCATCATCCTCAATGCACCTTGGCCATGTTGAGTCACCTCTCAGTCCTGCCTTCCTCATCCATGCCGTGGTCCTGTACACCAGGTTTAAGTCCGACACCCTCTTAGCCACAGTCAAAGAAGCCCTGGGGATGTATTGAAGTATAGACTCAGACTGGGACTCCGTCAAATGACCCACGTCCGCGACCCCTTTTTCATTTAGCCTTAACGGATGTTTCAATAAAAAGGTATCCATCAGACCCCTGTGTACATCATGTGTGATGCAGTGACCCCTGTAACAGGTAGGGGGCGCTGTATGGTCTCCCCAGTATGCCCACAGAGGTGCATTGAGGCCATGAGAATGCATGGCAATCGCAGACATGACTGTGGTAATGTGATAAAGTGTGGCAGTATTGTGAATGACCGATACGTGTGTCGAAGAGGAGAAGACTCTGAGCTGCCAGCCTGAAGCGATGTGGTGTTCTGGGACCTGTAGTCCTATAGTTATCGTGTTGTATAATAGTCATGGGAGGCTGGCGGGGCTAGTTATGTGAGATGGGCAGGACAAACTAGCCACACACCCACACTCCCACCCAGGGGAGTGGTTTAAGGGTATATAATGTGACCAGGGTGTGGGTCACATGGTCCTGTGTATGGGTCCTGTGTATGTTCCTGTGTGGTTCCTTTGTTGGAAGACCTGGGAGTAGGCTTCCTGAAAAGCGGATCCCTGAGCAGCACTCAGTGAAACTGTGGACCTGGATAATCTGTGTTGGGGAAGCTACTGACCTTCGGTGGGTCTGGACTAAATAATGTGTGCCGCCCAGGCAAGTTGGTGATCCCCGTGGGCAGCTTTCACGGAAGAGTGGACTGACAAGGAGTCAGCAGGTGGAGCAGGAGCTCCCGTAAGGTACCTCCATAGACTTTTGGTCCGTATTGTTTCTATGAACTGTGTGGTAACCCACAGAAAATGGTCAAAGGAGGACCAGCGTGTTTAGTTGCTGCAGACTTATTGTGAAGATTGATGCAAAGACTGTTTGCTTGGTGTTCATATTTCTATGGTTTATGGAGAGAATAAACCAAACAGACTGCTTTAAGTGAAAAACCGTGCCCGTGTGCTTAAATCCCATGCCAAGCGAGTATCCCCAATACACTCAGTAAGAGCAATCTCACACATGGTACCGAACCCCTTCGTACTCCTGAGGTCCGATAAGATTCAACAAGCTATCGGACTGCAGAATCACGTGCGACCCCTCCTTTTGACAATTTAGGGCGTGTCTCAACTGCAAATATTAAAAGAACATCTGAGACAAAGGAAACTCAGTCCTAAGTGTCTCGAATGTTTTAATAACATCCCCATCAAGCAACTGAGACACAAACCAAATGCCAATGTGCCTCCACTGACCGAACCCAGCAATCTCATGAGCTCTGCCAACCTAGGATTAAACGAAATCGGCTTATATCTCGTAAATTCCGTTACTCCCCTCCAATACTTAATTTTCTGCCAGTCTTTCCCCATCATAGCTATTGTTGGGAATTGTTTGGGGTTAATTCTGAATCTGCCTGCTTCCAGACTGGCTAACAATGGGCCTTTCCCTACCGCGTGTTCAATGATTATCCCCGCTTAAGCGCTCTGTTCCGGTTCTCCCTAACCTACCATATGCTGGCATTGAGATGCTATACAGTAAATCCATGGATTGGGGACCGCCAGACCACCCTCATCCTTCGCCCTTAGCAGATGTTCCAATTTGATGGGCGCCAGGCCACCCTTCCAAATTAAGTCCCTACATACAGTATTGATCCAATTAAATTTACTCTGAGGCAGCCACACTGGAGCATTATGCAATATGTATAGGAGCTGAGGTAAACGTATCATTTTGATCAAATTTACTCTTCCTGCAACCGACAGAAATAGCTTCTTCCAGGCCCCAATCTTCTGCTGGAACTTCCCAAGCATAGGAGTCAGGTTGAGCATCACATAGTCCTCTATTTCGCCCAAAACCACGATGCCCAGATATTTACACTCATGTACCACCCTTAAAGGCCCCTTCACATTAAGCGACGCTGCAGCGATACCGACAACGATCCGGATCGCTGCAGCGTCGCTGTTTGGTCGCTGGAGAGCTGTCACACAGACAGCTCTCCAGCGACCAACGATCCCGAGGTCCCCGGTAACCAGGGTAAACATCGTGTAACTAAGCGCAGGGCCGCGCTTAGTAACCCGATGTTTACCCTGGTTACCAGCATAAAAGTAAAAAAAAACAAACACTACATACTTACCTACCGCTGTCTGTCCCCGGCGCTCTGCTTCTCTGCACTCCTCCTGTACTGGCTGTGAGCACAGCGGCCGGAAAGCAGAGCGGTGACGTCACCGCTCTGCTTTCCGGCTGACCGACGCTCACAGCCAGTACAGGAGGAGTGCAGAGCACAGCGCCGGAGACAGACAGCGGTAGGTAAGTATGTAGTGTTTGTTTTTTTTACGTTTACGCTGGTAACCAGGGTAAACATCGGGTTACTAAGCGCGGCCCTGCGCTTAGTTACCCGATGTTTACCCTGGTTACCAGAGAAGACATCGATCCAGCGATGTCCATGGGAGATCCAGCGACGAAATAAAGTTCTGGACTTTGTTCAGCGACCAACGATCTCCCAGCAGGGGCCTGATCGTTGGTCGCTGTCACACATAATGATTTCCTTAACGATATCGTTGCTACGTCACAAAAAGCAACGATATCATTAACGATATCGTTATGTGTGAAGGTACCTTAAGGGAACCCCAGGGTCTAGTGTCAGAGGAGCCACCGCATCCTTGGGCAACAACACAGACTTATCCCAATTAATAGATAATCCGGAAAGAGCCACAATTTTTTTAATGCTGTTCATAACAGCCCCCAAAGACTACTGTGCATCTTCCAAGAACAGTAACATGTTGTCCGCGTACAGGGCAATCTTTTCTTCATAGTTTCCGTATCTAAATCCCTTTATGTCCCTATACCTCCATATCACCGCTGCCAAGGGCTCAACAGCAATTGCAAACAAGAGAGGAGACAAGGGGCACCCCTGCCGCATTACCCTATACAAAAGGAAATCCCCCACAAGAGCCCATTTACCCGTATCCTGGCTCTTGGAGAGGCATATAACAATTGCACCTAAATTATAAATCTGTCGCCAAAACCCATAGCCTTCATAACCAGCCACAAATAGCGCGATTCCACACAATCAAAAGCCTTAGCGGCGTCTAAAGACTAGTGTTGAGCGATAACTTCCGATATTCGGAAATATTTGTATCGGATTGGATCGGCCGATATTCAAAAAATATCGGATATCGCCGATACTGATACCCGATATCAATGCAAGTCAATGAGACAAAAAATATCGGAATTAAAATAAATCCTTTCTTTCCTTGTAGGTTAATTCTACATGAAGGAAAACAACTAAGAATAATGTAGGATAATGTAGGATGTATTGAGGGATGCGGAGGAGACATTAAAAGCATAGAGGTTTAGCCCAATCAAATGGAATAGCAGGAATTTATTTTTTTTAAAGACGTTTGGAGTTACAAAGATATTGACTATGATAACATTTTTTATATTTTGTAAGATATTTATGATTCACTAATTCCATGCTCTTCACCTTCTTTTTTACTTCTCCCACACTTTCTTCATCATCCTCAGCAGCAGCATCTTTTTCATCAACTTTTCTTCACCTTATTCATCTTATTCTTCTTCACCTTCTTCCTATTATTCTTTTTTTTACATTCTTCATATTCTTTTTATTCAACTATTATTCTTCATATTCTACTTCTTCATCTTCTTCATATTCTTCTTCATCATATTCTTATTTGTGACAGGCATTCCTGTAGTTGTTATCTATAAAAGTTTGAAGATTACACCTTCCATTCTGCCTGTCTCAAAAGAGTTACAACAGGATTTGTCCGCGTTCAGTTTGGCCTCCAGCAGCAGGCTTTTTCCAGGGGCACCATGAGGAGGAATGGACTCACCCCCATACACTGCTCAGTCTTCTTCTGCTTATAATTTAGATAATAACTTTTCCTCTGATTTTTAGTCTAATGCTTAATGTTCTTCTGCTCTTTGTTCTGCAGCTTCTTGTTCTTCTGCTTCCCTGTCTTCAGGGTCATCGTCTCCAGGGTCGTCGTCTTCTTAGGGGTGGTCTTCAGGGTCGTCATCATTAGGGTCTTGAATTTGGAAATATAGCAGAAGGTACAAGAAGGCTGAGAAACTGCCGTGAACCAGCTGACGGTACTGGAACCCGGTTGGGTAGCCGAAAGTACAAGAGCCACTGGAACTTCTGAGGACTAGCTGACGGTACTGGAACCCGGTTACTAAGCAGGTTTTACCCGTGCCAGAAAGCACTACCAAGAACCACCTGACATTGGTGGAACTCGGATACCCAGAAGGAGGCACCTAAGCAAAAGGATCTGCCCGGAACCAGCTGACGTTACTGGAACCAGGATGGGGAGCAGAAGGTACCAGAGCAAAAGACACTGACGAGAAACAGCTGATGGTACTGGAACCTGGATGGGTAGCAGAAGGTACAAGAGCCAATGGAACAACCGAGGACCAGCTGACATTACTGGAACCCAGTTACTAAGCAGGAGGTACCCATGCCAGAAAGCACTACCAAGGACCACCTGACGTTAGTGGAACTCGGATACCCAGAAGGAGGCATCTAAGCCAAAGGCTCTGCCCAGAACTACCTGACGGTACTGGAACCAGGGGGACCTATTCAAGATTGTCTTCCTAAGAACCAGCTAATGGTGCTGGAACTCAGATAGGCAGCAGAAGGTCCACATGGAAAAAAAATTGCTATGCCGTGAGCCGGACGTAGTTACCGAAAACCCACAGTCCTACAGGGGGAGCTTGTTCTATTGGCACTACGGAACCAGCCTTGATTGCCAGTTCCCGCAGCCCACATAGGAAGCACCTAAACTACAGGCACCATAAAGTCGGCTAACCCAACTGCAACACGACAGGACAACGTATTGGAGGCAAAGTGACCTTGACGCTAACCGGAAACAGCTGGCTTGCTGGAACCAGGCTGGGCAGGAGGGAGTACGCGTGCCAAAGACACTTCTGAGCAACAACTGGTGGTGTTGGAGCCCAGGGATTACATGACAAACAGAGTGTAGGCTGAGGCCTAATTGGAACAAGTTGAAAGGGAACCTTTAACCCCCCCAGGCATTTGCAACTAGAAGAGCCACCTTGTGCAGCAGTAATGCTGCACAAGGAAAAGGTGGCTCTTTTAATTATGCTCCTTGCACACGCTGAACGAAACACTTATAAAATGTGGCCCCTCCTACTGTGAAACCATCCCGAAGGTGGGACTTTCCTTCTTATTGAGACGCAGCACAGCCATCATTCATACCCGCTTGGCGACGGGCACAGCCTCCTGAGCGTTGTTTGTTTCTGTCCCGGAGCCTGCGCTGTTATGTTATCCCTTGGCCATGCACAGTTAGCACTGCCTGTCTTCTGACATCATTTCATGTCAGGCTGACTGTGGCTTTGCGGTCGCGCTGCCCGAGATCCCGCCCCGCAGTGTCTTCTGATTTATTCACACTGCGGGGCCAGGATTCATGGGCATGCGCAGTGCATATCTTCGCCTCTCACTCATCTCCTTCCGCCTTCTTCAGACTGTGCAGCGTCAGCTGATCCCTAATCACATGCCACGGCCTGTTATGTTTGCTAATGACAGGTGTTATGAAGGCAATCCAGAAACACAGTGTGCTTAGCGATCAGAGCGCACACAGTGATCTGACAAATACCCAAAAATACAAGAACGAGCTCTGAGACGTGGAAACTCTGTAGACTGCACACCTGATCCTATCCTAAACACAACTAAAAGCGGCTGTGGAATGCGCCTAACAACTACCTAGGCAACTCGGCACAGCCTAAGAAACTAGCTAGCCTGAAGATAGAAAAATAGGCCTGACTTGCCCCAGAGAAATTCCCCAAAGGAAAAGGCAGCCCCCCACATATAATGACTGTGAGTAAGATGAAAAGACAAAACGTAGGGATGAAATAGATTCAGCAAAGTGGGGCCCGATATTCTAGGACAGAGCGAGGACAGTAAAGCGAACTTTGCAGTCTACAAAAAAACCCTAAAGCAAAACCACGCAAAGGGGGCAAAAAAAACCCCACCGTGCCGAACTAACGGCACGGCGGTACACCATTTGCGTCTCAGAGCTTCCAGCAAAACAAAAGACAAGCTGGACAGAAAAAAAGCAACAAAAAGCAAAAGGCACTTAGCTATACAGAGCAGCAGGTCACAGGAACAATCAGGAGAAGCTCAGATCCAACACTGAAACATTGACAAGGAGCAAGGATAGCAGCATCAGGCGGAGTTAAGTAATGAAGCAGTTAACGAGCTCACCAGAACACCTGAGGGAGGAAGCTCAGAAGCTGCAGTACCACTTGTGACCACAGGAGTGAATTCAGCCGCAGAATTCACAACAGTACCCCCCCCCTTGAGGAGGGGTCACCGAACCCTCACCAGAGCCCCCAGGCCGACCAGGATGAGCCGCATGAAAGGCACGAACAAGATCGGAAGCATGAACATCAGAGGCAAAAACCCAGGAATTATCTTCCTGAGCATAACCCTTCCATTTAACCAGATACTGGAGTTTCCGTCTAGAAACACGAGAATCCAAAATCTTCTCCACAATATACTCCAATTCCCCCTCCACCAAAACCGGGGCAGGAGGCTCAACAGATGGAACCATAGGTGCCACGTATCTCCGCAACAACGACCTATGGAATACATTATGTATGGAAAAGGAGTCTGGGAGGGTCAAACGAAAAGACACAGGATTGAGAACCTCAGAAATCCTATACGGACCAATAAAACGAGGTTTAAATTTAGGAGAGGAAACCTTCATAGGAATATGACGAGAAGATAATCAAACCAGATCCCCAACACGAAGTCGGGGACCCACACGGCGTCTGCGATTAGCGAAAAGTTGAGCTTTCTCCTGGGACAAGATCAAATTGTCCACTACCTGAGTCCAGATCTGCTGCAACCTATCCACCACAGAATCCACACCAGGACAGTCCGAAGACTCAACCTGTCCTGAAGAGAAACGAGGATGGAACCCAGAATTGCAAAAAAATGGAGAAACCAAGGTAGCCGAGCTGGCCCGATTATTAAGGGCGAACTCAGCCAAAGGCAAAAAGGACACCCAATCATCCTGGTCTGCAGAAACAAAACATCTCAGATATGTTTCCAAGGTCTGATTGGTTCGTTCGGTCTGGCCATTAGTCTGAGGATGGAAAGCCGAGGAAAAGGATAGGTCAATGCCCATCCTACCACAAAAGGCTCGCCAAAACCTTGAAACAAACTGGGAACCTCTGTCAGAAACAATATTCTCAGGAATGCCATGCAACCGAACCACATGCTGAAAGAACAAAGGTACCAAATCAGAGGAGGAAGGCAATTTAGCCAAGGGCACCAGATGGACCATTTTAGAAAAGCGATCACAGACCACCCAAATGACTGACATCTTTTGAGAAACGGGAAGGTCAGAAATGAAATCCATCGAAATATGTGTCCAAGGCCTCTTTGGGACCGGCAAGGGCAAAAGCAACCCAATGGCACGAGAACAGCAGGGCTTAGCCCTAGCACAAATCCCACAGGACTGCACAAAAGTACGTACATCCCGTGACAGAGATGGCCACCAGAAGGATCTAGCCACTAACTCTCTGGTACCAAAGATTCCAGGATGACCAGCCAACACCGAACAATGAAGTTCAGAGATAATTTTATTAGTCCACCTATCAGGGACGAACAGTTTCTCTGCTGGACAACGATCAGGTTTATTCGCCTGAAATTTTTGCAGCACCCGCCGCAAATCAGGGGAGATGGCAGACACAATGACTCCTTCCTTGAGGATACCCGCTGGCTCAGATAAACCTGGAGAGTCGGGCACAAAACTCCTAGACAGAGCATCCGCCTTCACATTTTTAGAGCCCGGAAAGTACGAAATCACAAAGTCGAAGCGGGCAAAAAATAACGACCAACGGGCCTGTCTAGGATTCAAGCGCTTGGCAGACTCGAGATAAGTCAAGTTCTTATGATCAGTCAATACCACCACGCGATGCTTAGCTCCTTCAAGCCAATGACGCCACTCCTCGAATGCCCACTTCATGGCCAGCAACTCTCGATTGCCCACATCATAATTACGCTCAGCGGGCGAAAACTTCCTGGAAAAGAAAGCACATGGTTTCATCACTGAGCAATCAGAACCTCTCTGTGACAAAACCGCCCCTGCTCCAATCTCAGAAGCATCAACCTCGACCTGGAACAGAAGAGAAACATCTGGCTGACACAACACAGGGGCAGAACAAAAACGACGCTTCAACTCCTGAAAAGCTTCCACAGCAGCAGAAGACCAATTAACCAAATCAGCACCCTTCTTGGTCAAATCGGTCAATGGTTTGGCAATGCTAGAAAAATTACAGATGAAGCGACGATAAAAATTAGCAAAGCCCAGGAACTTTTGCAGATTTTTCAGAGATGTCGGCTGAATCCAATCCTGGATGGCTTGGACCTTAACTGGATCCATCTCGATAGTAGAAGGGGTAAAGATGAACCCTAAAAATGAAACTTTCTGCACACCGAAGAGACACTTTGATCTCTTCACAAACAAAGAGTTAGCACACAGGACCTGAAAAACCATTCTGACCTGCTTCACATGAGACTCCCAATCATCTGAGAAGATCAAAATGTCATCCAAGTAAACAATCAGGAATTTATCCAGATACTCACGGAAGATGTCATGCATAAAAGACTGAAACACAGATGGAGCATTGGCAAGTCCGAACGGCATCACTAGATACTCAAAATGACCCTCGGGCGTATTGAATGCAGTTTTCCATTCATCTCCTTGCCTGATTCTCACCAGATTATACGCACCACGAAGATCTATCTTAGTGAACCAACTAGCCCCCTTAATCCGAGCAAACAAGTCAGATAACAATGGCAAGGGATACTGAAATTTAACAGTGATCTTATTAGGAAGGCGGTAATCAATACACGGTCTCAGCGAACCATCCTTCTTGGCTACAAAGAAGAACCCTGCTCCCAGTGGTGATGACGATCGGCGAATATGTCCCTTCTCCAGGGATTCCTTCAAATAACTGCGCATAGCGGCGTGTTCGGGCACGGATAAATTAAATAATCGACCTTTAGGGAATTTACTACCAGGAATCAAATTGATAGCACAATCACAATCCCTATGCGGAGGTAGAGCATCGGACTTGGGCTCTTCAAATACATCCTGATAATCAGACAAGAACTCTGGGACCTCAGAAGGGGTGGATGACGAAATCGACAAAAATGGAACATCACCATGTACCCCCTGACAACCCCAGCTGGATACCGACATGGAATTCCAATCCAATACTGGATTATGGGTTTGTAGCCATGGCAACCCCAACACGACCACATCATGCAGATTATGCAACACCAGAAAGCGAATAACTTCCTGATGTGCAGGAGCCATGCACATGGTCAGCTGGGCCCAGTATTGAGGTTTATTCTTGGCCAAAGGTGTAGCATCAATTCCTCTCAATGGAATAGGACACCGCAAAGGCTCCAAGAAAAACCCACAACGTTTAGCATAATCCAAATCCATCAGATTCAGGGCAGCGCCCGAATCCACAAACGCCATGACAGAAAACGACGACAAAGAGCATATCAAGGTAATGGACAGGAGGAATTTGGACTGTACAGTACCAATGACGGCAGACCTAGCGGACCGCTTAGTGCGCTTAGGACAATCAGAAATAGCATGAGTGGAATCACCACAGTAGAAACACAGACCATTCAGACGTCTGTATTTCTGCCGTTCAACTCTAGTCATAGTCCTATCGCACTGCATAGGCTCAGGTTTAACCTCAGGCAGTACCGCCAAATGGTGCACAGATTTACGCTCGCGCAAGCGTCGACCGATCTGAATGGCCAAAGACAAAGACTCATTCAAACCAGCAGGCATAGGAAATCCCACCATGACATCCTTAAGAGCCTCAGAGAGACCCTTTCTGAACAAAGCTGCCAGCGCAGATTCATTCCACTGAGTGAGTACTGACCATTTCCTAAATTTCTGACAATATACTTCTATATCATCCTGACCCTGGCACAAAGCCAGCAAATTTTTCTCAGCCTGATCCACTGAATTAGGCTCATCGTACAGCAATCCGAGCGCCAGGAAAAACGCATCGACACTACTCAATGCAGGGTCTCCTGGCGCAAGAGAAAATGCCCAGTCTTGAGGGTCGCCGCGCAAAAAAGAAATAATAATCAAAACCTGTTGAATAGGATTACCAGAAGAATGAGGTTTCAAGGCCAGAAATAGCTTACAATTATTTTTGAAACTTAGAAACTTAGTTCTATCTCCAAAAAACAAATCAGGAATAGGAATTCTTGGTTCTAACATAGATTTCTGATCAATAGTATCTTGAATTTTTTGTACATTTATAACGAGATTATCCATTGAAGAGCACAGACCCTGAATATCCATGTCCACACCTGTGTCCAGAATCACCCAAATGTCTAGGGGAAAAAAAAAAAGTGAACACAGAGCAGGAAAAAAAAAAAAATGATGTCAGAACCTTTTCTTTCCCTCTATTGAGAATCATTAGTTGGCTCCTTGTACTGTTATGTTTGCTAATGACAGGTGTTATGAAGGCAATCCAGAAACACAGTGTGCTTAGCGATCAGAGCGCACACAGTGATCTGACAAATACCCAAAAATACAAGAACGAGCTCTGAGACGTGGAAACTCTGTAGACTGCACACCTGATCCTATCCTAAACACAACTAAAAGCGGCTGTGGATTGCGCCTAACAACTACCTAGGCAACTCGGCACAGCCTAAGAAACTAGCTAGCCTGAAGATAGAAAAATAGGCCTGACTTGCCCCAGAGAAATTCCCCAAAGGAAAAGGCAGCCCCCCACATATAATGACTGTGAGTAAGATGAAAAGACAAAACGTAGGGATGAAATAGATTCAGCAAAGTGGGGCCCGATATTCTAGGACAGAGCGAGGACAGTAAAGCGAACTTTGCAGTCTACAAAAAAACCCTAAAGCAAAACCACGCAAAGGGGGCAAAAAAAAACCCACCGTGCCGAACTAACGGCACGGCGGTACATCCTTTGCGTCTCAGAGCTTCCAGCAAAACAAAAGACAAGCTGGACAGAAAAAAAGCAACAAAAAGCAAAAGGCACTTAGCTATACAGAGCAGCAGGTCACAGGAACAATCAGGAGAAGCTCAGATCCAACACTGAAACATTGACAAGGAGCAAGGATAGCAGCATCAGGCGGAGTTAAGTAATGAAGCAGTTAACGAGCTCACCAGAACACCTGAGGGAGGAAGCTCAGAAGCTACAGTACCACTTGTGACCACAGGAGTGAATTCAGCCACAGAATTCACAACAACGGCCGTGACGCCACACAGTCTGAAGAAGGCGGAAGGAGATGAGTGATAGGCGAAGATATGCACTGCGCATGCCCATGAATCCCAGTCCCGCAGTGTCTTTTGATTTATTCACACTGCGTGGGCTGGGATTCATGGCTTTGCGCAGTGCATATCTTCGCCTCTCACTAATCTCCTTCTGCCTTCTTCAGACTGTGCGGCGTCAGCTGATCCCTAATCACATGCCACGGCCGTGACGCCGCACAGTCTGAAGAAGGCAGAAGGAGATGAGTGAGAGGCGAAGATATGTACTGTGCATGCCCATGAATCCCAGCCCCGCAGTGTGCATAAATCAGAAGACACTGCGGGGCGGGTTCTCAGGCAGCGTGACCGCAGAGGTGCAGTCAGCCTGACATCAAATGATGTCAGAAGACGGGCAGCGCTAACTGCGCATGGCCAAGGGATAACCTAACAGCGCAGGCTCAGGGACAGAAACAGACCATGGTCAGGAGGCGGTGCACGGCGCCAAGGGGGTATGATTGATGGCTGTGCTGCGTCTCATTAAGAAGGAAAACGCCTGGGGGGGACAGGTTCCCTTTAATTTCTGTTGTAGTGTCAGCGTGGAGGTAGCAGGACACAGTGCCAGATACACAGCAGGGGAGCAGCTGATGTTACTGAACCCCAATAACATGGCAGCAAGTGTTGACTGTGCAAACGGCACTTCCGGGCAGCAACTGGCGTTGTTGGAGCCCAGGGTCAATCAGTTTGTAGGCCGAGGCCTAACTGTAGCAAGTTTCAAATCTGTATTAGTGTGAATGTGGAGGGTGTAATCCCTTTAAAAATATATACTTTAATATTAATGTTGTTAAAAATATCTATTCCTAGTGAAAAAACAATATTAGACCTAACCGTGCACCTAACCTACCAAATAACCCTACGCTTTGCTGCTATCCCTGCCTAGCAGTGGAGGTTGGCACCCTGATAGAATGATTTTTTGGCGCCCCCACTCCACGGCGGCTATCCCCAACTCGCCCTATTTATTCCTGACGGGCTATAGGTGGGAAAACAATGAGCAAACAAAAGAGATGAAGGAAAGGGTTTGGGTAAAAAGAGAAGGCTAAAGTGCACAAACTATTTTACTTCCCCAAGCATGTATTCCCAATAACCAAAAAAAAGGATTATGACTCAATAATACATTTGCATATATCCACACAAAGTCCTATGATGTGTTTTCGCTATGATGGCCATTCCACAGATAAACACAGCTTATATTTACACAGGACTAAGAGAAAAAGTATATGTAGAAAAAAGGGCAGCAAGGGGATCAGACAATAAACAAGCCTGGTTCAAATAGTGATGAACAGTCCATCATATCAAACATCAGCAATAATCAATGATATGTAATTTTAGCAGGTACTCATGGACAATTTTAGAGGAGAGCAAAGGAGGGTGTTAGCCCAAAGTCACAGTGCACAGTGCATATCTTCACCTATCACTCATCTCCTTCCGCCTTCTTCAGACTGTGCAGCGTCACAACCATGGCATGTGATTAGGGATCAGCTGACGGCGCACTGTTGTGATAGACAATTCAGTAACACAATGTACATAGCGATCAGAGCACATACAGTGATCTGACAATAACCCAAAAATAATAGAACGAGCTCTGAGACGTGGAAACTCTGTAAACCGCAATTCCTGATCCTCTCCAAACACAACTAGAGGCAGCTGTGGATTGCGCCTAACGCTCTCTATGCAACTCGGCACAGCCTGAGAAACTAACTAGCCTGAAGATAGAAAAATAAGCCTACCTTGCCTCAGAGAAGTACCCCAAAGGAAAAGGCAGCCCCCCACATATAATGACTGTGAGTAAGATGAAAAGACAAACGTAGGGATGAAATAGATTCAGCAAAGTGAGGCCCGATATTCTAGACAGAACGAGGATAGGAAAGATAACTTTGCGGTCTACACAAAACCCTAAAGAAAACCACGCAAAGGGGGCAAAAAGACCCTCCGTACCGAACTAACGGCACGGAGGTACACCCTTTGCATCCCAGAGCTTCCAGCAAAACAAATAGACAAGCTGGACAGAAAAAATAGCAACAAATAGCAAAGAAGCACTTAGCTATGCAGAGCAGCAGGCCACAGGAATGATCCAGAGAAACACAAGTCCAACACTGGAACATTGACAGGAAGCATGGATCAAAGCATCAGGTGGAGTTAAGTAGAGAAGCAGCTAACGACCTCACCAGATCACCTGAGGGAGGAAACTCAGAAGCTGCAGTACCACTTTCCTCCACAAACGGAAGCTCCCAGAGAGAATCAGCCGAAGTACCACTTGTGACCACAGGAGTGAACTCTGCCACAGAATTCACAACAGTACCCCCCCCCCTTGAGGAGGGGTCACCGAACCCTCGTCAGAGCCCCCAGGCCGACCAGGATGAGCCACATGAAAGGCACGAACTAGATCGGGAGCATGGACATCAGAGGCAAAAACCCAGGAATTATCTTCCTGAGCATAACCCTTCCATTTAACCAGATACTGGAGTTTCCGTCTTGAAACACGAGAATCCAAAATCTTCTCCACAATATACTCCAATTCCCCCTCCACCAAAACCGGGGCAGGAGGCTCAACAGATGGGACCATAGGTGCCACGTATCTCCGCAACAATGACCTATGGAATACGTTATGTATGGAAAAAGAATCTGGAAGGGTCAGACGAAAAGACACAGGATTAAGAACCTCAGAAATCCTATACAGACCAATAAAACGAGGTTTAAACTTAGGAGAGGAAACCTTCATAGGAATATGACGAGAAGATAACCAAACCAGATCCCCAACACGAAGTCGGGGACCCACACGGCGTCTGCGATTAGCGAAAAGTTGAGCCTTCTCCTGGGACAAGGTCAAATTGTCCACTACCTGAGTCCAAATCTGCTGCAATCTGTCCACCACAGTATCCACACCAGGACAGTCCGAAGACTCAACCTGTCCTGAAGAGAAACGAGGATGGAACCCAGAATTGCAGAAAAACGGCGAAACCAAGGTAGCCGAGCTGGCCCGATTATTAAGGGCGAACTCAGCCAAAGGCAAAAAGGACACCCAGTCATCCTGATCAGCAGAAACAAAGCATCTCAGATATGTTTCCAAGGTATGATTGGTTCGTTCGGTCTGGCCATTAGTCTGAGGATGGAAAGCCGAGGAAAAAGACAAGTCAATGCCCATCCTACCACAAAAGGCTCGCCAAAACCTCGAAACAAACTGGGAACCTCTGTCAGAAACAATATTCTCTGGAATGCCATGCAAACGAACCACATGCTGGAAGAACAAAGGCACCAAATCAGAGGAGGAAGGCAATTTAGACAAGGGTACCAGATGGACCATCTTAGAAAAGCGGTCACAGACCACCCAAATGACTGACATCTTTTGAGAAACGGGAAGGTCAGAAATAAAATCCATAGAGATATGTGTCCAAGGCCTCTTCGGGACCGGCAAGGGCAAAAGCAACCCACTGGCACGAGAACAGCAGGGCTTAGCCCGAGCACAAATCCCACAGGACTGCACAAAAGTACGCACATCCCGCGACAGAGAGGGCCACCAAAAGGATCTAGCCACTAACTCTCTGGTACCAAAGATTCCAGGATGACCAGCCAACACCGAACAATGAAGTTCAGAGATAACTCTATTCGTCCACCTATCAGGGACAAACAGTTTCTCCGCTGGGCAACGATCAGGTTTATTAGCCTGAAATTTTTGCAGCACCCGCCGCAAATCAGGGGAGATGGCAGACACAATTACTCCTTCCTTGAGGATACCCGCTGACTCAGATAAACCTGGAGAGTCGGGCACAAAACTCCTAGACAGAGCATCCGCCTTCACATTTTTAGAGCCCGGAAGGTACGAAATCACAAAGTCAAAACGGGCAAAAAACAACGACCAACGAGCTTGTCTAGGATTCAAGCGCTTGGCAGACTCGAGATAAGTCAAGTTCTTATGATCAGTCAATACCACCACGTGATGCTTAGCTCCTTCAAGCCAATGACGCCACTCCTCGAATGCCCACTTCATGGCCAGCAACTCTCGGTTGCCCACATCATAATTTCGCTCAGCCGGCGAAAACTTCCTGGAAAAGAAAGCGCATGGTTTCATCACTGAGCAACCAGAACCTCTCTGTGACAAAACAGCACCTGCTCCAATCTCAGAAGCATCAACCTCGACCTGGAACGGAAGAGTAACATCTGGTTGACACAACACAGGGGCAGAAGAAAAACGACGCTTCAACTCTTGAAAAGCTTCCACAGCAGCAGAAGACCAATTGACCAAATCAGCACCCTTCTTGGTCAAATCGGTCAATGGTTTGGCAACACTAGAAAAATTGCAGATGAAGCGACGATAAAAATTAGCAAAGGCCAGGAACTTTTGCAGACTTTTCAGAGATGGCGGCTGAGTCCAATCATGGATGGCTTGGACCTTAACCGGATCCATCTCGATAGTAGAAGGGGAAAAGATGAACCCCAAAAATGAAACCTTCTGCACACCAAAGAGACACTTTGATCCCTTCACAAACAAAGAATTAGCACGCAGGACCTGAAAAACCGTTCTGACCTGCTTCACATGAGACTCCCAATCATCCGAGAAGATCAAAATGTCATCCAAGTACACAATCAGGAATTTATCCAGGTACTCACGGAAGATGTCATGCATAAAGGATTGAAACACTGATGGAGCATTGGCAAGTCCGAACGGCATCACTAGATACTCAAAATGACCCTCGGGCGTATTAAATGCAGTTTTCCATTCATCGCCTTGCCTGATTCTCACCAGATTATACGCACCACGAAGATCTATCTTAGTGAACCAACTAGCCCCCTTAATCCGAGCAAACAGATCAGATAACAATGGCAAGGGATACTGAAATTTAACAGTGATCTTATTAAGAAGGCGGTAATCAATACACGGTCTCAGCGAACCATCCTTCTTGGCTACAAAAAAGAACCCTGCTCCTAATGGCGATGATGACGGGCGAATATGCCCCTTCTCCAGGGATTCCTTCACATAACTGCGCATAGCGGTGTGCTCAGGCACGGATAAATTAAACAGTCGACCTTTTGGGAATTTACTACCAGGAATCAAATTGATAGCACAATCACAATCCCTATGCGGAGGCAGGGCATCGGACTTGGGCTCATCAAATACATCCCGGTAATCAGACAAGAACTCTGGAACCTCAGAAGGGGTGGATGACGAAATTGACAGAAATGGAACATCACCATGTACCCCCTGACAACCCCAGCTGGACACCAACATGGAATTCCAATCCAATACTGGATTATGGGCTTGTAGCCATGGCAACCCCAACACGACCACATCATGCAGATTATGCAACACCAGAAAGCGAATAACCTCCTGATGTGCAGGAGCCATGCACATGGTCAGCTGGGTCCAGTATTGAGGCTTATTCTTGGCCAAAGGTGTAGCATCAATTCCTCTCAATGGAATAGGACACTGCAAGGGCTCCAATAAAAACCCACAACGTTTAGCATAATCCAAGTCCATCAAATTCAGGGCAGCGCCTGAATCCACAAACGCCATGACAGAATACGACGACAAGGAGCATATCAAGGTAACGGACAGAAGAAATTTTGACTGTACAGTACCAATGGTGGCAGACCTAGCGAACCGCTTAGTGCGCTTAGGACAATCAGAGATAGCATGAGTGGAATCACCACAGTAGAAACACAGCCCATTCAGACGTCTGTGTTCTTGCCGTTCAACTCTGGTCATAGTCCTATCGCAGCGTTAGGCTCAGGTTTAATCTCAGGTAATACCGCCAAATGGTGCACAGATTTACGCTCACGCAAGCGTCGACCGATCTGAATGGCCAAAGACATAGACTCATTCAAACCAGCGGGCATAGGAAATCCCACCATGACATCCCTAATGGCTTCAGAGAGACCCTTTCTGAAAATGGCTGCAAGCGCAGATTCATTCCATTGAGTGAGCACGGACCATTTTCTAAATTTCTGGCAATATAGCTCTATCTCATCCTGAGCCTGACAAAGAGCCAGCAAATTTTTTTCTGCCTGATCTACTGAATTAGGCTCATCGTACAGCAATCCAAGCGCCAGGAAAAACGCATCGATATCACTCAATGCAGGATCTCCTGACGCAAGAGAAAATGCCCAGTCCTGAGGGTCGCCACGCAAAAAAGAAATGACGATCCTAACCTGTTGCGCTGGGTCACCAGAGGAGCGAGGTTTCAAAGCCAGAAACAGTTTACAATTATTCTTGAAACTCAGAAATTTAGTTCTATCTCCAAAAAACAAATCTGGAATAGGAATTCTCGGTTCTAACAAGGAATTCTGAACCACAAAATTTTGAATATCTTGAACTCTTGCCGTGAGCTGATCTACACATGAAGACAGACCTTTAATGTCCATTGTAACACCTGTGTCCTGAACCACCCAAATGTCTAGGGGAAAAAAAAGGCAAAACACAGTGCAGAGAAAAAAAAATGGTCTCAGAACTTCTTTTTTCCCTCTATTGAGAATCATTAGTACTTTGGCTTCCTGTACTGTTGTGATAGACAATTCAGTAACACAATGTACATAGCGATCAGAGCACATACAGTGATCTGACAATAACCAAAAAATAATAGAACGAGCTCTGAGACGTGGAAACTCTGTAAACCGCAATTCCTGATCCTCTCCAAACACAACTAGAGGCAGCTGTGGATTGCGCCTAACGCTCCCTATGCAACTCGGCACAGCCTGAGAAACTAACTAGCCTGAAGATAGAAAAATAAGCCTACCTTGCCTCAGAGAAATACCCCAAAGGAAAAGGCAGCCCCCCACATATAATGACTGTGAGTAAGATGAAAAGACAAACGTAGGGATGAAATAGATTCATCAAAGTGAGGCCCGATATTCTAGACAGAACGAGGATAGGAAAGATAACTTTGCAGTCTACACAAAACCCTAAAGAAAACCACGCAAAGGGGGCAAAAAGACCCTCCGTACCGAACTAACGGCACGGAGGTACACCCTTTGCATCCCAGAGCTTCCAGCAAAACAAATAGACAAGCTGGACAGAAAAAATAGCAACAAATAGCAAAGAAGCACTTAGCTATGCAGAGCAGCAGGCCACAGGAATGATCCAGAGAAACACAAGTCCAACACTGGAGCATTGACAGGAAGCATGGATCAAAGCATCAGGTGGAATTAAGTAGAGAAGCAGCTAACGACCTCACCAGATCACCTGAGGGAGGAAACTCAGAAGCTGCAGTATCACTTTCCTCCACAAACGGAAGCTCCCAGAGAGAATCAGCCGAAGTACCACTTGTGACCACAGGAGTGAACTCTGCCACAGAATTCACAACAGCGCACAGTCTGAAGAAAGCGGAAGGAGATGAGTGACAGGCAAAGATATGCACTGTGCATGGCCATGAATCCCAGCCCCGCAGTGTGAATAAATCAGAAGACACTGCAAGGCAGGATCTCGGGCAGGATGGCCGCACAGGCGCAGTCAGCCTGACACCAAATTATGTCAGAAGACGGGCAGCGCTAACTGCCCATGCCCAAGGTTTAACATAACAGTGCAGGCTCCAGGACAGATTAAAACAACTCTGAGGAGGCGGCGCCCAGCGACAAGGAGGTATGAATGACGGCTGTGCTGCGTCTCATTACGAAGGAAAGTCCCACCTCCGGGATGGTTTCACGGTATGAGGGGATATTTTATAAGTGTCAAGTTCAGCGTGTGCAAGGAGCACAACTAAAAGAGCCACCATTTCCTTGTCCAGCATTAGTGCTGCACAAGGTGGCTCTTTCAGTTACAAACGCCTGGGGGGACAGGTTCCCTTTAATTTCTGTAGTAGTGTGAGTGTGGAGGTAGCAGGAGCTATTGCCGGATACACAGCTGGGGTTCAGCTGACGTTACTGAACCCCAATAACACGGCAGCAAGTGTTGACTGTGCAGACAGCACTTCCGGGCAGCAACAGGGAGTGTTGGAGCCCAGGGATTACAGAAGAAACAGAGTGCAGGCCGATGCCTGATTGGAACGAGTTTCAAATCTGTAGTAGTGTGAGCGTGGAGGTAGCAGGAGCTATTGCTGGATACACAGCTGGGGATCAGCTGACGTTACTGAGCCCCAATAACATGGCAGCATGTGTTGACTGTGCAGACAGCACTTCCAGGCAGCAAATGGTGGTGTTGGAGCCCAGGGATTACAGAAGAAACAGAGTGTAGGCCGATGCCTGATTGGAGCGAGTTTCAAATCTGTAGTAGTGTGAGTGTGGAGGTAGCAGGAGCTATTGCCGGATACACAGCTGGGAATCAGCTGATGTTACTGAACCCCAATAACATGGCAGCAAGTTTTGACTGTGCAGACAGCACTTCCGGGCAGCAACTGATGGTGTTGGAGCCCAGGGATTACAGAAGAAACAGAGTGTAGGCCGATGCCTGATTGGAGCGAGTTTCAAATCTGTAGTAGTGTGAGTGTGGAGGTAGCAGAAGCTATTGCCGGATACCCAGCAGGGGAGCAGCTGACGTTACTGAACCCCACTAACCCAGGAGCAAGTGTTTTTCTCTGTGCAGACGGCACTTCCGAGCACCAACTGGTGGTGTTGGAGCCCAGGGTCAATCAGGGTGTAGGCTGAGGCCTAATTGGAGTGAGTTTAATATCTGAAGTCGTGTGAGTGTGGAGATAGCAGGAGCAATTGCTGGATACACAGCAAGGGAGCAGCTGACGTTACTGAACCCCACTAACACAGGAGCAAGTGTTTTTCTCTGTGCAGACGGGACTTCCGAGCACCAACTGGTGGTGTTGAAGCCCAGGGTCAATCAGGGTGTAGGCCGAGGCCTAATTGGAGCGAGTTTAATATCTGAAGTCGTGTGAGTGTGGAGATAGCAGAAGCAATTGCCGGATACACAGCAGGGGAGCAGCTGACGTTACTGAACCCCACTAACACGACAGCAAGTGTTGACTGTGCAGACGGCACTTCCGAGCAGCAACTGGCGGTGTTGAAGTCCAGGGAATCCAGGAGAAGCAGAGTGTAGGCCGAGACCTAATTGGAGCTATTTGAAAGGGAACCTTTAAGCCCCCCAGGCATTAGTAACTGAAAGAGCCACCTTGTGCAGCAGTAATTATTTTAGTTATGCTCCTTGCACATGCTGAACTTAAACACTTATCAAATGTGTCCCCTCATACCGTGAAACTGTCCCGGAGGTGGGACTTTCCTTCGTAATGAGATGCAGCACAGCCGGCATTCATACCCCCTTGGCGCCGGGTGCCGCCTCCTCAGCGTTGTTTGAATCTGTCCCGGAGCCTGCGCTATTATGTTAAACCTTGAGCATGCGCAGTTAGAGCTGCCAGTCTTCTGACATCATTTGGTGTCAGGCTGACTGCGCCTGTGCGGCCGCGCTGCCCGAGATCACGACCCGCAATGTCTTCTGAATTATTCACACTGCCGGGCTGGGATTCATGGGCATGAGTGGGCGGCACCCAGCGCAAAGGGGGTATGAATGCCGGCTGTGCTGTGTCTCATTACGAAGGAAAGTCCCACCTCCGGGATGGTTTCACGGTATGAGGGGACACATATTTTATAAGTGTTAAGTTCAGCGTGTGCAAGGAGCAAAACTAAAAGAGCCACCTTTTCCTGGTGCAGCATTTGTGCTGCACAAGGTGGCTCTTTCAGTTGCAAACACCTCGGGGGAGGACAGGTTCCATTTAATTTCCGAACTAGTGTGAGTGTGGAGGTAACAGGATACACAGCAGGGGATCAGGGGATCAGCTGACGTTACTGAAACCCAATAACACTGGGTCATGTGTTGACTGTGCAGACCGCACTTCTGAGCAGCAACTGGTGGTGTTGGAGCCCAGGGATTACAGTTCAGGTGGTTGAAACATGAACACAACAGGAGACCTGGATACTGTTGCCAACCAAGTATTTAATCTGGAAGAGGAGTGGCAAATTCATGCGAGATCCAGGCCTTGTTCATTTTCAGAAAAGTAAGCTGGTCAACTTTATCGGAGGATAGTCACATGCAACGGTCTGTTAGAACACCACCTGCGGCACTAAAGACACGTTCCGATAATAAACTAGCAGCAGAGCAAGCCAGCACCTCCAATGCATACTGGCTAAGCTCTGGCCATGTATCCAGCTTAGAGACCCCAAAACTTGAAGGGGGAAGAGCCGTCTGGGAGTACACTGAGAGGGCAAGACATGTAGTCTGTCACCATCTGATGGAAACATTGCCTCCTGCTGACTGGAGCCATCTGTGATGGTGTAGACATTTGTGGTAGGCACACAAAAGTTTGCCACAGTTGGGCCATACCGGTCTTGCCTTGTGCTGAGGCACTGCTTCTGCTCTCTGTTTGTGCTGAGCTTCCTCCACTGACTCGACGCACTGAGCTGCTTTGTAAAGCACTATCAGTACTGTACTCAGTTGGACTGGAGAAGATGATCGAATGCACCAGCGTGTCTTGGTACTCCTGCACATTACGCTCCCGATTCAACGGTGTTATGAAGCTTTGTAAGTTGTACCGGTAGCACGGACCTAGGAGGGTGTACACCCAATAATCAGCCGTGTTGAGAATGTGGGCAATGCGGTGGTCGTTTCTCAGGCACTACAGCATGAAATCAACCATGTGCTGCAGACTGCCAACTGGCCAAGAAAAGCTGTCCCCTGCTTGAGGTGTGATCTCTGCCTGCTCTGCATCACCCCACCCTCGCTATACATACTGACTACTGGAGCATTGTGTAACTCCCTACTCTGGACAGATGTCTTCCTCCTCCAATGACTCCTCATCATCCTCCTCACAAATTGTCCCCTGCCTAGGCCTTTGTGAGGAACCACGTCGCGCAGACTGTCCAGAAGCAGATGGCATTTGTGACTCCTCATCCTCCACCTCTTCCACAACCTTATCCCTTAGCGCTTGCAGTGTTCTTTCAAGCAGGCAGATAAGGGGGACAGTCATGCTGACTACTGCATCATCTGCACTCGCCATCCGTGTGGAATCATCGAAGGCACGTAAAACCTGGCAGATGTCCTTCATAGTGGCTCACTCAGTGGTTGTGAAGTCACAACGGCGCACAGTGCGACTTCTTTGCGTCTGATGCAGCTGGTACTCCATTACTGCTGGCTGCTGCTCACACAACTGTTCCAACATATGTAACGTTGAATTCCACCTGGTGGGTAGGTCACATATGATGCGATGTTCCAGAAGGCGGAATGGGCGCTGCAGAGCTGCAAGGCGCGATCTTGCCATGCTGGAACGCCGCAAGTAAGCACACTCTAGGCGGACCTTGTGCAGCAGTGCATCAAGATCCGGATAGTCCCTCAAAAAACTCTGCACGACCAAGTCGAGCACATGAGCCAGACATGGGATGTGAGTGAGGTTGCCTAGGGCCAGAGCTGCCACCAGATTTCAGCCATTGTCACACACTACCATGCCTGGCTGGAGATTCGCTGGCAGAAACCACACGTCGCTCTCCTGCTTGATGGCATTCCAGAGCTCCTGCGCTATGTGGCTTCGATTCCCCAAAGAAATTAATTTCAGTAAGGCCTGTTGACGTTTGGCCACAGCTGTGATCATATCGGTCATAACAGGTAAGCATTCACAGGTCAAGGTGGAGGTAGACCGTGATGGCTCCTGCAGCGATGATTCGGAGGAACTGGAGTATGAGGAGGAGGCAATGTGTACAGACTGGATTCCTGCAATCCTCGGAGTTGGCAGAACACGTACAGCGCCACTCGCAAGATCTGTACCCGGCTCCACAACATTGACCCAATGGGCAGTGAGGGAAAGGTATCGTTCCTTTCCATGGTGACTGGTCCACGCATCGGTGGTGAGGTGGACCTTGCTATTGATGCCATTTAGTAGCGCATGTTTAATGTTTCCATCCACATGCTTTTGCAGGGCAGGGACGGCTTGCCTGCTGAAATAAAAGCGGCTAGGCATGTTGTATTTTTGGACTGCCAATGCCATCATGTTACGGAAGGTGTCAGTCTCCACCAGCCTGAATGACAGCATTTCAAGGGACAGTAGTTTTGCAATGCCAGCATTCAGAGCCTGTGCTCGGGGGTGGTTTGCAGAGAATGGCCGCCTTTTCTCCCATGCCTGTGCTACCAGTGGCTGTAGACTGGGCTGGGAGTGTGAGGATGACAGGGAACATGGTGCTGTGGGTGGAATTACAGTGAGTCTCTGTACAACAGTGCCAGAGGTTCTTCCATGGTGATCCTGTGAGGAAGCCGAACCAGCTGTGTGTGAACTGGAGGAAGAGGCTACAACACGAGCTGAAGAGGTGGTAGGTGCCACTGTTGGTTGGCCTAGGTCTTCAGTGTGTTTTTGTAACTTCACCACGTGCTTGGTCCGCACATGTTTCCACATATTTGAGGTTGCTGACATTTTTCCCTCTTTTGAATTTCTGATGACAAAGCTTGCATTTGACAAAGCAGATGTCATCTGCAGCTCTGTCAAAAAAGGACCCGGCACTGCAAGTCTTGGGAGCACCCATTTTGGCTTTTGGAAGAGGCATGCTCCTAATGGGTGCTGAAGTGGAGGCTACAGGCAACGCAATCTTCCCCCTCCCTCTCCCTCTTTGGGCCGTTTGGGGAATCTCTTCCTCAGAGCTGCTCCTACCACCTTCCTGTACCTCACGCCATGATGCGTCAAGGACCTCATCATCACTACCCTCTTCCACCAACTGCTTCTCCTGGGTAGTCTCGGCAGTACAGTACGCACCAGAAAGTGGCACCTGAGTCTCATCATCAGATGCGTGCTGAGGAGTGCTGACCAAAGGCACTGACCCACCCACCTTTTCAGATTTAGAGAGACAAAGCTGTTGGGCATCACTGCATACTGCCTCTTCTTCCATTTCTCGAATGCTGCTTGGCTGGCCCCCTATTTCCAAGCCAAGAGATTCAGAGAACAGAAGTAGAGATGGCTCCTGTCCTGGGCTCTCTGACTGCCTGGGCAATTTGGCAGGTGGTGAAGAGACAGATGGGTGCTCTCCAGTGCTCTGTGCCTGAGAGGATGTGGCACTAATTGAAGTCAATGCGTTAGCTGCCATCCATCCGACAACGGCTTCAATTTGTTCATTCCGCAGCAGCGGGGTACGGCGATCTCCTACAAAGCTGCAAATGAAGGACTGTTCTCTGCTGAAACTGGGGGATGATGCAGCACAGCAGGCACAGAATTTCCACGTCCTCTCCCTACTACACGACCACGTGCCTTACTCCCAGCCTTCTTCATTTTGGTAGACTGATAAAGATAGGCAGAAAAGTACTAAGTAGAGTTGAGCGACTTTTACTTTTATAGGATCGAGTCGGGTTTTGCGAAACCCTACTTTCTCAAAAGTCGGGTCGGGTGAAATCGGCCGATTATTGCGAAAAGTCAGGGGCCGATTGAAACACAAAACCCAATGCAGGTCAATGGGGAATCAAAGACGGCAGTGAGTGGAGGACACGAAAACACCTACAGTGCCCATTTTAATGCCAAAAACATCAATTCGTATTACTGAAGCTTGTCAATCTTAATTTACTTTATAATAATAGTTAGGCATTGAAAACAGGGGCTCATTTGGCTAAAGTTGTGGGGGGTAGGGCTGTCTCAAGATTTTTGTGGGCCCAGGAAACGCGGAATACGTCACGGCGGTGGAGCAGGGAGAGGTAAGTATTTTAACTTTCCAAGTGCTGTGATCCTGAGCAAGCAGAGGGGGCCCACTAGTTGGCACTGGAACAGGGCCCCTCATAGTTCGGCGGTGTGTTTGACGGCGGGCGACGCCTCCCACTGCCAGAGACACTTTTGTGTACTATGAGGGGCCTTGTGCCAGGGCCAACGAGTATGCCCCCCCACCTGATGAAGGAACCTGCACTTTCATCTGCACCTTCCTCTTTGTCCCCGTGTAAGGTGGTATAGTATGCGGGAAGGGGAACCTGACTTTCAGCAGGGTCAGACTCTGGCTGTGTAGAGTGCAAGGGGAATATAGTGGTCTGGGTCAATGTACCAGCAGACTCATCTAGCAGTGGCTGGGCAATGGGCAGGATGAGGAGGAAACACAGATATAGGCCCAAATAATAAAGTAGGCTAAATGCAGTTCAAAATTGGTAAGAGGAGTGCACAGGCGGCATAGCTTTGTTCAGCGGAGGAGGACAACTGTAATGAGAGGATCACACAGTTACTAGGCCCAAGTAAGTAAGTAGGCTAAATGCAGTTCAAATTTGGTAAGAGGAGTACACAGGCGGCGTAGCTTTGTTCAGTGGAGGACAACTGTAATAAGTGGCTCAGACAGACTGAGTAGGCCTAAAATAAAAAAGTAGGCTAAATGCAGTTCAAAATTGGTAACAGGAGTACACAGGCGGCATAGCTTTGTTCAGCGGAGGAGGACAACTGTAATGAGAGGATCACACAGTTACTAGGCCCAAGTAAGTAAGTAGGCTAAAGGCAGTTCAAAATTGGTAAGAGGAGTATACAGGCGGCATTGCTTTGTTCAGTGGAGGACAACAGTAATAAGTGGCTCAGACAAACTGAGTAGGCCTAAAATAAAAAGTAGGCTAAATGCAGTTTGAAATTGTTAAGAGGCGTACACAGGTGGCATTGCTTTGTTCAGTGGAGGACAACTGTAATAAGTGGCTCAGACAGACTTAGTAGGCCTAAAATAAAAAAGTAGGCTAAATGCAGTTCAAAATTGGTAACAGGAGTACACAGGCGGCATTGCTTTGTGCAGTGGAGGACAACTGTAAAAAGTGGCTCAGACAGACTTAGTAAGCCTAAAATAAAAAAGTAGGCTAAATGCAGTTCAAAATTGGTAACAGGAGTACACAGGCGGCATAGCTTTGTTCAGTGGAGGACAACTGTAATAAGTGGCTCAGACAGACTGAGCAGGCCTAAAATAAAAAAGTAGGCTAAATGCAGTTCAAATCTGGTAACAGGAGTACACAGGCTGCATTGCTTTGTGCAGTGGAGGACAACTGTAATAAGTGGCTCAGACAGACTGAGTAGGCCTAAAATAAAAAAGTAGGCTAAATGCAGTTCAAAATTGGTAAGAGGAGTACACAGGCGGCATAGCTTTGTTCAGTGGAGAACAACTGTAATAAGTGGCTGACACAGTTAGTAGGCCAACATAATAAAGTGGGCTAAATGCAGTTCAAAATTGGTAAGAGGAGTACACAGGCAGCATAGCTTTGTTCAGCGGAGGAGGACAACTGTAATGAGAGGCTGACAGAATTACTAGGCCCAAATAAGTAAGTAGGCTAAATGCAGTTCAAAATTGGTAAGAGGAGTACACAGGCAGCAAAGCTTTGTTCAGCGGAGGAGGACAACTGTAATAAGAGGCTCACACAGTTACTAGGCCCAAGTAAGTAAGTAGGCTAAATGCAGTTCAAAATTGGTAAGAGCAGTACACAGACGGCATACCTTTGTTCAGCGGAGGACAACTGTAATGAGAAGCTGACACAGTTACTAGGCCTAAGTAAGTAAGCTAAATGCAGTTCAAAAATGGTAACAGGAGTACACAGGTGGCATTGCTTTGTTCAGTGGAGGACAACTGTAATAAGTGGCTCAGACAGACTGAGTAGGCCTAAAATAAAAAAGTAGGCTAATTGCAGTTCAAAATTGGTAACAGGAGTACACAGGCGGCGTTGCTTTGTGCAGTGGAGGACAACTGTAATAAGTGGCTCAGACAGACTGAAAAGGCCTAAAATAGAAAAGTAGGCTAAATGCAGTTCAAAATTGGTAAGAGGAGTACACAGGCGGCATAGCTTTGCTCAGTGGAGGACAACTGTAATAAGTGGTTGACACAGTTAGTAGGCCAAAATAATAAAGTGGGCTAAATGCCAAAAAATTGTTCATAAATAAACTGGTGGCATAGATAGGTACAGTGGTGGGTTCCTCTACTGAGTAGCAGACAGTGGTAGTTGGCGCAAAGTATTAACTGGTCAAAATGGAGGCCAGGGCCCCTGTATATTTTTACTATAATCTATCATTTCAACAAATTTGTATTGGCAGTGCCATTTAAGGATTTAACAGCACAGACTTCACAGTGGTGGAGCAGGGAGAGGTAAGTTTTGCAAGTGGTAGAGCACTGTTCGAGCTGGGGGAACACTCTCTCGTGAGTGACGGTACTGGCACAGGGCCCCTCATATTACAACGGTGTGTCTGATGTTGGTTGTGCACCACCACCATCAGAGACACTTCATTGTACTACGAGGGACCCTGTGCCAGTGCCGTCGCCCAAGAGTGGGCACACCCACCTGTCCAGGCAAACGGCACTCGCACGGGTGCTTGACCACGGCCCTGTGGGGGGAGTCAGCCCATTTAGGGAGGTATAAAAATGGCCTATGGTGGACATTCAGCAGCTGCAAATGGAGGAATAAGAGGAGGCCAAAAGCAAGACATTTTTTAGGCAAGCTACGTGTCAGCAGTGGAAGGTGGGGCAAAATAATTTGAAATCCATGATTGGTTCATTTTAATAAAGGTTAGCTCATCAACATTCTGGGTAGCCAGACGTGTCCTTTTTTCGGTCAGTATTGAGCCAGCAGCCTAGAAGACTCTTTCTGATAGCACACTAGCAGCTGGGCAAGCGAGCTCCTGTAATGCATATTCTGCCAATTCAGGCCAGGTGTCTATTTTAGATGCCCAGTAATCAAAGGGGAATGACCTGTGAGGGAGAACATCGATAAGGGAGGAAAAATAGTTCGTAACCATACTGGACAAATGCTGTCTCCTGTCACTTTGAATTGATGCAGCAGTACCTGTCGGGTCTGCAGTCATTGCAAAATCACTCCACAACCTGGTCATAAAACCCCTCTGTCCATCACCACTTCTGATTTGTGCACCTCTAACACCTCTGCCATGTTGCCCCCTACAGCTCGTGTGAGAACCATCACCGCCGCTGTGGGCTGGGAATGCCTGAACCAAATGGTCTACAAGAGTTGCTTGTTTGGTAGCCAATATTTGCTCAAGGTTCTCATGTGGCATGATATTTTGTAATTTTTCTTTGTATCGTGGATCCAGGAGGCAGGCCACCAGTAATCGTCATCAGTCATCATTTTGATAATGCGGGGGTCCCTTTTTAGGATATGCAAGGCATACTCTGCCATGTGGGCCAATGTTCCAGGTGTCAATTGACTGCTTGTGCTCGGTTGAGGAGCACTTTCTTTCAAATCAACATCACTTGTGGCCCGCAAAAACCCTGTACCTGACCTTGCAAAGCCACCAGTTTCTATTGCCCCCTGAGAAGCATCCTCCTCCCGTAAATATTCATCCCCATCATCCTTCTCCTCCTCCTCTTTGTCCGCCACCTCGTCCAGGAGAGTACCCTGAGCAGACAATGGCTGTCTATCATCAAGGCTTCCCTCCTCCTCGGCTGCAGACACCTGCTCCTTGATGTGCGTCAAACTTTGCATCAGAAGACCCATTAGTGGGATGCTCATGCTTATGATGGCGTCGTCTGCACTTACCAGTCGTGTGCATTCCTCAAAACACTGAAGGACTTGACAGAGGTCTTGTAGCTTCGACCACTGCACACCAGACAACTCCATGTCTGCCATCCAACTGCCTGCCCATGTATGTGTATCCTCCCACAAATAAATGACAGCACGCCTCTGTTCACACAGCCTCTGAAGCATGTGCAGTGTGGAGTTCCACCTTGTTGCAACGTCAATTATTAGGCGGTGCTGGGGAAGATTCAGCGATTGCTGATGGTTCTGCATACGGCTGGAGTGTACGGGCGACCGTCGGATGTACGAGCAAAGTCTTCGCACCTTCAGGAGCAGGGCTGGTAACTCCGGATAATTTTTCATGAAGCACTGCACCACCAGGTTCAAGGTGTGAGCCTGGCAAGGTATGTGTTTCAGTTCTGAAAGGGCTATGGCAGCCATAAAATTCCTTCCGTTATCACTGACTGCCTTGCCTGCCTCAAGATGTACACTGCCCAGCCATGACTGAGTTTCTTGCTGCAGGTTCTCGGCCAGTACTTCCGCGGTGTGTCTGTTGTCACCCAAACACTTCATTTGCAGCACAGCCTGCTGACGCTTACCACAAGCTGTTCGATAATGTGACACCACGTGTGCAACAGTGGCAGGTGCGGATGGAGTGGTCGTGCGACTGCGCTCTGTGGATGAGCTTTCACTTCTGGAGGAGGAGGAGGAGGGGTGGCAAACGCCTACAGCAAACTGTTTCCTAGACCGTGGGCTAGGCAGAATTGTCCCACTATGGCTGTCCCCTGTGGACCCTGCATCCACCACATTAACCCAGTGCGCCATGATGGACACTAACGTCCCTGGCCATGCCTACTGGTCCATGCATCTGTTGTGAGGTACATCTTTCTACTGACTGATTGCCTCAGTGCATGGACAATGCGGTCTTTGACATGCTGGTGGAGGGCTGGGATGGCTTTTCTCGCAAAGAAGTGTTGAATGGGTAGGTCATAGCGTGGTACTGCGTAGGCCATCAGGGCTTTGAGAGCTTCGCTTTCAACCAACCGGTAGGGCATCATCTCTAACGAGATTAGTCTAGCAATGTGGGCGTTCAAACCCTGTGTACGCGGATGAGAGGATAAGTACTTTCTTTTCCTAATGAGAGTCTCTTGTAGGGTGAGCTGGACTGGAGAGCTGCATATGGTGGAACTAGCGGGGGTGGTGGTGGACATGGCAGATTGAGAGAGGGTTGGTGATGGTATTCTTGATGTTAGCCTACCTACAATGTTTCCTACCAAGAAACTTGTGATTCCCTGACTGCTTTGGCCTTGCGACGATACCTCCACATTTGCTGCTGGTGGTGTCCTAACTGGTGGGCTTACTGTGAGGGAAGCAAAGTAGCGTTGCTGATTACCTTCATTCTGAGCAGGTGCACCAATGGTACTGGATGTTTGGTAGTTAGTTCAGGCTTGCAAGTGCATGCTGGTTAAATGTCTACGCATGCACGTTGTATTTAAATTTAGGAGATTCTTCCCTCTGCTAAAGGTCTTTGAGCTCTTCTTACAGATAACATTGCACTGATCATTTGGATCTTGGTTAAAAAATTGCCACACTGCACTCTTCCTACTATGGATTACCTTTTCAGGCATTGCACGCTGTGCTACTTTCACTGGATGGCAACGCTGTCCTAAAACTGTTTTTGGTTTTGACAAACATTTTTGGCCAGATACGGGCCTGCCAGATGAAAGCAGTTGTGATGTAGATATCTGCTGCGGATCATCCTCCTCCGCTTCAGAGCTACTGGCAGCGGCACCCTCTTCCCCCAATGGCTGCCAATCAGGGTCAACAACTGTGTTATCTATCACCTCCTCTTCAATGTCATGTGCACCTTCCTCTGTGTCACCGTATGAGGTGCTATAGCGTTCGTGACGGGGCACCATAGTCTCATCAGGGTCAGATTCTGGCTCAGTACACTGTGAGGGCAATGTAGTGATCTGAGTCAATGGAACAGCATAATAATCTAGCTGTGGCTGTGCATCTGTGCACTCCATATCTGATTCATCTTGTAATGGGCTTTTAACAATTTCCCTCTCTAACCCAGGCACGGTATGTGTAAAGTGCTCCATGGAGTAAACTGTAGTGTCGCTTGCTGCATCCTTCACTTTTGGTTTGGGTGAAGGACACAAGGAAGCGACTTGTTCCTGACCGGGAGCATCCACTGATGACTCGCTGCTTTTAGATTTCGAACCTTCTGAAGAGGAGGTGAAAGAGCTAGAGGCTGAGTCAGCAAGGAAAGCCAAATCTTTTTCCTGCTGCTCCGGGTTTAAAAGCTGTTTTCCTACTCCCAGATAAGGGAGCCTTCGAGGCCTTGTGCAGCCAGACGATGACGCTGGCTCAGCACCTCGAGCTTTTGGTGCTATTTTGCTTTTCCCACTACCACCAGATGCTCCACCACCGCCACCACCATCAGTACCAGCTGGCAACGACCGCCAACAGCCTCTTTCACCAGACTTCCTCATTTTTGGAAAAATCTAACCAAAATAACAATTGTTATATGGTACTGTGAAACAAGGTAGAAGGTGCATATAAACTTGTGGAGAATTTAAATCTCCCTTTTTTGGGGGGGCAGACTGCAACAAAACTCAGGCATAGTGTATTACACTACACAATGTAAGTGGCAGAACTGTTGCAGAGTGCGTCTTCTTGCAGTCACCGCTGTACTTAGGAGAGCTTCAATCAGCAAGATATCTTGAGTAAACAGTATTTACTTCATACTGGATAAACATGAGATACAATTCAGTGTCACACAGTCCGTGCACTGAAGACAACACATTCATGAAGAAAAGCAAAACCGAAAGTAAGAAAAAACAACCAACCACTGAGAGCTTCCCTCCCCACATTACAGCAAGTATATGACTTTACACACTATCGCCATCTGCTGTCTGGTTAGTATAAAGTCCTCCTTTCACTTATAATAAGTCCCAATCTGTTGCATATGCCAACACCCTTTCTCAACAGTAAGGACTTATTCAATCAAACCCAACTTTTTTATTAGTCTCTGATGTTTATCAGCATTCAACGCCTTCGTGAAAATGTCTGCTGTCATTTCTTCAGTAGGACAGTACTCTAACTTCAAGACTCCGTGTTCCTGATGATCTCTCAAGAAATGATATTTCACATCAATATGTTTGGTTCTTGGATTGACTCTTTCCATCTGAGCAAGAACAAGACATCCTTGATTGTCCTCTTTTAGTTTTGTTGGTGCCAACTGTGGTTGTCCTAATTCTGTCAACAATTGTCTTAACCACAGTACTTCTTGACTCGCGTGTGCTGCGGCAACATATTCTGCTTCTGTTGAAGATAGTGTGTTTGACAACTGGAGCAAATGTCTCATCATAGTCTTCTCCAACAGGCAGTTTAGATATTTCTTCCCAAGAAGTAGGCTCATAGATTTTTCTTGTGCTTGTCTTGTATGAGAGACGTTTCGGTGGTTTTCCTTTGTTCTCTCTCATTGAACGTCTTGGTTCTGTGTCTGTTTGTAGTTGTGATTCTTCACTTTCAGTATTTTGTTCTTCATTAACTTCTACTTCTTTCTCATCAGATATATCTTCAGTTGTGTCATTATTGGTTTTCTCATTTTTTGTTTCAACTGAAATCATAATATCTTCATTTAAATCTTCAATGAATGTCACAATGTTACTCACTGTAACTCTGTCTGTTTTGGGATCTAGGATTCTGTATCCTTTGCAATTTTCACTATATCCAACAAATATTCCTTCCATGGATCTGTTTTGAAGTTTGGAACGTTTTTCTGTTGGAATGAATATGAAAACTTTACATCCAAAAACTTTTAAATGATTGACACTTGGTTTCATACCTTGCCACAGTTCATATGGAGTTTTCGTCAGTTTTCTGCAAAAAAATCAGTTCTGTAGATAAGTAGCTGTCATTGCTGCCTCACCCCAATATTTCTCTGGTAGTTTGGAATCCGTCAGCATACATCTTATCATCTCTGTTAGAGTTCTGTTTTTCCTTTCTGCTACTCCATTTTGTTCAGGTGTGTATGGAACCATGTTCTGGTGTTCTATCCCATTTTGTCTTAAGTAGTCTTCTATTCTGTGACTTGTAAATTCACCTCCATTATCACTTCTGATGACAATTGGCTTCCTTTGAAATTTGTTACTTGATCTTGTTACATAGTCTACAAGTTTATCAAAAACTTCACTTTTGTTTTTAATTAAGTATGTGACTGTGTATCTTGAGTAATCGTCTATAAAAGTCAACATGTATCTATTGCCTCCTGATGTAGTCACTTTCATGGGTCCACATACGTCAGTATGCACCAAATCAAGTGGTCTTTCGCTTTTCATCTCACTTTCTTTTGGAATAGATATCCTTGTGGCTTTGGATTTTATACAACATTCACATCTTATGGTAATTGAGCAATCTGATATCTTTAAATCTTTTGTCAATTCTTTTCTCTGTAGTTCCCTTATACTGTCAGGGTGTCTATGTCCTAGACGTCTATGCCACATGTGAATACAGTTTTTGTGATCATGTGTACATACCTTCATCTGTTCCTTTGGTGTGTCAAAATGATATAATTGTTCATCTGCCTTGACTTTGGTTATCACCTTGTTTCCTGCAATAATTTCACACTCATTGTCTTTGAATTTCACTGTAAGTCCTTTTGCTGTTAAACGTTTCACAGATAATAATCCGCCTTCCAATTTTGGAACATACAACACATCTTGTACAAGTATCTTTGAATCTTGTCCGAACTTGTTTGAACAATTTAGCATACCTTGTCCGATACCTTCTGCGGTTATTTTGCTTCCATCTGCGAGATAAATGGCTTATTTCTTATCTAAATCAAGATCAGTAAAGAAATTCTTGTCACTTGTCATATGACTCGTTGCTCCTGAATCAATAAACCAACCAAGTGATGATTTCTTGTCTGTTACTTTAAATGTGCCATTCCAATTATTCCCACATGAATCGGAAATTGTGTTTTTTACTTTCTCTGTATGCTTTTTATGTTGTAATTTTTGTTGTTCTGCTTTCCATATGGTACAGTCTTTCTTTAAATGACCTATTTTCTTACATCTGAAGCATGCTCTTGTCTCTTTATTATAGGGTTTTTGGAATTCTGTAGCTTTAAGAGCGTTTTCACTGTCCTTTTCAGTAGAAGAATCATTTCTTTGTTCTTTTCTTCTCTGATATTCATCTATTAGTCTTGTTTTCACAAAATCTAATGTAATGTCAGTTTCTGGTCTCGTCTCAAGGGCATTTATCAAGGCTGTATACGAATCTGGTAAACTGCACAACAATATAGCTGCTACATGACTTTCTTTAACATCTTCACCAATAGATCTTAGCTGTGATATCACTTCCATCATTGAGAATATGTACTTCTGCATATCGTCATTTGCACTCAATCTCATACTGTACAGCTTTCTTAATAAAAACAACTTGTGATTCAAGCTAGGTCTTTCATACAGTTTTCTTAATGCTTCCCACATTCCCTTAGCTGTTTCTTCATTTCTTATATGTATTAATTGAGCATCATCCACTAATAAGCTAATGGTGGCTCTAGCTTTTATATCCTTCTTATCCCATGTCTGATTATCTTGATCTGGTCTTGCTGTAACAATTACTTCCCATAGATCATCCTTAGATAACAACATCTCTACTTTGAATTTCCATAACTGATAATTTTCACTATTCAGTTTAGCTACTGTAAATTTCAGTTCTGTGTTACTCATCATCTTTATATAGTCTTACTTGTTTAGAGAGTTGTACTGAAGATATTCTCCTGTATGTCTCTGCAATTATATCCAGCTCCTGGGATGCTGAATTCCTCTGTCACTCTGTATCTGGATTTAGTTCCTTCTGTTTACAGAGCTTATCTGTGTGCTCCGTTGTCTGGGCTATAAACCAGGATCCTTCTGCCTGAGCTTGTAGTGCAGACCTGTAGTGTCTGGGGTGCCTGGAGTTGCCTGGAGTTATCTGGGGTGTCTGGGCCCATAACCTGTTGCAGAGTGCGTCTTCTTGCAGTCACCGCTGTACTTAGGAGAGCTTCAATCAGCAAGATATCTTGAGTAAACAGTATTTACTTCATACTGGATAAACATGAGATACAATTCAGTGTCACACAGTCCGTGCACTGAAGACAACACATTCATGAAGAAAAGCAAAACCGAAAGTAAGAAAAAACAACCAACCACTGAGAGCTTCCCTCCCCACATTACAGCAAGTATATGACTTTACACACTATCGCCATCTGCTGTCTGGTTAGTATAAAGTCCTCCTTTCACTTATAATAAATCCCAATCTGTTGCATATGCCAACAAGAACGTGGCTGGCTGATATACGACAAACTAACAGAACTGACGTAGATCCACTTAGTGCCAATTTAAATCTCCCTTTTTTGGAGGGAGACTGCAACAAAACTCAGGCCCACTGTATTACACTACACAATATAAGTGGCAGAATGTGGCTGGAAGATGTACGACAAACTAACAGAACTGTGATGTAGATCCACTTAGTGCCAATTTAAATGTCTCTTTTTTTGGGGGGAGACTGCAACAAAACTCAGGCCCAGTGTATTACACTACAACAATGTAAGTGGCAGAACTTGGCTAAAGATGTACGACAAACTAGCAAAACTAACAGAACTGTGACGTAGATCCACTTAGTATCAATTTAAATCTCCCTTTTTTGGGGGGGAGACTGCAACAAAACTCAGGCCCAGTGTATTACACTACACAATGTATGTGGCAGAACGTGACTGGAAGATGTACGACAAACTAACAGAACTGTGACGTAGATCCACTTAGCGCCAATTTAAATCTCCCTTTTTTGGGGGGAAGACTGCAACAAAACTCAGTCCCAGTGTATTACACTACACAATGTAGGTGGCAGAACGTGGCTGGAAGATATATCAAAAAATACAAGGGCTGTAGTACAATTTCAATCTCCCTACAATGATCTCAGGACAAGTATGGCAGCAATAAAAAGGACTGCTGCACACAAAAGTGTGGACAAATAAAGAAGAGAACTGTGCAGAAAGGAGCAACAGGATTTTTGCTTTTAAAAAAGCAGTTGGTTTGCATAGCGGCGTACAAACAGCAATGCAGCTATCAAGGAGCCTTCTAAAGCAGCCTAATAAGCTACAGCGCTGATTCACAAAAATATAAACTCCGCTGTCCCTGCAAAGAAAAGGTGGTGTTGTACAGTGTAAACTGCTACAGCACAAGCAGTTTCGGTTTTAATCTTCCCTCCCTAACTATATCCCTTCTTTTGATGCAGCTGCAGCGGTGGCAACCTCTCCCTATGCTAAGATCGGCAGAAGTAATATGGCGGTCGGCGGGAACGCCCCTTCATAGCCCCTGTGACGCTGCAGAAAGCAAGCCAATCACTGTCATGCCCTTCTCTAAGATGGTGGGGACCGAGACCTATGTCATCACGCTGCCCACACTATGCGTCCTCCTTCATTGGATGAGAAATGGCGCTGAAAACATCATACGAAACGTGACTTTGGCACACTGATTGCCGACCTCATGGCCAATCCCACACTAGGATCGGGTCGGGTTTCATGAAACCCGACTTTGCCGAAAGTCGGCGATTTTTCAAATTGTCAGATACGTTTTGCTCAACCCTAGTACTAAGGGCTTAGTGTGCTTATTCCTGAACAGCTCCTAACAGTTTTAAGAAACACTAATTTTCTAAAGTGTGGACTAGACTTTAATATGAGCTAATGTGGCCTACACAACTGTAAAGTGGAGTGTTTGGTGAACTTTATTAACGTTTTGTTTTTTTCGCAAAACAGACTACAGAGTGAGCTGCACTCACACACAGACCGTGCAGACAGCCGTGAACGGCACTGCAAGCCCAAAAAAAGCTCCTCTATGTACTCCTATATAGTGTTTTTCCACAATCTAGCAGGATACGGATGGAAACCCACTAATAAGCTAAATTTGAGAAATGTGCAGCAGGCAGCACTAATTGAAAAAAGGACAATGGAACAGTATGAGGCAGTGACGCACCCTGAGCTGTCTACAACCGGCTGTGGCGGCAGAACAGACTACAGAGTGAGCTGCACTCGCACACAGACCATGCAGACAGCCGTGAACGGCGCTGCAAGGCATAAAAAGCTCCTCTATGTACTCCTATATAGCGTTTTTCCACAATCTAGCAGGATACGGATGGAAACCCACTAATAGGCTAAATTTGAAAAAATGTGCAGCAGGCAGCACTAATTGAAAAACAGGACAATTGAACAGTATGAGGCAGTGATGCACCCTGAGCTGACTACAACCGGCTGTGATGGCAGAACAGACTACAGAGTGAGCTGCACTCACACACAGACTGTGCAGACAGCCGTGAACGGCACTGCAAGGCCAAAAAAAGCTCCTCTATGTAATCATATATAGTGTTTTTCTACAATCTAGCAGGATACGGATGGAAACCCACTTATAGGCTAAATTTGAAAAATGTGCAGCAGGCAGCACTAATTGAAAAAAGGACAATGGAACAGTATGAGGCAGTGACTCACCCTGAGCTGACTACAACCGGCTGTGGCGGCAGAACAGATTACAGAGTGGGCTGCACTCACACACAGACCGTGCAGGCAGCCGTGAACGGCGCTGCAAGGCCAAGAAAAGCTCCTCTATGTAATCTTATATAGTGTTTTTCCACAATCTAGCAGGATACGGATGGAAACCCACTAATAGGAGAAAAACAGGAAAAATGTGCTGCAGGCAGCACTAATGCAAAAAAGGACAATTGAACAGTATGAGGCAGTGACGCACGCTGAGCTGACTACAACCAGCGGTGGCTGTAGAACAGACAACAGCATGAGCTGCACTCACACAGAGACCTTGCAGACAGCTTTGAACAGCACTGCAAGGCAAAAACAAGGTTCTCACACAGCGGTTGCTAAATTAGCCTGGGTAAAGCACAATGAAGCAAATCGCTATCTCAAAACTGGCCCTCAGTCTGAAGACAGTGTCCTGTCCCTAACTGAATTCACAGCAGAGTGAACCCAAAATGGCGACGGCGACTTTTATAGTGCATCATGACATCATTTCAGCAGCCAGTCACAAACATGCCAGTAGTTACATGCCTACCATGCAGAACAGGATGTGCCCAAACTTCTAATCATTCCTCATTGGCTGAATTCTGGCTTTTTGAATTATGAGAACTTCCGATTCCGGTATCCGATATACAGAAAGTATCAGAACTCGGTATCGGAATTCCGATACCGCAAATATCGGCCGATACCCGATACTTGCGGTATCGGAATGCTCAACACTACTAAAGACACCACAACTCTCTGACCCATATTGACTGACTTTACCTGCATATTGAGAAACAATCATCTAAGATTACATTCTGTAGAAATATTGGGCAGAAAACTGGACTGTTCCCAGTTTATTAGTGTCGTTATCACCTTGTTAAGACGATTGGCCAAGATTTTGATATCTATGGTTAATAATGAGATTGGGCGATAAGAAGCCGGATCTGTTGGATCCTTACCCTGTTTTGGCAACACTTCAATTATTGCCTCAGGCATGGACCGCGACTACTCGCCCTCCACCAGACCAGCAGCATACACCCCCAACAAAGCGGGAAGCAATACCTAGTCTTACATTTTATTTACACCTCCCCTAGGATACCATCCACCCCTGGGGCTTTATCATTAGGCATAGAGGCCAGTGCGGCGTCAAGCTCCTCCAAATGATACGGCTCTTCAAGAAGTCTCTGATTAACCGTTCAAAGTATAGGAAGCTGAACCTCTGCCAGAAAACCATTGACCTACTCCATCGTTGGTTGTACCCGTGATTTACAAAGATCCAAATAATACTCCATCATCACCTCCAAAATTGCTCCGCAACCAGTATGCTCCGACCCATCCTTTCCCTTCAAAGCAACTATATGTGTGGAGTCTCTCTGTGCCACCAGTATTGTAGAAAGGAGATGACCCGCCTTGTCCCCCTCCTCGTGCACTCCTCTTGCTCTCCTCTTTAAACTTAGTTTTTCACAAGAATCCATCAGTTTGTTTGGTTTTCCTCCAACACTGATCTGCATTCTATGATTCAGCATCTCACGAACATGTTGCACTTTGCCCTTTAGACACACATGTGCGTCTTTGGTTTGCCAACATATTTTTGACTCGCATTTTTTTGGCTGAGTCAAACATGCGCATCTGTTACACCAATCTTCTGACGAGCATGAAACACATTCTCTTAATTGGTGGTGGTTAAATGACTAATCATTGTAGGCTGTATCCTGGATCTCATACCTCCCAAAGCCACCACTGTTATTAATCATCTACGTTCCCATTCCTGTCATCACCATGCCCCTTCTCCTGATCACTTCATCCAATGATTCGTCCTCCATATTTTTACTACAAACCTGCACCTTCCCAGCAGCAACTGTGTAGGAAACCACTTTACAGTTTTGCAAGGTGTTTATGATGCATGCAAACAATTTTTTTTGAAAAATTGCCACCCCATGGGAAAATGTTTGTCAGCCCATGCACTTAGTGTATGGGCATTACAAGTGTAGGAGACACAATCCTTTACATTGGGCCTATGTTTTAATGAGGCCTTCATCAATGTCTCCTCATATTCCACCACTAGAAAACCAGGGTTCAAGTGTTCCCTGCTGCTACAGAAAGTCAATTTTGGGGGAAGGGTGTCTAGGATGCACATGAACAATTTTTTTTTACAAATTAACCACCTATGAGGAAATGCTTGTCAGGCCAGGCACTCCATTACAAGTCTAAGAGACCCACACCCCTACATTCGGCCTACTTCTTAACTCTGTCTCCTGCAATGTGTCCTTTACCTGCCACTGGATTACTAGGGTTAACATGCTCTGTTCGGTGCATTTTGGGAAAGGGGGCTGTGATGGCACTCTTATTTTTTTTAACATTTACATTGGGGAATTGGGCATGACATTACATTGGGGCTACTTCTTGACTCCTGCAATCTGTCCTGTACCTGGCAGTAGATCACCAGGGTGAACGTGCTTTGTGCTCTGCTGCACGGGGCTTCAGGAAAATGGCTGCTGGATGCCGCGCGTGCGCAGATGGAGATCGCAGCGGCCATTTTCCTGAAGCCGAAATGCAAACTCGGCTTTGGGAAAATGGCCGCCGCGATCTCTATCTGCGCACACGCGGCATCCCGCAGCCATTTTCCTGAAGCCCCGTGCAGCAGAGCACTCCATCTGCGCACACGCGGCCTCAGGAAGATGGCCGCCCCCACTGATGACAAGGGTAATAGCGCAGATCGCACGCTTTTTCTTCACCTGCGCGCAGTGGATTTGGCACTTGGACATGCGCACACCACTACACCACCAACGGAAAGCTGGGGAAGAAACAGCGATGTCACCATGCCCACCCGACCTGACCAGCCTGATTGACAGGCGAAAACGGCGACTTTGGTAATGTATTTCGCAGCATAGGTGGGGAATCAGGGTACACTACATACACTATTGAAACGCACAGCGCATGCCCTATTTAACAGTATTTTTATCTCAATCTGAAAAAACGGGGTGACAGGTTCCCTTTAATCTTCATATGTATGAAATCACTATATTTATTTAATCCTTATATGTACTTATTAACCTGTGTATGTTAACACATACAAAAGTGTACGCACTCACACTATTGAATCATACTATTCCTTGAATTTTGTAGTTTGCAATAAAATTGCCTTGTTTTGCAAGTATTAGCCTTTTTTAAAGCCATATCTGAACCTTAGTATTAAAAACATGACAAATAAAATTGCCAAATTCTACTGTAAATAATTGTGCAAAGAGGGAACCATCAAACCATTAAAAAATACAAGTGCATTTTCATGGGCCCATGCAGTATGTGGGTTCCAAGGCCTAATGGGGTGCATATGACTATGCAGCAGGGCTGGCCTTGTCGGCAATGTGTAAAACCAAGGACTACGGGAGTACAAAATGCATATTGTGAAATGGATTTTCATGGCCACATCCACTATGTGGGCTCCAAGGCCTAATGGGGTGCATATGACTATGCAGCAGGGCTGGCCTTGCTGGCAATGTATAAAACAAAGGAGTATGGAGCACAAAAAAAAGCATATTGTGAAGTGGATTTTCCTGGGCCCATCCAGTATGTGGGTTCCAAGGCCTAATCGGGTGCATATAACTGTGCAGCAGGGCTGGCCTTCCTGCTTATGTATAAATCAAAGTAGAATGGAGCACAAAATGCATATTATGGAGTAGATTTTCATGGGCCCATCCAGTATGTGGGTTCCAAGGCCTAATAGGGTGCATATGACTATGCAGCAGGGCTGGCCTTGCCGGCAATGTTTAAAACCAAGGACTACAGGAGTACAAAATGCATGTTGTGAAGTGGATTTTCATGGACACATCCACTATGTGGGCTCCAAGGCCTAATGGGGTGCATATGACTATGCAGCAGGGCTGGCCTTCCTGCCAATGTGTAAAACAAAGGAGTATGGGGCACAAAATGCATATTGTGAAGTGGATTTTCCTGGGCCCATCTACTATGTGGGTTCCAAGGCCTAATGGGGTGCATACGACTATGCAGCAGGGCTGGCCTTCCTGCCAATGTGTAAAATAAAGGAATATGGAGCACAAAATGCATATTGTGAAGTGGATTTTCCTGGGCCCATCCACTATGTGGGTTCCAAGGCCTAACGGGGTGCATATGACTATGCAGCAGGGCTCGCCTTCCTGCCAATGTATAAAACAAAGGAGTATGGAGCACAAAATGCATGTTGTGAAGTGGATTTTCCTGGGCCCATCCATTATGTGGGTTCCAAGGCCGAATGGGGTGCATATGACTGACTATGCAGCAGGGCTCGCCTTCTGCCAATGTATAAAACAAAGGTATCAAGGCAAACTGTCAGGAGAAACCGCCAGGTGGCACTTCCCAGTGGTTTTTGCTGCCTTGACAGTGAGAACCCAGAGCTTCAGACAACTTGTGACAGCTGTACTCACAGCGCCCGAGAGCTGGGCAAGAAAACACCAATACAGCAGAGCTGGAGTAAGCAGAACACCAGATGGTGAGTGTACTGACAAGACCTGTGGTCACGTGACAACAGGGGGCGGGGCTTACTGTCCTGTAGCTGGAGTATGCAGGACACTACAGGAACACAGGGCAGAGGAGAAGGGAAAGGGAGTAGCCGGACACCAGGGAAAGGATGGGGCAACAGAGGGAGACGCAATCCAAGACAAGTCGAGGTCAGTAAACGAGAGAGGCAACGCGGTACACAAGGAGCAGGGTAATCAAGAATTGTCAGGGACGTGACAGGAGTCAGAAAACCGGAGAAGCAGATACACAGAACAGAATCAAAAAGGCAAAATCACACCAGGGAACAGAACCGAGTCAGAACCATACAAACAAGCTAGATTACAGGCACAAGCACACAGGGGTCAACACACTGAGCCAATAGCAAAAGTATAACTGACAGAGATTGGAGCTTCCCAGGGCTATAAGAAGCTCCCCCGAACCAAAGAGAGGCCAATAATAGCCCCAGGTGTGCAAGTCAGAGCCTGCACTGTGATCAAAAAATTAACCCCTGGCGTGCAGGTCAAACCCTGCACTGGGATCATGACAAAAGGAGTATGGAGCACAAAATGCATATTGTGAAGAGGATTTTCTCGGGCCCATCCAGTTATGTGAGTTCCAAGGCCTAATGGGGTGCATATGACTATGCAGCAGGGCTCGCCTTCCTGCCAATGTATAAAACAAAGGAGTATGAAGCACAAAATGAATATTGTGAAGTGGATTTTCCTGGGCCCATCCAGTATGTGTGTTCCAAGGCCTAATGGGGTGCATATGACTATGCAGCAGGGCTCCCCTTGCTGCCAATGTATAAAACAAAAGAATATGGAGCAGAAAATGCATAGTGTGAAGTGGATTTTCATGGGCACATCCAGTATATGGGTTCAAAGGCTTATTGGGGTGCATATGAATTGGTAGCAGGGCAGGCCTTGAATTCAATGCAACACTTTTTCAGGAGTGTCCCCTGGACATCTTATGACAGGGGTATTGTGGTGCGTCATAATTCTTGGCAGCTTATCTACTTCCAGCATAGGCTACAACAGCTTATGAGACCCACTGTTTCACAATGGACCTTTAAGAAGATTAATGCTGCCTGATGCACCAGTAAAAATAGGCCCTGTGACTTTAAGAGTCCCTCCTTCGCAAATGAAACAAGATGGGTCTGCTTATGTGTCACACACCACATGGCCAGCTTGGGCTGTTAAATGTTACAATGACATTTCCCAGTGAATGCATTTGTAGTGGTTGAAAGCAATGTTAAAGTTGAAAAACGCAGCGTCTGAACTAAGCCTAAGTGGGAGAGGAAATTTTGGGGTTAAATATTTGGCCTTACAGGCAAGTCATTAACCTGCAAAGGATGTACCTTGACATGTTTTCATGTGTTTTTTGTGGCACTGGGAAAAATGGCATGAATCTCGGAAAAAAATGATTAAGGCTGTGAACTAGGAGCCAGGAATGCTTCCAGGGGCAATCCCCATAAGGTCCCTGTGTCATTTGAGCAGTGTTTCCATCATTTTCAGACATTTTTAGACCTTAAAAGGACCTCCAGGGGATCGCGGTAAACATACTCAGGTCTCCCATAGACTTACATTGGGCTCATTGTTCTGGCCGAGTACCAGAGTATTCCAATTTGCTCGACCTGAGCAACACTTGATGCTCACGTTGTAGCTGTATTTTCATTAGAATTATGGTCTTAAGCAAATAAGCTTGGCCATCAATGATGGATATTTTTTCTAAATATATTTAAAAGATTGAGAACATGAAAACAATCAGGAGAATTTTTAGAAAAGGTATGTCATGTCATATTCTTGACATAAGAAGGATTTTTTAAGGATCTCTTCACTAAACTTATTGTATGATGTATCGAAACAGGGCACAAATCACCCTACTGATTTATAATCCGGAAAGTCTTCCGCATGACCCAATGTAGATATGAATAACAGAAAAACTGACCGACACATCAAGAACTAGTCTGAACATACCAAAAAAAGCAATTTGTATATCAAAATACGAAAATGGTTGCACTCAATTGTGTTAAAGCATGTCAATGTGAAGTACATGAAGTGGGAATAGCAAAATGGCCTTTGAAATTTAGGAAAAATACACATGAAACACTTAGCATTTTTCCTGAATTTCAAAAGCCATTTTGCTATTTCCACTTCATGTATTTCATGTCAGTGCATGTGACTTACAGGTCTGGGCCTAGGGTTGTGAAACAGCTGGTTAAAAGAGGGGAAGGGTACATCCAACATGAGTGGGAAAAAGTGAGGTCGTAGTGGAAAGGGGAAAAGGCTTGGTGTTTAAGGTGTACATGGGTTAGGTGGTAATGTTACTGAAAAATCTACAAACACCATCTCGTTCTATCAAAAGACAAATTACATCATCTGTTACTGGACGGGCTGATCGACTCCCTTTCTTTGGCAGCTGCACAACGGTACATCTTGTAGATGAGGTACAGATAAAGCATGTGTTTCAGTGGATGGCAAATGCTGCATCAAGTGGCTTCTCCTCCTCTTCCTCCACCTTAACCTCACACACAGTACAATCCTCAGAGGTGGCACCCCAATTACCATTGTTTCCCTCCACATCACAACTCTCAAACTGCTCAACTGACTGCGGGGAACCACAAATGGGCAAGTCTGCATAACTGTTCATGTATTCTATTCCATGGGCATCAGAGATCTGCTCCAAAGATTCACAGAATCAAAAGGAGGAAAGCATCTGCACCGATGCCCAAAATTTTTTTCAGTTTGATCTGGGGCCGGATGAAGTAGCATTGAAGTAGAATACAGACCCTTGTCACCAGGCGTTAACCAACGGGGAGGTGACACTGATGAGACTCATATACTTGAGGCCCACATGGACTGTACTGTGTTGTCAGTGCAGAAAGATGAAGAAGATGATTTTGAGGGCAAGGAGTGGGAGAACAGAGAAGATGATGATGAGGTTGTAGATCCGAGTTAGTGTGATCCCAGAGGCACGCAGCTGAGTAGCTCAGCAGACGAGGTGGAGGAAGAGGAAGGCGAGGAGGATAAATTGGCGCATGCCACACCGGTCCGACATGGAGTGATGCAACCAAGATGAGCAAAGGAATTCTCAGCCACAACTGGTTGTGAGTCTGCAGTTCATAGAAGCGGCAAGGGTTGCCTAGCCTGGACCTATTTTCGGACCACAAAGAATGACCCAACTGATGTTATTTGCCAACTTTGCAAAGAACGACTCAGTAGTGGCACAAATTGCAATAATTTGAATACTACATGCATTACCTGGCACATGTTCGATCAACATGTGTTAGTCTGGTAATCTCACTGGGCTAAAATGCAGACTAGCGGGCCTAGCCAACCACCGGCTGTCTCATCAACTGCATCTGCTGCTTCTTCCTCCATCACCATGGCAAGTGTTCTCACACAGGTCTCCAGACACAGAACCTCCACTTTTGTACACCCTGAAGTTGGAGTGAGTGAAAGCCTGTCAACTGTTGTGGACGTAGAGATGCCTGCTGTTTTTGTTTTACCAAGTACACTACATCTTTTTTAAATGTGGCAACTCCATTTTGTTTCTCCATCTGGTGGGTTGCCTGAAGTGGAAGTAGTGCCAGAGCATCATTATACTATGTCTACTCTGGGGAAATTGATGCCACTTTAGTGGTGTGTGGTAATAATTTTTTGAAGTGTTTGGACTTCAAGTTGGGTCTTCTTCATGTGTGTTGCCTGTAGCACTAGGGCTTCCAGACCAGTAGGCCTGCACTTACTTTCAGTCAACTACCTGTGTTACTATCCTGAAATGTTTCAAGCATTAGTGATCTATCAAGCTGATATTTGTGCCACCTGATTGTGACTGAGCAAAAATGCAGTTTGAGCTGTTGCATGAGGTATCAGGGCTCCCAGCAAAGCAGGTTTACACCGGTCCCTCACCCACCTTTTCTTAATTTAAGCTTAAATTCAAAGCTGTAAATGCTGGTCCAGACCCTGATACCTCATGCATGGCCTATGGCTGACTGCTCCTATGCCATTATTAAGTTTCTACTGTGTATCAATTGATCAGTCAACTATCTGGGTTCCTATCCTTAAATTTTTCTACCAATTGTAGTCTACGAAACTGATGTTTGTGGCACTTGAGTGTGGCTTAAAAGAAAAAAGTTTGAGCTGTTGCATGACCTATCAGGGCTCCCAGCAAAGCAGTCTTACACTGGTCCCTCACCCACCCCATCTTAATTTAAACTTAAACTCAAAGCTCTAAATGTTGGCACAGACCATGATACCTCTTGCATGACCCATGGCTGACTGCTGCTGTGCCATTATCAAATTTCTACTGTGGGTCAATTGATGCCACTTTTCCTGGTATCTACCTCTAGTTTTTATAAATGTTTGGACTCCAAGTTGGGTCTCCTTTGTGTGTGTTGCCTGAATTTGCCAGACCTCTCAGAGCATCAGGCTTACACCAGTCATTCATCCACCAGTTACTGATCAATGTTTAAGCTCGAAATGCTGGTCCAAGCTCTTTTCCAGGCTCTATCCCATGCATCCATGCTGCACAATTATAGTATTTGTACTCCGGGTAAATTAATGCCACTTTTCCTGGTGTCTGGCCCTAATTTGAGCTGTTTTGTAAGCTTTTTGGCCCCACATATGGTGTTGTCTATTTGTTTGGTTTTGCCTCCCCTTGAATTCCGTGGGTTTTGGATACGTCTGGTGAACTGTTCGGTGAACATCGGGACATTCTCCTATCTAAATCTTGATAGGTTTTCTCACCTCTACCCATCATGGCAACTTCCTAAAATAAGTCCTGGTCCCTTTCTGTAATAATGTTCCCCCATCCTGGCATCCATCATGTAATAATGTGTCTCATCCTAAGCTCTTTCTTGTTTTATTATTCCCTGTCATTGGCCTCTTCCTATTATGATGTCCCCCATCTTGGGCCTCTTCCTGGTATAATGTCCCTCTTCCTGATAAAATGTCCCCCCTCATGGGCACCTTCCTGGTATAATGTCCCTCATTCTGTGTCCCTTCTAATAATAATGTCCTCCATCTCCATCCACAGCTACCAGCGTCTGATTGATTAGAGGCATGTATTGCAACACTGGAAGCCAAAGCACTTCAGCTGAATGTTGGCCCAAGGTAAAGTAAGACCCAGTAGCATCCTCTGCGACCGTGATTGTTACACCCTGGTTACAGGTAAAAAGAGACTCTGCATGCAATATTAAAACTGTTGCTGGATGTATAAAACTAATTATAATCAAGAGAAATGTTCTTTAAATTAGTACACTGGTTCGTTTAGACAACATATAATATTCTACATGAAATCAATTTACTACTGCCACTCAATTCCAAGGTGTGGTGCATAGGAGTCAGATTATTCTATCTGATAATGAAGTATTTCTTCCTCTCTTACAAGTGTCCTTGACATTCTGCTATTCCAGACATTCTAACTCTGGAAAGAATATTAAACTTGAGGCAAAAGAATGCAAATTTTAGTTTCTTGTAAATTTTTTTCATGACCAATGTGCGGATCTGAAATGTATGTTTTTATCTTTCTAAATAAATAATAAAAGCGATAGTAATTAAAGATTTTTTTTATTACTTTGAAGGATGAATTTTATTTATTTATAAATGTAACAGAACGTATGAAGGAAGCACAAGATGAAATAAAGAAAAGTGAAATTCATAGGAAACTCATGTTGCTCTATGAAAATGTCTTGCAGCTGGCATGAATTTACTTAGGCACTTGTTTCCATTTTAAATAGAATGGTATATCATACATTTTTACCTTTTGGAGATCTATTAGCTTAAATGTGGTAATGTTTCCAGTATTGCTTCCATCTGTTCTTAAAAGTGCCATCTGATCTGAATATACTGAAAAGTCATTGTTCCACCCGGCCTACCCACAAATTACACTGTCAAATTAATTTTCTCCATATCATCTATTAACCATTTTCTTTATGACCTTTTGAATTCCCTTAAACTTTTGGGGAAATGATTTTTCAGCCCTGCTAAGGTATTTTTTTTTAACTTGAGTGCTTTGCCAAATCGATACGTTTCCTCTGCCAAGACATTCAGAAAATTTGTAACTTAAAGATCTTTTTCAGCAGTATCTCATTTGACATATGATGGTGTGGTTTTAACTTAAAGAACTTGCTTATTAAGCTATTCATAATGCATGGAATATGGGAAAGTACAGGTATGAAGCCAACATAGCTCAGGTGAATTGTGATTTTCAGTTAACCACTGAATGAGGATAGCTTTGTACCATACCTGTCCTGCAGAGGCGTAGCTAGGGTTTTGGTCCAAGGGGGGCGAAGCTTCTGAGTGGACCCCTAACCAGGTAACCTTGATTACAACTCGATGACGCCCCCTAATAGTGGAGGAGAACCTCAGCAGATGACCTCACTGTTACTGAAGATAATCTCTATATAACGACCAACATGGATATTACCGCCATATGGTCAGTGGTAGATACCAGTCCTACAGAGCATATAAGAGATCACAGCACAGTTATAGATAATGACTTACCAGTGACGTTCTTTATGATGGAATTGTCACTTTTCCCGTCTTTTCCATCTGGCCCAGACCGACATGACAACTTCTTCCAGCTACAACTTGTCTGCAGAGAAAACAAGAAAGACACGTTTCACTTCTCACATTCCAGCCATCACCATCTATTCCCAACCTGCACAAACCCCTCATCCTGCTGATACCCCAATACTGAGCCGCTGCTGCCGTATGTGTCCCTATTACTGCACCCGATACCCCAATACTGAGCCGCTGCTGCCGTATGTGTCCTTATTACTATACCTGATACCCCAATACTGAGCCGCTGCTGCCGTATGTGACCCTGATACTGCACCTGATATCCCAATACTGAGCTGCTGCTGCCGTATGTGTCCCTATTACTGCACCTGATATCCCAATACTGAGCCGCTGCTGCCGTATGTGTCCCTATTACTGCACCTGATACCCCAATACTGAGCCGCTGCTGCCGTATGTGACCCTGATACTGCACCTGATATCCCAATACTGAGCTGCTGCTGCCGTATGTGTCCCTGTTACTGCACCTGATATCCCAATACTGAGCCGCTGCTGCCGTATGTATCCCTATTACTACACCTGATATCCCAATACTGAGCCGCTGCTGCCGTATGTGTCCCTATTACTGCCCCTGATATCCCAATACTGAGCCGCTACTGCCGTATGTGTCCCTATTACTGCACCTGATACCCCAATACTGAGCCGCTGCTGCCGTATGTGTCCCTATTATTGCACCTGATACCCCAATACTGAGCCGCTGCTGCCGTATGGGTCCCTATTACTGCACCTGATACCCAAATACTGAGCCGCTGCTGCTGTATGTGACCCTATTACTGCACCTGATACCCCAATACTGAGCCGCTGCTGGCGTATGTGACCCTATTACTATACCTGATACCCCAATACTGAGCCGCTGCTGCCATATGTGACCCTGATACTGCACCTGATATCCCAATACTGAGCTGCTGCTGCCGTATGTGTCCCTATTACTGCACCTGATATCCCAATACTGAGCCGCTGCTGCCGTATGTGTCCCTATTACTGCACCTGATACCCCAATACTGAGCCGCTGCTGCCGTATGTGACCCTGATACTGCACCTGATATCCCAATACTGAGCCGCTGCTGCCGTATGTTACCCTGATACTGCACCTGATATCCAAATACTGAGCCGCTGCTGCCGTATGTGTCCCTATTACTGCACCTGATACCCCAATACTGAGCCGCTGCTGCCGTATGTGACCCTATTACTGCACCTGATATCCCAATACTGAGCCACTGCTGCCATATGTGTCCCTATTACTGCCCCTGATACCCCAATACTGAGCCCCTGCTGCCCTATGTGACCCTGATACTACACCTGATACCCCAATACTGAGCCACTGCTGCCGTATGTGTCCCTATTACTACACCTGATATCCCAATACTGAGCCGCTGCTGGCGTATGTGACCCTATTACTGCACCTGATATCCCAATACTGAGCCTCTGCTGCCGTATGTATCCCTATTACTACACCTGATACCCCAATACTGAGCCGCTGCTGGCGTATGTGACCCTATTACTGCACCTACTCTGTGGTTCTCTGTACCCTCTAAATTCTAAAGCACCCCTCTATAATATAGTAATGCCGGGTGCAAGTGCCCTAGAAAACAGAACCCACATTTTGCCCCCTAGAAAGTAATAATGCCCTCTGTGTGCTCCTTTGATAGTCACAGTAACCCGAGTTCCCCTATTACAATAAGTGCCCACTTTAAATTTAATAATGTCCCGAGTCTCCCCCCCATACAGCTCCCCTATACACAGTATAATGCCCCCTAACTGTAGAGTACCACCCACACAGTATACTGACCCCTTAGTAGCCTTCAAACTGATTGATGGCTCCAACACTGTAATCCCCACAATGTATGATGGCTCCATAGATAACCGCCATATAGTATAATGTGCCAGATAGTCCTCAATATAGCACAAGGCAGCACCCCTATAAGCAGACCCTGTAGTTTAAAGCACCCCCCATAGGCAAACCCTGTAGTATAAGGCAGCACCCCCCCATAGGCAGATCCTGTAGAATAAGGCAGCACCCCCCTAGGCAGATCCTGTAGAATAAGGCAGCACTCCCCCCTATAGGCAGATCCTGTATATAAGGCTGCACTCCCCCATAGGCAGATCCTGTAGAATATGGCAGCACTCCCCCCTATAGGGAGATCCTGTAGAATAAGGCAGAACTCCCCCCTATAGGCAGATCCTGTAAAATAAGGCAGCACTCCACCCTATAGGCAGATCCTGTATATAAGGCAGTACTCCGCCCCATAGGCAGATCCTGTAGAATAAGGCAGCACTCCCCACCATAGGCAGATCCTGTATATAAGGCAGCACTCCCCCCGATAGGCAGATCCTGTATATAAGGCAGCACTCCCCTCATAGGCAGATACTATAGAATAAGGCAGCACTTCCCCCATAGGCAGATCCTCTAGAATGAGGCAGCACTCCCCCCATAGGCAGATCCTGTAGAATAAGGCAGCACTCCCCCCTATAAGCAGATCCTGTATATAAGGCAGCACTCCCTCTATAGGCAGATCCTGTATATAAAGCAGCACTCCCCCCTATAGGCAGATCCTGTATATAAGGCAGCACTCCCCCCTATAGGCAGATCCTGTATATAAGGCAGCACTCTCTTTCCTATAGGCAGATCCTGTATATGAGGCAGCATTCCCCCCTATAGGCAGATCCAGTATATAAGGCAGTACTCCCCCCCTATAGGCAGATCCTGTATATAGGGCAGCACTCCCTCTCCTATAGGCAGATCCTGTATATAAAAAAACAGCAAAACGAGGTAGAGATGCTTACCTGCCTAGGCCTCTAAACAAATGCACTAACAGGATGCAGTGGACCCATGTGGTTAAGATGGAGACTACACAGGTGCAGCATAACGGATGAGGCAGCCACTCTCAACCTACCAAACTAATGGAGGGGGTGGCTGCTTGGCACATTGCTGCACATAAAAGACTTGTATGTGGCGCTGTTCACACAATGGAGATGCACAGCATCCAGGCAAGCCTAGTAGTGAACCCCTTCTATCAGATCAGGCGGGCCTTCCCAGCGCTATCCAAATGCACCCCATGTGAACAGACACCACATTAATATTTTTTTGTGTGTTTTTTGCACTTTTTTTCGGAGTGCAGTTGGGCCCATTTTTGTCTTTACTTTTCAAAAAGCATTTTCATGATGGTATCCTGCATAATTTATTCCCCACAGAGGAGGAACAATCTACCCTGAGAATATTGGAGGAACTCTACGCTGAACATCATGCACCCATTAATGGTAAGATACCTCCATCGATACGACCTCGTTCCAAGAAGTTTCCCCCTCTTTCTACATGTGCCAACGTGGACCTATTTGTCCAGATTGTCACAAGGTACTTAATGGAAATTCCTAGATCTATTGTCAATGACAATTTATCACGTCGCGAGCGTGATTGTTTAAAATCACTTCAACAACTACCAGACGTTGAATTCAAACCAGCCGATAAGGGTGGCAACATAGTCGTATGGCCGCGATCTATGTACGAAAAAGAAGTTTATCGTCAGCTCAACGATAGGGTGTGTTATAAAAAATTGACATACAATCCCCTATCGACATTTAAAACCCAGCTGCAACTCATTTTGGACCGGGCTGTAGAGACGGCGGTGATTACAAAAGAATTGGCAACTGCTCTGGTCATCACTGAACCTTTCATTCCTACCCTCTACCTATTGCCCAAAATTCATAAGAATAATACTACCCCACCCGGACGACCTATAGTCTCTGGAGGGGGGAACTTCTTGGAACATGTCGGTCGGTGGATTGATTCTATCTTGCAACCATGCGTGGAGAGCCTCCCATCATTCCTTAAAGATACGGGTGTCTTCCTCAAATTAATTAATGGTATTACAATTGACCCTGAGGCCGTCATGGTCGTGGCGGATGTTGAATCCCTTTACACCAGCATTAGACACCCTGACGGCCTCAGGGCCACCAAATACTATCTCAGTATGTCCAACTTTCCTATTTCCTTTCAAAATTTTGTTTTAGAATTACTTGAATTTGCTTTAACCCATAATTTTTTTACGTTCAAGGGGTCCTTCTTCCTGCAGCTCCAGGGAACAGCCATGGGAGTGGCTTTTGCCCCGTCCTATGCCAATCTTTTCCTGGGGCTGTGGGAGAGGGACCTCTCCCAGCCAGATCTTGCCTCGTCTATGGACCGCGTCCTCCTTTGGACGCGGTACATAGACGATGTTTTTATGATCTGGCAGGGCCCCATTAATGATTTACAAGAATTTATTGAGTCTCTTAATGATAATTCTATCAATGTACACATTACTTACCATCATGACATGCACAAGGTCGAATTTCTGGATGTTCTAGTCAAGCGTGATATCTCTAACACATTACAAACCGACATTTTCAGGAAACCCACCTCCACGAATTCCCGGCATGATCTGATTTATAAATCTACCATAAAGCCATCTGATGGTAAAATTAGATTCATTACTGATTACCATAATCAATTTCCAGCTGTTCGCGAAGTTCTAATGAAATCATGGCCCATTTTACGCATGGATCCCATTCTCTCCCAATATCTACCCAACAGGCCCGCCATTAGTACAAGGAGGTCTAAAAATTTACGTGATCTTTTGGTGCATAGCCACTATGTTGGTAACACTCAAACCACCTTTTTGGATCAATTCCCCAAAAAATTGGGCTGCACTCCTTGTGGTCATTGTGTGGCCTGTCCTAATGTGGAGAAATGTAATTCCTTCTTCAATTCCGATAGATCTATGAATTTTGATATCAGGAAATCGATCAGTTGTACCACACGCAATGTGATTTATTTCGCTGCATGTCCATGTGGGCTAATATATATTGGATTGACTACACGTCCCTTTAAAATCCGCATTAGGGAACATGTTCTGGGGATAACAGCTGCAGCAGGGATTACAGACCCCTCTGGATTAAAAACTATCCCCAGACATTTTTGGCTCCGTCACAATTGTGACGCCACCCTGTTAAAAATCAGGGGTATTGACAGGCTAGAGACCAATATTCGTGGAGGTAAAATATCACAGCGTTTGGCCCAGCTCGAGTCCCGCTGGATATAGAGGCTGGATACATTACATCCCAAGGGACTCAATGAGCAAATTAGCTTCGTCCCATTTTTGTGATGCCGCACTGCTGCAATGTTCCATCTGTGCCATAACAATTTTGTGTTTTATATTAATCTGTGCGTTTTCTTTATTTTAACATCACATTTATTTTTCTATTTTAGTTCTTTGTTTGAAGTCCCGTTCTCTTATTTTGTTCCCCGCGTAATCCTCTACATCATCTGTTGGATCATCATTCGGCAATTTTCACTGATGACTACATCTTTATACAGTGGGGCAAAAAAGTATTTAGTCAGTCAGCAATAGTGCAAGTTCCACCACTTAAAAAGATGAGAGGCGTCTGTAATTTACATCATAGGTAGACCTCAACTATGGGAGACAAACTGAGAAAAAAAAATCCAGAAAATCACATTGTCTGTTTTTTTATCATTTTATTTGCATATTATGGTGGAAAATAAGTATTTGGTCAGAAACAAAATTTAATCTCAATACTTTGTAATATATCCTTTGTTGGCAATGACAGAGGTCAAACGTTTTCTGTAAGTCTTCACAAGGTTGCCACACACTGTTGTTGGTATGTTGGCCCATTTCTCCATGCAGATCTCCTCTAGAGCAGTGATGTTTTTGGCTTTTCGCTTGACAACACGGACTTTCAACTCCCTCCAAAGGTTTTCTATAGGGTTGAGATCTGGAGACTGGCTAGGCCACTCCAGGACCTTGAAATGCTTCTTACGAAGCCACTCCTTCGTTGCCCTGGCGGTGTGCTTTGGATCATTGTCATGTTGAAAGACCCAGCCACGTTTCATCTTCAATGCCCTTGCTGATGGAAGGAGGTTTGCACTCAAAATCTCACGATACATGGCCCCATTCATTCTTTCATGTACCTGGATCAGTCGTCCTGGCCCCTTTGCAGAGAATCAGCCCCAAAGCATGATGTTTCCACCACCATGCTTTACAGTAGGTATGGTGTTTGATGGATGCAACTCAGTATTCTTTTTCCTCCAAACACGACAAGTTGTGTTTCTACCAAACAGTTCCAGTTTGGTTTCATCAGACTATAGGACATTCTCCCAAAACTCCTCTGGATCATCCAAATGCTCTCTAGCAAACTTCAGACGGGCCTGGACATGTACTGGCTTAAGCAGTGGGACACCTCTGGCACTGCAGGATCTGAGTCCATGGTGGCGTAGTGTGTTACTTATGGTAGGCCTTGTTACATTGGTCCCAGCTCTCTGCAGTTCATTCACTAGGTCCCCCCGCGTGGTTCTGGGATTTTTGCTCACCGTTCTTGTGATCATTCTGACCCCACGGGGTGGGATTTTGCGTGGAGCCCCAGATCGAGGGAGATTATCAGTGGTCTTGTATGTCTTCCATTTTCTAATTATTGCTCCCACTGTTGATTTCTTCACTCCAAGCTGGTTGGCTATTGCAGATTCAGTCTTCCCAGCCTGGTGCAGGGCTACAATTTTGTTTCTGGTGTCCTTTGACAGCTCTTTGGTCTTCACCATAGTGGAGTTTGGAGTCAGACTGTTTGAGGGTGTGCACAGGTGTCTTTTTATACTGATAACAAGTTTAAACAGGTGCCATAACTACAGGTAATGAGTGGAGGAAAGAGGAGACTCTTAAAGAAGAAGTTACAGGTCTGTGAGAGCCAGAAATCTTGATTGTTTGTTTCTGACCAAATACTTATTTTCCACCATAATATGCAAATAAAATGATAAAAAAACAGACAATGTGATTTTCTGGATTTTTTTTTCTCAGTTTGTCTCCCATAGTTGAGGTCTACCTATGATGTAAATTACAGACGCCTCTCATCTTTTTAAGTGGTGGAACTTGCACTATTGCTGACTGACTAAATACTTTTTTGCCCCACTGTATATGTTTTTCAGATGTAATAAATATGTTAATTGTATGATCCTCAGTTATACATATAAGCCGATGTATTTACACTGTTTCTATATTTATGCCATATTCTTTGTGTTTTCCCCGGGTTTTTACCTTGGTATTCTTCTGTCACCTTCAAACTGTCTGTGTGCGCCGCGTCCCTCGGCTTTCTGCGTCTCCATAGTGACGCGGTCTCCGCCGCGCTTACCCAGCGCTGCGGCCCCGCCTCTCTTTGATGTGGACGCCGACGGGCGGGGTTTGGATCTTGAGGGCGCATGCGCCGCTCCCGCAGCAGCTCGCTTGATTTAATATTAGTCTTGGGGCCGCCGCATATTGTAGTTATTATCATACCTTCTATTTGAAGGATTATGTTTATTATTATTATATTATTACTGCGACTTTTTCAATCGACTGATATGCATTGGCACATTACATCACTTCCGGTTTTCGGTCATTGGTCGGGGCTCCTTTTTAAACCGCACACATTCTATTGTCACCACGCCCCCTGACGAAGGCTCCGCTGAAACGCGCGTCGGGGTGATGTGGTGACCGCTGGCTTCCTCCCGCACTCCTGTTTTGCTATTACGGGCGCTTGGGCTTTACTTGATTAAGGTATACCTCAATATGTTACTATTGTTCTGCCCGCGTCTGTATTTCAGCCATTATTATTGACTGACACAGTGTCTCCATTTCGCCATGCATAGGGGTAACGGAGCCATTGATCTTATATAATTATATAATGTATTTTGGCTACTTGTATATTATGTATATGTGATTGACAGCCGCGGTTCACCCATTCCGTTCTTGTTGTTTTTGTGCACTGTGGTCTTACCCACTTTTCCTCTCTGGTTTTTATATAAACATGATTGTATTTAATAAAGTTGTAGATTTTTATATTATACCTTTGGCCTTTTGATCATCTTTTGTCCTTTTTGGGTTTTGTTTGTTGTTCGATGATTGGCCCTCTATGAGTCTTATTTTTAAGTGAAAATATGACATACTATTGAGCATCTATATTTGGTCTTATACCATGTCACTTTATTTGTTGTTGGCTTTGACTTATCCCATTTTTGTCTTGTAAACTGTGGTGTCTGTTCACATGGGGTGCATTTGGATAGCGCTGGGCAGGCCCACCTGATCTAATAGAAAGGTGTCACTACTAGGCTTGCCTGGATGCTGTGTATCTCCATTGTGTGAACAGCACCACATACAAGTCTTTTATGTGCAGCAATGTGCCAAGCAGCCACCCCCTCCATTAGTTTGGTAAGTTGAGAGTGGCTGCCTCATCGGTTATGCTGCACCTGTGTAGTCTCCATCTTAACCACATGGGTCCATTGCATCCTGTTAGTGCATTTGTTTAGAGGCCTAGGCAGGTAAGCATCTCTGCCTCGTTTTACTGTTTTTTTTTTAATTTGTATATAATTTGTATATAAGGCAGCACTCCCTCTCCTATAGGCAGATCCTGTATATAAGGCAGCACTCCCCCCTATAGGCAGATCCTGTATATAAGGCAGCACTCCCCCCTATAGGCAGATCCTGTATATAAGGCAGCACTCCCTCTCCTATAGGCAGATCCTGTATATAAGGCAGCACTCCCCCCATAGGCACATCCTGTATATAAGGCAGCACTCCCCCCCTATAGGCAGATCCTGTATATAAGGCAGCATTCCCTCTCCTATAGGCAGATCCTGTATATAAGTCAGCACTCCCCCCTATAGGCAGATCCTGTATATAAGGCAGCACTCCCCCCCTATAGGCAGATCCTGTATATAAGGCAGCACTCCCCTCTATAGGCACATCCTGTATATAAGGCAGCAGTCCCCCCTATAGGCAGATCCTGTATATAAGGCAGCACTCCCTCCCTATAGGAAGATCCTGTATAAAAGGCAGCACTCCCCCCTATAGGCAGATCCTGTATATAAGGAAGCACTCCCCCCTATAGGCAGATCCTGTATATAAGTCAGCACTTCCTCTCCTATGGGCAGATCCTGTATATAAGGCAGCAGTCCCCCCTATTGGCAGATCCTGTATATAAGGCAGCACTCCCTCCCTATAGGAAGATCCTGTATATAAGGCAGCACTCCCCCCTATAGGCAGATCCTGTATATAAGGAAGCACTCCCTCCCTATAGGAAGATCCTGTATATAAGGCAGCACTCCCTCCCTATAGGAAGATCCTGTATATAAGGCAGCACTCCCCCCTATAGGCAGATCCTGTATATAAGGAAGCACTCCCTCCCTATAGGAAGATCCTGTATATAAGGCAGCACTCCCTCTCCTATAGGCAGATCCTGTATATAAGGCAGCACTCCCTCCCTATAGGAAGATCCTGTATATAAGGCAGCACTCCCCCCTATAGGCAGATCCTGTATATAAGGAAGCACTCCCCCCTATAGGCAGATCCTGTATATAAGTCAGCACTTCCTCTCCTATGGGCAGATCCTGTATATAAGGCAGCACTCCGCCCTATTGGCAGATCCTGTATATAAGGCAGCACTCCCTCTCCTATAGGCAGATCCTGTATATGAGGCAGCACTCCCACTATAGGCAGATCCTGTATATAAGGCAGCACTCCCCCCTATAGGCAGATCCTGTATATGAGGCAGCACTCCCTCCCTATAGGCAGATCCTGTATACAAGGCAGCACTCCCCCCTATAGGCAGATGCTGTATATAAGGCAGCACTCCCCCTCCTATAGGCACATCCTGTATATAAGGCAGCACTCCCCCCCCATAGGCAGACCATGTTTATAAGGCAGCACTCCCTCTCCAATAGGCAAATCCTGTTTATAAGGCAGCACTCCCTCTCCCATAGGCAAATCCTCTATATAAGGCAGCACTCTCCCCTATAAGCAGATCTTGTATATAAGGCAGCACTCCCTCTCCTATAGGCAGATCCTGTATATAAGACAGCACTTCCCCCTATAGGCAGATCCTGTATATAAGGCAGCACTCCCTCTCCTATAGGCAGATCCTGTATATAAGGCAGCACTCCCCCCTATAGGCAGATCCTGTTTATAAGGCACCACTCACCCCCTATAGGCAGATCCTGTATATAAGGCAGCACTCCCTCCCCTATAGGCAGATCCTGTATATAAGGCAGCACTCCCTCCCCAATAGGCTGATCCTGTAAATAAGGCAGCACTCCCATCCTATAGGCAGATATACTGTAGAATAAGGCAGCCCCCATAAAAACACAGCAAATAAATACTCACCTCTCTAAGGGTATGTGCACATGCTGCGGATTTTGCTGCGGATCCGCAGCGTTTCCGCAGCTGTGGATCCGCAGTGGTTTCCCATGAGTTTACAGTACCATGTTAACCTATGGGAAATGAAATCCGCAGTGCACATGCTGCGGAAAAAAATGCGCGGAAACGCGTTTATTTTCCGCAGCATGTCAATTCTTTGTGTGGATTCTGCTGTGGTTTTACACCTGCTCCAATAGAAAACTGCAGGTGTAAAGCTGCAGCAGAATCTGCAGTAGAAACCGCGATAAATCCGCAGGAAAAACCGCAGCGGTTTTGCACTGCGTTTTTTCCAAATCCGCTGTGGAAAAATCTGCAGTATTCCAGAATACGTGTGCACATACCCTAACTCCTTGTTCCAGCGGTGCTTCCTGCTTCTGCTCCCGCTCATCTGACAGTGGGCGCTGGGCGGTGACGCCATCGCGCCCGCTGTCAGACGGTGTGGGGGATGATGGGAGAAGCGCAGCGCTCCTTCCCTCATCACTGCGGTGAGCTGTATCAGCTAGATGCCGATACAGCTCACAATGCAATGACGGGCGGGGGGCCCACTGCTGCACTGGGCCCCCCACCTGCTCAGAGGCCCCATAATGGCAGAGCAGGGAGATCGATTCTCCCTGCTCTGCCACAGAATGTAACTGCATCGGCACGCTGCGCGTGCCGATGCAGTTGCAGTAGCGTAGCTCCTGGTGGGCCCCCTCAGAGCCTGGGGACCGGGGCGATGGCCCCCTCTGCCCCCCCCCTGGTAGCTACGCTACTGCTGTCCTGCCTTGTCCTGTGCAATTTTGATTTCTTGCTGCTTATTAAAATTAGAGTGGTTGTCCCTTTTAGGCAACCTTTTCCCTAAAGGAGGACTCAGTAATGACCAATTGAATTAAAGACAGAAAGACAGTCATCTAGAATCTGTCACCAGGAGCCCATTGTATCACTACAGGCTGTGCCAAGAGGGATGTGGTAATACATAACATCTATTCATATGAATGGGAAGCAAGTATTACACAAGGGAGGTGAGTAGTGCAGGGCAGGATTAATACTTTGCAGAGGACGAGGCTGGGAAGAGGGGTAGACAGGCTCCTGCCTTGGACAGCACCTCCTACCTACCTAAGGGAGGTGCACTTTGACCAAAAAATACTCAATGTCTGCGGTCACTTGACATCTTACTGCCGCCGCAGACATTCAGCACAGTGAAGGCCAGGAAGTGAGCTATGTCAGTCAATGACACTGATCACCCCTCTCTACTGCAACCACCTGTGGTTCCCTCCCTGTTCTCAATTGCATTCACACCTATACTGTAAATGGACAGGAGAAAATTAGCTGTAATCTCCCTTGCTCCACCACAAACTCCAGCAAGACGCACACTTCCAGCCTGCGCCTTGTACCAGAAGGCACACACAGGGGATGTTAGATAGCAGAGTGCAGTGATGTTATCGCGCCATCCTGTGTCCACTGCTGCACTTCACAGCAGAGGAGACAGTGAATGGGAGTCGAGATTATGGGAGTATGAGATTTTTTTAAATCCTTATATTACTGTGCAAGGAAAGCATAAAATGTGGGTCTGTGCATTTAGATAAAATGAGGGGAGAGGCTATGCTGATCGGGATAAAATGAGGGGAGAAGCTGTGCTGATATGGGAATAATATCATGGACTGTGTAGATTTAGGAATAAAATGAGGTTCTGTGCAGATGGGGGAATTAAAATGAGGGGAGGTGCTGTGCTGATGGGGGGAACAAAATGAAGGGAGGGGTTGTGCTGATGGATAATAAAATGAGGGGCTGTGCTGATGGAGGATGGGGAGAATAAGATGAGGGGCTATGCAGAAGGGGGTAATAAACTGAGGGTCTGTGCTGATGAAGGGAATACACTGAGGGCTGTGCTGATGGGGGAAGGGGGGATAAAATGGGCTGTGTAGATGGGGAAAACTGAGGTGATGTGCTGGTGGGGGAATAAACTGAGGGCTGTGCAGATGGGGGAATAAATTGACAGAGTGTGCAGATAGGGGAATGAGCTGAGAGTCTGGGCATAGAGGGGATAAAATGAGGGGCTATACACAAATGGGGGATAAACTGACGGGCTGTGCAGATGGGGTGGAATAAACTGATGGGCTGTGCAGATGGGAAAATATGTTGAGGGGCTGTGCAGAGAGCAGAATAAGCTGAGGGGCTGGACAGAGGGTGGATAAAATGAGGGGCTGTACAGATGGGAAAAATATGAGGGGCTGTGCAGATGGGAAAATAAGCTGAGGGGCTGAGCAAGGGGAGGTAAAATGAGTGGTTGTGCAGAGAGGGATACAATAAGGGGCTGCGCAGATAGGGGAAATAAACTGATTGGCTTTGCAGATGATGGGATAAAATAAAGGGCTGTGCAGGTCAGGGAAATTAAATGAGGAGCTGTGCAAGTAGGAGTGAAAAAGCAGAGATGCTGTGCAAATGAGGGTGAAAAAACTGAAGGCTGTGCAAATGAGAGACAATAAACTGACTAGCTGTGCAGATATGAGAATAAACCGAGGAGATGTGCAGAGTGGGGTAAAATGGGGGCTGTGTAGGTGAGGGGAATAAACTGAGGGGCTGTGCAGATGGGGGAATAAAATGAATGGTTTGCAGTTAGGGGAAACTAAACTGATAGGCTTTGCAGATGGTGGAATAAAATAAAAGGTTGTGCAGGTCAGGGGAATAAAATGAGGGTCTGTGCAGATAGGAGTGAATAAGCATATGTGCATATGAGGGGGGAAAAACTGATGTGCTGTGCAGATGGGAGAGAGTAAACTGACTGACTGTGCAGATGGGGAATAAGCTAAGGAGATGTGCAGAGTGTGGTAAAGTGGGGGCTGTGTAGGTGGGGAAATAAACTGAGGGGCTGTGCAGATGGGGGAATAAACTAGTAGGCTTTGCAGATGGTGGAATAAAATAAAGGGCTGTGCAGGTCAGGGGAATTAAATGAGGGGCTGTGCAGATAGGAGTGAATAAGCAGAGGTGCTGTGTAGATGAGGGTGAAAAAACTGACATGCTGTGAAGATCGGGGGAATAAGCTGAGGAGATATGCAGAGTGGGGTAAAATGGGGGGCTTTGCAGGTGGGGGGAATAAACTGAGAGGCTGTGCAGATGGGGGAATAAACTGAGGGGCTGTGTAAATGGGGGAAACCTGAGGGGTCTGTGCAGAGGGGAATAAACAGAAGGGCTGTGCCAATGGGGGGAATAAACTGATGGGCTGTGCAGATGGGAGGAATAAACTGATGAGCTGTGCAGATGGGGGAATAAGATGAGGGGCTGTGCAGAGGGGGGAATAAAATGAGGGGCTCTGCAGATAGGAATAAACAGACCAGCTGTGCAGATGTGGGGGAATAAACTGACTGCCTGTGCAGATGAGGAAATAAATTGATGTGCTGGTAAAATGGGGAGCTGTGAATGTGGGGGAATAAACACAGGGACTGTGCAGATGAGGGGATAAACTGTGGGGTTGTGCAGTGGGGGATAAAATGAGGGGCTGCACAGATGGGGTAAATAAACAGAGGGGCCGTGCTGATGGGAATGAATAAACTGATGAGTTGTGCATAGTGATGGGCGAGCACTAAAATGCTCGGGTGCTCGTTGCTCGGGTCGAGCAAATTGGAATACTCGGGTACTCGGCCAGAACAATGAGCCCAATGTAAGTCTATGGGAGACCCGAGTATTTTTACAGCGATCCCGTGGGGATCCTTTTAAGGTTTAAAAACGTCTGAAAATGATGGAAACACTGCTCAAATGATAGAGGAACCTCATGGGGATCGCCCCTGGAAGCATTCCTGACTCCTAGTTCACAGCTTTAATCATTTTTTTCGAGATTCATGCCATTTTTCCCGGTACCACAAAAATAATATGAAAACAAAACCAAAACGGGTTTTGCTTGGAAATATGTCAAGGCACATCCTTTGCAGGTTAATGACTTGCCTGTAAGGCCAAATATTTAACCCCAGACCGAAAATGTCCTTCCCCACTTAGGCTTAGTTCAGACCCTGCGTTTTTGAAGGGTTTTTCAACTTTAACATTGCTTTCAACCACTACAAATGCATTCACTGGGAAATGTCATTGTAACATTTAACACCCCTAGCTGGCCATGTGGTGTGTGACACATAAGCAGACCCATCTTGTTTCATTTACAAAGGAGGGACTCTTAAAGTCACAGGGCCTATTTTTACTGGTGCATCAGGCGGCATTAAACTTCTTAAAGGGCCATTATGAAACAGTGGGTCTCCTAAGCTGTTGTAGCCTATGCTGGGAGTGGATGGGCTGCCAAGAATTATGACATACCACAATACCCCTGTCATAAGATGTCCAGAGGGGACTCCTGAAAAAGTGTTGCATTGAATTCAAGGCCTTCCCTGGTACCAATTCATATGCACCCCAATAAGCCTTTGAACCCACATAGTAGATGGGCCCATGAAAATCCACTTCACAATATGCATTTTGTACTCCCGTACTCCTTGATTTTACACATTGGCAGGAAGGCCAGCCCAGCTGCATAGTCGGTCATATGCACCCCATTAGGCCTTGGAACCCACATACTGGATGTGCCCATTAAAATCCACTTCACAATTTGCATTTTGTACTCCATACTCCTTTGTTTTTTACATTGGCAGGAAGGTGAGCCCTGCTGCATAGTCGGTCATATGCACCCCACTAGGCCTTGGAACCCACATACTGGATGTGCCCATTAAAATCCACTTCACAATTTGCATTTTGTACTCCATACTCCTTTGTTTTTTACATTGGCAGGAAGGTGAGCCCTGCTGCATAGTCATATGCACCCCATTAGGCCTTGGAACCCACAAAGTGGATGGGCCCATGAAAATCCACTTTACAATATGCATTTTGTACTCCCGTATTCCTTTATTTTACACATTGGCAGGAAGGCGAGCCCAGCTGCATAGTCAGTCATATGCACCCCATTAGGCCTTGGAACCCACATAGTGGGTGTGCCCATGAAAATCCACTTCACAATATGCATTTTGTACTCCCGTATTCCTCTATTTTACACATTGGCAGGAAGGGGAGCCCTGCTGCATAGTCAGTCATATGCACCCCATTAGGCCTTGGAACCCACATACTGGATGGGCCCATTAAAATCCACTTCACAATATGCATTTTGAACTCCATACTTTTTTGTTTCATACATTGGCAGGAAGGCGAGCCCTGCTGCCTAGTCATATGCACCCCATTAGGCCTTTTAACCCACATAGTGGATGGGCCCATGGAAATCCACTTCACAATATGCATTTTGTACTCCTGTACTCTTTGGTTTTACACATTGACTATGCAACAGGGCTGGCCTTGCTGGCAGTCATATGCACCCCATTATGCCTTGGAACCCAAATACTGGATGGACCCATGAAAATCCACTCATATGTTTTAATGGTTTGATGGTTCCCTCTTTGCACAATTATTTACTGTAGAATTTGGCAATTATATTATGACATCAAAGGAGCAGGGTGTTCACATTTGTGATGAAGAGCAGATCAAACTAATATCTTCTGGTGGCATATCTTTTTCTTCTGGATCGTCAAGTAATTCCTGGTTCTGATTATCATTATCATTTTCATCCTCTGTACTTCATTCTCTTTCTCCTCTTTTGCGTAGTTAGTTACTGTACATATGTGCCCAAGAAACATACCTCTTGTCTATTTTTAAGCAACCTCAAATTCTACATGTTCAAGTTCAGTAGAATCACCATTCACCAGTGTACAACTTGGATTGTTCTGCCTTTTGCAAAATGATATTCACTCAGCCTCAATGGACAATAAATATCCACCATTATTTCTCGAATCTAGCCATTCCTGATTTGTACTATCATATGGCAGAGACCATGAGCCGCTCTTTGGAACTGACATTGTGTCACAAGCTATACTCCACCCACAACAAAAACAATTACACTCAGGGACTTTTCACTAGTGAATTTCCAGACAATGCTTACTCATCTCCTCCACACCTTGACTAGACCACATATTACTATCACATAGTGGCTGAAAAATGTCACATACAGGGACACATACTAACACACCATGACTAGACCATATTACCACCACATAGTGACCAAATAATATCACATGCAAGGAACAAATACTGTCACACTATGACCAGATAACATATTACCACCACATAGTGACCGAATAATACCACATACAAGAAACAAATATCACCACTTATTAAAATAAGTGCCATTATAGACAGGAGCTCTGTACATAGTATAGAGCATATAGTGTCAGTGTACAGGTAACAAACTAACTTAGGCTACGTTCACATTTGCGTTGTGCGGGGCTGCATCGGCGACGCAATGCACAACGCAAACAAGAACGCATGCAAAACGCATAGTTTTGCGACGCATGCGTCCTTTTTTTGCCGGATTTTGGACGCAAAAAAATGCATCTTGCTGCGTCCTCTGCGCCCTAACGCTTGTGGCACAAAAGACGCATGCATCGCAAAACGCATGCAAACGCATGTCCATGCGCCCCCATGTTAAATATAGGGGCGCATGACGCATGCGTCGCCGCGGCTGCGCCCGACGCAGCCCGGCAGAACGCTAATGTGAACGTAGCCTTACCCGTGTCAGTTGAAGATATTCATCTTCACTTTGCTTCTTCATCCTGTGCATCCTGGCCCCCATGTGCCACATTCCTGACCCCATGTGTCTTCATTCTGCTGCCATATGACCTCCCATCATGGCCTCATATGTCTCCATTCTGCCCCATATGTCTCCATCCTGCCCCCACATATGTCTCCATCTTATTGCGTGGAGGAAGTGGGTCCTGCACGACAATAGATTTCAACTGAACTTGATCCAAGGACTCACATTCATTTACTGAACAAACAGCTGAATCCTACCCCTGGGCCTGAACAGGGCCCCCCTCCTCTCCGAGCCCCATACACCAGTAAAGGCAGTAATGTCCTGATGGTAGCCTTGTTCAACTTTACTAGATTCCTATCCTATAAGTTAGGCCTACAAGAAATTCTTATAAAGTATTTTTGCTTACATGTAATACAGAATATTTAATGGCACAGAACATTTAAGAAACAGCAGAAACACTCTAATATACTACACACTTATTATCTTCAGCCAATAAGATGCATGTTGAATTGTCTGAATTTTGGTTACAGGTGTATTTTCAAATATAACAAATCAAATATATTATTTTGGAGAGAAAGTATATTTGACAAACTTTTACTTTAAACGTGAATTATGCAGATCTATTGTATTTACCATGATTTTCTTATTTTAACATTTTTTTTTCTTTAAAATACTTAGTCTATTAAAAAGCATTTATTTCATGTAAGAATGTATGACCTTTTCTGAAGTGAGGAGCGAAGCACGCACACGCAAGCAAAAGCAGGGGGTGACAGTCCTGGCGGGAAAGGTCCGGAGTGGAAAGGTATCCATGTCAATGGCGACTGAACCGAGATGGGTGGAAGAGTTGTGGAAAGAAATCCAGGGAATACGAGAAGAATTGTCTGAATCAAAGAAGAAAGCAGCCCCATCAAACCTGCCCGGGGCAGAACTGGTCCTGAGTCTCATCATGAAGTAAGAATGTCCCATAGAGAAGAACTCCAGACTTGCTACAACTGTGGTGAGCTTGGACATTTGGCTCAGGGTTGTATATGACGAAGCTACCCCCTACAGCGCCATCTGTTAAACTAGTAAGCTCTGAGGCTGGGGGACGCCGCCCAGAGCCTGAACAGTCAAGGAGGAGAATCAGAAGTTCCACTAGTCTAGTTTCCTTGTGCCCTCTCATTTGGGCTGAAAAAGATGGTTGGGCCATTCAATGTTTGGTTGACACCGACTCACAGGTGACCACGATGCCTGAAACGTACTTTCGAAGACATTTCTCTGAAGCTATGCGGCCTGAATGGGGCCCGTGATATAGTTGACAGCTGCCAATCATTTACCCATCCCCATTGCAGGGGTGGTCTGGATGCAAATTTCTGTGGCAAAGAACTGGGCCGAAAGAGAGTCATGCTGACTACCGGAGATGCAGTTAATGGATATGCTGTCACTCTAGGGATGAACATATTGAAGGAATTTGGAAGTCTTCTCATTGAGTCCGTAGATGTGTTCCTAAAAACAGTGGAGCCCTCACACACCGCCCCAGTGGAGGGTGTTCCAGCAGCTAATCCATACGGCAAAAGCTCAGGAAACCTCTAGTGACGGGAAGATGTTGGGGAAAGTAATCGTTCCAGCCACAGTCAACCTGGTTCTACTGCCAGGACAGACCATGCTCACTCTGCCCATCTGAGCATGTACCCCTCTGGAAGGAGTCAAGATACATATAGAGCCAGCTTGTTTGGAGCAATTACCTCCAGGGCTCCTTGTTGCACAGACGTTAGCTACTGTGCATGATGGGATGGTCCCAGTGGGATGTATTAATCTGGGAGAAGAAAATCTCACGCTCCCACCCCAGAGTGAAGTTGTGCAAATTCTGGGCATGCCAGAGGTGCTGATACCACCGCAAGCCATACAGTTGACAGTGAAACAAGGAGATCTTTTGACCGTGATCGTAAACACATCTTCGGCACCAGAGCCTCAACACCTGCAAGAGGGACGCCGTATTCTGAAACAAATGCCGGATGAATTAACAGAACTCACATTATAGCATGTCAAACAAGTGGAAGCTCTATTAGGTCGATACAAAGATGTGTTTGCACATCATGAGGACGAGTTCGGCTGCACTACGGCAATCACACATGAGATACCGACTTGAAATACTGCACCCATAAGAGAACTATATCATCAAATCCCACCACAAATGTACCAGGAGGTGAAGGGAATGCTGACCCAGATGCTACAAATGGTGTTATTAGAGAGTCAGAGCCCGTGGGCTGCTCCCATCGTGCTGGTGCTAAAGAAAGATGGAGCTTTACATTTCTGTATGGACTATCGCAAACTTAATGACTGCGCTGTGCAAGATTCATAACACTTAGACAGGATTGAGGAATCATTGTCTGCATTGGGGAGTGTGAGATACTTCTCATCGTTGGATCTAGCCAGTGGCTATTGGCAAGAACCTATGTCTGAGCACGATGAAGACGGCTTTTATACTGCCTATGGGCCTATACGAATCTATACCTTTTAATGAATAATACTTAAAATCTCATAGATCATAAACACAAATTAGTCAGGAATATATCTCTTCACTAAAAGAGTTCCTGCAGTTCTCCAGCGACCTATCATACCCCACACAGAACTGGTGTTTATGATGTTGGTAGTTATTTTGTGTTTATGATCTATGAGATTTTAACTATTATTCATTAAAAGGTATTTTTTAGGGTTATTTTTCTTTTTTGGTTGTCATAGTGATTATACCCCTTGACTTATTTGTTCTGGTTTTTTCCTATACAAATTCAACTGGATGCCATTTGGCCTGGCTAACGCTCCTGGTACGTTCCAACGTTTTATGGAGAGGTGTCTAGGCGACTTGAATTTTGAGGCCACTCTCATCTATCTAGATGACATCATCGTGTATGCTGCCACTTTCGAGGAACATCTGCAAAGAGTGAAACAAGTGCTGAGCCATCTTCAGAGACACGGTTTTAAAGTGAAGCCTAAGAAGTGTCATTTATTTCCTACCCAGATTGAGTACTTGCGACATGTCATCTCTGCAAAATTGCCGCAGTACAAGATTGGCCCACCCCAAAGACCATGAAAGATGTGCGGGCCTTCCTGGGGCTCATCGGGTATTATTGGCGATTCGTGAAGAACTTTACTCACATTGTGAACCCACTACTTGAACTGCTGAAAGGGGTGCCATCTGGTGCAAAGAACAGGACTATCCCCTGGGGAGAACGCCAGGAGAAAGCATTTTGAGCCCTGAAGGTGGTTTTGACTGAGGCACCAGCTTTAGCCTATGCAGACTTCTCCCAGCCATTTATTCTCCACACTGATGGAAGCCTGCATGGACTCGGAACTGTGTTCTCTCAGTTCCAAGACAGAAAAGAGCGGGTGATCATCTACATGACTCCAAACGGAATCCAGACAATTACAGTTCGTTCAAACTGGAGCAGTGCTGGGTGGCTCAGATGGCGAAGTTTTCATATAAGATCACCTACAAGAGGGGAGCTGAAAATACGCTGATGTCTTATCCAGAGTGATGCATGAAAGACCTGGGCCTACCCGTGATGAAGAGCTGGAGGTTGAAGCGGTCCCTGAGTTTGAGATTCTGCCAGGATGTTGGCAGCTACACAGGACCAGGTACAGACGGTTAAAATAAAAAAGAAGTCTAGCACTCATCTTCAGCAAACGTGGAATAGATTTATTTGTAGCACTTGAAACGTTTCAGTCCAAAGGGACTTTCATCAGTCACGTGCTAATGATAGCCAGTAGGGCTGTGTTCATGGGAAAAGAAACAGTACCCAATCAATATACAAAGACGCCGCCTTTCTATAGGGCACAAAGGATAGAAGTAATATAATAGACTTGCGGTGGATTCCGTGTCTGGAGGTCGTGCCTCTTTTTCTCCTGTTACCATCATCCTCAGACTGCAGGTGTTTTACTTTATAGGTGGTCATCGCCCCACCATATTAGCACTCTGCCTAAGTCATATTACTCCTATCCTTTGTGCCCTATAGAGTGGCGGCGTCTTTGTACATTAATTGGGCACTGTTTCTTTTCCTATGAACACAGCCCTACTGGCTATCATTAGCACGTGACTGATGAAAGTCCCTTTGGACTGAAACGTTTCAAGTGCTACAAATAAATCTATTCCATGTTTGCTGAAGATGAGTGCTAGACTTCTTTTTTATTTGTATTGATGGTGTGGGAACCTAGTCTATGCACCATATAGTGACTGTGCACACGGTGTTTTCACTCAGGTACAGACCGTGACTTGGGAATGCATTCTGGGGCGGTCCCAGGATAAGTGGGTCCAGTAAAAACAAGAAGATGGGAAACTTGCTCAAATGAGATAGTGGGTAACTCTGAAACAACTATCCAGTGTCATGGTTGTGGTCTGGGTTCTCTCCCGTTCCTCACAGGGTTGTTTTTGGTCTCCATTTGGATCGGGGAGAGACATATATGCCCACACCAGGCTTAGGTTCCTTGTCAGTTATACGTTCATTCTGTCTGTGTGTCTGACCCCCTGGTGTGTTTGTGTACTACTTGTCTGTTTTGCCTTATTGTGCCTTGACCCAGTCCGTTTTCTGGTATTGCGCTTAGTTTTCTGATTCAGTATTATCATCCCATCTGGTTCTGACCTTCTGGCTTTACTTTCCTGACTCTGCACCTGTCTGTCCCACTTGTACTTCACCATTATCTCCGGCTTTCTGACCTCGGCTTTGTGTTTGACTTTGCCTCCTGTCTCATCCTGCGGCATCTATCCGATTTCCTGGTTTTACCCCGGATCGTTCACTACGCTCCAGCCTCACTAGTCTCCTACGTCACCCGGCGGTAGTCTCCGCCTACGGCCACTCCCCCAGGAGTCACATGTTGCAGGTCCTGCACTCGGCTGACCACGGCTCTCCTCGTACTTCTCAGACTCAGGTGTCCTGTGTTTGACCCTCTGCTCAAGACCTATTGCAGGGTTTGTGACATTATAACTGACCTTATCTTTTTTCCCTTCTGTTTGGGTGGGTGGTGTTGGGGTCCCTGAGAAAGAGGGATCCTTTACGCATACTTTCAGATCAAGTAAGTGATCTCACCCATTTAATGCAGAAGCTGTCTAGGAAACAGTGTGCCCTGGCTCAATCACATCAACTGCTGCAAAGAGATGTGGCGGACGGACTACGGCGCTCCGTACCTTTAGGGGCTTGGGTTTAGGATCCCACTGATGTGTCTTTGGTGGCCCCTGAACCACCGATAAAGTTGACTGATAATTTTTCTGGGGACAAAAAATGTTTTAGGGTTTTTCGAGAGGGGTGCAAGTTGTTATTTGAGTTACGTCCCCATGCGTCTGGGAATGAAAGTCAGAGAGTGGGGATTGTTATGTCCTTGTTACACGGGGCTCCACAAGCTTAGGCATTTTCCCTCTCTCCTGTCATACCGGAATGTAGATCTGTGGATTCGTTCTTTGAGACCCTCAGGCATATTTATGATGAGCCTGATAGAGTGACACGGGAAGCATTCAGCAGAATGGTTTTGTTTGGAGTTTAGACACTGGGCTGCTGAGGTTGCATGGAATGATGCTGCTTTGAGAGGGCTGTTCTGCAGGGGTCTGTCCAACCATTCACAGGACACTCTGGCACTTCCTCCTACCCCTGATATCTTGGAGGACGCCATGACTCAGGCGGTTCATATAGACCAAAGGCTCCGTGCTAGAGGTATGATGCAACAGGAGGCACCTCTATACTCCAGCCTGAGGGACACTGCATTCTCTTCTGAACTCATGCGGGTTGGTGCAATTTCATTGGAGGAGAGGGAGAGGAGACATCGCAGAGACAACCAATTGTGCTTTTCCTGTGGAGCCTCTGGAGATTGGAAAATAAACTGTCCTTCCGCTTCCCCCTCAGTGAAGACTTTGGTGAAACGACTAAGTCTGGGTCATGATCAATGAGGTTGCCCAGACTCCCATGTACTTTTGTCCTCACTTTCTAAAATCCTTCTCCAGGTGGAGTTGTATCTTTCTGATGGTCCTGTGGTGACTACCACTTTCGTTGACTGTGGTTCTAGCATCAATCTGATTTACTCTCGTGTGGTGACTCTTAATAAGATGGGGACAGTCAGGCTAGCGACTCCAGTAAAGGTGGTGACTACTGACTCCTCTCCTCTCACCCAAGATGGAATTTGTTTCATATCTGAGTTTTTTTTTCACTGAGGGTGGGTCCTGCTCATGTTGAGAGATTAAACGGTTTTGTTTTGGATAATTTGCCAGTAGGTCTGGTGTTAGGAATGCCTTGGTTTCAATGTCGCAACCCTATTATTGATTGGGTTTCTGGAGAGATAATTCATTGGGATTGTAAGGCTAACAGCCAGTGATGTAATGTTGTATCTACTACCACTCCTGTGAAATCTGTTTCTGTGTTGTCTGTCAGTCTGGAGGGTATTCCGGAATACCTGAAGGACTTTGAAAACGTCTTTTCCGAAAGCTAGGCAGAGGCGTTTCCACCACATAAACCTTTCGATTGTGCCATTGATTAAATTGACTCGTCTGTTTAATTTGTCCGGGCTTGAGCGCCAAGCTATGAAGGAATATATTTCTGAAAGTCTCTGCAAGGGACATATTCGCCCTTCTGTGCCACCTGTGGTGGCGGGTTTCTTTTTTGTTAAAAAGAAAGATGGTGGATTGCGGCCATGCCTCAACTTCCAGGAATTAAATAAAATTACTGTAAAGAACACATATCCCCTCCCTCTCATTCCGGACCTATGTAATCAACTTACTGGCGCCAAATGGATCTCCAAGCTTGATCTATAGGGGCATATAATCTCATAAGGGTCCGGGAAGGGGATGAATAGAAAACTGCCTTCCTCACGACCAAGGGGCTGTTTGAAAATTTGGTCATGCCCTTCGGTCTGACTAATGCTTCTGCTATTTTCCAGAATTTCATCAATGCTATTTTCTCTGATTTAATTGGGCGTTTTGTGATGATTTATCTGGATGACATTTTAGTATATTCTTCTGACAGCCAGTCTCACTTGCACCATCTGCGTATGGTTCTTACGAAACTCAGGGAAAATCATTTGTATGCCAAATAGGAGAAATGTTCTTTTTTCATTTAAGAATTGTCCTTTTTGGGTTTGATTGTGTCTGGTGAAGGATTCCTTATGGATCCTGGGAAGGTTCACACTATTACAGACTGGGTGCAACCTTGTGATTTGAAGGGGTAGCAATGATTTTTGGACTTTGCAAATTATTACAGAAAGTTTATTAAGGGTCCGTATCTGCGAAAAATTATTTTCTGGTTTTGAAAACATGTTTTTCTTCGGCTCCTGTGTTGGTTCAGCCAGATCCATCAAAACCTTTTATCATGGAAGTTGACACGTCTGAGGTGGTGGTGGGGGCAGTTTTGTCTTAGGTTCCATCTACCCTTACTAATCTTAAACTTTGTGTCTTCTTTTCTAGAAAATTCTCTTCCACAGAGAGAAATTATGATGTGGGCAAAAGGGAGCTGTTGGCAGTCAAAATGGCCTTCGAAGAATGGAGGCATTTTTTGGAAGGGACTGTTCACCCCAATACCGTAATCACAGATCACAAAAATTTAGCCTATATCGAGTCTGCCAAGAGATTGACCCCCAGACAGGCTCTATGGGCGCTTTTTTTTCCACGTTTCCATTTTACAATTACCTTTCGTCCAGGATCCAAAATTGCTAAGGCTGATGCTTTGTCCTGATGTTTTGATCCTGTGTCTCCTCCCAAACCTCTATACTCCATTCTTCAGCCAGGGGTAGTTGTGGCTGAAACCTCATCTGCATTAGAGAGAGAGGTTGTGGAGGCACAGGCACTGGCCCCCAGGGGTAAACCCTCAGATAAACTGTACCAGAACATGTCCGTCTCAGACTTCTTTGGGAGTTTCAAGATTCTGCATTGAGTGCCCATCCTGGGGTTTCGGCCACCCGGGGAAGCTATTGCTAGGAGTTTCTGGTGGCCCTCAATGATAACAGATATTAAAAAATTTGTGTTTGCATGTGGGGTTTGTACCAGTTCTAAAAGTTCTCATTGCCCGCCGGGGAATTGGTGCCTTTGCCAATTCTAGATAGACAGTGGACACATTTGTCAGTGGACTTTATCACGAATCTTCCTCTTTCTAGGGGCAACTTTGTGGTGTGGGTGTTGGTGGGTGGGTTCTCCAAACAGTCCCATTTTGTACCTCTGTCTGCTTTACTGTCTGCTGAGACTTTGGTCTGCTTGTTTTTACTACATGTTGTCCGGTTGCATGGTATTCCGGTGAATATTGTGACGGAGAGAGGTGTGCACTTGGTGGACAGATTTTGGAGGTCATTTTGCAAGAAGTTGGGGGTTATGTTATCTTTTTCCTCTGCTTATCACCCAGAGTCCAACAGGCAGACTGAATGCACGAATCAGTCCCTGGAACAAATTCTAACATACTGTACTTAGCCTTTGACAGACAGGAGGATTGGTGTGAGGTATTATGTTATGATCTGGTGGCCTTGGAGCAGCATGAGACGTACTCTGGAGAAGGTGGCACCTGTACTGACCGCAAACCCTGAACTTAGCAGCCCAACTAGAAGCAGCCGTGGGGGGTACCTAACGCTCCCTAGACCCCTCGACACAGCCTAAGAATTAACTACCCCTAAAGACAGAAACAGGAAACCTATCTTGCCTCAGAGAAAATCCCCAAAGGATAGACAGCCCCCCACAAATATTGACTGTGAGAGGAGAGGGAAATAACATACGCAGACATGAAATCAGGATTTAGCATAGGAGGCCATACTAGCTAAAAAGAAAGGATAGAACAGAGTACTATGCAGTCAGTATAAAAACACTAGAAAATATCCACCACAGAAAATACAAAACACCACATCTGACTAGAGACATGGAGGGTATATCTGCATCTCCAGAGACACAGCTAGGCTGCAAAAAATCCTTCACAACAAAGCTGGACAAAACAAAACATGAACAATGCACAGAACTATAAGGTCCACAGCAGGTCAACAGCAAAAACAATGCCAGGGCTTATCTTTGAAGAAAAGCACAGCGAACAGGAGAGACTAGAAGGGATGTGAATCCTCCAAAAACAATGGACAACTGGCACTGACTAAAGGAACAAGCAAGGCTATATAGCCCAGCCCAAATTGCAAAAAATAGATACACCTGATAAATGCTGTGATCCAACTACCGCAGCACTACCACTCATAACCACCGGAGGGAGCCCAAGAGCAGAATTCACAACAGTATTACCTCTGGCGGAATTTGCGTTCAACAGTCGTGTGAATCAGTCTGCAGGGAAATCTCCCTATCTGGTCAACTATGGGTTCAACCCACATTTTGAGGAATTTTCTCATATGGATTCAGGATGTCCAGGGGCTGAGTGTATGGATCAATGTTTGAGAACCATTTGGAGGGAGGTTCAGAGTAACATCGCCAAGGCCCAGGAAAGATACAAATGGTTTGCAGATGAGAGGAGGGGGTCAGGTCCACCATTCATTGTGGGGGATAAAATGTGATTGTCCACTCGCAATATCAAACTCAAGGTACCCTCGGTGAAGCTGGGACCTAAGTTTATTGGGCCTTACAAAGTGGTGGAAAGGGCTAATCCTGTGGCCTACAGGTTACAGTTGCCCGCCTCCTTCAAAATATCTGATGTCTTTCATAGGTCTTTCTTAAAATCGGCGGGGGAGGTCGAGGAAGATTCCTCGTCTGTTACTCCTCCAGTGTTTGTTGAGGGGCAGCTGGAGTATGAGGTGGGCAGCATTATTAATTCATGGGTGAAGCGCCGGAACCTTCAGTATTTAGTACATTGGAAGGGGTATACTCTGAAAGATTGGTTGTGGTTTCCCGCCAGTTCATTGCATGCTGATCGACTGGTCTGGGATTTCCATGCCAGGCATCCAGAGAAGCCTGGGGGTCCGGTGGCCTAATGTTGAAAAGGGGGTACTGGTATCCTTATGGTCTGGGTTCTTTCCTGGTCCTCATGGGGTTAATTGTCTTTGGCCTCCTTTTGGATCGGGGAGGGACATATATACCCAAACCAGGCTTAGGTTCCTTGTCTGTTATACGTTCATTCTGTCTGTGTGTCTGACCCCCTGATGTGTTTGCGTACTGCTTGCCTGTTTTGCTTTTTTGTGCCTAGACCCAGTCCATTTTCTGGTATTGTGCTTAGTTTTCTGATTCAGGTTCTGACCTTCTGGCTTTACTTACCTGACTCTGCACCTATCTGTCCCACTTGTATTTTACCATTATCTCCGACTTTCTGACCTCGGCTTTGTGTTTGACTTCACCTCCCGTCTCATCCTGCAGCACCTATCTGACTTCCTGGTTTGACCTCAGCTCATTCGCCATGCTCCGGCCTCACTGCTCCCCTCCATCACCCGGCAGTAGTCTTCATCTTTGGCCACTCCCCCGGGAGTCACATGTTGCAGGTCCTGCACTTGGCTCACTGTGGCTCTCCTTGTCCAGTCTGAGACTCAGGTGTTTTGTGTTAGACCTTCTGCTTTAGACCTACTGCAGGGGTTGTGACACCCAGTCAAAGAGAGAGAGAGAGAGACGCCCTGTCCCCAGGGACTCTGCAGATCCTTTGGCAGTGGGAAAGACTTCAACTGAAAAATAGCTTATTGTACTGGAATATTCAGTTACAAAAGGAACTGGGTGTCACCTAACAGGTGGTAATCCCCGAGGCGCTGCTGCCTAAGTTAGCTGGAAGCACATGGAAGAGGAGCTCACTTCAGACAAGAGAAAACATTTCAGTAGCTACAAAAGCTAGCTTACCATCCTCTCCTGAAATCTGTGGTTGAAGAGGCCTTTCAGCAATGTAGAAGCTGCGAATTAGCTAAGCCTCCGGAGCAAAAAGCTCCCACACAGACCACTGAGACTTCTGCGCCTCTGCAAGTATTGATGATAGATTATCTGACGATAGGTCTGGCCCATCAGGGATAAGAGCATTGTCTAGTAATGACGAACCACTTCACTGAGTTCGCTGTTGTGACTCCGACACGTGACCAAACTGCTGAATCTGTGTATGGCTGCCCAAAGAGAATCCACTCCGATCAAGTTGCCTGTTTCCTAGGGCGAATGATGGAAGAACTGCATTCCCTGTTCCAGATTGAAAAATCTCGGACTATGTCTTACCATCCTCTGGGAAATGGAAACTGTGAACAGTTCAATCGGACTTTTATCCAGATGCTAAGGGCTCTACAGGAAGATTGAAAGGCCTGGTGGCCTGAATTTGTAGCTGAGTTAGTGTGGGTGTATAACAACCAAGTACATCGCACCACTGGGTACACACCATATACCCTGCTGTTCGGCTGGCCAGTAAGGGAGATTACCAAACTGGAGATGGAGCAAGAGGGGGAGAACCCTTTGATGGCAGTGTTCACCTGGGTCTGAGAAGATAGTCATTGTCTGCAGACAGTACACCGCTTGGTGCAGATCAAGTTTCAGGAACTTGAGCATCCAGAGACAGCTCCTCTGCTGTCCCAGCTCTCCAAGCCAGAGACAGAGTGTTAGTCCAAGATAAGCGTCCTAAGGACAAACTGGAGTACCGGTGGAAAAAAATCCCATATTGAGTGAAGTGGAGAATCAGCTTGGAAGGGCCCGTCTATGTAATCCAAGCTGAAGGGGAAGAAAATGCACCCACTCGAAAAGTCCACTGGAATATGCTACGTCCCTGTTTGTCGAGAAATCCTGATCAAATTGAAGAGGAGAAAAGTGCTCCTGAAATGTTCCCTCCACCCGTTGCTGTTTGTGAAGAATTAGAGTCACTTGATCTGTCACCTGTAAATCCAGAAGGACAGGCTCCTGAAGTTCCTGAAGTCCCCTGAGGTTCCTGAAGTGGGAAATGGGCACGTACCCGCCCTTGTCTGTTCAGCCCGACTCGATCACCCAACCTGATTTGACTACTCCTTCTGACGAGGCGCTTTGAATGGGCCACAGGCAGAATATCCCCCAACAGATACAATCAGGACCAATTTATTTGGTAACAAATAATTCAAGAACTAGTAGAATGTCAACATAAACTACAAGAACTCTCGCTCATGGAATGGTGAGCAAAAGGAGAGGGGGAGTGTAAGAAAAGGGACCGGACTGGGGGTACCTTTCATGCGCTTGGTCCGGAACTGTCAGGACTGTCACCTTTGTTGTCTGGGGGAAAGCTTAGAAACCTAGACCAACCTTTGTACTCGACAGCAGGGGCATAGCTAGACTAAAATGCAAGAGCATGTGAAAAAGCAGACAGACTTAGCAGGAGCACCCAGCAGGGGAAGTTTGGTGCTCTGTCCTCTGAGCACTGTGGCAGCGCAGGCCTGTAGTATCCAGGCTGCCACCCATAGAGACTGTGACCGGAGAATTGTCTGTTGTCTATCAGCTCCTTCTGTTGAAGGTACCCAACGCAACGGGACACAACGCAACCTGCTCACAATTGCTTGCTGCATTAATTATTGCTCAAAGTGAGTGAATTTACCAACTTTATTCTTTGCATGTAAATCGACTATGCAAGAGGGAACTGATCATAATTTCCAAATGGAATTAAATTGGTTTTGCAGTTTAAACAAATATGTCCCCAAATACTTTAATAAATATATAATAGCATACACTGCAGGTACTTACCTTCAACAGATCCAATACTAGTTATCTGCTACTTCTGCAGTACCAACTACAGTGAGCATTATTTCTTTAGTCAATTAATGAGAATGCCAGCAGCACTGGCAGATCAGGTAAACTCAGTGATTGTATATTATAGCAAAAAAATGGAGTAAGAAAATCCCAGATATCATAATAAAAACAAATAGCTTTATTAACATACAAAAATTACAAAAAATTGGACATCAATAAAATTGCAAATATGCACCATAACAGATGGAACTAAGGAGAAAAACTCTAGCAGTACAGGTGTGCATGGGGAACACAACGTATTTCCGGGGGTAAAGATATAGCTAGTAGTATACGGCCATAGACATAATCATATAATAGGGTTGAGTCCTGCATATATCCCCCGCTGTCACAAACAGCACCTTATGGGGTGAATACTAAAACCATCAACAAGTCAATAGTGACCACTGCGTGCTTACCCATATATAAACCGGACAGCTCACCCACTGCACACCAGGAACTCCTTGACGCACGTTTCGCCGCCAAGCTTTTTCAAAAGGGGATACTAGTCAGGTGTTCGAGATGCCTTAATATAGTGCCGAAACCGGAACTGCCGCTGGACTAACGGCGCATGCGCACCTGGATCCGAGCACCGCATCACCAGCGGCCGTCACCTGATGTGTGAGCATAAAGGCGGAAATCCGCCGTGTGACGTCAGTACATGCGCACACACCAGTTACAGATAACCGCAGGAGAGGCGGGGATAACCAAACCCAAGGAGCGCATGCGTCCCCAGAGCGGCCATTAAAGTGAAGACCAAGGTTGCGGCCATACTGTGAGAGACCCATTAATATACAAACATACTGAAGATGCGGTGGGGGCGGCCAGTGTAACCAAGGCACAACTCATCCCCACCACAGTAGTGCGCTACAAGAAAGGTAAATATACTAACAAATAAAACATGTGACATTATAAGCAATATGTTATGACACATATAGTGATTATAAAATCTTACATAAACAACTATAAGCATATGCAGCAGCACCGAGTACGGCTGCGACTACACAATCAACAGTGAGAATATGTGACCCCCTAAACAAGTAAACAGCATAAAATATGCGATGCTAACACTAGTATAAAAAATATATGAGATATATATATACAGTGGGGCAAAAAAGTATTTAGTCAGTCAGCAATAGTGCAAGTTCCACCACTTAAAAAGATGAGAGGCGTCTGTAATTTACATCATAGGTAGACCTCAACTATGGGAGACAAACTGAGAAAAAAAAATCCAGAAAATCACATTGTCTGTTTTTTTAACATTTTATTTGCATATTATGGTGGAAAATAAGTATTTGGTCAGAAACAAACAATCAAGATTTCTGGCTCTCACAGACCTGTAACTTCTTCTTTAAGAGTCTCCTCTTTCCTCCACTCATTACCTGTAGTAATGGCACCTGTTTAAACTTGTTATTAGTATAAAAAGACACCTGTGCACACCCTCAAACAGTCTGACTCCAAACTCCACTATGGTGAAGACCAAAGAGCTGTCAAATGACACCAGAAACAAAATTGTAGCCCTGCACCAGGCTGGGAAGACTGAATCTGCAATAGCCAACCAGCTTGGAGTGAAGAAATCAACAGTGGGAGCAATAATTAGAAATGGAAGACATACAAGACCACTGATAATCTCCCTCGATCTGGGGCTCCACGCAAAATCCCACCCCGTGGGGTCAGAATGATCACAAGAACGGTGAGCAAAAATCCCAGAACCACGCGGGGGGACCTAGTGAATGAACTGCAGAGAGCTGGGACCAATGTAACAAGGCCTACCATAAGTAACACACTACGCCACCATGGACTCAGATCCTGCAGTGCCAGACGTATCCCACTGCTTAAGCCAGTACATGTGTGGGCCCGTCTGAAGTTTGCTAGAGAGCATTTGGATGATCCAGAGGAGTTTTGGGAGAATGTCCTATGGTCTGATGAAACCAAACTGGAACTGTTTGGTAGAAACACAACTTGTCGTGTTTGGAGGAAAAAGAATACTGAGTTGCATCCATCAAACACCATACCTACTGTAAAGCATGGTGGTGGAAACATCATGCTTTGGGGCTGTTTCTCTGCAAAGGGGCCAGGACGACTGATCCGGGTACATGAAAGAATGAATGGGGCCATGTATCGTGAGATTTTGAGTGCAAACCTCCTTCCATCAGCAAGGGCATTGAAGATGAAACGTGGCTGGGTCTTTCAACACGACAATGATCCAAAGCACACCGCCAGGGCAACGAAGGAGTGGCTTCGTAAGAAGCATTTCAAGGTCCTGGAGTGGCCTAGCCAGTCTCCAGATCTCAACCCTATAGAAAACCTTTGGAGGGAGTTGAAAGTCCGTGTTGCCAAGCGAAAAGCCAAAAACATCACTGCTCTAGAGGAGATCTGCATGGAGGAATGGGCCCACATACCAACAGTGTGTGGCAACCTTGTGAAGACTTACAGAAAACGTTTGACCTCTGTCATTGCCAACAAAGGATATATTACAAAGTATTGAGATGAAATTTTGTTTCTGACCAAATATTTATTTTCCACCATAATATGCAAATAAAATCTTAAAAAAACAGACAATGTGATTTTCTGGATTTTTTTTTCTCAGTTTGTCTCCCATAGTTGAGGTCTACCTATGAAGTAAATTACAGACGCCTCTCATCTTTTTAAGTGGTGGAACTTGCACTATTGCTGACTGACTAAATACTTTTTTGCCCCACTGTATATCAGGTGCAATAAGTGAAACCCACAAGGGTTCATAACAGTGATACAACAAAGGGACAATTCTTCAACAGCAAGAAAGGAAGACGGTCTCCGACAGTTTCCGCTAACCGGCAAGGCAGGACTAATGGAAATAAGGAAAAAAGAACAATAAGTATACAGACACATTAAAAGCAAAGCGGGGAAAATCCCATACGATACATTGAGAGAGGATGAGGACTCAGACTCCCGAATCTAATATCCTGCCCATATATACACCATCACACAAGGAAGGAGCAAAGAGGTTGGCAGAGCTCATAAAAATGGGGCAAAGCTGATAGATTCATTTAGGCCCTTAGGGGCCATGGTGTCAAGGGTGACAATCCACCTACATTCACGTTGTGCCAGTAATTGGTTTAGATTGCCACCCCTGACACCACCATGTATTCTATCAATACCCCTAATTTTCAAGCCACTGGGATCGGAACGATGATACTTTCTGAAGTGCCTGGGTATAGTTTTAAGTAGTGACACATCCAAGGCATCCTTACCGGCTATAATATCACGGACGTGTTCGCGTGTCCTAATCTTAAGTTCCCTAGATGTGAGACCTACATTGATGAGGGATCAGGGACAAGTGGCATAGTACACAACATGGGTAGTACTGCACGAAATGTATTCTCGGATTTTGTATTCCCTGCTCCCATCAGATGTTTTGAAGGTCCCACATCTAAGAATGTTAGGACACGCGACACACGAGCCGCACGGGAAACATCCAACGCGGGGAGGACAGTTGGTAAATAAGGGTTTCTGTGCTGTCACATAGTGACTATGCACTAAATTATCCCTAAGGTTCCTCCCTCTGTGTTGTGTCACCAATGGAGCCTGTGGTAGTTGAGCCGCAAGAGTACTGTCAGTTTTTAAAATTGACCAGTGTCTATTCAGAATTTCTCGCATCCGATCCCAGTGGCAATTAGAGGTAGATATGAATCTGATTTCAGACCTGCCCGTGGACCTCATCCTCTTAGACTGAGTAAGAATATCCTCCCTTGCTGTGGCTTTTGCCCGTCTATAACCCGCCTTGATACATCTCCGGCTGTACCCTCTATTTCTGAATCTCTCAGCAAGGGCCAATGCTTGCTCCTCGAAGCGGGCACTGGTGGAGCAGACCCGACTCCCCCTCAGGAACTGACCAACTGGGATGGCTTTAATGACAGAATAGTTGTGTGCCGAGGAGGCGTGCAACAACGAATTAACAGATGTTTCTTTACGGTACAAATCCGTTTCAATGGAACCGTCCTCCGCGACACACAACGTAATGTCAAGAAAATTAATTTCCTTCTGATGCCAACAATAAGTGAACTTTAAATTAAAACAATTATCATTCAGGCACCGCATGAATGTGGATAGGCTGGTCTCGTCACCGTTCCAGATCATCAACACATCATCGATGTACCGAAACCAGCCCACCACTTGGTCCGCGGCACGTGCCCCGTCTCCCTGGAAGATAAATCTCTCCCAGTATCCAAGAAATAAATTTGCATAAGCCGGGGCACATGCCGCGCCCATCGCGGTACCTTGTAACTGTAAAAAAAACCTATCTTTGAAAACAAATAATTATGGGTCAACACAAATTGAATCAAATCTAAAATGAAATCATAAAAATGGCCATCCCAGTTGGTTGTCTCAAGGAAGAAGCGGGCCGCCCTCAGACCGTCCTCGTGCCTAATTGACGTGTATAATGACTCAATGTCTATGGTCACCAATAACATGCCCGCCTCGAGGGACAGGCCATTGACCCGAGTCAGCACGTCAGTAGTGTCTCTGACATAGGAGGGGAGGGTTTCAACCAGCGGTTTAAGATAGAAATCAATAAATTTACAAACCCCATCACTCAACCCTCCTATGCCAGAGACAACAGGACGGCCGGGAGGGTTAATAGTATCCTTATGTACCTTTGGTAAAAGGTAAAAGGTTGGGGTTTTCGGAAACTTGGGCAGTAAACCGTCCAGGACCTTTCTGGGAACAATACCAGACTCACCAGCATTAGATAGAATTAAGTCCAACTCCCTGGAAAAGGTTAGTGTAGGATTGTGTGGTAAAATTTGGTAGGTGGTTTTATTTCTCAATTGCCGGAAGGCCTCTCTCTCATATTTATCAGTTGGCCAGATCACCACATTCCCCCCCTTGTCCGCAGGCTTAATAACCACAGATTCTAGTGCTTGCAATTCCCTCAGGGCCCTCCTCTGTGGGCCCGTGAGGTTCTCATTACGTCTGTACCCCAGGATCTTTCTCAAGTCCTCCGTAACGAGTCTGCAAAAAATTTTCACTTGTGGACATAGGGACAAGGGGGGGAAAGTGAGAGATCTGGACCCAACAGGAGTAGGGAAATTACCTATATCCTCAGTGTCTTGTTCCCTCAATAGATCTTCCAATGCTTCAAGAGCCTCCCGTTCCATGTCATTGGAGAGATGAGGATCTCCATTCCTTTGACAATGTAACTTGTTTAGAATGAGCTTGCGACAAAATAGGTGTGTGTCCTTCACAGCTGTGAAAAAATCGAAAGCAGCGCATGGAACAAAATTAAGACCCAATCTCAATACTTCTAATTGTGTTTCTGACAAATTGTGTGAGGAAAGATTTATTACCTCCAGATTTGTATTTCTGGCTTTGCGGTCATAGGTTGGGGAAGACATGGGTTTTCTTTTATTATTATATTTCTCCTTGGCTAGTCTTCCAGGCTGTTGTTTTCTTTTTTTAGCACCCCCCGCTGTCCCCAATACATCGGAGGCTATGCTTGATTCATCTACAGATGTTAATGACGACACAGAACCTGACCTTATATGAGACTGAATCGGACGGGCCTTTTTATTGGCCCTCCAGCGGTAAACTTTGTTCTCTTTATAATCCATGCTGTCTCTCTGCAGCTTCTTGGTTTTCACAGCTCCTATCTCCTGCTCCCACTTGGAGAAATCTTTCTCCAAATCTCCGTTAAGTTTATCCAGTGCCTCTGTTGTCAAGTCATTTTTAACGGTTATCTGGATGCTATCTATCTCCTTTTCAATATCAACCAGTCTTGTCTCATCAAATTTCATCAGTAGTTCCATAAACCCACGGGAACATTTGGTGGCTAGATCTTCCCATTCTTTTTTGAAATTCTCATCATCCACCGGAAATGACGGGAAGATCTGGACTCGTAGACCCCTTGGAATTAAGCTGCGAGTCAGGTACTGTCCCAGAAAAGCCCTGTTCCACCATAATTTCGTCCGCCTATGTAGCAGAGCTCTGAGTCTCTCAATCCTCTCCCTTGAATCTCCCCCGCTTATAGTTAAAATACCACCAGAGTCCTCCTTAAAGACCTCCTGTAATCGAGATAACCAGGTTTGGTCTCGGGTGCGATAGTCCATTTGCCTCAGACCAGAAGCTGTGAAAAACACAGATACATAACTATTCAACAGAGAATCATGAAGCATAACAATGTTACATGGCCGAGAGTAGTACAATGTACCTCTCCCACTCGTAATACCCAGATAAACTGGTTTAGCGGGGCCACTCCAGGAATCATATATTATAGCAAAAAAATGGAGTAAGAAAATCCCAGATATCATAATAAAAACAAATAGCTTTATTAACATACAAAAATTACAAAAAATTGGACATCAATAAAATTGCAAATATGCACCATAACAGATGGAACTAAGGAGAAAAACTCTAGCAGTACAGGTGTGCATGGGGAACACAACGTATTTCCGGGGGTAAAGATATAGCTAGTAGTATACGGCCATAGACATAATCATATAATAGGGTTGAGTCCTGCATATATCCCCCGCTGTCACAAACAGCACCTTATGGGGTGAATACTAAAACCATCAACAAGTCAATAGTGACCACTGCGTGCTTACCCATATATAAACCGGACAGCTTACCCACTGCACACCAGGAAACCCTTGACGCACGTTTCGCCGCCAAGCTTTTTCAAAAGGGGATACTAGTCAGCTGTTCGAGATGCCTTAATATAGTGCCGAAACCGGAACTGCCGCTGGACTAACGGCGCATGCGCACCTGGATCCGAGCACCGCATCACCAGCGGCCGTCACCTGATGTGTGAGCATAAAGGCGGAAATCCGCCGTGTGACGTCAGTACATGCGCACACACCAGTTACAGATAACCGCAGGAGAGGCGGTGATAACCAAACCCAAGGAGCGCATGCGTCCCCAGAGCGGCCATTAAAGTGAAGACCAAGGTTGCGGCCATACTGTGAGAGACCCATTAATATACAAACATACTGAAGATGCGGTGGGGGCGGCCAGTGTAACCAAGGCACAACTCATCCCCACCACAGTAGTGCGCTACAAGAAAGGTAAATATACTAACAAATAAAACATGTGACATTATAAGCAATATGTTATGACACATATAGTGATTATAAAATCTTACATAAACAACTATAAGCATATGCAGCAGCACCGAGTACGGCTGCGACTACACAATCAACAGTGAGAATATGTGACCCCCTAAACAGGTAAACAGCATAAAATATGCGATGCTAACACTAGTATAAAAAATATATGAGATATATATATATATATCAGGTGCAATAAGTGAAACCCACAAGGGTTCATAACAGTGATACAACAAAGGGACAATTCTTCAACAGCAAGAAAGGAAGACGGTCTCCGACAGTTTCCGCTAACCGGCAAGGCAGGACTAATGGAAATAAGGAAAAAAGAACAATAAGTATACAGACACATTAAAAGCAAAGCGGGGAAAATCCCATACGATACATTGAGAGAGGATGAGGACTCAGACTCCCGAATCTAATATAATGTTGTATCACTGTTATGATATGTGTCATAACATATTGCTTATAATGTCACATGTTTTATTTGTTAGTATATTTACCTTTCTTGTAGCGCACTACTGTGGTGGGGATGAGTTGTGCCTTGGTTACACTGGCCGCCCCCACCGCATCTTCAGTATGTTTGTATATTAATGGGTCTCTCACAGTATGGCCGCAACCTTGGTCTTCACTTTAATGGCCGCTCTGGGGACGCATGCGCTCCTTGGGTTTGGTTATCCCCGCCTCTCCTGCGGTTATCTGTAACTGGTGTGTGCGCATGTACTGACGTCACACGGCGGATTTCCGCCTTTATGCTCACACATCAGGTGACGGCCGCTGGTGATGCAGTGCTCGGATCCAGGTGCGCATGCGCCGTTAGTCCAGCGGCAGTTCCGGTTTCGGCACTATATTAAGGCATCTCGAACAGCTGACTAGTATCCCCTTTTGAAAAAGCTTGGCGGCGAAACGTGCGTCAAGGGGTTCCTGGTGTGCAGTGGGTGAGCTGTCCGGTTTATATATGGGTAAGCACGCAGTGGTCACTATTGACTTGTTGATGGTTTTAGTATTCACCCCATAAGGTGCTGTTTGTGACAGCGGGGGATATATGCAGGACTCAACCCTATTATATGATTATGTCTATGGCCGTATACTACTAGCTATATCTTTACCCCCGGAAATACGTTGTGTTCCCCATGCACACCTGTACTGCTAGAGTTTTTCTCCTTAGTTCCATCTGTTATGGTGCATATTTGCAATTTTATTGATGTCCAATTTTTTGTAATTTTTGTATGTTAATAAAGCTATTTGTTTTTATTATGATATCTGGGATTTTCTTACTCCATTTTTTTGCTATAATATATGATTCCTGGAGTGGCCCCGCTAAACCAGTTTATCCTGGTATTACGAGTGGGAGAGGTACATTGTACTACTCTCGGCCTTGTAACATTGTTATGCTTCATGATTCTCTGTTGAAAACTCAGTGATTGGCAGCAGCAGTGGGGTGTAGTATATAAAGAATCTATCCTGTGTGTTGTAGTATATAGAGGATGTGTCAGCTGTCCTATGTAGTTTAGTATATATAGGATGTGTCCTGTGCGGTGTAGTATATAGAGGATATGTCCCTTGTAGTGTGGTATATAGAGGATGTGTCCTGTGTGGTATAGTATATAGAGGATGTGTCCCGTGCGGTGTCCTGTATAGAGGATCTGTTCCGTGCGGTGTAGTATATAGAGGATCTATCCTGTGTGGTGTAGTATGTAGAGGATCTATCAGCTATCCTGTGTGGTGTAGTATACAGAGGATGTGTCATATATGGTGTAGTATAAAGAGGATCTGTCAACTCTACTATGTGGTGTAGTACATAGAGGATCTGTCCTGTGTGGTGTAGTATATAGAGGATCTGTCAGCTCTGATATGTTGTGTAATATTTGATTCTTCTGCTGCCGTGACATCACTTTGACAGAGCAGCTCCTTCTCTTCCACTCTGTTCTTTTGCAAAGAACCACTGCCAACATCATGCAGGATGACAGCCAGCTCCCCGCTGCTTAAGTGTGGAAAGCGGGCTGTCAATCAGCAAGAATATTTGGCAGTGACACTCAACGGATGCTGTAGATTTAATGAACCGCTTCATGAATCAGGATCATCAGACTCCAGCATGCCACCTCATCAAGATTAGTGTGAACAATGCCATTCTTGATGAATCAGGCCCATTGTGTTTTATATTATGGAAAGATATTAGCACATTTTACTATACAATTGGTGGTCTTATTGATATGTTGATGATATAGCAGCATGATGAGCCCCAAGAATGATTGTCTCTGGTGGGTCCAAGGCACTCCAGTTCGATGCTGCATGCATGCACACTTAAGCTCTATTCTTTGCAGGATGATAGTCGTTTCTCACCAACTGGTGCTTCAAGAGGTCCGTTAGAAGGACCTGTTAAAGCATCAGTTGGTGAGAAACTGCTGTCATCCTGCAAGCATTCCAATAACATCTGCAAACCCTATGTCACATGGGCGGCACGCGACCAATCAGAAGCCGCGACGTCATTCGCAGGTCCTGAAGGCGCTCATTTTAAACAAAGAAGCCGGCCGGTTACCAGCGTGATGTCCAGGGGCCGCCGGAGAGGTGAGCATATCAATATTTTTTATTTTAATTCTTTATTTTACACATCCCTATGGATCCCAGGGCCTGAAGGAGAGTTTCCTCTCCTTCAGACCCTGGGAACCATGAGAATACCTTCCGATACGTGATGTCCCATTGACTTGTATTGGTATCGGATATCGGTATCGGCGATATCTGATATTTTTCGGGTATCGGCCGATACTATCCGATACCGATACTTTCAAGTATCGGACGGTATCGCTCAACACTAGTGGTTAGTAATGGGGGCATCTTATAGATGCCTCTCCATTACTATCCCCTGGGCTTGACCTCAGCAGCCATAAAATGGCTGACATTGATCCAACAACTATTACCCCACTTTTCCTAGCAACAGGACAAGTGGGAAGAGCCAGTCAAAGCACCACAATTTGGCGCATATAATGGATGAGCCTTTTCTTGGCTGGCTGCGGACTTCAATTTTTAGGCTCGGGAGAGACAATATCATGGCCCCTTCTCAGTCTGAGAATAACATCCTCCAGCTATCTGCTTTAGCTTGGCTGCTTGTCAAAAATAATGGCACCCCACTCCGTTTTTAAATAATATTTATTTAAATAATTTTTTCAAAACCAGCATTCGACCCCTCTGTTCTTGATAACCAGCCATGATAAAGCTGACAGCTGGGGGTTGCAGCCTGCAGCTGTCAGTTTTACCTGCTCTGTTTATCAAAAATAGAACATTCCCACACAATTTTAATTATTTATTGCACAGGCACCAGCTAATGAATGCTTTCATCAGCCTCGCTTGTTCTCACTGGTACTAGGGACAGCAGGTGTAGGATGATGATAGTGATACTCTCATCAGTCGACAACTAAAACCAGCGATAGCCTTTTTACCACCGGTCACAGCTGCTGGCTCACATGCTGTCATCTGTTGGTAACGTGGCTCAGAGCCGCCTGTGTTTCTCATGCTTTTACGGAGATGATCGCATGGGAAACAGCCGATATTCAGAGTGCCGAACCTGTGCAGAAAAAACACACTTCCTGGAGAAGTACATGTTCGGGGTCCATGCACAGACACTAGGTGTCCGATACGGCCCGCAGACTTTACTGTTTGGGTAAACCCATCACTAGCAAAGACTGATATAAAATGAACCCCTGACAAAGCCACTTTGCATATACATAGAGTGCTGCTTTCATATGGCTCCTACATGATGGATAAATTGGAACTATCAACTTTTTGTTTATTCGCAAGGTTATATTTCTATAAATAATAAACTAATATAACTAATTTAGAAATTGATTGCAGCAGCACATCTCAAAAAAAGTTTGAACTGGGTTAACAAAAGGCTGGAAAACAAAGTACCACTAATGGAAAAACAGCTGGAGGGTGAATTTTTAAAATTCCCAATGTGGGAATAATTGCGTCTAAAATGTGTGATAACATTTCAAAAAAATGTTCCTCAATGTAAAATTGAAGATATTTTCAATATCCCACTATGTACAGTACAAGATATCATCAAAAGATTTATAGGTTACTGGAGCAATCCATGTTAACAAGGAGTAAGTTCAACAGTCAATATTGCCTGTTAGTGATCTATGGCCCATCTGACAGCATAGTAACATCAGGCATTATTCGCTCATGCAAATAATTACATGGCTTGCAGAAATCATTCCTTGTGAGCCCAGTTTGCTAAGAAATTGACAAATGAATTTAAAAGCTCTATCATACAAAGAAGAAGCCCTATAGCAATAGAATCCACAAATGCAGTCTTCATCTCTGGGCCCAAACTTATTTAAAATGTTCTAACGCAAAATAGAAATCTGTTCTGTGGTCAGACGAATCAAAATTTGAAATTCTTTATGAACACCATGTCCTGTGTATTCAAACTTAGAGGAGAATAACTATCCTGCTTGCTACCAGTACACAGTACAAAAGCCTATATGTCTTACGGTATTATTAGTGCCCATGCCCTGGGTAGCTTCCACATCTTGAAAGATATAATCAATTCTGATCATTTTTTAAAGGTTTTAAAACAACAAACAGTGGGGAAAATAACCATTTGATACACATTTTCCCACCTACAAAGAATGGTGAGGTTTGAAATTGTCGGTGTAGTTGTACTTCAACTGTGAGAGATAGAATCTTTAAAAAAAAATCCAGGAAATCACATAGTATGATTTTTACATAATTGATTTGCATTCTATTTCATGAAATAATTTTTTGATACGGAACAGAACGTAATATTTGTTACAGAAACCTTTGTTTGTCAAGAACTACAGGAAATGTCTGACCTCTGTAATTGCAAAGCTTGCACACACTGCAGCAGGGATTTTGGCCCACTCCTCCATACAGATCCTCTCCAGATCTTTCAGGTTTTAGGGGCTGTCGCTGGGCAACATTGAGTTTCAGCTCCCTCTAAAGATATTCTATTGGGTTCAGGTCTGTAGACTGGCTAGGCCACTCCAGGACCTTGAAATTCTTCTTGCAGAGCAATTCCTTAATTGCCATGGCTGTGTGTTTCGGGTCATTGTCATGCTGGAAGACCCAGTCATGACCTATCTTCAATGCTTTTATTGAGGTATGGAGATTGTTGGCCAAAATCTCGCTATGCATGTCCCCATCATCCTCCCTTTAATATGGAGCAGTTGTCATGTCCCCTTTGTAGAAAAGCACCCCAAAGTATGATGTTTTCCTCACCATGCTTTGCGGTTGGGACGGTGTTATTGAGGTTGCACTCATTCTTCGTCCTCAAAACATGGCGAGTGCAGTTGATACCAAAAAGTTCTATTTTGGTCTCATCTGACCGCATGACTTTCTCCCATGCCTTCTTTGTATTATCCAGATTGGCAAACTTCAAACAGTCCTGGAAATGTGCTGGCGTGAGCAGGGGAACCACGTATTATGCAGGATTTTAATCCATGATGGCATAATGTGTTTATAACTGAAATGTTTGAGACTGTGGTCCCAGTTATCTTCAGGTCATTGACCAGGTCCTCCAGTGGAAGTCTGGGCTGATTCCTGACCTTCCTCAGAATCATTACCCCACGAGTTGAGATCTTGCATGGAATCAGAGACCAACGAAGATTAACAGTCATCTTGTGTTTTTTACATGTTCTAATAATTGTGCCAACAGTTGTTGCCTTCTCACCAAGCTGCTTGCCTACTGTCCTATAGCCGATCTCAGCCTTGCACAGGTCTACAAGTTTGTACCTGGTGTCCTTAGACAGCTCTTTGGTCTTGGCAATTCTGGAGATAGAGTGTGATCAATTGATTGATTGAGTGTGTGGACAGGTGTCTTTTATACAGGTAATGAGTTCAATCAGGTGCAATTAATACAGATGATGACTGCAGAGTAGGAGGGCTTCTTAAAGAATAACTAAAAGGTCTGCTAGAGCCAGAATTCTTGCTGGTTGTTAGGTGAAGCCTTAAAAAGTCACACATTTTATTATATAGTCTTAAAAGGAAATACTTATTCCAAAGCACACAGGCAACAAAAATATAAACAAAAACACCCTAAGCAATCCCTAGGTGACTCTGGAATCTGGGTCTACCTGACAGCAGAGGTTGGCACCCTAGATAACACGAAGGGATATAGCCCTTCTCAGTGACTGTCCCTTAAGGTACCGTCACACTAAGCGACGCTGCAGCGATTCCGACAACGATCCGGATCGCTGCAGCGTCGCTGTTTGGTCGCTGGAGAGCTGTCACACAGACCGCTCTCCAGCGACCAACGATGCCGGTAACCAGGGTAAACATCGGGTTACTAAGCGCAGGGCCGCGCTTAGTAACCCGATGTTTACCCTGGTTACCATCGTTAAAGTAACAAAACAAACACTACATACTTACCTACCGCTGTCTGTCCTCGGCGCTCTGCTTCTCTGCTCTGGCTGTGAGCACAGCGGCCGGAAAGCAGAGCGGTGACGTCACCGCTCTGCTTTCCGGCTGCCCGGCGCTCACAGCCAGAGCAGAGAAGCAGAGCGCCGAGGACAGACAGCGGTAGGTAAGTATGTAGTGTTTGTTTTTATATACCATAGCAACTGTATGGTATATACTCTTTGGTGCCATCGCTCTCATTTTTTAAGTCCCCCTTGTTCACATCTGGCAGCTGTCAATTTGCCTCCAACACTTTTCCTTTCACTTTTCCCCATTATGTAGATAAAGGCAAAATTGTTTGGTGAATTGGAAAGCGCTGGGCTAAAATTTCACCTCACAACATAGCCTATGACGCTCTCGGGGTCCAGACGTGTGACTGTGCAAAATTTTGTGGCTGTAGCTCCAACACTTTTCCTTTCACTTTTTTCCCCATTATGTAGATAGGGGCAAAATTGTTTGGTGAATTGGAATGCGCGGGGTTAAAATTTCGACTCACAACATAGCCTATGATGCTGTCAGGGTCCAGATGTGTGACTGTGCAAAATTTTGTGGCTGTAGCTGCGACGCCTCCAACACTTTTCCTTTCACTTTTTTCCCCATTATGTAGATAGGGGCAAAATTGTTTGGTGAATTGGAACGCGCGGGGTTAAAATTTCGCCTCACAACATAGCCTATGACGCTCTTGGGGTCCAGACGTGTGACTGTGCAAAATTTTGTGGCTGTAGCTGCGACGGTGCCGATGCCAATCCTGGACATACATACACACATACACACACACCTTCAGCTTTATATATTAGATATTTCAATTTTTTTTATAAGATTTTAAAATTAAACCACATGGAAAGTCTTCTGGATCCACAAGTTATATACAAAATACCTCAATGAGATGAATTGGTAAAATGTATTTCATGTTCTAAAACTTTTTTTCTCCCAGGTTTCTTCTTGATATCAGATGGTACATATTGTTGTAATTATTCACCATATGTGATTGGTCTATCTTTTATATATATTTCATGTCACATATCCTGATTTACATCCTATGATTAAGGGCGCTTTCTATGCGACATTAGGGGTCTAGTCTCTAAAATTGGTTCACTTGTGTGTTGTTTCCACTGTTTAGGCACATCAGCGACTCTCCAATGCAACACAGTGTCCACTCTTGATTCCAGCCATTTTTGCATTGAAACGGTCAAGCGGTGCACCTTACTTTCCGAGCACTTACATGCGCCCTAACACTAGTTTTCCCCAACATATGTGGTATCAGCGTAGTCAGTAGAAATTGCACAACAAAATTTGTGGTACATTTTATCGTGTTACCCTTTTGAAAATAAAAAAATTGTGGCTAAAGTAAATTTTTTGTGAAAAAAAATAAAATGTTCATTTTTTTCTTCCACATTGCTTTAGTTCCTGTGAAGCACCTGAAGGGTTAATACATTTTTTGACTGTGGTTTTGAGGACTTTGAGTATTTTCTGTCATATATGCCCCCAGAGTCACTTCAAATGTGAGGTTTATCCTGAAAAAATGGTTTTGTAAATTTTGTTGGAAAAATGAGAAATTGCTGGTCAACTTTTAACCCTTCTAACTTCCTAACCAAAAAAATATGTTTAAAAAATTATGCAAATGTAAAGTAGACATATAGGAAATGTTTTTTATTGACTACTTTGTGTGATGCACATCTCTGGTTTAAGGGCATAAGAATTAAAAGTTTGAAAATTGCTAAATGTTCAAAATTTTTGCAAAATTTCTTATATTTTTACCAATAAACATGTTATATTGAATACATTTTACTACTATTATGAAGTACAATATGTCACAAAAAAGCAGTCTCTGAATCATTGGGATCTGTTGAAGCGTTTTCGAGTTATTACCTCATAAAGTGACAATGGTCAGAAAAATTGGTCACTAAGGGGTTAAGTATCTATTATTTATTTTTACAATTAGGCACAGCACAGGCACTTTATCTATTGTGTCCTCCACTCCATTGTGTAATTTTGTTATGATCTTATTCAGTAGTATCTTGTGTGTTAACATCAGCTTCTTTGTATGACCATGTTAAATACATTAAGCACTGGCACTTTACTATAATATGTCACCTAATTTGTCCATTGCATTGTCTGGTTTCAGTGTTATGACAGATATCAACCTGCTATATTATCTAGAAGTTTGTGGATATTTTATGTAATATTCTTTTGTTGTCTGTATGGAATAAATAATTCCTTTTAGACTATCAACTAAAATTTGTGACTTATAAGTTTTTGGGTTTTTTAATTTGACAGTTTTGAGGACCTTATACTATGTGTATTTTTCTTGCTCCTTGGTTTGTACGTGATCAAATACTTATTTCATGCAATACAAAGCAATTCATTATTTAAAAACCATACAATAAAAATTACAAAAATCTCCCTTTTTTGTAGGTGGGAAAATTAGCAAAATCTGCAGTGTATCAAACACTCATTTTCCCCAATGTATGCTCCCATGCATAAACAACACATATGCATTTTTTATTTATGCATAGTCTTAAATGAGATTAGGAATATACACAAATAAAATCCTTATTTACCACATGAGAAATTGATGTATTGCAGTTTTCAAAATCATGCCACAGCTCAGTTTCCACAGCATAAAAAATGTGTACATGAGATTTCTTTAAAACCCATACACTTTGCTGGAACTGTAATAAACTGCTTTTTTTGCTGCAAAAACACAACTACTCATTGCGGGAACTTAGCCTAAGAATACATAGAATGTCATCAAAAAGTTAATTTATTTCAGTTTTTTAATACAAAAAGTGAAACTCATATATTATATAGAGTCATTACAAACAGAGTGATCTATTTCAAGTGTTTATTTCTGTTAATGTTGATGATTATGGCTTACAGGCCAATCAAAACCAGAAAATCATTATCACAGTAAATTAGAATAATTAAAAAAATCTGCAAAGGCTTCCTACCATTTAAAAAGGTCCCTTAGTCTGTTTCTGTAGGCTCAACAATCATGGGGAAGACTGCTAAGTTGCCAGATGTCCAGAAGGCAGTCATTGACAAGCTCCACAAATAAAGAAAATTTTGCATTTCTCTTGGAAATCAAGCTCCCAGAGTATGGAGGAAGAGTGGAGAGGCACACAATCCAAGCTGCTTGAGGTCTAGTGTGAAGTTTCCACAATCAGTGATGGTTTGAGGAGCAATGTCATCTGCAGGTGTAGGTCCACTGTGTTTTATCATGGCCAAAGTCAGCACAGCCATCTACCAGGAAATTTTAGAGCACTTCATGCTTCCTTCTGCCGACAAGATTTTTGGATATGGAAGTTTCATTCTCCAGCTGGTCTTGGCACCTGTCCACACTGCTTAAAGTACCAATACCTGGTTTAAAAGCAACAGTATCACTGTGTTTGATTGGCCAGCAATCACGCCTGACCTTAACCCCATAAAGAATCTATAGAGTATTGTCAAGAGGAAGATGAGAGACACCAGACCCAACAATGCAGATGAGCTGAAGGCTGCTATCAAAGTAACATGGGCTTCCATAATACTTCAGCAGTGCCACAGGCTGATCTTCTCCATGCCACACCACATTGATGCAGTAATTGATGCAAAAGGAGCCCTGACCAAGTATTGTATCCGTTTAGTTGGTAGAGAAAAAGGATTTGAATGGCACTAAGATAAAAGTTTACTCACTGGTGGAGACGGTGAATTTCGAGTCAACAACACCACAGCCGGTGAAAGCACGGTGATTGGGTGCTTGCTAGAAGACACATGTGTGGCAATCCAAAGCAAAAGAGAAAGCTGCATCACTACTCAATCCTACCGTGTAGTAAAAACCTTTGTCCTTTATTTTTTATAAAGTGGACATGGTGAAACGGGCAGTTTTGAGTGCATTTACTGAACATACATTTCAGTAGGCCAACATTTCAGATTGTAAAATAATTTTTCAAGCTGGTGTTATAAAATATTCTATTTTACTGAGATAATGACTTTTGGGTTTTCATTTGCTGTAAGCGATAATCATCAACATTAACAGAAATAAACACTTGAAATAGATCACTCTGTAATGACATTTCGCATTCAAAAAATGAAATAAATGAACTTTTTGATGATAATTTTGTGGGAAGCACCTATATACTGGTTATAAGGGAAGCCACATTTAGACTCGTTTAGGCAGAGTTTGACACACAATTACTGCCCTGTATACACACACAATAATATGGAATTGTCTTATTTCTCAGGTCTGCAGCTGAATGCTAATTCTCCGACTGCCATATCAATCGGGCTGACTTTTATTTTAACATGACTTTTTTAAGAGAAGATTGAAAATCTGAAATTATTCCTGGATGCAGAACTAGAGAAGCAGAACTTGACTTGTCAATACTGAAAGAAGAGGAAACTGGGGAAGTTCAATAGAATATTGGTTTTCCCAATCCTAATTAGTCTAACTGCTATACTGAATATGCAGAAGAAATAAACTTTTGAGAATACATTAGAATGAGAACTGGCTTTTTGTGAAATGTCATTCTTCTACAACATGTTTCCGGTTAAAAAAAAGAAATAAAAGGAAAAGTGCTAGCAATTACTAGATAGAAACTACACTATGATGTTCACATAGTAGTACAAATATCAATGACTACCAGCTGTTCACTCTATATTAGCCACTTAGAATAATTAACATTACTTACTGTCTGCTAACTGTCGAGATATTGTTAGGACAAAAGATCTGTTTACCATTTACATTCACAAAGTCTGCCGATTGAAAATGTCTACTGCAGCCTGTCATCTGGGACCTGCTTAACTGCTTTTCTCCATTTTTAAGTTTGCATCTTTTTGATTATGGAAAAGTGGCTAAGACACAGTGTGGTCCTATGCAGCTGTTATATATTTCAAGCAATTAAAGAATTATGGGAACTAAAAATACTCAATTCCAGAAGAGGATACTTGCAAGAAAATAGCTGATTTTATCTACATCATGTCTGCTGGTATAGATACCTCTATAACGCTAAGAATAGAAAAAAGACCACTTAGTTTTATATACTAAAAGTAAATTGATCAATTTATATCACTGTGCTATAGTCTGTATCTTTTTTTTTTTACAAAAATGCGTGTTTGAAAGAAAAATTTAAAAATTAACATGTTTTAGCATTGTTTCATTCATTTTTTTAATTAATAAAACTATGTTGAGAGATGCTCTAAATGAAGTTAACATAGGAGCATTTCATTCAATAAATTTGCTTGCAAATTTACAACTCAGGTGCTAAAATCTAATATTAATATTTCCTACCAGTATGTCTTTTAAAGTGTAGGAGGAAGAAAACACAAATTTGGGGATAATATGCAACCTCCATGCAAGAGCCTTGTATCTTATCCTATCAAGTATGATACTTTCCACTGAGTCTGGGGTATGGAAGTATCCAGATCCATTTCTCCATTGGTAGCACGGTATTCTCTGAGCACATGGTTTACATTTTCTAAGCCCTTGTCTAAAAGCAATCTGTGTAGCTGATGAAGGTCAGTTATGGTAACCTCATGTGGTGTACAGCAGAGGGCTGTGCTCCTGGCGGTTCATTATGTGCCTCACGGTGGCCAAGCTGTGCTCCTGGCGGTTCATTATGTGCCTCACGGTGGCCAAGCTTTCTGTCACATTTGTGCAGACAGGTAGATATCTGTGAGACACTTGTTTCATCAAATCAGTGTATTCCATTCTTAGTGCTGCGCTATCTATACCTCAAAAACATCTCTAGAATTCAACCTTTTCTTATCTTTGACTCTGCAAAAACCCTTACTATTGCTCTTATTCACTCTCATCTGGACTACTGTAACTCTCTACTTATTGGCCTCCCTGTTCTCCCCTCTCCAATTTGTCATGAATGAATCAGCCAGATTTATATTCCTTCCCAACTGCTAGACCAATGCCTCTACCCTATTCCAGTCATTGTACTGGTTTCCCATCCGCTACAGAGTCCAATATAAACTTAGTACTCTCACCCACAAAGTTCTCCACAGTTCAGTATCACCCTAAATCTCCTCCCTCCAGCTTTGGTGGTGACATTCTGAGAGGGGCTTTCCAGAGACATTAAGGATGAGCTAGCTGGTCGAGACCTACCAACTACCTTCGACGACCTGATCTCCCTTGACATCCGTATAGAACTTCGTTTCTGTGAGCGTGCCTGTGAGGTGGCACGTTAAAGAGGACTGTGGCGCCTGGCTCCATCTTTTCAATGGCTGCTTGTTCCTTTGCCCTCCCCTGTCGAGGACTCACCTGAACCCATGCAGATCGACTGCCTTGCTCTTGCCAGACAGTGACAGAGAGATCGCTGCACTAAAGGCCAGTGCCTGTATTGTGAAAACATGAGTCACTCCATTCGAGTCTATCCAGTGAGAATCTCCAGCATCTTGGGTCGGTAGGAGAGGCCTCCCTTGATGAAAAAGACATCTCTATACCCCTGACCCTTACTGTGGTCGTGACAACCGGTGAATCCCTGTTTATTGAGTCAGCGTATTTGGATTCTGGAGCAGCCAGAAATTTTATCCTTCAGGCTGTAGTGGATCGGTTCCAAATTCCAGTTCATCCACTCCAGAACCACATGGCAACAACATTTGTTGATGGGAGAACTCTTTGGGAGATGGTTTGTCAGGCTACTGAACCTCTTGAGATCCATATTGGGATGCTTCATACTGAGAGGATAGCCTTCTATGTTTTTTCCCACATGTCTCAGGCCTTTCTCTTAGGCCTACTATGGCTACAACAGCACAAACCTGTGCTGGACTGGAGTACTGGAAAGGTGCTCTGCTGGGGACATTCCTGTCATGAGAAGTGTCTGGCTCCAGTATGTCCGGCTAAGGCCCCGTCTTCTCCAGTATCGCTGCCCGGTTTGCCATCTACCTATTGGTCCTTTGCTAATGTATTTGACAAAAAGGAAGCAGAGACTTTGCTGCCCCACAGGCCGAAGGACAGTCATATCGACCTGATTCCCGGATCTACACCCTCTAGAGGCCGAATTTACCCTCTGTGCCCAGCTGAGACTCAAGCTATGTCAGACTACATTCAGGAGAATTTACCAGGGGGTTCATTCAGAATCCTCCTCTCCTGCTGGGGCCGGGTTTTTCTTTGTTAAAAAGAAAGACAGATCACTCCGACCCTGTATTGACTATCGGTGTCTCAACCAGATCACTGTGAAAAATAAATACTCTATCCCACTGATCCCTGAGTTGTTTGACCGATTAAGAGGTGCCAGGATCTTCACCAAATTAGATTTAAGAGGCGACTACAATCTAATTTGCATTCGCCGGGGAGACAAATAGAAGATGGCTTTCAGCACCAGGGAAGGACATTATGAATACCGAGTGACGCCCTTCGGGCTCAGTAATGCACCAGCAGTTTTTCAAGAGTTCGTCAATGATATCTTCCGGGAACTGCTTTATTCCTGCACTGTGTATATTGGACGATGTGTATATGGACGATGTTTTGGTGTTTTCCCCGGATCTGGCTTCCCACAGACAAGCAGTTTGGCAAGTTCTTCTTAGGGAGAATCAACTCTACACCAAGTATGAGAAATGCATTTTTGAACAGTCTGCCCTTCTCTTTTTGGGTTACATTATCTCAGACTCCAGACTCAGGATGGATCCTGAGACAGTCTCTGCCATCCTTAAATGGTCTCTGCCTGTGGAAGTCAAAACAATTCAGAGATTCCATGGCTTTGCTAACTATAATCGACAATTCATTCCTCCCTTCTCCACTCCACTCCCATTTCTGCTATGACCTGAAAGGACACTTTGCCTGGCTCTTCCCACTTGCCCTGTAGCAGTGACATGTGAGGTTCATATTTGTGGGGTTGATGTCATCTTTGTTTTGTCCGGTGACCTCAAGCCCACAGATTACTAATGGAGAGACATTTATAAGATAGTTATCCATTACTAATCCTATAGAAAATAAAGACAAAGCCAGAATAAAGTCCTTTATTAGAAAAAAATAAACACAGTTTTCCATTTTTATTTAAAAATAACAAACACAATTATATTCACCTAATGCCTAATTCCACCATAGCCCTCGTACTCCTGTAATAAAACTAAAATAAAAAAACAACAATATCCCTCAACTGTCAATCGTTCTGTCCCACACCATAATCCATGTGGGATAGAATCGCTGTGGGGAGGCAATATCCATGCCCCTTACTAGCCTGAGAATACCAGCCCCCAGCTGTCTGCATGAGCAAGGCAGGTTGTCAATAATAAAGGGGAACCCATGCAGTTTTATTAAGTTATTTATTTAAATTAAAAAATACGGTGTGAGGACCCCTCTAATCTTGATAACCAACCTTTCTGAAGCTGACAGCTGAGGGTTGCAGCCCCCAGCTGTGAATTTTGCCTGGCTGGCTATCAAAAATGCAGGGGAACCCACCCAGGTGTTTTTTTTTAATTATATATTTACAGCACAGGAGTGGCTGATGAATACTCCCATGTGCCGCACCTGTTCTTACTGTTATTAGTGGCATCAGCTGACACCAGTGACCGGAGATAAACTTTATATCTCTAATCACAGCTGAGTGCTCACGCTGTCTCCTGACAGCGTGGAAATCGCGGCTCTCTGACCATTGTGGATTATTTCACCGCCGATCAGAAGCGCTACCCTGGTGTTTGCCATGATGCCTGTCACGCTTTGGTGCTGTGTATGTTCGGCTATATTCGGCGATTAAACTGACAAATAAATCGGCGAATATTGCAAATTCAGCGATCGTTAGCTGAACCGAATATTAAAATCTTCGCTCATCTCTAATTATTACCATCTGTCTCAAATATCTTAAAGGATTGCACTAATTTTGTCAAGAAGTTGAGTCCATCCACATATTACCGGGAGCAAAAATAATTAAATACTGGACACATATTATCCAAACCCTGACCTTCATGTTTTGTAATAGCTTTTAAAAGGTTTTTTTTTTTGCAGTAGACCTCTGCCCTTTGCCACATAGCAGATGCTATACTATTTGTAAGCCTACAATTCTGCAACTCAATGAACACAAAGTTTGCAAATTTTAAATTAGACTTCTGAGGTGCATATCCTAAGTTTGGAAAATGAAGATACATTTTAAGGAATAAGCTATATTAAATAATCCTTTTGGCATATCAGTATTAGCTAAATAAAGCTATAAGATAAAAAAATAAAAGGGGCATCTTTGAGTAGATTTCTACAGTGAAATTTTTGCAAAGTTGTTGTTTGTGTTAAGGACATTATCTGCAAAGGGTTTATTGGAAATAGTACTACTTGCCCATGATAGAATTGTACAGGCTTTGTTTACATCTAGATCAGGAACCCTGAAAGTCATTATATTCCATTTATTTTATTTTTTTGCAAGGGAAGACATGAGTATGATCTATAGTGGAGTCCATATTTTTTTTATTGTACATGAACCAATTGGAGAAAAACTCACACTCGGAATTTACATGTCCATATGTTACATGGATGGTCATTCATTTGAATGGCCACTAGGTATTGCAATGTTTTAGCTGCTGTAGGGAAAACAATTACAATAGCAATATGACTATCTCCAAAATTAATGTATCACTTTAGGGTTAAAGAAGCCAAACCCATTGTGAGCCCAGTCAGTTTTTATTAAGATTTTGATGAGTGATGACAAAAGTATATTTTTCAGCAGCAATGCAAATATGTAATGCTAGAAGCTTTCCATTTCCCTGTAGCATTGTTGGACCTCAAATTTAAACAACATTATATTATCGTAACTCAAGCATAAGGCAGCTGGGACATCCAGTGTAACCAGATTTAACTTCCATCAAAAAAACACTTACATCTATAATGCAATGACAATTGCCAGATATAAAGTCATTCCTACATGATGCATTTCATGACAAAGTCAAATCAATTCTAGGAAAAGTATGTGAATAAATCATGTTCTCCAAAAAATAAAATTATCCATCTATTGAACGAGCTGGTAATATAAATGGTTATCAAATAAAACCACATTTAAACCACATCATATTCATCATGCACCATTTTGTATGATGTATGCATCCTTCACATTTGCTGGGCATGCCTGGAATATAATACTTTGAATAACTGGTGCTAGAAAGAAAGGACAGATTTTATTGCCTTTTTTAATCTGTAGAAATCAGTGTCAAATCAAGTAAGAGCTTAGCAGTGTCCTTAAATTAGTCCTGATTGTTTAAAGAAGCAGGATGTGCAGTTCTGAAGGGTTTCCAAGATTATTAAAATATAAAAAATTACTAACCTTTCTTGCTCATGCTAATTTGCATAAAATATCTCTATTTCTTTCACCAACTTAATTGTTTAGTCCATGGGCATACATATAAAATATTGGGGCTTCATATTAGACGTCCTGATTTTCCCCCCATTGGCTGTCCCACGACCAATAGAAAGGCATATGTCCCAACTTTGCAACATTTACAAAGTAATTTTGCTCTTGTTGAATATTCTTAGTGTTCCCACCCACTATGTTACAACTTTCATGGCCCCTATAAAGTATCATGCCAACAAGAGTGTCCTACAAAGACAGTATGATACCGCCATAGTTACAGGTGCTTCTCACAAATTTAGAATATCATTAAAAAAGTTAATTTATTTCAGCTCTTCAATACAAAAAGTGTAACACATATACTATACAGTCATTACAAGCAGATTGATATGTTTCAAGTGTTTGTTTCTGTTAATGTTGATGATTATGGCATACAGCCAATGAAAACCCAAAAAGCCATTATCACAGTAAATTAGAATACTTTATAACATCAGCTTGAAAAATGATTTTCAAATCCGAAATGTTTGCCTACTGAAATGTACGTTCAGTAAATGCACTCAATACTTGGTCAGGGTTCCCTTGGCATCAATTACTGCATCATGACAGCGTGGAATGAAGTCGATCAGCCTGTGGCACTGCTGAGGTGTTATAGAAGCCAAGTTTGCTTTGATATCAGCCTTTAGTTTGTCTGCATTGTTTGATCTGGTGTCTCTCATCTTCCTCTTCACAATAACCCATAGATTTTCAGGTGATTTTGGTGGCCAATCAAGCACAGTGACACTGTTGTTTTTAAACCAGGTATTGGTAGTTTTTGCAGTGTGGACAGGTGCCAAGTCCCGCTGGAGAATGAAATTCCCATCTCCAAAAAGGTTGTCGGCAGAGGGAAGCATGAAGTGCTCTAGAATTTCATGGTAGATGGCTGCACTGACATTGGTCTTGATAAAACACAGTGGACCTACACTAGCAGATGACATGGCTCCCCAAACCATCACTGATTGTGGAAACTTCACACTAGACTTCAAGCAGCTTGGATTGTGCCTCTCCACTCTTCCTCTAGACTCTGGGACCTTGATTTCCAAATGAAATGAAAAATGTACTTTCATGTGAAAACAACACCTTGAATCACTGATCAACTGTCCAGTTCTTTTTCTCCTTGGCCCAAATAAGGAGCTTCTGACGTTGCTTATTGTTCATGAGTAGCTTGACACAAGGAATGCGACACTTGTAGTCCATGTCCTGGATATGTCTGTGTGTGGTGGCTGTTGAAGCAATGACTCCAGCAGCAGTCCACTCCTTGTGAATCTCCCCCAAATTTTTGAATGGCCTTTTCTTAACAATACTTTCAAGGCTACGGATATCCCGGTTGCTTGTGCACCTTTTTCTACTACGTGTTTTCCTTCCTCTCAACTTTCTACTATTCCACACTTTGTGAACAGCCAGCTAATTTAGTAATGGCCTTTTATGGCTTACCCTCCTTGTGGAGTGTGTCAATGAATGCCTTCTGGACATCTGTCAAGTCAGCAGTGTACCCCATGATTGTGGAACCTACTGAAACAGACTAAGGGTCTTTTTTATACACTTAGGAAACCTTTGAAAGGTGTTTTTTGTTAGTTATTCTAATTTGCTGAAATAATGACTTTTGGGTTTTCAATGGCTGTAAGCCATAATCATCAACATTAACAGAAATAAACACTTGAAATAGATCACTCTGTTTGTAATGACTCTACATAATATACGAGTTTCACTTTTTGTATTGAAGAACTGAAATAAATCAACTTTTTGGCGATATTCTCATTTTGTGTAAAGCACCTGTAATTCTTTCACAATACCCTCCACATGCACAGTATGATAACAACAAATTGCCCCTTCTACAAAGTATGATGCTTTCTTAGTGCCTGCATCACAGTATAACATCACAGTCCTCCACATGCAGAGGACTAGTACAATATAATGGCCCCCACTGCTCTCCCATACATCATGAGACCTCAACAGCCCTCCTGCCAATATGTTTGTCCCACACAGGTCTGCACACAGTAAAATGGCCTCCACCCAGTATTGTGGCCACTACACAGTCCTTCACACTGTATCATGGCTCTTTACAGCCCCTTGCACAGTATAATAGTCTCCACACAGCAAGATGGGTCCTACACAGCCTTCCATACAGTATGATGACCCACACCCAGTATGATGACCTCCATACAGTATGATGATTCCCACACAGCCCTTTAAGCCTTTTAAACAGTATACTGGCCTCCACACAGTATAATAGCTCTCCACAGATATCCGCACATTATAATAGCCCCCATGCAGCTGTCCACACAGTATAATTGCCCCCACACAGCCATCCACACAGTATAATGACTCCAACACCGACCTCCCACACAGTATAATTGCCCCCACACAGCCATCCACACAGTATAATGACTCCAACACCGACCTCCTACACAGTATAATTGCCCCTATACAGTATAATTGCCCCTATACAGTATAATGACTATGACATAGCCCTCCACACAGTATAATAGTCTCCATACAGCATCCCTGCACAGTACAATGGACCCATACAGCCCTCCCACACAGTATAATGGCCCCCACACAGCACTTCATACAGTAGAATGGCCCCTACAGTCCTTCCCTAAAGAACTCTTGTGTCTGGACTTCTCCACATTTTATATGGGTGTAGTTTGATTCCAATGGCTGCTGCCAGTTCTGAATTGATGGAATTGCCAGACAACTTTGAATTCCAAAGGGAAGTAAGGATGCTGGGGCTTTCATTTCCTGTACTAAGTTTCTTCTGCTGACTAGGGATGGGCGAACTCGAACTGTAAAGTTCTGGACCCATACCGAACTCATAGTGTTCGGTCACAAGGTCCCTAACACGGGTTTCCATGGGAAACCCATGTTACAGTTTGGGTCCAGGGCCTTTAAAAGCACAAAATTAATAATAAACATTATAATTATACTTACCTGTCCAGCAACGCGTCCTCCAGTCCTGCTGTCTCCCGGCCGCATCTGCTTCCAGGGCCGCTCATTAACTTCTGGTTGTATTCACTACACTCGGCAGTCTTTGGCTTTTTCCAGCAGTGTTTGTGCGGTGACTTGCAATGAGCAGCCCCATAAGTAGATGCGGCCTGGAGACAGAGAGATGGGAGGATGCGCCGCTGGACCGGTAAGTATAATTATAATGTTTAGTACTCATTTTAGGTTTTGTTTTACAGCCAACCCCCGCCCCATCCCATATCTGTAAAGTTCAAGCCCGGCACCTAGCTCAATCTTTACAAAAAAACTCAGGTGAACCCGTCGACCCGGTAGTCGGGGGGTTCGCCCATCACTACTGCTGACCACTGCATCCACTGTACTTATTGTTGTTGCTCATTTCTTGGCACTTCTTTAAAGGAGCTTGGACATCACATTTTGAGACATTACTTACTGAAGCAGTATAACTACCTTGTGTCTTGTTGCTGTGCTCAGTATTGATATGTGTATGACCTGTGATGTGAAACTGTCTTTCACAAACTCAACTTTCTATCAGATTTTTGCTATTCCTCAGTTTTAAGCTAAATGGTAACTTTATGTTTATTCATAATTAGGTGACCTGTGTGTACATGAGCAATAACACTACTTCCAGTTCTGACCATTGTGTGGCTTGAATCACTGGTTTTCCTCTCTGCATGCTCTATCTGTTAATTGCAACCAACTGGGAACTGGGGAAGGAAACAAGCTACAGTGATTTTTCCCATAGACAGCTCAGCACAAAGAGGGGAATGCTCATCCCTCACTTTTAGCGCACTTTTTTTAGATTTTGTAATATACTATCGAAGGTTGTGGCTATTATAATAATAATTTAATTTATATAGTGGCAGCATATTCCACAGCACTTTACAATTACTTGTCTCCATATTTAGCTGAGCACTAGAGATGTGCGAATGTACTCGGTGATGTTCGATTATCATGGTGCTCAGATGTGCTCTTTACTTGGTGAGTAATATAAAACTCAAATCCCTGCCCCACATTTTTGGTGCCTGATACACAACCAATAAGCATGCGGGGATTGCCTGCACGTCACTGTAATACCGTAGCCATCTTGGTTGTGGCATTACTGTTATTAGCTGGCCATGTGACATCATCAAGGGTTATAAAAGAACAGGCACTGATGCCATTGCACAACTCTTTGACACTTTGTATTGGAGCGAGAGAGTGATTGCCTAGGCCTGTGTGCACAGTATAACGAATTAGAGGCCTGTAGTGTTGATACTGGTGCTGAAGCTGAGCCATCATACTAACAGCCCATTTAAGGGCTAAACGTTTGCTTTTCTGTTTGTATCACGTACAATGTACATTTAGCCTAGAGGGAGAGAAAGTCGCAGGAGCAGGGAGAGTGGCAGAATCCAGCCTGTAGACAGGAATTAGGACTGTGCAGTCTGTTGGCAAATATATAGCTGCAGCTTTTTGGGGGGATGGATTGAATATATTTTAATTCATCGAGTATTACGTGATTTGTGTTACTTTTTTATGTTATGTGTGCATAGCGATTACTATGCAGGGAGGTAGTGGCGCACACACCAGAGGTCACTGGAGTGGAATTCACTGGCACCGCACATCTCGGAGCCTGGAAGAAATCATTGGCATAAAGACAGAATATAACATTTCTCAGCAACAAGACCATTAATATGAGGCATACAGGTAGGACTAGTGTAACATTTCTATTACCTGTATGTCCATATTGATAGGGCATATACATCCCGGGGGGGTGACAGACTCCCTTTAACAACAAGACTTAGTGGCAACTGTGGGTCATCATCATCTTCCTCCATGGCCAAACTTTGTGGCTCCTCATGTCACCTTCTTGTGGCTGTAGGTACTCTAAGTTTTGTACATTATTGAACAGCATGTTGTCCTGTCTCTCTTGGAGCATGCAGGTTGAGAGGCCACAATCAAGAAATGTTGTTGTAAAGTGCTCCTCGGAGCGCCTTACTGTGGAATGACTAGTCTCCTGGGACTCAACATGGTGGGAGGAAGGAGGATCAAAGAGAGGATTAAGTGATCCAGACTCCACGCTGGTGAGACTGGACCTTGTGGAAGACTTAAGGCCCCTTCACATTAAGCGACGCTGCAGCGATACCGACAACGATCCGGATCGCTGCAGCGTCGCTGTTTGGTCGCTGGAGAGCTGTCACACAGACCGCTCTCCAGCGACCAACGATGCCGGTAACCAGGGTAAACATCGGGTAACTAAGCGCAGGGCCGCGCTTAGTAACCCGATGTTTACCCTGGTTACCATGCTAAAAGTAAAAAGAAACAAACACTAGATACTTACCTACCGCTGTCTGTCCTCCAGCGCTGCGCTCTGCTTCTCTGCTCTCCTCCTGTACTGTCTGTGAGCCGGAAAGCAGAGCGGTGACGTCACCGCTCTGCTTTCCGGCTCACAGACAGTACAGGAGGAGTGCAGAGCACAACGCTGGAGGACAGACAGCGGTAGGTAAGTATGTAGTGTTTGTTTTTTTTTACTTTTAGCATGGTAACCAGGGTAAACATCGGGTTACTAAGCGCGGCCCTGTGCTTAGTTACCCGATGTTTACCCTGGTTACCAGTGAAGACATCGCTGGATCGGTGTCACACACGCCGATCCAGCGATGTCTCCAGGGAGTCCAGCGACGAAATAAAGTTCTGGACTTTATTCAGCGACCAACGATCTCCCAGCAGGGGCCTGATCGTTGGTCGCTGTCACACATAACGATTTCATTAATGATATCGTTGCTACGTCACAAATAGCAACGATATCGTTAACAATATCGTTATGTGTGAAGGTACCTTAAGTAGTTTTGCTAAACCTGCTGGAAGCATTATCTGCTATCCAATCGACCACCTGTTTGCACTGTTCTGCTGTTCTGGCTTTAAAAGTGGTGAACTGTACATCTCATATAATGAAAGGTTGGAAAAGTTGGGCTTGTTTAGCTTAGAAAAAAGACGCCTCAGAGGAGATCTCATTGACATGTATAAATACTTGTGTGGCCAGTACAAAACACTGGCACATGACTTATTTCTTCCAAAGACCATACTAAGAACAAGGGGGCACTCATTTTGGTGGAAGAAAGGCGATTCCGACAGCTAAATAAGAAAGGGTTCTTTACAGTTAGAACAGTCAGACTGTGGAATGCTCTACCGTAAGGCGTAGTAATGGCAAACACTATAACAGCTTTTAAAACAGGGCTGAATGATTAAGTGCATATTATACCTGATGAATGCCATTGCAGGCTGAAACGCGTTGTTTGCTCTTAGCAAAGTGTCCTAATAAATTTGATATCAAGTAAAATATCTAATCTTTAACCATTCTCCGGAAGTGGCGAAAAAAGGAAATCTTCTATTTACTACTAGTGACGAAAAGTATAATTTGTGGAGGAATTCGGTATTATATTACTTACCCATAGACTGGTCTGGAGTACATTTCCTTGGTATATAACCCTCAAAAGTGCATAGCCTTTATGTGTGTAGGAGTTCCGCTACATGACAATTTGAACAGAATGTGTATGAGGCCCTCCTTTATGTCTAATACAGGGTGTATCTGAGTCCCTAATTTTTGCAATTCTTGCTCCCATCATAAATTGAAATTACCTGTTTTTTTAGTTAAAAAAAATAATTTTGGTTTACTTAAATTATATTTTGTTAATTGCTTTTAAATTTTGCCCTATATACACAAGTCATACAGGAAAAAAAAAACCTTTTTTACTGTAAAATGCAATTTCTCATCCGTTTGGAATGTTTTAATGTCAGTCCTTAAAGTGGAGTGTTTTGGGAGTCAGAGATGCCTCCAGGGGTCTTCCCCATGCTGTTCTCCTTCCATGCAGCATTTTAACATTTTCACTGCCCACAGACCTCTTTGTAGGGTCTTCCGGAAAAAACTCAGCTTTACAATTGACTACCATTATAGCCGTTACTCAAAATGAGCATAGTGTATTAGGATTGCTTGGTCAGATCAACAAGTACCTGAGCATTTTAGTGCTCGCTTCCCTCTTCCAATCAGCCTAACGCTGCTTTTAATTGATGCAGGATCCTACCTGCCCTTAAATTTGTAGACTTTTAGCCTGGGAGAGGCATTTTTGATAAATAGTAGGTTTAGGGTCCAACAAAAAAGAAAGATACATCTAGTTGTGGCTGGTGTGCTCTCATGAATTGATCAGTTTATACACTTAGTACCTTCGTTTCATAAGTATATTCTATATAGCATATTATATAGCAATAATGCAGTCCAAATATCATATATTAAATATTTACATTAACCTTAGCACATAAAGAGTGCTACTGCCTTCTTCTATTAATCTCTCTTTCTATAATATACTTTTACATATTGTATACGCTCTGGCAAAAACTAAGAAACCACCACATCAAAACCCTGTCATGGGCAGCCCAATCTCCAGACCTGAGCCCCATTGAAAACCTCTGGAATCTAAACAAGAGGATGATGGATAATCACAAGCCATCAAACAAAGAAGAACTGCTTACATTTTTGTGCCAGGAGCAGTGTGAAAGACTGGTGGAAAGCATGCCAAGACACATGAAAGCTGTGATTAAAAATCATGGTTATTCCACAAAATATTAATTTCTGAACTCTTCCTGAGTTAAAACATTAGTATTGTTGGTTCTAAATGATTATTAACATGTTTTCTTTGCATTATTTGAGGTCTGAAAGCACTGCTTTTTTATTTTGACCATTTCTCATTTTCAGAAAAAAATGTATTGCTTGGACAAATTGAACATTTTGCAGTGGTCTCTTAATTTTTGCCAGAGCTGTATGTATATACACACACACATTCACATTGGTGTGAAAAAAGTGTTTGCACCCTTCCTGATTTCCTATCCTTTTGCATGTTTTCAGTGTGAAAAAGCAAGATAATCTTGTAGTTTAATTGCTAATAAAAATAAAATAAATGACGTTGCAAAGCAAGCTTTTGTGCCTTCTCAGGTCCCTTCCTCAGGCATGGTATAACAAAGTTTCTGAAGAAACACAAATATATGCATAAACAAACAGTAAAAGAAAGAAAAAAGAAGAAAAGAAAGAGGGGCAAGGTATAATAAATTAACCTTTGAATATACAAACAAACTGAGCTCAGATGGTACCAAACCCCCTTTTTTACTTTTAACTAAATGGAGAATACCGGAATGTACCGTACTATTACATGGTACCTACCAACCAAACTTTTTACATGTTTGTCACACTTAAATGTTTCAGATCACCAAATTTAAATACAAATTTAAATGGAGGGAGGGGCAAGACAATGATCCAAATCACACCAGCAAGTTCACCTCTGAATGGCTTAAGAAAATTAAGATTTTGGAGTTGCCTAGTCAAAGTCCTGACCTTAATATGATTGAGAGGCTCAAAAAGACAGTTTATGCTCAGAAACCCTCCAATGTGGCTGAATTGCAACAATTCTGCAAAGATGGGTGGGTAAAAATTCCTCCAGGGCATTGTAAAGGTACCTTCACACTAAACGATATCGCTAGCGATCCGTGACGTTGCAGCGTCCTGGCTAGCGATATCGTTCAGTGTGACTCGCAGCAGCGATCAGAATCCTGCTGTGATGTCGTTGGTCGGGGCTAGAGGGCCAGCACTTTCTTTGGTAACTGGCTCTCCCGCTGACATCGCTGAATCGGCGTGTGTGACACCGATTCAGCTATGTCTTCGCTGGTAACCAGGGTAAACATCGGGTTACTAAGCGCAGGGCCGCTCTTAGTAACCCGATGTTTACCCTGGATACCATCCTAAAAGTAAAAAAAACAAACGCATCATACTTACCTTCGGCTGTCTGTCCCCGGCGCTCTGCTTTCCTGCACTCACTGTGAGCACAGCGGCCGGAAAGCAGAGCGGTGACGTCACCGCTCTGCTTTCCGGCCGCTGTGCTCACAGCCAGTACAGAGAAGCTGAGCGCCGGGAACAGACAGCCGAAGGTAAGTATGAAGCGTTTGTTTTTTTAACTTTTAGGATGGTAATCAGGGTAAACATCGGGTTACTAAGCGCGGCGTCACCGCTCTGCTTTCCGGCCGCTGTGCTCACAGCCAGAGCAGAGAAGCAGAGCGCTGGAGGACAGACAGCAGAAGGTAAGTATGAAGCGTTTGTTTTTTTAACTTTTAGGATGGTAATCAGGGTAAACATCGGGTTACTAAGCGCGGCCCTGCGCTTAGTAACCCGATGTTTACCCTGGTTACTGGCATCGTTGGTCGCTGGAGAGCTGTCTGTGTGACAGCTCTCCAGCGACCAAACAGCGACGCTGCAGCGATCCGGATCGTTGTCTGGATCGCTGCAGCGTCGTTTAGTGTGAAGGTACCTTAAGGGTCTGTGCACACGTTGTGGATTTGGCTGCGGATCCGCAGCAGTTTTCCATGCGTTGTACAGTACCATGTAAACCTAGGGAAAACCAAAACCGCAGTGCACATGCTGCAGAAAATTCCGCTCAGAAACACTGCGGTTTATTTTCCACAGCATGTCAATTCTTTTTGTGGATTCCACAGCGTTTTACACCTATTCCGTAATAGGAATCCGCAGGTGTAAAAACGCAGGTGAAATCTGCACAAAATCCTCAGATAATCCACAGGGAATCCGCAGGTAAAACGCAGGTCATTTTACCTGCACATTCTGCAGAATCCGCACGGAAAAATCCGCAACGTGTGCACATACCCTAAAAGACTCATTGCCAGTTATCACAAATTCTTGATTCTAGTTGTTGCTACTAAGGGTGGCCCAACCAGTTATTAGGTTTAGGAGCAATCACTTTTTCATACAGGGCCCTGTAGGTTTGGATTTCTGTTTCCCTTAATACAATCATTTAAAAACTGCATTTTCTGTTGACTTGTGCTATCTTTTTCTAATATTTAAATATGTTTGAACTGAAACATTTAAGTGTGACAAACATGCAAAACAATAGGAAATCAGGAAAGGGGAAACACCTTTTTACATCACTGCTGTTTATAATCACAAGTATATAGAAAACACTAAAGGTCCAGTTCATTGTCGCATTTGCACCTGTAAGGCTACTTTCACACTAGCATCAGACTCGGCCCGTCGCAGTGCATCAGGCCGAGGTTCCGACGCTAGCAGTGAAACGGAGGCACAACGGAGGCAGCGGATGCATTTTTCCTGCGCATCCGCTGCTCCATTGTAAGGTGCGGGGAGGTGGGGGCGGAGTTCCGGCTGCGCATGCACGGTCGGAAAAAGCGGTCCGTCGGCAGCAAAAAACATTACATGTAGCGTTTTTTGCTCCCGGCGGTCCGCCACAACACGGTGCAACTGTCGCACGACGGTTGCTACGTGTGTCAATGCGTTGCAATGCTTCGCTAATGTTAATCTATGGGGCAAAAACGCATCCTGCAAACAACTTTGCAGGATGCGTTTTTTCCCCTAAACGACGCATTGTGACGTATTGCAAAAAACGCCAGCGTGAAAGTAGTCTTAGTCTGTTTTGTCTAATTTTCAAGAAGAAAACAATTGCAAATCTTCAAAATATACTTTTTTGTTAGTGATGAGCTTTTGTGGTATAATAACAGTTACTGAGTTAAAATATTTCTGAGGCATTTTGTTTAATATGAAGCTCATTTCATTTTGTTTGCAGTTTATGCTTCAGCTATTCTCTGACCTTGGTGCATATCCTTCCTTCATAAAGCCTATCATTAAAGAGGTTTGTTTTTTCAGATTTTGTTTTATTTTTGTTTTATTTTGCATTGATTCAAGTGCATATCTTTATAGTCAGACTGTATATTTTACTCCTTTTAAGTTCTGAGAATCGGCTAACATTTTATATGAACTATTTTCAAACAGATCATTGCGACGGTTTTTTATTGTATAGAAAAAAAAGAAATGTTTTCTTTTGTTTTGTGTTAGTTTGTTTTTCTACAACTGGTTTAAAATGTCCTTTTTTTGATTGAAAAAGTGGAAAGAGGGTACAACGTAAATTTACTACATATAAAGAAATACACTAAATACAATATACACACAATAATACACTGTTTCAGTTCTGTATAAGCAAAAAAAAATATTTTCATACTTGTATAGTTTTACATTCTTTCAATATATGTGTACGTCCGGCTTTAGACTTATTGTATCCCCATGTCTGATAGATTATATTTTTTCAAAAAAATGGGAAATGGTCCTAATTTATGTAACAAAAAATGTGATGGGGTTAAGGGAATGCAACAAGTGCTGTTCAAGTAATTAGCATACTGCATAATGACCCTACTATAAGTTTGAGTGCTTGTGGTCTATCAATTACACTAAAGGTACCGTCACACTAGACGATATCGCTAGCGATATCGTCCAGTGTGACAGGCAGCAGCGATCAGGCCCCTGCTGGGAGATCGCTGGTCGGGGAAGAAAGTCCAGAACTTTATTTCGTCGCTGGACTCCCCGTAGACATCGCTGAATCGGCGTGTGTGACACCGATTCAGCGATGTCTTCACTGGTAACCAGGGTAAACATCGGGTAACTAAGCGCAGGGCCGCGCTTAGTAACCTGATGTTTACCCTGGTTACCATCCTAAAAGTAAAAAAAAACAAACAGTACATACTTACCTACAGCCGTCTGTCCTCCAGCGTTGTGCTCTGCACTCCTCCTGTACTGGCTGTGAGCGTCGGTCAGCCGGAAAGCAGAGCGGTGACGTCACCGCTCTGCTTTCCGGCCGCTGTGCTCACAAAGACAGTACAGGAGGAGTGCAGAGCACAGCGCTGGAGGACAGACGGCTGTACGTAAGTATGTAGTGTTTGTTTTTTTTTACTTTTAGGATGGTAACCAGGGTAAACATCGGGTTACTAAGCGCGACCCTGCGCTTAGTTACCCGATGTTTACCCTGGTTACCGGCATTGTTGGTCGCTGGAGAGCGGTCTGTGTGACAGCTCTCCAGCGACCAAACAGCGACGCTGCAGCGATCCGGATCGTTGTCGGTATCGCTGCAGCGTCGCTAAGTGTGACGGTACCTTAAGGGAGGAATGATTAGGAGATTTGAAGTCTTGGGGGTTGGCTACTCTAAAAGAAGAGATGTCTGCAGGACTAGTCTTGCCTCATTTGCATATACAGAATAAAAATGGCAAAAGTTGCAACATTTTTGCACAACTCCAAGTTGTGCATAGCATTTTGTGACTATTCAAAGTGTATTTAACTCTTACCAAGGCATTTAGACTGACCCTACTATTTAGCATTCTGGACTAAAGTTGATGGTAATAGATCTCTTAGGCTAACAAGCCTCGATATCATTAATTGGAAAGCAATGAGATTTCTTATTGATTTGGAGACCTGAATAAGATTCATTCACCTCAAATATATCAAATAAGAACATAACTGAATAGTTTTAGCTCCAAAACAGTTAAGGTACCGTCACACTTAGCGACGCTGCAGCGATACCGACAACGATCCGGATCGCTGCAGCGTCGCTGTTTGGTCGCTGGAGAGCTGTCACACAGACAGCTCTCCAGCGACCAACGATCCCGAGGTCCCCGGTAACCAGGGTAAACATCGGGTAACTAAGCGCAGGGCCGCGCTTAGCAACCCGATGTTTACCCTGGTTACCATCCTAAAAGTAAAAAAACAAACGCTACATACTTACCTACCGCTGCCTGTCCTCGGCGCTCTGCTTCTCTGGTCTGGCTGTGAGCGCCGGGCAGCCGGAAAGCAGAGCGGTGACGTCACCGCTCTGCTTTCCGGCCGCTGTGCTCACAGCCAGACCAGAAAAACAGAGCGCCGAGGACAGACAGCGGTAGGTAAGTATGTAGCGTTTGTTTTTTTACTTTTAGGATGGTAACCAGGGTAAACATCGGGTTACTAAGCGCGGCCCTGCGCTTAGTTACCCGATGTTTACCCTGGTTACCAGCGAAGACATCGCTGAATCGGTGTCACACACGCCGATTCAGCGATGTCTGCGGGGAGTCCAGCAACAAAGTTCTGGACTTTCTTCCCCGACCAGCGACAGCACAGCAGGGGCCTGATCGCTGCTGCCTGTCACACTGGACGATATCGCTAGCGAGGACGCTGCAACGTCACGGATCGCTAGCGATATCGTCTAGTGTGGCGGTACCTTTAGACATGAGCAGCATTAATGGATATTTTCTAATCCTACTGTGTAATATCCTTTTAAAGTATCCAAGGTCAACTTCTCTTTTTCTAGGATGTATTAAAAGAAGCATAGAGTCTAGATCACATGAAATAATTATCCTCATCTACTCCTCCTTGGTCAGACTTCATCTGGAATACTGTATCCAGTCCTGGACACCACATTTTAAAAAAGAAATTGAAAAACTGGAGCAAGTTCAGAGAAGAGCTACCAGGATGGTGAGCAGACTGCAAACTATGTCCTACGAGGAACGATTAAAGGATCTGGGAATGTTTAGCTTTAATAAAAGAAGGCTAAGAGGACATTTAATACCTGTCTACAAATGTGTGAAGGGATGTTACAGTGTGAAGGGATCATCCTTATTCTTATTTGCACATGGAAACACGAGAAGCAATAGAATAAAACTGAGAAGATACAGATGAGATATTACAATAAAGTTTTGACAGTGAGGGTGATAAATGAACAGAACAGGCTGCGATGAGAGGGAGTGAGTTCTCCTTCAATACAAGTCTTCAAACAGCGTTTAGACAGACATATGTCTGAGATGGTTTTGTGAGTCCTGTATTGAGCAGGGGGTTGCACAATGACCCTTGAGGTCCCTTCCAACTCTAACATTCTATGATTCTATGATTCTTCTTCACACTGGCTGGTAGCAGCTGGTGATTCATGTAAACTCTTATTACATTATCTAAAGTTACCTTGTTAGCAGGGGCGTAACTACAACAGATGCAGGGGTTGCAATCACACCTGGGCCCTGGAGCTGAAGGGGTCCCAAAAGCCCCTTTAGCCTATATAACAAAGACTAATGCTATTAAAGATTTGCTGGGGGCCACGTTCGAGCTTTTGGGGGCCCATGAGCTTAAAGTTACGTCACTTTTGATTGTTAGGCATAAAACCATATCAGATGTCTACTGGGTTTCCAGTTTTGTGGAACATACTGTGATATTACAGCAATGACGTAAGAGGAAGACCATCTGCTGTACACTTGATTGGACCCAATATCTGGATTATATATATGTACAGAACTGGAGACAAAAACCTCAACAAAAGGATACACCATTCTGAAATGTGCTGCTATCGAGGGTCGAAGAGAAAATCTCTAATAAAAGTTATTTTAAAGAGATTTGTGTACAAATTTTTTAAATTTAACATCTTTCTGTATAACTGGAGGCAAACTGTGATGTCACCTGCTATTGCCATTGTGTATTGTACATTAACGTAATAATAATAATTTTGTTTATATAGCGCCAACATATTCTGCAGCGCTTTACAATTATAGAGGGGACTTGTACAGACAATAGACATTACAGCATAATAATCACAGTTCAAAACAGATACTAAGAGGAATGAGGGCCCTGCTCACAAGCTTACAATCTATGAGGAAAAAGGGGAGACACGAGAGGTGGATGGTAACAATTGCTTTCGTTGTTCAGACCAGCCATAGTGTAAGGCTCAGGTGTTCATGTTGAGCTGCATGAACTAGTTAACAGCCTAAATATGTAACAGTACAGACACAGAGGGCTATTAACTGCATAAAGTGTATGAGAACATGATGCGAGGAACCTGATTATGGTTTAAGCCTTTTGAATGGGCAACACAGGGATAGTTAGGTTAATGCGTTGAAGCGGTAGGCCAATCTGAACAAATGCATTTTTAGGGCACGCTTAAAACTGTGGGGATTGGGGATTAATTGTATTAACCTTGGTAGTGCATTCCAAAGAATTGGCGAAGCCCGTGAAAAGTCTTGGAGTTGGAGTGGGAGGTTCTGATTATTGATCTGTTAACCTCAGGTCATTAGCAGAACGGAGAGCTCGGGTAGGGTGGTAGGCTGAGACCAGGGAGGAGATGTAGGGTGGAGCTGAGCCATGGAGTGCTTTTTGGATGAGGGTAATAGTTTTGTACTGGATTCTGGAGTGGATGGTTAACCAGTGTAATGCCTGGCACAAGGTAATGTAAACTGAATGTAATCGTAATATGTGTGTAAAATACAGATATCTTCCTTAAACTTCAACCCCTTCATGTATGAATATACTAACCCCTGTTTGCAGTGAGTACAATTGACCTTATGCTTTTCTACACTATCTAAGGCTGTATAACAAAGAAAAAATGGAGTACAAACGTCCAAAGCAACATAGTTTAAAAGAATCAAGTACAAAATTTATTTATTTAACAATACAAATAACAACTATATAAGTACACATGCTATATGCAATGTATAACAACAAGGAGATATAGCAGAGGAAACATGGCGGTACGCCAGATTACATGTAGGTGGCAACATTCATCCCTGGGATGCAAATATTAGGTGCAAAAATAGATCCAAGTGAACAATAAACTGAGTCATTCAAAAGTATATAAGCCACAGTATCACTGTATACAATAGCCCAGGGTCCACCATAGTACTCTCAGTCATGCACGCTTACCCATTAAAGAATCAGGGGAGCAGACCCCACCTCACCCGGTAGCCCCGGGTGTATTTTCATGGACAAGTGAAATTCTATAGAAATGCTACTTTCCATCCCATGTTCTGTCCTCCCATCCAATGTCCATAAAATATAGTCGTACAATATTGCTATAAATGAAGGTGTTATACTACTATAGTTCTGTTTTGCCTTTGATGTAACAGCTGAAAAGTGTCCAATTTATTGTTGTACATACAGCAATGTCTTAGATGTTATGTTCCAATGCCCATGTATATCTAACACCCACCTACTTTTTTATTACTTTTATTTACCAATTTTTATTGCCATTTCCCTAGACAATTACCTTAATGATGATGCAAATGTTCTTGTAAAAGTGGCCTTGCAATTCTAATAAAAGATACAGCAGTGAGCAATCGTTTTACTGGCTAGTAGTTCACATCCACCTATTTTAATTAACACTATACCCAGGGGACATTTTTTAAGTACTTAAAACAACTGTTCAAATTTGGAACATTTTAAACAGCAGAAAGAGGATCTTTATAATTGATTTCTGGTGAGCTGCGGCTACGACAAAGAGCTGGATGGAGTCTATGGGAGAGAAGCTTTCAAATGCTTTATTAGTGCAGAGACGGGTTGGCAAGTTTGATTTAAAAAATGTATTCCGAGGTGGCCCTTCCAATTTTCTTTGATTTATCACACAATTTAGAAGAACATTTAAAAAATCAACAGGAATATTGATGATTCCTGTAGATTCCTAATGTACTAAAAGGCTTGCAGCACAATAGCTTTTCCAATAAAAATCCAAATATTAAGTCTTTGCCGTGCTTTACTTCAATCCAATACCATATACCAGAGCCCATTATATGTATATTGTATTGAATCTATAATATATACATTGTTTACAGCATTTACATTTATAATAGTATTATTATTGCCATTAGCAAGGGAAGAAATGGAATTATTTTACCCTTCAGCTGAATAAAGGTGCTGGCTCTAATGAGATCAATGTTTAGCTCTCACATTATTGAAAGTACAATCTATAAAGATGTTGGAGAGCGGAACCAAAAGATTTATTGTATTTTAGCTCCTGTTTACAATTTCTGCATTATTCCTTAGCTTTCTCACTGTGTTATTATTTCATAGTGAGATTGACTATTGCATCGCACAACTTTATCCACATAAGAAAACTTTTATAGAATTCATATCCCATGACTCTATTACTCCTGCTTTTCAATAGAAACCATGACGGTTACGTATGTTTTAGTAAACGCACAGGGGATTCATTGTTGCTGGAGCTGGCAATGTGATCACAGGTTTTATACCTGGTGAAACCCACAATGACTGTAGAGAAATAGACACACTGATTAGTTTCCAGTTGGAGCTTATACTGTGTTGGGGTGCGGCATACAGTGAAGATCAGGTCTCTACCCTTATTGCATGGGGCACACTTTTGGCAAGACATCTTATTCTTATTTTGAACTTCTTTCATGTCATTGTTGGCTGCGGAATTAGAAGCAGTTGGAAGCATGCACCGTAAATGTTTGCTATGTTTTACAATGAGACTGTGACTGTTGGCGCCTAAATATATGTGGCATCATCTACGATAAGCATTATAAAACTGACTCATTTTGAAGGTGTCATAAGTAGTGTTGAGCGATACTTTCTGATATTTGAAAGTATCGGTATCGGATGGTATCGGCCGATACCGGCAAAATATCGGATCTCGCCGATACCGATACCCGATACCAATACAAGTCAATGGGACACAAATATCGGAATGTATCCTCGATGGTTCCAAGGGTCTGAAGGAGAGGAAACTCTCCTTCAGGCCCTGGGATCCATATTAATGTAAAAAATAAAGAATAAAAATAAAAAATATGGCTATACTCACTCCTCCGAAGGACCCTGGCTGTCACCGCTGCAAGCGTCTGCCTCCGTTCCTGAGAATTGCAGAGAGTGAAGGACCTTCAATGATGTCGCGGTCACCTGACCGCTCACGTGACCGCTCACCTGACCGTGACATCATCGAAGGTCAGGGTTCTTCGGAGGGGTGAGTATAGCCATATTTTTTATTTTTATTCTTTATTTTTTACATTAATATGGATCCCAGGACCTGAAGGAGAGTTTCCTCTCCTTCAGACCCTTGGAACCATACGCACCGCACACTCCGATACCGATTTCCGATATCACAAAAATATCGGAACTTGGTATCGGAATTCCGATACAGCAAGTATCGGCCGATACCCGATACTTGCAGTATCGGAATGCTCAACACTAGTCATAAGACAATTTAAGGTGCCGTTTGTACCCAATGCATTAAAGTGTTTTCACCTGAAATGTGGCATAACAAAGTTTAATAAGTCTCAACATTTTTAATGTTTTCACGCCAGTTTTGCCCAACTCCACCAAAATAAAAGGAGTTATGGTGGGTGAAGTGCTGGACAGAGGTGTGACACCACCGCTTGTTTAATTCATGACAAGCTGTGGTGAATCATATGCCAGAAACAGAGATTGGAGTAAGATTTGTGGCAAGGGGTGCACTCCACTCTTCCGATGCACCCAATTCATTAAGAAGTGTATGCACTAATATTCAAGTCAATACAATGGGAACCTTTACAGAACAGACCGAGTATCGAGGACCACTCAGTATCACTGATGTACATTGTCACAGACATGCGACTGTGGTTTTTTTCATTCGAAATTGAAACCACAAAACAAATGTGATCAGAGACTTAGAAAGTAGAATGTATAATTCTTTGCCTCCTATTGCAGACAGTGAAGTTGGGGGAGGCCCCTTCCGCAGTCAGTTGTTCTACAGCGAGACACAAAATTGTGACAAGCAGAAGAGGAAAATCATTTTAATTGTTCAGCATCGCATCAATCCTAGCAGTTATATTGCTTAATAGCTATGCTTTATACCATATTTATAAGCAAGTAATAACAGCCTCTGTCAAGAAAACATAAAAGGAAAATAATATGAAGTCAGAGCAAGAGGTTGACTTTCTAGAACTCCCTGTACTGTTAATGGTGAATAGGCAAAGATAACTGCACTTTGAATGTTAAGTGTAAATTTTCTAATAAAGTTCTGTCTTGAAACTACTATGAATTCATTCTGAGCTCCAGTAGGGATAAAAGTTTAAAATGAAAGCAACGAGTGTATCAATCTCAATGAATAATGTGATGTGGCTGAAGCTGCTGAAGTCAAGAGACCGAAAAATAAAATGCGGAGAAGAAATCCACAGCTGATTATTTTATTATACAATATAAAAAATAAAATAAGTCACCGACTGACAAGACTAGCATGTATTTAAGGATCCCTGTCAACTGATAGAAATATAGAAGGCTAGCCCCTGTGTAGCCGCCCGAGCCGAACACCTTAATCAATAAAGTCAGATTTAGCTTTTAAAATTAATAGGCTGGAGATAATGTGCCCCACAATCAGAGCTTCACGGCTGATCCCCAATAACCGTAAAGGTAAATAAAATAACCGTACACTAAAAAGAGCGAAAATAAAGCTGAGGGATTTATGTAAGATCCTCCATCAAGGAAATGTGAAGCATATAACTTTAGCACAAGTAAGAAAGTCGATTAACTGCTTCTGGCTAAGCTATATTAAATATTGATGGGAATTTCATTGTACAGTAGGTACTCTTTCTAAGGAATTGATAAATGCTTAATGAGAGCTAGCAAGACGCTGTACAGTACACCCTAAATGGATAATTATTTGGATAACAATACTTGCTTTTCCCCATGAGCCTGTTCCTCTGCAGGGCGAAAGTGGATAATTTAGTGCTTGTAAGGTCTTAGGATACCAAGAGCAATAATATATATTTTGATAGCTGTACCCGAAGCCCGAGCCTATTTCGAGCAACGGAATAAAAAATATAATAGCCGGCGTCCAATATGCAGAATTGGATGTGCTGTAAACACATTATCCTCAGCAGATGAAAACTGCACTGTGATGCCATAATCATAGCCGCAGACTCTGTTTGTGTGATATGGTTGGAGATGTTTCAGATGGTTAGTATTAGACATCATGATGAAAGGGATAGATATATTTTAGAGGAAATCTGATAAACAAGCACACATCACTTTTATGTATTTGTATCAGATCTATCTTTCTGCACAATATGTGAATATTATTATTTATTTGTTATGCATTACGCCATCATATTTCTCAGTGATTTACAGACATTATCATAGCTGTCGCCATTGAGGTGAACAATCTATATTCCCTATAAATATGTCTTAGGAGTATGGGAGGAAACCCTCGCCAACACGTGGAGAACCTATAAACTCCTGGCAGATGTTGTCCCTGGTGGGATTTGAACCCAGGACCTTAGCGCTCCAAAGCAACAGTGCTGACCACTGAGACACCGTGCTCTATATTTTTTAAGTGCTTTTCAATATGAAGGGTCAGGGGAGAGGGGTGGTTAGTAGGGTTGAGCGAAACGGGTCGAACATTTTCAAAAGTCGCCGACTTTTGGCTAAGTCGGGGTTTCATGAAACCCGATCCGACCCCTGTGCGGGGTCGGCCATGCGGTACGCGACTTTCGCGCCAAAGTCGCGTTTCAATGACGCGAAAAGCGCCATTTCTCAGCCAATGAAGGTAAACGCAGAGTGTGGGCAGCGTGATGACATAGGTCCTGGTCCCCACCATCTTAGAGAAGGGCATTGCAGTGATTGGCTTGCTGTCTGCGACGTCACAGGGGCTATAAAGAGGCGTTCCCGCCGACCGCCATCTTACTGCTGCTGATCTGAGCTTAGGGAGAGGTTGCTGCCGCTTTGTCAGAAGCAGGGATAGCGTTAGGCAGGGTCCATTAACCACAAAACCGCTTGTGCTGCAGCGATTTGCACTGTCCAACACCACCCTCGGTGTGCAGGGACAGTGGAAGTTTTTTTTTTTTTTTTTTTCCCCTCAGCGCTGTAGCTCATTGGGCTGCCCTAGAAGGCTCCCTGATAGCTGCATTGCTGTGTGTACGCCGCTGTGCAAACCAACTGCTTTTTTCAAAGCACAAATCCTCTTGTTCCTTCCTTTCTGCACAGCTATCTTTTTTGTTTGTCCACACTTTTTATTTCATTTGTGCATCAGTCCACTCCTTATTGCTGCCTGCCATACCTGGCTGAGATTACTGCAGGCAGGGAGATAGTAGCTGCCTGCCATACCTGGCTGAGATTACTGCAGGCAGGGAGATAGTAATTGTAGGACATTCCCTGTTTTTTTTTTTTTTGGTGGGAGATTAAGATTGGCAATTTGGCATTTCTGCTAGAGTGCCATCCCTGTGTGTGCCATCTCTCTCACATAGTGGGCCATAGAAAGCCTTTTCATTTTTCTGTATTTTTTTTTGTGGGGTGTATAAATTCTCCCTGATAAAAATACAGTGGGAGATTAATATTGGCCTTTGGGCTTGTGTGCCAGTCCTGAGTGTGCCATCTCTCTCACAAATAGTGGGCCATAGAAAGCCTATTTATTTTTTTTTTTGGTTTTATAAATTCTCCCTGAAAAAAAGGGAGATTAATATTGGCCTCTGGGCTTGTGTGCCAGTCCTGAGCGTGCCATCTGTGCCAGCCCTGAGCGTGCCATCTCTCTCACAAATAGTGGGCCATAGAAAGCCTATTTAATTTTTTTTTTTGTTTTATAAATTTTCCCTGAAAAAAGGGAGATTAATATTGGCCTCTGGGCTTGTGTGCCAGTTGTGAGCGTGCCATCTGTGCCAGTCCTGAGCGTGCCATCTCTCTCACAAATAGTGGGCCATAGAAAGCCTATTTAAATATTTTTTTGGTTTTATAAATTCTCCCAGAAAAAAAGGGAGATTAATATTGGCCTCTGGGCTTGTGTGCCAGTCCTGAGCGTGCCATCTGTGCCAGCCAGCCCTGAGCGTGCCATCTCTCTCACAAATAGTGGGCCATAGAAAGCCTATTTAATTTTTTTTTTTGTTTTATCAATTTTCCCTGAAAAAAGGGAGATTAATATTGGCCTCTGGGCTTGTGTGCCAGTTGTGAGCGTGCCATCTGTGCCAGTCCTGAGCGTGCCATCTCTCTCACAAATAGTGGGCCATAGAAAGCCTATTTAAATATTTTTTTGGTTTTATAAATTCTCCCAGAAAAAAAGGGAGATTAATATTGGCCTCTGGGCTTGTGTGCCAGTCCTGAGCGTGCCATCTGTGCCAGCCAGCCCTGAGCGTGCCATCTCTCTCACAAATAGTGGGCCATAGAAAGCCTATTTAATTTTTTTTTTTGTTTTATCAATTTTCCCTGAAAAAAGGGAGATTAATATTGGCCTCTGGGCTTGTGTGCCAGTTGTGAGCGTGCCATCTGTGCCAGTCCTGAGCGTGCCATCTCTCTCACAAATAGTGGGCCATAGAAAGCCTATTTAAATATTTTTTTGGTTTTATAAATTCTCCCAGAAAAAAAGGGAGATTAATATTGGCCTCTGGGCTTCTGTGCCAGTCCTGAGCGTGCCATCTGTGCCAGTCCTGAGCGTCCCATCTCTCTCACAAATAGTGGGCCATAGAAAGCCTATTTTATTTTTTTTTTGGGTTTTAGAAATTCTCCCTGAAAAAAGGGAGATTAATATTGGCCTCTGGGCTTGTGTGCCAGTTGTGAGCGTGCCATCTGTGCCAGTCCTGAGCGTGCCATCTCTCTCACAAATAGTGGGCCATAGAAAGCCTATTTAAATATTTTTTTGGTTTTATAAATTCTCCCAGAAAAAAAGGGAGATTAATATTGGCCTCTGGGCTTCTGTGCCAGTCCTGAGCGTGCCATCTGTGCCAGTCCTGAGCGTCCCATCTCTCTCACAAATAGTGGGCCATAGAAAGCCTATTTTATTTTTTTTTTGGGTTTTAGAAATTCTCCCTGAAAAAAGGGAGATTAATATTGGCCTCTGGGCTTGTGTGCCAGTTGTGAGCGTGCCATCTGTGCCAGTCCTGAGCGTGCCATCTCTCTCACAAATAGTGGGCCATAGAAAGCCTATTTAAATATTTTTTTGGTTTTATAAATTCTCCCAGAAAAAAAGGGAGATTAATATTGGCCTCTGGGCTTCTGTGCCAGTCCTGAGCGTGCCATCTGTGCCAGTCCTGAGCGTCCCATCTCTCTCACAAATAGTGGGCCATAGAAAGCCTATTTTATTTTTTTTTTGGGTTTCAGAAATTCTCCCTGGAAAAAAAAAGGGAGATTAATATTGCCCTTTGGGCTTGTGTGCCAGTACTAAGCGTTCCATCTCTCTCTCTCTCTCAGTCAGTGGGCCATAGAACGCATATTTTTGGTTTTATTTGTTTTCTAAATTCTCCCTGAAAAAATCATTTTATTTTATTTGGTTTCTAAATTCTTCCTGATAAAATCATATTTTTTTTATTATTTTTATTTCTAAAGTCTCCCTGAAAAAAAAAAAAAAAAAACAACCAAAAAAACAGTGGGAGATTAATATTGGCCTTTCTGCTTGTGTGCCAGTCTTGACTCCTGGGTGTGCCATCTCTCTCTCTCTCTCTCTCTCTCTCTCTCTCCAATTGTGGTCCATAGAAAGCCTATATTTTTTTTCCTTGATTTGGGTTCTAAAATCTACCAGAGAAAATAACTACATCAATCATTGGTAGAAAAATATTGGCCTCTGGGTTTGTGTGCCACTCCTGACTCCTGTGTGCGTCATCTCTCAGTCAGTGGGCCATAGAACGCCTATTTTTGTTTTTATTTGTTTTATAAATTCTCCCTGAAAAAATCATTTTATTTTATTTGGTTTCTAAATTCTTCCTGATAAAATCATATTTTTTTTATTATTTTTTTTTCTAAAGTCTCCCTGAAAAAAAAAAAAAAAAAAAAAAACAAAAAAAAAACAGTGGGAGATTAATATTGGCCTTTCTGCTTGTGTGCCAGTCTTGACTCCTGGGTGTGCCATCTCTCTCTCTCTCTCTCTCCAATTGTGGTCCATAGAAAGCCTACATTTTTTTTCCTTGATTTGGGTTCCAAAATCTACCAGAGAAAATAACTCCATCAATCATTGGTAGAAAAATATTGGCCTCTGGGCTTGTGTGCCACTCCTGATTCCTGTGTGCGTCATCTCTCACTCAGTGGCCCATAGAAAGCATATAGTTTGTTACATTTGTTTTCTAAATTCTCCCTGCAAAAATCTATTTTTTTTTTTTTGGGGGGTTTCTAAAGTGTTCCTGAAAAAAATAAAAATAAAAAAAAAATAATAGTGTGACATTAATATTAACATTTGTGCTTCAGTGACAGTCCTGCGTGTGGGGCATCTCTCTAATTTGCAGCCACCAAAAAAAGAGTGTGTAACATTGGGCCTGATTTTCGCTGTGGTCTCACCAACCTGTAAAGGGGTAGCTAAATCATACTGAAGTTATAGCTCACCGTGTAAGTTGTGTGACTGCAACAAATAACGTTAGTTTGGTTACGTTTTTAAAACAATGAGGAAGTCTAGTGGAAGAGGTCGTGGCCGGGGGCGTTCATTGTCAGCTGGTAATGAGGGTAGTGGTAGTGGTGGAGCATCAGGTGGTCGTGGGGGAAAAAATATTGCACCTAAGTCTGGAGCTGTGGAGCCAGGTTCGTCGTCCGGCTACACAAGGCCTCGAACGCTCCCTTTTCTGGGATTAGGAAAACCGCTTTTAAAGCCGGAGCAGCAAGAGCAAGTTTTGGCTTATCTTGCTGACTCAGCCTCTAGCTCTTTTGCCTCATCTCGTGAAACTGGTAAAAGTAAAAGCAGCGCGTCGTTAGTGGATGTTCACGGTCAGGGACAAGTCACTTCCTTGTCCTCTTCAGCAAAAACAACAACAGAGAAGAATGCAGCAGGCGACACAACGGGTTACTCCATGGAGCTCTTTACACATACCGTCCCTGGCTTAGAAAGTGAAGCAGTTAACAGTCCATGCCCATTACAAATTGAATCTGACATGGAGTGCACTGACGCACAGCCACAGCCAGACTACTATGCTGGTCCTTTGACTCAGACCACAACATTGCCCTCGCAGGGTGCTGATCAAGAATCAGACCCTGATGAGACTATGTTGCCCCATCACGAACGCTATACCACCGAACGACACGGTGACACAGACGAAGTTGCGCAGGAGGTACAAGAAGAGTTATTAGATGACCCAGTTCTTGACCCCGATTGGCAGCCATTGGGGGAACAGGGTGCAGGCGGCAGCAGTTCTGAAGCAGAGGAGGAGGAGGGGCCGCAGCAGGCATCAACATCGCCACAGGTTCCATCTGCCGGGCCCGTATCTTGCCCAAAACGCGTGGCAAAGCCAAAACCTGGTGGAGGACAGCGTGGCCATCCGGTTAAAGCTCAGTCTGCAATGCCTGAAAAGGTATCCGATGCTAGAAAGAGTGCAGTCTGGCATTTTTTTAAACAACATCCAATTGATCAGCGCAAAGTCATCTGTCAAAAATGTTCTACTTCCTTAAGCAGAGGTCAGAATCTGAAAAGTCTCAATACTAGTTGCATGCATAGACATTTAACCACCATGCATTTGAAAGCTTGGACTAACTACCAAACGTCCCTTAAGGTTGTTGCACCCTCGGCCAATGAAGCTAGTCATCAACGCAACATCCCTTCCGGCAGTGTAGGACCACCATTTAGCGCACCACCTGCTGTATCTGTGCAGGTATCTTTGCCAGGCCAAAGCAGTCAGGGTCAGGGAATCACCAGTTTCGTAGTAGGAAACACTGCATCTAGGGCACCGGCGGCAACAATACCATCTCCCACCGTCTCTCAGTCTGCCATGTCCACCGGCACCCCCGCTAGTTCCACGATCTCCAGCTCTCCAGTCCAGCTCACCCTACATGAGACTATGGTTAGAAAAAGGAAATACTTAGCCTCGCATCCGCGTACACAGGGTTTGAACGCCCACATAGCTAGACTAATCTCGTTAGAGATGATGCCCTACCGGTTAGTTGAAAGCGAAGCTTTCAAAGACCTGATGGACTACGCTGTACCACGCTACGAGCTACCCAGTCGACACTTTTTTTCCAGAAAAGCCATCCCAGCCCTCCACCAGCATGTTAAAGAGCGCATCGTCCATGCACTCAGGCAATCTGTGAGCACAAAGGTGCACCTGACAACAGATGCATGGACCAGTAGGCATGGCCAGGGATGTTACGTGTCCATCACGGCACACTGGGTAAATGTGGTGGATTCAGGGTCCACAGGGGACAGCAAGTTTGGGACAGTTCTGCCTAGCCCACGGTCTAGTAAACAGTTGTCTGTAGCCGTTCGCACCCCCTCCTCCTCCTCCTCCTCGTCCTCCTGCAGAAGCAAGAGCTCGTCCACAGACCGCAGTCGCACAAACACTCCATCCGCACCTGCCACTGTTGCACACCAGGTCTCCCATTATGGGGCAGCTACTGGCATACGTCAGCAGGCTGTATTGGCTATGAAGTGTTTGGGCGACAATAGACACACCGCGGAAGTTCTGTCCGAGTTCTTGCAGCAAGAAACGCAGTCGTGGCTGGGCACTGTAGATCTTGAGGCAGGCAAGGTAGTGAGTGATAACGGAAGGAATTTCATGGCTGCCATCTCCCTTTCCCAACTGAAACACATTCCTTGCCTGGCTCACACCTTAAACCTGGTGGTGCAGTGCTTCCTGAAAAGTTATCCGGGGTTATCCGACCTGCTCCTCAAAGTGCGTGGACTTTGCGCACATATCCGCCGTTCGCCTGTACACTCCAGCCGTATGCAGACCTATCAGCGTTCTTTGAACCTTCCCCAGCATCGCCTAATCATAGACGTTGCAACAAGGTGGAACTCAACACTGCACATGCTTCAGAGACTGTGCGAACAGAGGCGGGCTGTTATGTTTTTGTGGGAGGATACACATACACGGGCAGGCAGTAGGATGGCAGACATGGAGTTGTCAGGTGTGCAGTGGTCGAAGATTCAAGACATGTGTCAAGTCCTTCAGTGTTTTGAGGAATGCACACGGCTGGTTAGTGCAGACAACGCCATAATAAGCATGAGCATCCCCCTAATGCGTCTGCTGATGCAAAGTTTGACGCACATAAAGGATCAGGCGTCTGCACCAGAGGAAGAGGAAAGCCTTGATGACAGTCAGCGATTGTCTGGTCAGGGCAGTGTACATGACGAGGTACCGGGCGAAGAGGAGGTGGAGGATGAGGAGGATGATGGGGATGAGTATATTTTTAATGAGGAAGCTTTCCCGGGGGCACGGGAAATTGGTGGCGTGGCAAGGCCGGGTTCTGGTTTTTTGAGGGACACAAGTGACGTAGATTTGCCTGCAACTGCCCCTCAACCAAGCACAACCGCAGATTTGACAACGGGAACTTTGGCCCACATGGCGGATTATGCCTTGCGTATCCTCAAAAGGGACACACGCATTACAAAAATGATGAACGATGACGATTACTGGTTGGCCTGCCTCCTTGATCCTCGCTATAAAGGCAAATTGCAAAATATTATGCCACATGAGAACTTGGAACTAATATTAGCAACAAAACAATCAACTCTTGTTGACCGTTTGCTTCTGGCATTCCCTGCACACAGCGCCCGTGATCGTTCTCACACGAGCTCCAGGGGCCAGCAGACCAGAGGTGTTAGAGGGGCAGAAATCAGAAGTGGCGTTGGACAGAGGGGTTTTCTGACCAGGTTGTGGAGTGATTTTTCTATGACCGCAGACAGGACAGGTACTGCAGCATCAATTCAAAGTGACAGGAGACAACATTTGTCCAGTATGGTTACAAACTATTTTTCATCCCTTATCGACGTTCTCCCTCAACCGTCATTCCCATTTGATTACTGGGCATCCAAATTAGACACCTGGCCAGAATTGGCAGAATATGCATTGCAGGAGCTTGCTTGCCCGGCAGCTAGTGTCCTATCAGAAAGAGTATTCAGTGCTGCAGGTTCAATACTAACAGAAAAAAGGACTCGTCTGGCTACCCAAAATGTAGATGATCTAACCTTCATTAAGATGAACCACAACTGGATTTCAAAATCTTTTGCCCCACCCTGCCCGGCTGACACCTAGCTTTCCTATGAAAAGGTCTTGCCTGTGGACTATTCTGAATGACTTTTCCAATCTCGTAATTTTCTTCACCTGATTGTCCAGCATACGACATGTTTCCACCTCACGAAATGGCCAAACTCCCCACACGGGGCCGTGCTATCGCCACTTTGCGCTTGGACCCTTGAGAGTGCTGTTTGTCTGAAGAGGTGGGTGTGGCCGCTTTTGGTCGACGGCACTGCCACTGGGTCCCTCATAGTACAATAAAGTGTCTCTGGCGGTGGTGGTGCGCACCCAACGTCAGACACACCGTTGTAATATGAGGGGCCCTGTGCCTGTACCGCCGGCCACAAGACAGTTCCCCCCCCCAGCTCAAACAGTGCTCTACCACTAGCAAAATTATCTCTCACAGCTTCACCAATGTGTAGTCTAGCCGCTGACATCCTTCAATGCCTGGCACTGACAATACCATTGTTTTGACATTTTTGTTATGTTAGGCCTTCGAAGCCTGTCTGCGGTCCCTTCTTTCTACAACTACTACACTGACCAGGCCACTGCTGGCCGTGTTACCCTGGAACCAATTTAAAAGTGCCTACAGTCAGCCCAATTTTGTTATGTTAGGCCTTCGAAGACTGTCTGCCGTCACTCCTTCCACTAGACTTCCACTGACCATACACTGCTGCCCATGTACCCCTGGAACCAATTTAAAGTGCCTACAGCCAGCCCAATTTTGTTATGTTAGGCCTTCGAAGCCTGTCTGCGGTCACTCCTTCCACTAGACTTCCACTGACCAGACCACTGCTGCCCGTGTACCCCTGGAACCAATTTAAAAGTGCCTACAGCCAGCCCAAGTTTGTTATGTTAGGCCTTGGAAGCCTGTCTGCGGTCACTCCTTCCACTAGACTTCCACTGACCAGACCACTGCTGCCCGTGTACCCCTGGAACCAATTTAAAAGTGCCTACAGCCAGCCCAAGTTTGTTATGTTAGGCCTTCTAAGCCTGTCTGCGGTCCATTCTTTCAACTACTACTACACTGACCAGGTCACTGCTGCCCGTGTACCCCTGGAACCAATTTAAAATTGCCTACAGCCATGTGTTATTATTTTAGGCCTTCGATGCCTGTCTGCGGTCACTCCTTCCACTAGGCCTCCACTGACCACACCACTGCTGTCCGTGTACCCCTGGAACCAATTTAAAATTGCCTACAGCCATGTGTTATTATTTTAGGCCTTCGATGCCTGTCTGCGGTCCATTCTTTCAACTACTACTACACTGACCAGGGCACTGCTGGCCGTGTACCCCTGGAACCAACATCAGAAAATATAAAAATAAGTATTTTGCTTATAAAAAAGAAAATACTGGTGAGATATCAAATGCAGACATTTTAACATTAAAAACAAACACACAACTCTAATCTGGTACAGTACTAAAAATGGCCACCAGCTACAATTACTTTCTCCTGCAAGTAGTTAACTGAAAGTTTTTTTAAATTGAAAACACACATATGGCATCCACCGAGTGTTGTCCTGTCGCGTCTTCTTTATATTATTGCCGAGAAGATGCAAAATAATGAAAATAATAAAATCATTAATTACCAAAATAATAGAGAAAGTCAACACCACATTGCAAATAAACATTCATTCCAAATAAAGAAGCAGGGCGCGTCCGAGGGTGAGTATATACCTAATAAGAATATAATCACCCTCGGACGCGCAATGCTTATTTCCAACAGCCTTCCTTCCTAAGAATCAGCCCTTCCGTCGTGTAGAGAGACGTTGTGTTACACTCCAAGGTGTTCCCCAGGTTGCCTTTCCTGAGCTTCGATCTTCCGGCTCTCGTTTAGTAGTTCTTGGAAACTACTCTGCATTAGGCCTTCAAATTGGGTATGGGGTGTAGAGAGATGGTGTGTTCCACTCCAAGGTGTTCCCCAGGTTGCCTTTCCTGAGCTTCGATCTTCCGGCTCTCGTTTAGTAGTTGTTGGAAACTACGCTGCATTAGGCCTTCAAATTGGGTATGGGGTGTAGCGAGAGGGTGTGTTACACTCCAAGGTGTTCCCCAGGTTGCCTTTCCTGAGCTTCGATCTTCCGGCTCTCATTTAGTAGTTCTTGGAAACTACACTGCATTAGGCCTTCAAATTGGGTATGGGGTGTAGAGAGAGGGTGTGTTACACTCCAAGGTGTTCCCCAGGTTGCCTTTCCTGAGCTTCGATATTCCGGCTCTCGTTTAGTAGTTGTCGGAAACTACGCTGCATTAGGCCTACAAATTGGGTATGGGGCGTAGAGAGAGGGTGTGTTACACTCCAAGGTGTTCCCCAGGTTGCCTTTCCTGAGCTTCGATATTCCGGCTCTCGTTTAGTAGTTGTCGGAAACTACGCTGCATTAGGCCTACAAATTGGGTATGGGGTGTAGAGAGAGGGTGTGTTACACTCCAAGGTGTTCCCCAGGTTGCCTTTCCTGAGCTTCGATCTTCATGCTCTCGTTTAGTAGTTGTCGGAAACTACGCTGCATTAGGCCTACAAATTGGGTATGGGGTGTAGAGAGAGGGTTTGTTACACTCCAAGGTGTTCCCCAGGTTGCCTTTCCTGAGCTTCGATCTTCCGGCTCTCGTTTAGTAGTTGTTGGAAACTACGCTGCATTAGGCCTTCAAATTGGGTATGGGGTGTAGCGAGAGGGTGTGTTACACTCCAAGGTGTTCCCCAGGTTGCCTTTCCTGAGCTTCGATCTTCCGGCTCTCGTTTAGTAGTTCTTGGAAACTACACTGCATTAGGCCTTCAAATTGGGTATGGGGTGTAGAGAGAGGGTGTGTTACACTCTAAGGTGTTCCCCAGGTTTCCTTGCCATTGCTTCGGTCTTCCGACTCTCGTTTAGTAGTTGTAGAAAAGTACACTGCATTAGGCCATACAAAATGGGTATGGGGTGGAGAGAGATGGTGTGTTACACTCCAAGGTGTTCCCCAGGTTGCCTTTCCTGAGCTTCTATCTTCAGGCTCTCATTAAATTGTGGTTAAATGGAACAACTGCATTTGGCGTACTAGTTGGTTTGGGGCCTACTATCGGTGTCTGCCACTCCTTGCTGTTCTCCTCCACTGAACAAAGCTGTGCCGCCTGTTTACTACGGTTGCCAATTTTGAACTGCATTTCGACTACTTACTGATTTGGCCCTACTCTCTGTGTCAGCCTCTCATTCCAGTTGTCCTCCACTGCAATGCCCCCTGGTTATTCCTGTGTTACCAATTTTGAACTGCATTTAGCCCACTTTCTTCTTTGGGCCTATATCTGTGTTTCCACTTCATCGTGCCCATTGCCCAGCCAGTGATAGATGAGTCTGCTGGTACATTGACCCATAACGCAACATTCCCCGTGCACGCTACACAACAACATTGTGACCCTGCTGAAAGTCAGGTTGCTCTTCCCGCATACCATACCACCTTACACGGGGACAAAGAGGAAGGTGCAGATGAAAGTGCAGGTTCCTTCATCAGGTGGGGGGAGGAATACTAGTTGGCGACGTCACTGGCACAGGGCCTCTCATAGTACGCAAAAGTGTTGCTGCCGGTGGGAGGCGCCCCCGCCGTGCAAACACACCGCTGTACTTTGAGGGGCCCTGTGCCAGTGCCAATGCCAACGAGTGGGCCCCCCCTGCTTGCTCAGGTTCACAGCACTTGCAAAGTTGAAATACTTACCTCTCCCTGCTCCACTGCCGTGACGTGGTCCAGATTTCCTGGGCCCACTAATTACTTGAACCAGCCCTACCCCCCACAACTTTAGCCAAATGACCCCCAATTTCAAATGCCTTCCAATTATTATAAGGTAAATTACGCTTGACAAGCTTCATTAAGAAGAATGGATGGTTTTGACATTAAAATGGCCACTCTAGGTGTTTTCCTGGCCCCCACTCACTGCCGACTATGCTGCCCCATTGACTTGCATTGGGTTTCGTGTTTCGGTCGATCCCGACTTTACGTCATAATCGGCCGATTTCACTCGACCCGACTTTGGACATAGTCGGGTTTCGCAAAACCCGGCTCGACTCTAAAAAGGTCAAGGTCGCTCAACTCTAGTGGTTAGCCCTCCCTGAGCACCTTCAAGTGGTTGTCCACTACCTTGATATTGATGATCCACTGATCAGTTGTCTCCAGCCCTGTCAGCGGCCGGACGTATACAGTATGACAACATCAAACACAACAGTTCTGAACACTGTTTAGTGGCTGCTCCTAGGTAGCATAAATCAGATTCTAATCATAGGAGCTAATCAGCAGTACCCAATCACTAAATAGTTTTGGGGGCTTTGGTGTTCTGCTCCATATATTATTTACATCTGCTCGCTGCCAGACCTGACAACAGCTGATAGATCTGCCATGTTCACTTTAATAAAGTAGACATGCAATTCTAGAAACAACCCATGAACAAGTGTAGAGCTGTTTATTTCTTTTACTTACCCTAGCATGTAGTCTAATGAGATCTGAAAATCAATTCTCCTTGCATAGCCCTTTTTTCCACGTAACCTTCTTATTAGCCCATTCCCAGTAAATTAAGTATTATTACATTATGGAGCAGGTACAGATTCATGGCCGTGTTAGACTATCAGTACCTTCCTCCAATAGCAGCAATTGGAGATAGCTCTGATCGCTGCTGTTTAGCCACTTAAATGCTGCTGTCAGTCTTTAACAGCAGAATTAAAGTGATGCAAGCCCATCATGGCGCTCCTTCAGATGAACATCACACCTCCCCTTGTAAAGTGATCAATGTTTGCCGATGGGTTGACATGGCTGCTGAAAGCCCCCCGTCATTGTCATCTTGGTCTTCCTGTGAGGTACGTGCAAACAGTATTTTTGAAAGGTCCAAAAATTCTAATTATTCTAGAGGCAGCTGCTTACAGAAAAGCTCCTTCTTTGAGGAGTTTTTTTTAGGGGTTTTTCATTTCCTGGAGTTGTTTTGGACAGTTTTTGAAGAATTTTTGGAGTGTTTTTCTTGTGTTTCTTGCAGCCTTTTGATTGGACATTTCCTAGTTTAGAGCCGATTCCATCAGGAACTGCTTAAAACAAGTGATGTATTTTTTGCCTTTTCAATAACCTGAAGCTGAAAAAACTCTCCAAAGACTGAACATATGACCAGCAGAGTATTTTAACAATATAAATGAATAGGGAGAATTTTCAAAGCATTTTAAAAGTTTTTTTCAGGCATTTTTCGAAGCAGACACGCTTAAAAACACATCTCAAAAACTCGGTGTCCATATACCCTAATTAACCAAGCGAAAAACAGGACAATACATAGAAATATGAGATCTAACAATTTCCTGTATTCATTAATATTCACTATTGGACACAATCCATAGCTGCATACCACTGAATTAAATAAAAGCCTCCTTTATATCATTATTAAAACATTCAATATATTTTTAATTTATATAAATACAGCCTATTTATTAAATGTAAGATAAAACATTACATCTATTTCTTCCCCTGGGATTTCATATGCAGCTTTTAGTCTTGTAATATATATTAATGCTATTTATTACCATGTTTTGATGGTGATGGAGCATTTCTATTCAGTAGATATAATCATAATGTCATGAGCTTAACCGCATGATCCAATCCATCAGAAAACTCTTGCATGCAATTACTGTATATACATTCTAACCAACCAATGTACAATGTATTAGGGATGCAGCATAAGTGACCAATCAATAGGAATTCTGAATCATACATATACAGTAACAATATTGAAGCCATTCATGAAAGATTTATTTAAATTAATATTCCAGTTTGCATAAATTCTCACTTCTCCCCTAGATAGGTGATCATTGCTTGATCAAAGTGGATTCCACAACTGTGACCATCTTTAATCAGTAGAATGGAGATATGTGACCATTAATTTTCTCTGTTTCTCTAAACTCTAATCCTGGCCATTGAAATCTTTGAATTTCTGTCAATTGCAACCTGATCTTTTCAGTGGGCTCCCTCTGCCATTTAGTTTGTGCCACTGCAATTGCAGGTACTAATGGGTTACTATGGCATTACAAAAGCCTCGATGTCTGCCGTGTGTTATGTCTGGCATGAATAATACACTGCAATATGAAATATGTCCTCTTAGATTATTTTAGAGGGAATCTGTCAGCTGGTTTTTGGTACCTCATCTGAGAACAGCTTGATATAGGCTAAGTGATCCTGAATCCAACAATGTGTCACTTGGTTTACTGAGTGCAGTTTTTCTGACACAATCAGAGCTTTCTGATTTAGAATGAAGCAGAGCGGAGAAAGCTAACCCCGCCCACACCACTGCTGACCCCGCCCACACTAGGGTCTGTATATACAATGTCCAGAAGCAGTGAGGCACTTAGTTGCTGGACTAGTCCGGCAATGTCAATCTCTTAGTGATAAATCCTTCACAGTCAGTCAACAACATCATGTACTTTGACAAGTGACACATCCCTGAATTCTGTGTTTTAGCCTCTATCTCCCGATGTCTTCAGATTACATAGCCAAATATGTCTGAGATTCCCTTTAAGCATATTGAAATTCCCTGATTTATACATTATCTTATTATATTAATAGATACAAATTGTTGAACTAAAGATTGTTTTTATTGATTGTCTTGTAATCCTCATTTTTCCCAGCACTGGTGCTGAAACATTCCCATTGTGGTGATCCAGTCAAAAATAGCAGATCACTCCATGCCAGCGCACCTGCATTTCAGGTGGAGTTTGTCAAACCAGACAACCACGTTAATATATGCTGTATTTTTTCATTGTTACTTATTTGCATAAGACATCATGAATCTGCAACTGTGATAAACTGTTCGGCTTATCTAATCTGAGCAATGTTTCCAGTTTGAAAAATTGCCCTTGTTCACTGGCTCCAATAAATGTGAGTCATTCAATTGATAATGTGTCATGAGCGTACAAGGTATTACCAGGCCAATGGGACTCCAATTAACATGAGATGGCACACTGCGTAGCTAATAGTACCACAGTTATTCCCGTTTTTATTGATTTTGAAGTACAGTTGGTTACTTTCTATGCAAGTTCTTTGGCTTAGGTTCTTCACATTATACATTTTAGACAGAGCAAAACAGACTTTTTACAATTGGAAATTGATTGCAAAGCTCAGCAGATCAATGGCACGTACAATTTCCTGAAGCATATAAATGTGTAAAATACCGCACTTAAAGTAATGCAAGTTTGTATGATTGTACAGAAAAATAAACTAAGTAAAAATATATTTAAGAAGTTTAAACAGCCAAACAATAAGACAATACGTTCAGCACTTATTAATAGTAACGCATAATAATAATAATAATAATAATGCCCCATGCACATTATAGGCACCCAGTTTATGAATATACAGCGCCTCCATGTGATACCAAAATACAGAGATTCTTTCCCATCAGGCAATGCATCTAAAGGAGATTCACTCCGTAATATAGTGACCTATGGAGCAGTAGAACTTTTTCCCTTTCAAAGACAGAAAACAATTTTAAAGACCTATGTATTTCTCGCTCCCTATAGTCGTTCAATGTAAATGTACAGTACATGTTTTGGACTCTTTGCTGTAGTTTTGATAAAATTATTGCGGTATCTAATGTAGATCTACAAGTTTTCTCAGTAATGATCTCAGACTAAGGCCGGGGTCACACTTGCGAGTGCAAGGCGAGAAACTCGCGCGAGTGTCTCGCATCAATACCCGGCACTGCCGCCGACGCTCAGAAGCAGAGCATGCAGCTGCCTAGAAATTCATGTAGCCATACACTCCGGTCCAGAGTGGCGGCGGCAGTGTCAGGAATTGATGCGCGAGTTTCTCGCATTGCACATGCAAGTGTGACACCGGCCTAAATCTGCCTATACTATTAGGTGGCTATCAGCCAAACAATGCTTTGGGACGATCATCTGGCCAACAGCTGCAGCTGATTATCCAATGCAAAGGAGATCTCATTCAGCAGAGCACTCCTGTATTTTCTGTGAAGCAGATGACAACTTACACAAATGGTCAATAGCTTTTCTCCAGGAAGACAATGTGATCAGTAGTCCAATAATGGTCATCTGGGGTCGACATCTCCCTTGACCATCTGGCATAGTCATACAAACTGTTGGCCAAACCTGTCTATATCTATGGGTTTGGCCTACATTAGGCTTATGTGTATGGGGGCCTTAAAGGGGTTTTCCAATGAAGAAAAGTTCATTTTAATCAATGCAACTTGGAATAGCTAAATCTAATGGTCACTACTCCATGCTAATTCTCTTGGATCTCTCTGCAGCATTCGATACTGTGGATCATCAGCTCCTCCTCACTATGCTCCGCTCCATCGGCCTCAAGGACACCGTTCTCTCCTAGTTCTCCTCCTATCTCTCTGACCGATCCTTCACTGTATGTTTTGCTGGTTTCTCCTCCTCTCACCTTCCCCTTACTGTTGGGGTTCCTCAAGGATCAGTCCTAGGCCCCCTCCTCTTCTCCTTGTATACTGCCCCTATTGGACAAACAATCAGTAGATTTGGTTTCCAGTACCATCTCTATGCTGACGACACCCAATTATACACCTCTTCTCCTGTTGTCACGCCAACCTTTTTAGAAAACACCAGTGATTGTCTTACCGCTGTCTCTAACATCATGTCCTCCCTCTATCTGAAACTAAACCTGTCAAAAACTGAACTCCTCGTGTTCTCTCCCTCTACTAACCTACCTTTGCCTGACATTGCCATCTCCGTGTGCGGTTCCACCATTACTCCAAAGCAACATGCCCGCTGCCTTGGGGTCATCCTTGATTCTGACCTTTCATTCACCCCCCACATTCGATCACTGGCTCGCTCTTCTTACCTGCATCTCAAAAACATTTCTAGAATTCGCCCTTTTCTTACTTTTGACTCTGCAAAAACTCTTACTGTTTCACTTATTCATTCTCGTCTGGACTATTGTAACTCTCTACTAATCGGCCTCCTACTTACCAAACTTTCCCCACTCCAATCTGTCCTGAATGCTGCTGCCAGGATCATATTCCTCACCAACCGTTACACTGATGCCTCTACCTTGTGCCAGTCATTACACTGGCTACCCATCCACTCCAGAATCCAGTACAAAACTACTACCCTCATCCACAAAGCACTCCATGGCTCTGCACCACCCTACATCTCCTCTCTGGTCTCAGTCTACCACCCTTCCTGTGCCCTCCGCTCCGCTAATGACCTCAGGTTAGCATCCTCAATAATCAGAACCTCCCACTCCCGTCTCCAAGACTTTACACGTGCTGCGCCGATTCTTTGGAATGCACTACCTAGGTTAATACGATTAATCCCCAATCCCCACAGTTTTAAGCGTACCCTAAAAACTCACTTGTTCAGACTGGCCTACCGCCTCAATGCATTAACCTAACGATCCCTGTGTGGCCTATTTATATAAAAAAAAACAAAAAAAAAACCAGGTTCCTCGCATCATGTTCTCATTCACTTTATGCAGTTAATAGCCCTCTGTGTCTGTACTGCTACATACTTAACTATGTTACTATACTCAGTCGAGGGGTTCAAGAGAGGCCTGGATGTCTTCCTGGAGCAGAACAATATTGTATCATACAATTATTAGGTTCTGTAGAAGGACGTAGATCTGGGGATTTATTATGATGGAATATAGGCTGAACTGGATGGACAAATGTCTTTTTTCGGCCTTACTAACTATGTTACTATGTTACTATGTTACTTAGGCAATTAACTGGTTCATGCAGCTTTACATGAACACCCGAGCCTTACACTATGGCCGGTCCGAATAACTAAAGCAATTGTTACCATCCACCTCTCGTGTCTCCCCTTTTCCTCATAGTCTGTAAGCTTGCGAGCAGGGCCCTCATTCCTCCTGGTATCTGTTTTGAACTGTATTTCTGTTATGCTGTAATGTCTATTGTCTGTACAAGTCCCCTCTATAATTTGTAAAGCGCTGCAGAATATGTTGGCGCTATATAAATAAAAATTATTATTATTATTATATAATACAGGAAAGATATACAGTATATCTTTGTACCATGTTAGCCAGTAGATAAAATAATATTTCGAAATGAGAGTCCTCAGTGGTTAGTACTTTTTAATGGCTGTTACCATATTTTCACTTAGCCATTAAAAGGTATCAACCACTGAGGACTCTCAATTCTAAATATTTTTCTTGGAATAATAATAAGTTCCACAAATGGATGTGTTAAAAATTTTCCTGTGCTGACATAATCTTATAAATGTGAGATAATCATATAAATGTGCCCCTGCTGTGTACTGTGTAACGGCCGTGTCTGACCATGCAGGGATATGGTCTGATCATACCACATCTCCTGGGCAGGGGAGGACACAAAAGAGAGTACACAGACAGGACTTGATGGGATCAGAAATGCTTTACCTCACAGAAACAATCAGCTGGGATCCCATGCTGTGCTATCTGTTTACTCTCTTTGCATCCTCCCCTGCCCAGGAGATGTGATATGATCAAAGCATGTTCCTGCAGGGTCAGACACAGCCATTACACAGCACACAGCAGGGGCACATTTATAAGATTATCTCAGAACAGGAATATTTTATATATACACATCCAATTGTAAAACTTTTTATTATTCCAAGATTTTTTGATTAAGATGAACTTCTGTAAGTGGGAAAACCCCTTTAATGCTGCAAGCCATATTAATAGCTTTATGTCTACAACATTCATATATAGTAAGCTTAGAATCAGTGGTAGGAGACAGGGATTACTAGAGCTCATGAATATCATGAATTTCATTGCAGGAGCTCATTGAACGGAGCAGATCAGTTAGGAGAAAAACTGTAGTCTGCCTAAACTACAGCAAGAATCTCAATATTTGGCCCAGATCTGGAATTAGGATTTCTGCAATCACTTTATGCTGCTCTCAGACAGGGCACCAAAAACCTGGTGGGAGAGTCTCTTTAAAGTTTTAATTATTTTCTTTGGAGTTCTACAAAATAACAAGACTTCTTTAGTTCATGAGATTAAAGTATAAACTTGTTCATGTTCTTATTAAAAATAAAATTATTGTGCAGATAAAATCTAATTCTAAGAACTTTATGTAAAGGAAATATAAAGAACCGCTTGAATAAAACAAAGCAACATGCAAGACGGAAAATAAAAGTATACCATGTACAGTATTTGGTTTATTTGATTTGTTGGGCTTAGTTTTAATTATAGTTTGTCATGTTCGCCTTTTTATGTTTTTTTTTTTACAAAAAGTCCAAAGCTTTATTTTAATAATGGGTTCCAATCTGATGGGCCTCAACTGCTCTCATGTAAAGTAATCAAACTATAAAATCCCAAAGAAACCTGGCTTCCAAACAGAATTATTAAAGGCACTTAATTAAAAGCTCTGAAAGAGGATTGAATCTGTTTTGTAATATCTGCCACAGTGGGAAAATACACTACAAGAGGCATAAATTGCTTACTCATAAAAAAATTGCAAATCTAATGTACCGTAAATCCTAGGAAGATAGCAGAACAATATGATACTGAAGCATTCTAATTTAATTCTCTTCATATATTAGCATAATTATGAGAAATATAGAATTTGTGTATTCAATAAGCAACAACACAAAAATAAAACATATTCCTGCAAACAGGAAAGAGTGTAATGTTCAATGTTGTAGTCTAAAAGATTTCAGAAACTTATTTTCAATGTAATATCTCATAGCAAAAATGGCTGCAGAGGACATTTCAAGTTTATGTCGTTGATTCACAGGTAAGAGCATTTTTCTTCTGAGAAATAGATTAGAATGATTATAATAATATTAACAATGTTTAACGATAAGTAAAATCTTACCAGAAAACAAGTATCTTAGTTCCATAGGTAAATGTGATTCAGATTTAGGGAGAATCGGTTGATATTAATTTGGAGTCTTCCATCACTGTTCCTTGAACTACTTGTACCTGGAAGTTTTGAATCCAACACCTTGACATTGCCCAAAGCAAAGCTTCATTTGATTTACCAAAATATTTAGAATTGAGAGTCCTCAGTGGTTGATACTAGTGATGAGTGAGTATATTCGTTGTTCGGGTGGTCTCCGAGTATTTGTTAGTGCTCGGAAATTACATTTTCCTTGCTGCAGCTGCATGATTTATGGCTGATAAACATGCTGAATACATGTGAGGAATGTCTGTTTGTTAGGGAATCCCCACATGTACTCAGGCTGTCTAGCAGCCATAAATCATGCAGCTGAGGCGACGAAAACTAAATCTCCGAGCACGCCAAAATTCTCGGAGATCACCCGAGCATGCTCGGAAAACCCGAGCAATAAGTATACTCGCTCATCACTAGTTGATACCTTTTCATGGCTAACTGAAAAGATGACCATACAGCTGCAGCTTAGATAAACCAAGCTGTTGCAAAATGCTCAGGGTAAATAGTAGATAGCAGCTGGAAGAGTATAGCCCAATAGGATTAAAACATAACCTTTACTAATACTATTAAAAAATGGACAAAAAATACACAACACAAATACAAAATAAAGTGCTCACGCCGAAAACTGTGCTCTAATAAAAAACTGGTTTGAGGACCAGGAGTTATTGCTGGGGCACGACAGGGGTTTAGGAAAGAAGGTCCCCGTCCGCTCTGTCTGATCCTACAACTACTGGACCCTCCCTGGGACCCTCTATCATTGACATGGGTACCCTCGTCCACAATTGGTGAGATCAAACCAGTTTTTTATTAGAGCACAGTTTTCGGCGTGAGCACTTTATTTTGTATTTGTGTTGTGTATTTTTTGTCCATTTTTTAATAGTATTAGTAAAGGTTATGTTTTAATCCTATTGGGCTATACTCTTCCAGCTGCTATCTACTAACTGAAAAGATGGTAACAAATTGCAAGCTTTCCAGACTACTCAGGTCTCTTCATCAGGCATAGAAGGTACAAAGGCTAACGGCTAACACGATACAAAGAGATATATATATTTTTTTTTTCCTGTATTTGATTTGCCACTCATTCCATATTCACATAACTGTATTTGAGACTGTATTACATGAATGTGTTATAATCTGGGGGATTCATCCAAGATTCTCAGGCCCCAATTATTTAAAACTGGCATTTTGTACATGAAACTGTGACGTCTGTACTTGAACATACTGCTGTAACCCCTGCTATGGTCACTAGGTGGGGCCCCACTAACACTATAATCACTGCTAGATACAGGCTTTTGTGTGTTTAGGTTTCAGATTGCTGAGACTAGTTCCCCCTTTGCTGTTCACTTGTGTTTTGCTGCAGTGAGCTGGTATATAATTAACTCTCTGCTGGGAGATAGACTCTAGTTGCCAGTGTTTAGTTTGTTTAGCTTGTACTAGGCTCTCTGACTTGGCTTCTGTTTACAGATTTGTATTTCTGTAGTTCTGACTTGGGCTTGCATTTTGACTTGATCCTGCTTGGCGACCATTTTTGCCTCTGTTTTGCTGTTCCGGATGGCAGTCCTTCCATGGAAGCAATGCAATGGACCCAGTTGTAAGACCAGGTCTCTCTACAAGGCTTAAAGGGTGAAGATTTGGGTTTCTCTGGAATCAGTAAGATGAGGTGGCTTGTGCCAAGTCTGTCTGAGGTAGCCTTTTTAACCCTCCGTCACATACAACTGATCTGACAGGCGCTTCTCTTTTACTTTCATTTCTCCTTCCTCACTAGATTGTGAGGAAACCCCCTCCCTCCAGGTAGTCTCCTGTCTCTTGAAGGTCTGTGAAACCTGATATCACAGTTGGATTTCAGAGCTTCAGGGGAGAGGATATAGCTGCACAGATCTCTCAGGCTCATTGTATGTGAATACGTCACATTCAGTAAGGTTGGTATTTTATGTTTTTATTCATCACAATAGTTTATTTAGCTTGTTTTATGAATGTATAGCACAAAATGTGAGGATATTTCATAGAAATAAGGGAGATTTTATAAAAGAAAGTGTGCTGCTCAGGCATATACAGTAGTTCCCTAACATATTCCTTCTCTTGCTTCAGATTATCTGCTGAAATGGAGAGGAAAATGTACAATTTATCCAAACAACTTGATGTTGAGGAAGTAACAAACATGCTGTTAGATGATAGAGACCTCACACTGAATGAGGATTTAGGAGAGGAAAGTGAGATTGATTCTCATGATGAGGTGGAAGAATGTGTCCTGGATTCTGAAACAGAGCAAGATGGTGACAGTGGTGAGGATGAAGAAGTTGGATCATATTATATTGGAAAAGATAAAAATACTAAATGGAACAAGAAGCCATTCCAGAAAAAACGTAGGGAACCTTTAAACATTATTACTCACCTTCCTGCAGTAATAGGAACTGCACGTAATGCAAAAACTGCAGTTGAATGCTGGAACAGTATATTTACAGATGACATTCTGGACTCTATTGTCACATATACCACCCAATATATAGACATTATAAAGGACAAGTACATCTGCAACAGAACCATCAAGCCCACAGATGAAATAGAACTGCGTGCTTTTTTTGGATTACTGTACCTTGCAGGAGCTTATAGGGCAAATAGACAAAGTTTGGAGGAACTTTGGGGTAAAGATGGGGATGGAGTTGAAAAATTTAGCCTTGTTATGTCCATAAACAGATTCAAGATTCTAATTCGTTGCCTTCGGTTTGACGAAATAACTGCCCGAACCGAACGCAAAACACATGACCGACTTGCTCCAATTCGTGATATATTTCAAAGATTTGTTTTAAACTGTAAACAAAGTTATTACCCTGGAGAGAATCTCACTATTGACGAAATGCTCCCTGGTTTTCGTGGTAGATGTGCCTTTCGTCAATATATTCCATCAAAGCCAAACATATGGAATAAAAATTTATGCCCTTGTTGATGCCAGTAAGACCTACACTTACAACCTGGAAGTTTATGCAGGAAAACAACCAGAAGGTCCTTACTGTGTGAGCAACAAACCCATTGATGTTGTAAAAAGACTGGCTGAACCCTTATTTGGATCGGGTCGCAATATTACAGCTGACAATTGGTTTACAAGTTGTGATCTGATTGATTATCTGAAAATTCAGAAGCTGTCATATGTGGGAACTGTAAGAAAAAACAAAAGGGAATTGCCGCCACAGTTTGTAAGTGTGAAAGAGAGACAACAGTACAGCAGTATGTTTGCATGCCATAATGGAAAGGCTTTAGTTTCCTATGTACCGCATGCCAAAAAAATCGTACTTCTTCTATCAACACTTCATGATGATGCTGCCATCGATCCTGGGACTGGGGCAGAAAAAAAACCGGAGATATACGTACGCTACTCACCTGGTAGCAGTGTTTTTTCAGGAGCCATGACAGCACAACGAGAGAGGGGATCCGCCCTTCAGGGACAGGAAACCTACAGACATAAAAAGGGCGGTACCTCTCTCCCACGTCAGTTGTTTCCAGAGCATGAGGGGACCACCTTGGTTAGTAACACAAATGCAGCATGTATATAAACACATTTTATTATGCCAGTGAACATGGAATATAACGCAAAAACCAACAGGGTGTTGAAACATCCAAAATTATAGGGTAGGGAATTTAAGGGTGCCGTCATGGCTCCTGAAAAAACACTGCTACCAGGTGAGTAGCGTACGTATTTATTCAGTCGCCATGACAGCACAACGAGAGACTTTCAGAGACGAATGATTTAGGGGGGGATAATAGCTTCTAGCACTCTTCTCCCAAACGTAAGGTCTGAGGAACTACCCAGATCTAATCTGTAATGTCTAAGAAAGGTAGAAGGGGAAGACCATGTGGCCGCCTTACATACGTCTTCGATTGACACTTCTGACCTCTCCGCCCAGGAAGATGCCATGGCCCGCGTGGAGTGTGCCTTTATACCATCTGGAACTTCGTTGCCACCTGCGGTGTAAGCGAGAGAGATCGCCTCCCTAATCCATCTGGCTAGAGTGTTTTTAGATACTCTAAGACCCTTCCTTACCCCTTGATAGGCTACAAATAAAGAGTTATCTATTTTCCAGGAATCTGAAACTGCAATATATCTAAGGAGGCATCTCCTCACATCTAAGCAATGGAATTTACGTTCTTTATCGTTAGTAGGGTTGGAGCAAAAAAAGGGTAGGACTACCTCCTGAACCCTGTGAAATTTAGACGCAACTTTAGGCAGATATAGGGGATCGGGTTTCAATATGACCCTATCCTCCCTAACCTGCATGTATGGGGGATGTCTGGAGAGTGCCTGCAGATCACTAACCCTTCTAGCAGATGTAAGAGCAACTAACAGGGCTGTTTTGATTGACAGGATTTTCACAGGAATAGTATCAATGGGCTCGAATGGGGCTATCGTTAGGGCTGAGAGTACTAAATTTAGGTCCCATGGGACTATCCTTTGTTTAATAATTGGTCTAGACCTGGTGACTGCTTTAAAGAATCTAGAAATCCAGTGATTACTGGCTAAATTAAGATTATATAACGCTCCCAGCGCTGACACCTGAACTCTAAGAGTACTTGTGGCCAAGCCCATTTCCAGGCCTTTTTGTAAAAATTCAAGAATCTGGTTAATACATGGTTCTTGGTCAATTTGAGCCCCTGAAAATGATAAAAATTTTCTCCATACCCTCACATAAATGCCCGTTGTAGAGGGTTTCCTACTTTTAAGGAGAGTATTTACCAGATTCTGAGAGAACCCTTTCCCCCTCAGTAAGGACCTCTCAAGTTCCATGCCGCTAGGTGTAAGTTGGCTACTTGAGGATGGAGGATTGGTCCCTGGGAGAGCAGATCTGGTAGCTCTGGAAGAATCCATGGTTGGCAGACAGACATCTTCCTCAGCCAAGGAAACCAAGCCCTCTTGGGCCAAAATGGAGCTATCAAGATTACCCGGGCCTTGTCCTCCCGAATCTTCCTCAGGACTAGGGGAATCAGATTTAGAGGGGGAAAAGCATACGCGAGCCTGAAGTGCCAAGATATCAGCAGAGCGTCCACAGCGTATGGGTTGTCTTTTGGATTTAGGGAGCAGAATTGGTGTAATTTTTTGTTCTCTCTGTTGGCAAAAAGGTCTATCTCCGGACAACCCCATAACTGAATGATCTGACTGAAAATGGCTGGATTTAACGACCACTCCCCCTGTCTGAGCATGTTGCGGCTTAGATAGTCGGCTTTGGTGTTGATACTTCCTTTTATATGAAGCGCTGTCAGGGAGAGAAGATGTACTTCGGCCACCTGAAAGATATGATTTGCGACCTCCATCAATGTACTGGATCGCGTGCCACCTTGACGATTAATGTAGGCCACAGTTACCCGATTGTCTGACAAAAGCCTGACGTGTCGACCCTGTAGGGGTACAAGGAATCTATTTAAGGCATGTTTTACTGCCAACAGTTCTTTCAAGTTGGAGGAAGAGTCCTGTTCAGACTGAGACCATAGTCCCTGAACCCAATCCTCCCCTAAGTGAGCCCCCCACCCTTTGGGGCTAGCGTCCGTAGTCAACACCCTAGATATGTGATTTATCCAAGGGACCCCCCTGTGTAGATTCGAAGTGTGAGTCCACCAACCAAGCGAATGTACAGTCTCCGCAGAAAGTGTGAATTTACTGTCGAGGTGAGCTTTTAGACGACGGGAATTGTGTAACACGTCCCACTGTAAAGCCCTCGTGTGGAACTGTGCCCAGAGAACTGCCGGGATGCAGGACGTAAGAGAACCCAAGATTGACATCGCACTTCTGACTGATACTAAGGGATTATTTATTGCCCTGGTGACCAACTGCTTAATCTTAGCAACTTTTGTGTCCGGCAGGCGACATTCCTGCTGACTAGAGTCAATAACATATCCTAGGAATTCTTGTACTTTTAGGGGCTGAAGGTGCGATTTTTTTATATTGACCATCCAGCCCAATTTGTGTAACGCATCCATGACTTTCTGTAGTTGGTCTGTGCAATGCGACTCAGAATGACCCACAATTAGCAAATCATCCAGGTAAGGGACTATTAATATATCCTGTTCATGCAAGTGCGCCATAACCTCCACCATGATTTTTGTGAACACCCTGGGTGCAACTGCGACTCCGAACGGAAGTGCCTGATATTGAAAGTGTTCTACTGTGCCAGCTAGGGAAACCGCCACCCTAAGAAATCTCTGATGATCAATATGAATTGGTACATGGTAATAGGCGTCTTTGAGATCTAAGACAACCATAAAACAGTGGTGAAAGAGTAATTTTATTGCTGTCTTGACCGACTCCATTTTGAAGGAGGGTATCAACAGAAAATTATTCAGGCCTTTTAAATTAATAATGGTGCGATATGAACCATCAGGTTTTTTGACCAGGAACAGAGGGGAATAAAACCCCCTACCCTTCCTCGCCTGCCGGGACTTTGACTAGAACATTCTTCTGTTGGAGCTCCCGAACCTCAGACTCCAGCGCCAACTGCTCTGTAGAGGAGGAACGAACAGGTGTTAACATAAATTTGTCCCGAGGAGTATGGTGGAAGTCTAAGGTTAGGCCTTTCTCCACAATGCCTAAAATCCATGGATTGTTTGTAATCCGCACCCAGGCTGGGTAGAAGGCCGAAAGCCTACCCCCCACCTGGTCCGCTAGTCATTGTGGTTTCTTAACCTCTCGTGAAGGATTAAACATAAATCCTCTACCCCTCCTTCTGCTGTTGTCATATCTAGTAGATTCTCTGTTGGAGTCTCTATATGGTCTTCTGCGGTTGGACCATCCTCTATTATAGTCCCGTCTGTAGAAGGGTCTTCCTAGGAAGGGAAAGCGTTTTTTATTATCCCCTGCTTTTTCCAATAGCTCGTCTAGTACTGGTCCGAACAAGTGAGCTCCTTCACAAGGAATGCTACATAATTTTGTTCTAGCTTGTAAGTCCCCTGGCCAGCATTTTATCCATAGCGCTCTCCTGGCTGCATTGGATAATGCCGAGGACCTGGCGGCCAACCTGACCGAATCTGCTGAAGCATCTGAAAGGAAGGCTGCGGCATCCTGGATTATGGGCATGGAGGACAATATTTCCGACCTAGGGACTTTATCTCTGAGCTGATCTTCGAGGTGACCCAACCATACCATCAGGGATCGAGCGGTACAAGTGGCTGCTATAGCTGGCCTCAAGGATCCCGCTGAAGTCTCCCAAGCTCCTTTAAGGAAGATGTCGGCTTTCCTATCTAACGGGTCTTTCAAATTCCCCAAGTCGTCGAAGGGGAGAGACGTTTTTTTGCATGCCTTAGCGACTGCTGCATCCAGCTTCGGGACTTTATCCCATGAGGACGAAGCCGCTTCCTCAAAGGGATACCGTCTTTTAAAGGCTGGCGGAAGCGACCCCTTCCTTTCTGGTTTCTTCCATTCTTTTGAGATTAACGATTTGATTTTATCAATCACTGGAAAGGCTCTTCGGGATTTTCGCTCAATACCCCTGAACATAACATCCTGAATGGAACATTCCGACTGGGTATCTTCTATCCCCATTGTGCCGTTAACTGCTTTGACCAGATGGTTAACCCTATCTAGGGACAAACAGGCTCGAGTAGACTCCTGATCCTCAGAGGAGGAAGTAGACGGAAGAGACCCTGAGCTTAGCTCACCCGAGTCCGAATCTACCTCAGATAAAGGGGATGATCTTTTAGCTTCTGCTCCCCGAGACTTGGATCTCTCGGCACCTTTAATTTCCTGTCTCACCATCTCTCTTATTGTAGAGGTTAGATCAGGCGCCTCCTCCTCCAGTAAACGTTGAATACATATTTTACATAACTTTCTCAAATGCCCATCTGGAAGCGGCTCTGCACATTCGGCACACTGTCTATGTTTGGCTTTGGACAAACTTTTCCTCCCCTGATAGAGGAAAAAAGACAAGGGGAACACAATCATCACTAAGTGGACTTTCACGAAGCTCACTTACCCCGTCCAGTAATGAGTGGTACCGTAGATGGGGGGGTCCTTCGTAGCCGGCAAATCCTTACGGCCTGAGGACTTTGGTATAGAGATCCGTGCCTCCTTAGCTCCACCAGCGCGGCTACTGCCACTAGACCGACGCTGGGAGCTTCTACGAGGCTTATCTGACTGCTGCTGCGGCTCCTGCTGCTGCGGCTGGCTGACAGTTCCTTCTGGCGACTCCATTATGGAATGGGTGAGGAACTCTGATCATCCCAGCTTGCCGCCTTAAATACCCCCAAGGTACCGCCCCCAGATGGGGGCCAGCAGGGAATCCCAGGTGGTCATTAATCGTCCGCCGCTGCGCTGCGCTACCCCTCCCCGAAGCCCCGACCGCTCCCGCAGCTGGGCGCCGCCATTAGCCGGAGATGACGCTACTGCGCATGCCCAGCCGCGTCATCCGGCCGCGCCGCTCGCCGCGTCATCCGGACACGCCCCCTTCAGGACGCGGCGGCGGCGCCAAGCCGACATGCGGACCAGGACGCCAGCAGACCCCCTCCGGACCAATGCCGCGTCCCTGCCCGGAACAGCGTGACTCCCGGGACCCCAAGTAGCCAAGCACCTCTAGGTACCTCTGCGCTGCGGACGCCTGAGAAGCTAGCCTATGTCAGAGGCTGCTTCCTCCTGCTGCCACCTACACCGCGCAGTGCCCCTGCCGTGTGGTGCATCCTGCCTCCTGGACGGGCCGAGGTAGGGGACCCCCGCTACCTGTACCGGGCCGCCAGGAGTGGGGAGTCTTCTTAACTTCGACCCTCTTCTCAGGGCCTGTCTGAAAGAGGTTCCGTTGTCAGGGACAGGAAACCAAACTGACGTGGGAGAGAGGTACCGCCTTTTTATGTCTGTAGGTTTCCTGTCCCTGAAGGGCGGATCCCCTCTCTCGTTGTGCTGTCATGGCGACTGAATAAAATTACATTTTACAATGCCACCAAAGGGGGTGTGGATACAGCAGATCAGATGTGCTCCACTTTCAACGTCAGCAGAAACATCAAACGCTGGCCAATGGTCATATTTTTTGCTATGTTGAATTTGGGTGGTATAAATTCACAAGTAATTTATCTTGAAAACAAGCTTGAACCACTCCGTAGACGATTGTATCTGAAAAAATTGGCCCATGAACTAGTACTTGGAGAGCTATGCAGGAGAAGCGTGAAAACAATCGGTATCCCCTCTCGCCTTCAAGTTCAGCTCAAAAGGTTCCGCCCAGAAGATGATGGTGAAAAGTCACCATCTGCACCACCTCACAAAAGAAGGAGATGCACCACCTGCCAAACGGAAAGCGGAACCAGAAGGCTTTCAAATTATGAATGTCTCAAATGTCATAAAGCAATTTGCCTGACACATGCAAAAATGGTGTGTAATTCTTGCTATTTGCTCTGCAAGTGTGACTTTTCTGGGGAAACCTCAGCATCTACTTCTGATTGAATATGTTTTTAATAGTACTTAAGGTACCTTAAAATTAAGTTTGTGTTCAAAAATTTTCTTTGTACATTTTTTTGAGAGAGTCGAACTGGGGACTATTTGGCGGGAGTTTTGAAAAGTTTGTATTTCATAGTTATTAGTTTTATGTTAAGTAAATGTTTTTTTTTTGCAACTGATTATGTGTAGTCTCTTTTATTACATCCCTATGAAGGTCACTGATCACTTTTAGAGCACTGAAATTGCAAACATTAGATATTATAGGTATTTTTCCAGCAGGCGCCTGACAGGCACATTGTATGTGAACTCGTTAGTCCGAATATTGTATGTGACGGAGGGTTAAGCTTGTAGCCTCTGACAGATGTAACACAGACTTAAAGAGGGCAGCGCAGAAATAAGATACATCAAATTCATTTTTGCACCTTGACAGAAATGTTACTCTAGTCAGTGACTGGATTAACACTTCTGGTGTAAGAAACAGTGGCACTTTTCATGAATTGGATGGGCAAGTGTAGCAACCTGACCTGGCTGCTCCAGAGCTCTGCCCATTTTGAAAGAGCTATTTGAAAGTGGTGTGAAAATGCTATAAGTTAAGTTTTTGTGCAGCAACATATTCACAAAAATGTTTTATGCCAGTTTTCTGAAGATTTGATGGTTATGTAATGCATTGTGATGTTTTGAAATGCTGTTTGTATATTTTCTGCCCAGCAACAGTGAGTAAGCTATGAAGAGAGTTAATAACTGGGAGCAGCCTTTATTGGGAGGACTTACATGGGCACAAGCTGTGGCAGATTTCCTTTTATTGGTAAGATATGGCTAAGAAATGGTGTTGTGTGACAAGAGGATAGCATGTTCTAAGGAGAAGCAGATATTAAGCGGCAGTGGAATTCCAATATTCAGGCAGGACACATAGTGAAGTTGAAAGGGAAAACAAGGTGCTTGTCCCAGGACAAGAGGCCCAATCAAAAAAATTAAGAATCATTCAAGTGAGCAGCAGTACGAGGTCCTGGAGAGAACCAAGATAAAGGAAGGACTCCTAATTTCAGTCTACTAGAGAAGAACCTCTATCTACATCTATACTGGGACATGAGATCTCCTACAGTGAGCTGAAAATGCAGTGGTATAGTAAAGAGCATGTGGCCCTGATCAATTTGACCTTGAGAATACTAGTGAAGCGTCCTACTGATGCACCATGGCCATTGGGATCCTCATTAGCCACTGGGAACTGAAAGCAGCTGTGAGGGACTGAAGCATTACATCTCAACCCATGCAGCCTTCACAGGTGAAGATGGACTTGACCATAATGGTTTGCTGGACTGTTGTGACTTGTATTGAAAGTGATGTAACAAATGTAACCAGAAAGTTTTTGCATCTGTGTAATGCAGAAGAAGCATTCATGAAGTGTTGTGCCTTCTATCCAACATATATAATTTCATCATACTTCTCTTCATATGTCCTCATCAAGTTATTCTTAAGTAAAAAGTTAATTTTTGTACTTTGGTCTCTCTCTACTTCAATTCTATCACATCTGGTGCTGACCTGCTGTGTGTGGTGAAGTGTGATGGCAATCCCCTTAGTAGAGTAATGTTCAATCACCGCAATCACCACACACTCTTGATAGATGCTTGTGAGAATATCATTGTACAGATACAGATGCAGCAATAACACAGTACACTGCAGCAACCACATAGGCCACAATATAATATACATTTTTACCAGTTCATGGGGAAAGGGAGGAAATCCTTGACAAGCTGGCAAATCTCTAGTTCTTCCAAAATGTTTCTTGTGCAGAATACAGAGAGGATACTAAATTTTAGGATAAAGATTTGGCATCCCGTCCCACATACAGTTAGAATGAGCCAAAAATTATTTCTAAAGGGGCAAGTAAAGGCATACAATGTAGACCCTCATCACACTGTCAAAGTGTCCATTTCTAATGAAGCTATGACCTGTATAGTATGATATACTGTATATGTCTCAAGCAAGTCCCAACAAAACCCATTGATTCATCAGTTTGCTATGATAGAATGTTAGAGTTGGAAGGGACCTCAAGGGTCATCATGTCCAAAACCCCGCTCAATAATAATGATCCCTCTACACTGTGACATCTTTTCAGATATTTGTAGACAGCTATTAGGTCTCCTCAAAGACTTCTTTTTGCAAGCTAAACATTCCCAGATCCTTTAATTGTTCCTTGTAATACATGCTTTGCAGTCTGCTCACCATCCTGGTAGTTCTTCTCTGAATTTGTTCCAGTTTTTCAATGTCTCTTTTAAAATGTGGTGCGCAGAACTGGACACAATATTCAAGATACGTCCTGACCAAGGAGGAGTAGAGGGAGATAATTACTTCATGTCAGCTAGACTCTATGCTTCTCTTAACCCATCCTAGAACTGTGTTTCCTTTTCTGCTGCAGCATCACGCTGTTGACTCATGTGCATTCTGTGATCTGTAAGTCTTTTTCACACGTTCTGTTGCTTAGTTCTATTCCTCCTTTTCTGTAAATGTAATTTTCATTTTTCTTGCATTTCTCCCTGTTAAATACCATTCTATTAGTCGTTGCCCATTGTTCAAGCTTATCTAATTCTTTCTGAATCCTTTCTCTGTCTTGTCTAGTGTTATCTAGTTTATCTTCAGGGTTCCTGATGTTTAAGGTACCTTCACACTGAACGATATCGCTAGCGATCCGTGACGTTGCAGCATCCTGGCTAGCGATATCGTTCAGTTTGACAGGCAGCAGCGATCAGGATCCTGCTGTGCCATCGTTGGTCGGTGCAGAAAGTCCAGAACTTTATTTAGTCGCTGGACTCCCTGCAGACATCGCTGAATCGGCATGTGTGACGCCGATTCAGCGATGTCTTCACTGGTAACCAGGGTAAACATCGGGTTACTAAGCGCAGGGCCGCGCTTAGTAACCCGATGTTTACCCTGGTTACCAGCGTAAACGTAAAAAAACCAAACACTACATACTTACCTTCCACTGTCTGTCCTCCGGCACTGTGCTTCTCTGCACTGTGAGCGCTGGCTAGCCGGAAAGCAGAGCACAGCGGTGACGTCACTGCTGTGCTTTCCGGCTGGCGCTCACAGTCAGTGCAGAGAAGCACAGCGCCGGGGAACAGACAGCGGAAGGTAAGTATGTAGTGTTTGGTTTCTTTTACGTTTACGCTGGTAACCAGGGTAAACATCGGGTTACTAACCGGCGCGATAGTCAGCTGACACCCGGCCGCGATCGGCTGTGCTCCCCCCGTGAGCGTGGCTGATCGCGATAGATGCACTATCCTGTCGGTGGTCATACGGGCCCATACCACCTCGACGGAATAGTACGTCTAATGTCAGAAAGGGGTTAATATTGGGTTATTTTACTTTATGATATGTTGTTTTTTGTGAGGTAAGCAAAATGTTATTTTGGAGTACACAGGACATTTTAGCTTCTTTTTATTGCATTTTTTCGAAATCTACAGAAAATGAAACCTACAATTCTGACATTTCGATTTATTTTCTCGTTACAGTCTTTTCTGGAGGTGAAAATTAATTTTATGGTTTGACAGATTAACCTTTTTCTGGACATTGTGATACCATACATGCTTATTTTTTTAATAATTTTAATATTTTTGGAAACTTTTTTTGCTTATTGTTATTCTTCTATAGTCCCCTTAGGAGCAGTACATAATCAAATTGATGTGCTTAATGAAGCCGATCCGTAGCTTGGGCCGTAGGGGCTTAAGCAGGCACGGGCTGCCATTACAACCTGTCGGAACTCCAAGTTTGCTTCATGTAAGGGCCAATGGGAGCTTGTGCACAAGTGTAGCACCAATTGTGTAATTTATATCCTGTTGTCAGTGATTGACGGCAACATTGAAATCATTAAACAGGAGCAATCGGAGCCAGCTCTGGTCGCTGCTGCTACAGGCAAATGCTTGGTGTGCAGCTGAAATTTATGCCATTATGGTGCGGACTCAGCTCCTGAATAAGTCTTATCACTTAAAAGTGACTTTATTAAATTAGGTTCCTGCTCTAAAAACATCATATGAGATCAAAATGGGCATTTCTTTTCACCAGCACTAAAGCTGCAAGTCTTCAGCCGACTGTGGCCCTATAACATGACTGCTGCAGCTAATCACTTTCCTCAAAGACAGTCAGGAGTTACCTGAAAAGCGGCACTGAGCAAAAGATGATTTAACAGGTAAATTATATTTATTTTGCTATCTCATAGCATTTAATACCTTTAGGCAAATCTTCTTTGACCCTGGAAAGCTACTTTAAATTACTTTTGCTTTTTTGATCTAAAAATAAAATCTTTTTACCGAGGAAAAAAACATTTCACTCAAAAGTCGCTATAATTTTGTCACTGCTGTGCAATAAATATACTTTTAAGCTCAGATACTGTATAGACGGCAAGGAAATAATCCTGCAGACTTGCCTCATTGACATAATATAATGGATTATATGATAAATCTAAGCGGCTCTATATTTTTACACCTGTGTAGCATAAAGCTCTTTTTGTCTTTGAGAGCGGTAATTGAGGAAAATTGTCAGATGCTTTATAGCTCCTCTCTATTCGTGCTAGGGAAAAAAAGGTCGCCTTTGCTTTATTACTTTTCAGCCATTAATATATAAAAGGTTACTATAGCAAATGATGTAATGAATATCACTCACTTCTGAAAAAGTACAACATGGCTGCACTTATCACAGTAGGTTGCCCAAACTGATAATCAAGATTAACAATAAATTGTTTAGAAAGGCATCTAATTCATCACTATATGAAAACGTGGATCAGTCACTCTTGTGTATAACAAAAGAAGATTACTTTTGAAGAATAAAATACCAGCTCATAAAGAGAACATAAAACCCCCTCTGGTAATGGATATTCAAACACTTACTCATATTGAACAGGGAAAGGAAATAAACCAGTCCGAGAACCACATTATCAGTATTAAATTTTGCAATTTGGAACCTATTTCACACATTGCTGCTATGCAAAAAAGTTACCTCCACAAGTCAGGCTAAGACAGGGTCACACGAGGAGAGGGGAATCCTCAAAAAACATAATGGAGCTTAAAAATATAGATACATAATTTATATTTCATCTTAAGGGATCTTCTGCAGATATACAAATAGGAACAGTGATTGTCTACCTTAAGGACTGGCATCATTGTACATTATTTAATGATTAAAAGTTCCCTATATTTTACTCTTCCTTGCAAGTTTTGCAGGATAGCTAAGGTCTAGGTCCAGAGAGCCAACAAATCAAAAAATGCTCTGAAACGCGCTCCTCAGGAGGCAGTGCTGAGCTCCTGCATGAGTGTGTGAAGAAAGCCATGTCTATTGAGCTGCTCTGTGCACGCCCTCATGGGGGAGCTCAGTGATTCTGTCTCCTGAGCAGTGCACTTCTTACACAAGTTCGCCCGCTTTAGACATATAATGATGGATAATGGAAAAAATGAGGTACATTTTAAAGGGAATCAGTCTGTATGATCAACTCTCCTAAGTCATCTATATGGATACACAGGTAATAGGAAGCTGAACAAAATTCTATCTTGATTAGTGATGAGCAAATCTGTTCGGAAAATGATCGCCAAATATAAATTAGGCACGAATATGGCACATTCGGATTCGTGATCGGAAACCTGAGCAAAATATTATAAAATCGGGAAAAATCAGTAACATTCGGTAAAACGTGTGGGAAAATATTTGCGTTGCCATAAAAGTATTTTCTGCACATTTGCAATGATAATGGTGGTGTATCATGAGAGGCTGGCACATGCTGGATAAAGGGAGTGGGTTTGCAGAGCTCATAGGTGCAGCTTGCTTGTACATTAATTTTTTTTCCCATATCTATAGGTGTGTACAATGCTGCTAGTCAATCAGGACGCAGGAAACATTCACAGTGTCCTAATACAATGGCTTGTGTCATTGGCTGCTGAAATCACGTGTCACTCTCCATATAATGAGGGAACATCTTGTTTTAGCACCATTTTGACACTGTAACCGCAGAGAGGCTGCTCCTCATGCTGGCAGTGTTAGAAGATAGATTTTAGCTAGTTAGCTAGGTGGTCGTTTCTTATTCAAAATTGCTGGAAGGTCAATTTACAGCCACACAGGACACTAACTAGGTAAACTATCCTTTTTTGCCATTACTGAGGTCCGCAGACAAAGACAGCGGTGCACGTCATACAAGTGTGTTTTGCAATGCTTCTATTGTGCTCTATGTACGAGTATAGTGTTCTAAATCTTATTTTTTAACTATCTAAATGTGACACAGCATGCCATATCCCACTTTGTTATTTAGTGCTATAGTGACACAGTTCTGTGATTTGAGCTGTTGCACATGAAGAAATATTTTTGGGGCAGTTGCTAGCGTGATTCACCATGCCATATCCCACCTTGCTATTTAGTGGCAGTGAAATTCCACAGTGTGCATAGCTCATGCACATTAAAAAATATACATTTTTTCTGTTGCAAAATGTGACACAGCTTGCCGTATTCCACATTGTCATTTTGTGGTGGTGATCTGAAGCTGTCTGCAGACCTAACGCACATAAAAAAAATATATGCAATATTTCGAAACGTGATACAGGCTGCCATATCCCACATTGTCTTTTTGTGGCCGTAAAAATGTTGTGTGTTCAGAGCTGTCGCACTTAGTAAACAACAATATTTTTTGGGATTTACATATGCAGGCTAAATCCGAATTTGAAATTGTTTGGAGCATATCTTCTAGGTTATACAGCATTACCCACACTAAAAAAAAATCTTCTGTTACTAGCGCCGTACAGTAGGGGACATCTCACTTTGAAATTCTTTATAGCATCTAATGTGTTATAGAGGCCTGATCCACAGGCCCCCCAAAAATTCTTCTGTTACTAATGTCGTAAAGTAGGGGACATCTTGTTAGGATTGGCGGAACGCACCAAATAATAATTAGAGATGATATAAGGTGCATTCGCAGTCCGGGGTCCACCGTGCAGCTAAGACACCTGCTGCTTGGTAATGACGGACTGTATGGCGGTATAATGTAAGTATACACACACGGTTTAGCTTCACCCGGTATGAAGGAAGGGAACCCTGTTGCATCACAGGGCCGCGGTACCGCACAGAGAGCGCAAGCTAGGTGACACAGAACTCTGCCCCAAGACTCAGGGTAAGAGTCTCTCTAGATCTCTTGCGCTCAACACCTCTACTTTAGTGCCAGGGAACCAACTAAAGTAAATAAATAAATATTTACCACACAGGAGTGCGTGCAGTGCCGCTCTGGTGGACACCACTAACCACCCTAACTAGGGCCAGGAAAGCACACTATCTGCGCACGGCGCTGCTCTGGCGGTCACTGCTAACTGGATTCAGCAACTTGTGCAATTGTGCAGGATAGCACTGTCGGGCGCTAGGTAGCTCTACCATTCACGAGCAGGCAATAACACTAGGGATGAGAATGATTCAGAGCTTTCATCCATCGACAGGCATTGATCCACACACACACTAGTTAATAAGTTTACACTAGCGCATGGCCGAGTGGCCATGCAAACCTTTTATAGCAGTAGCGCCCTGGGACCTTCCTGATGGTCCAGTAGAAGCCGCAGCAGGACCTGAGTATGTGACCCCCGACCTCCAATAGGAGGTCGTCCCGTGGGCATGCTCAGTGTGGGAAAAGCAGGACTTAGTCCCTGAAATGCCTGCTCATTGCTGAACACTGCTGGCTGCGAAGGCAGATCCTGGAAAGGTAGCAGTACCCAAGCGCACAGTATCAGCTTGAGCCAGACACTGGGATCAACCTCTCTGCTGAGCAGGTGCCACTGAGGCTGGAGGAGAATGGGAGACCACAGTGGACATGGTTCGAGATTCACCCTGTGCAGGGGTGGAAACTCAACACGTAACACATCTCACTTTCAAATTGTTTGTATCATATCATTTTTGTCATACAGGCCTCATCCACATTCAAACATTTCTTTCTTCTGTGACTAACACGGTTCAGCACACCATATTTCACCTTGTAATTTACTGCTGCTGAAATTCAACTGTTTGCAGAGCTGGTGCAAAGTTTAAAATCTATTTTTTTTTATTGCTAATACTGTGCTCCTACCACACTATCTGAGCAACATTACAGGGAAAAAGTGAGGCCGTAGTGGAAGGGGGATTAAACTTGGTGTTCAAGGTGTACGTGGGGTAGGTGGTAATGTTTGTGAAAGCACTAGTGAACCAATAACGTCACATCCTATGCAAAGACAACTAACAACTTCTGTTACTGGATGGGCTACTCCACTACCTTTTTTTTGGCAGGCGCACAGTGGTACGCCTTGTTGATGAGGCTCAGAAAAAGCATGTGCTCGAGTGGATGACAAGCGCAGCTTCAAGTGGCCTCTTCTCCTCTTCCTTCATCTCTCCATCACACCCAGTACAGTCCACAGCGGTGGCACCCAAATTCCCCTTACTTCCCCCATGTCCCAACTCTCCAACCGTACAACTGACTGTACATAACCACAGATGGGTGAGTCTCAAGAGTGGTTCACACATTCTATGGTCATCAGAAGAGTACTCAAATGCCTCACAGAGTCAAGATGAGGAAATCTGCACCAATGCCCAGAATTCTTTTAGCTTGGATCTGGGGCAGGACAAAGTAGGGTTCAAGCAGCATCCTGATCCTCATCATCAGATGTTAACCCCCAGAGAGGGATGTGATCCTGATGAGACTCAGATATCTGAGGCTCACACGGACTGTACTGTGCCATTAGGGCAGGAAGAGGAGGTGGGTGATTCCAAGGGTGAGTAATGTGATAACAGAAAGGATGATGCTGATGAGGTGGTAGATCCCAGTTGACGTGAACATAGAGGTACACAGCTGAGTAGGCCTTCTAAGGAGGAAGTCAAAGAGGTTATGTTACACTATACATCGCAGACACGTAGTGATGCAGCCACAATGATCAATGCATCCACAGCCACAACTGTGGCTGTTACCAGCAGCGTCTGTGAGTCTGCAGCTGGCAGGGGTGGCAAGGGTTGCCTAGCCTTGGTCTTTTTTTGACACTGCAAAGGATGAGTCAACTCACGTATTCTGCCAACTTTGCAAAAAAACTAGGTAAAACGAGGTAAAAGTGCTATAATTTGACTACTACTGTACATGTATGAACCTTCACATGTGCAAGCAACATGCATTACTCTGGGAATCCCACTAAGCTAAAATGCAGACCAGCTGACCTCAACAACCATCAGCCGCTTCATCAATCACATCTGCTGTTTTTTCTTCCTCCTCTGTTAGCGTGCCAACTATTGAGTAACAGTTCTTCTACCGCAGAGCCTCAGGTTCTTTGCCCACTTCAGTAACGCTGACTGAGAGCCCACCATCAGCTGTAATGGAAGCTGACATGTCTGCTGTTTTTGACCAATCTCAGAGAATGAGCACACGACAACTTTCACAATCCACCGTAGCATCTCCCACTGCATCTCTCTCATAGTCCAGCAGTTTGCCAGAGTGCATTTCACCACAGACACTGGGTGACTCTGGTGGTTGTTGAGGCAGGGTTTGTTCCAATAGTTTTGGAATTCCCAAGGTTTGCAGGGCAAACTTCTACATTTAATACTTCCTCCACTGTTTCTGCCTCCTCCTCTATTTCCTCTAGGGCCTCCACCTGCGCCCTCAACCTCTGCCTTAATGAGACATGTGTTCCAACAGTGCAGAGTGAATCACCACCACCTCTGTACTGCACAGCCAGGGCTCACCACAATCAGGCAGTATTAAAATTGATATGCCTTGGAGATCACAGTCATGCGGCTGAAAAGTTTTGGAATGATCTCCATGCTGTGTTTGATCAATGGCTGACTCCGCTGAACATGGATCTAGGGTAGGCTGTGTCTGTTAACGGTGCAAACCTGGTGGCGGCCCTATGGCGAGGAAAGAAGAGGAGAAAGCAGAGGACAATAAAAATAATAATCTTTATATAGCACTAACATATTCCACAGCACTTTACAGTTTGCACACATTATCATTGCTGTCCCCATGGGGCTCACAATCTAAATTCCCTATCAGTATGTCTTTGGAATGTGGGAAGAAACTGGAGTACCCAGAGAAAACCCACGCAAACACGGGGAGAACATACAAACTCCTTGCAGATGTTGTCCTTGGTGGGATTTGAACCCAGGACTCCAGCGCTGCAAGGCTGCAGTGCTAACCACTGAGCCACTCTGCTGCCCTTATGTCTTTTAATGTGGAAGGGATAACATTGTCTCTAAGTTGCAGACTGTCGTCACACAGGCGGGTCCCAAGGGAGAGTGGATTACTGCGATCAAGTGGGGCTGGTGATAACAGATAAACTGTTATCAAAGATGCAAGATCCAAGGAACAAATGGAGGAGGAAGAGGTGATGGGCAAGCAACTGTCAGGAGATAAAGAGGATAATCCTTCCCTCTCTGTTGTTCATGTTTGTCGGTAGGTGACAGAGGAAGCAAGCATCAATGTTACCCAGCCACCAACACAGCATGGGCTTGGACCTCATGGTAGAGTCTGACATTTCAGGTCCTTGTTGCTGCACTATCTGAAACTTGATCCCCATATAGTTATGATTAGGAATACTTCCGACTACAGGGTTGCCACTCTGTTAGATCCATATTATAAAATCATATTTTGCCAGATGCTTCCCGCCCTGGAAAGAGACCCGCAAATTCTGGAGTATCGAAACACGCTTTTATAAAACCTTAAGGGAGCTTTTCCTCAAGACAGCAATGAATCACAAAGTTCAGCAGTGGTGGAAGTGGAAGAAGCAATTTCTGTGAGTCATTTGACACTTTTTTTAGACCAGCTCATGCACCAGCACAACAGAGTCCAAGTCTTACATGTGGTGAATGAATGGATAAGATGGTGCAGGAGTATCTAGAACTAAATATCAATACCATCAGGGACAGTTGAGACCCTTTTACATTTTAGTCTTCCAAAATAGATAAGCAGCCTGAGCTCGCCACACACACCTTGGAGGATTTATAGTGCCCAGCATTCTATGAGAACGTGTCTTCAGCACTGCTGGTGGTATCTTAATGGATAAGTGCAGCCAGCTTTCCCTTGAAATTGTAGACCGCCTAGTTTTCATCACGATAAGCAAGTTATGGATCTCCAAGGACCTTTGCACCCCAATCACAAACTGTACAGACTAGGTGATATTGCATTTTTTAGTATGCTTCATGAATGTCCCGTAACTTCTCTCTGTGATATCTTTAGTGTGGCTTCAGTGCCTGCTGTTGCTACTGCTGCTGCAGATGTTAACACAAATTTGTGGAAATGCAGACCAACCATGACTGTTCCCGTCTACTGGGTTGGCTGTAATGGAAGACGTGTTGGTTCTAATTACACTATTTCTACTCTCATGAAATTTATGCTACTTCTGTAGTTTCAGGCCTCATTTTTTTAAATTTGAAAACTGCTGGTTGGGTGTCCATCTGCTGGGTTGGGTGTAGTGAAGACCTGTAAGTCCCTATTATACTATTGCTACTCTCATGAAATTGATGCCACTTTGGTGGTGTCTGCCAATATTATTTTTAAATGTGAACACTCCTGGTTGGATCTCCTTTGTGTGTGCTGCCTGTAGCAGAAGGCCTCCGAGACTGTCAGGCCTCCACTTCATAAGAGTCAACTACCCGTGTTACTACTATTCTTAAGGCCCCTTCACATTAAGCGACGCTGCAGCGATACCGACAACGATCCGGATCGCTGCAGCGTCGCTGTTTGGTCGCTGGAGAGCTGTCACACAGACCGCTCTCCAGCGACCAACGATGCCGGTAACCAGGGTAAACATCGGGTAACTAAGCGCAGGGCCGCGCTTAGTAACCCGATGTTTACCCTGGATACCATGCTAAAAGTAAAAAAAAACAAACACTAGATACTTACCTACCGCTGTCTGTCCTCCAGCGCTGCGCTCTGCTTCTCTGCTCTCCTTCTGTACTGTCTGTGAGCCGGAAAGCAGAGCGGTGATGTCACCGCTCTGCTTTCCAGCTCACAGACAGTACAGGAGGAGTGCAGAGCACAGCGCTGGAGGACAGACAGCGGTAGGTAAGTATCTAGTGTTTGTTTTTTTTTACTTTTAGCATGGTAACCAGGGTAAACATCGGGTTACTAAGCGCGGCCCTGCGCTTAGTTACCCGATGTTTACCCTGGTTACCAGTGAAGACATCGCTGGATCGGTGTCACACACGCCGATCCAGCGATGTCTCCAGGGAGTCCAGCGACGAAATAAAGTTCTGGACTTTGTTCAGCGACCAACGATCTCCCAGCAGGGGCCTGATCGTTGGTCGCTGTCACACAGAACGATTTCATTAACGATATCGTTGCTACATCACAAATAGCAACGATATCGTTAACAATATCGTTATGTGTGAAGGTACCTTTAGATTTTTCTGACAATAGTAGTCTATGAAACTTATACTAGTGCCACCTGAGTGTGAAGCAGATTGAGCTGTTGTATGTGGTATCAGGGCTCCTAGCACAGCAGGCCTACACCGATCCCTTACCCACCTTGTCTTACTTTGGCATTCAGCTGTAAATGTTGTCCTGGACCCCCATACCTCATGTATTGTTGATTGCTGCAGTGCCATGCTACAATTTGTACTGTGGGTGAATTGAGGCCACTTTCCTGGTGTCTGTCCCTCATTTGATGTGTTTTGGCAGCATTTGGGGCAGTTAGAAGGTGTTGTGCATGAATTTTGCCTCCCATTGACTTGAATGGCGTTCAGCTATGTCCGGTGAATATGCGACAAATAAATTGGGGAATATTTCAAATTCGTCGATCATAATCCGAACCGCACATTGAAATATTTGCTCACCTCTAATCTTGATATCTGTAATCCCAGAGGGCTTGACCAGCATAATGTTTAATGACTGCTCTCTGCTCTACTGATCACAAAGCAGAGCTGTGTGTGATTATACTTGACACATCTGCAGGTTGGTCTCAGTTCTTCAGCCTCCATCTCACATGCAGAGATGTAATAGTTGTAATACAGCAGAGCTGTGAGAGCTGCAGCAAATGTGTTTGTAAGGAGACAAAGTTCAGTTCTTCTGTGCTGTGATAGGTATATGTCTCACACTGGCACAGTGGCTTGGAAAAGTATTCACCACCTTGGCTTTTTAGCTATTTTATTACATTAAAACCTGTGTTTAAATATTTTTGCAATCCGATTTATGTGTGATGCATCGGAAAATAATCTAATTTGGTGAAGTGAGAAAAATAAAGGCATAAATTAAATTAATGGGATGGCGTACGTAAAAATTGGCATTTGCATATGCATGCACCTCTTATGCTATGAAGCCCCTAAACATTTCTGGTGCAAGCAATTACCGTCACATGCTTAGTAAAAGGAACTCCACCTGTGTGCAGTCTAAGTGTCACATGATCTGTCAGTATATACACACCTTTTATGAAAGGCCACAGAGGCTGCAACACAATTAAGCAAGAGGCACCACTAACCAAACAACACCATGAAGACCAAGTTGATCTCCAAACACTTCAGGGACAAAGTTGTTGAAAAGTACAAGTCAGGGTTGGGTTATAAAAAAATATCCCAATCATTGATGATGCCCCGGAGCACCATCACATTCATTATCATCAAATAGAAAGAATATGGTACCAAAGCAAACCTGCCAATAAAGGTCTGTCCACCAAAAATCTAAGCCCAGGCAAGGAGAGGATTAATCATAGAGGCAGTACTGAGACCAAAGTTAACCCACAAGGAGTTGCAGAGTTCCCAACCAGAGACTGCACTCTGACCATGCGACCACAACAAGCCATACAATTAATAAAGGTAGCCTTTATGGAAGTGTGGTCAGAAAAAAGCCTTTACTTACACAAAAAAATTGTAAGACTCACTTTGAGTTTGTCAAAAGACATGAGGGAGACTCCCCAAATGTATGGAGGAAGGAGCTGTGGACAGATGAGACTAAAATTGAACTTTTTGGCCATCCCAAAAACACCATATGCATAGTGAAAATTAGTGATGGTATTGTGACGCCCAGGAGACCGGGATACCCAGCACCGGACCAATGGAGTCTGTCTCTTGAGGGGGATGTCACGGGTGGCTTGACCCGGTGCTGTGGCCTCAGGCAATGCACAGTGTAAGGGGTATCATGAGGGGACAGGCACTTACTTGATCAGCAGCAGGTTCTCCCAGCGGTGACGATCCCGATCCTGGATAGATGGCTATTGTCCAAATGAAAGACTGAGGCACTGAAACGTTTAACCAGTTTACTTTAACATAAAAGGATTTACAACCAGTCCTGTCACCGGAGTCTGTATGGGAACTCTGAGTTACTTTGACCCTGCCGGGGTCTTCGCCTCTTATTGTGCGCAATTTCTGTGTGGCCCTGCTGCTGTATGTGAACTGGCTGCCGGCCCAATCTGTCCCCTCCGGGTCCTGGTTCGACGGGCAACCCGAGTCCTTTTATCGGTTTACCCCCTCTGGGAGTACCGCTGAACTCTGTGTCTGTTGCTGCGTCCGGCCCTAGTGAAGCTGATATCACCTCACGTTTTTCCGGTTGCTGTATTATATATAATGAATACAGCCACGGATCCGGTATCCGTCTTTGCGCCTGTTCTGGGTAGTGATTAATGCTACCCGGTTCTCACAATGTCCTTTTTCTCTATCCCTCTTCTCCTCAGGCCGGTGATTTAGGCCTGGTAACAGTCACAGGGCTGTTAGAGATTCAACTGTATGACCTCTCACTTTCAGCTCCTTAGCCCAACTGCCATTTCTTCTCTCAGACCAGAATGGATCAAGGGGAGTCTCTGGAGCTCCCCCTTCTGGCCGGAGGTGGTAGTGCAGTCTTGCTATTTTAGTATTTGTACTTACTGTCAGTAACTATTTTTGTGGCAAATACCCCTAGGGGTGCCACATTCCCCCTTAGTTAAGAACAGTACTCCGGGACTGTGGGACAATAACATTTTGAAATAACAATTAATATTTACAGAGTCTTAAAAATGAAAAGTTACAAAAACCACTCAAGGAAACAAAAATAGAGTTCTGTAAAAAGTCACTTCAAATAGCGTCCATTAATACAGTTCTATCCTTGAAGGTATTAGGAAAGGCACTGTACTTAGTGTCCAGGAATTTAGTTCCATTTTTCCAGCGGAGTTATCAATATAAAGTCTAAAGAAAGTTCAAAAAGAGCAAAAAGCAAAGTTCAAAAAGCAGTCTTTCCGGAGCTTTGATTTAGTGCCTCCGGGCTGATAAAAAGTTCAAGAATATGCAATAAGTTCATACAGACAAGTCTCTGTAGGCACTGGGCTTAAACGTTGCAGACTGATAACAATGACTATACTACATTTTCTGTTTAACTATATACGGCATAACATATATACAATTCACATTATGAGCTTTATAGTTGGTAATCTGCATACCTGGCCGGTAATTGACCCTGGGTACTACGCTGTGATCTACGTAATAGCGGTGTCTTTTCATGTGGTGTACTACTGTCTACTGCGGATGTAGTATCTGCCCGCTCTGCTAAAGATAATTCCATGACTATGGAGTTGGCAAGTCCACCGTGAATGGGATTACTCTGACCAGGAATCTGTTCTTCCTGGCCTGGAACCTCCTGTAGTACGGGGTCAGCCTCTTCCTGTCTTGGGACTTCTGGTATTGGGTTCGGTGTTGGGTAAAAGGCCACCATGGGAACCACTACTGCACCATGGTATGTTAGTAGGGTTTTGGGAAAGTCTCCTATACAGGTGTGATACACTTACATAGTAACATAGTTAGTAAGGCCGAAAAAAGACATTTGTCCATCCAGTTCAGCCTATATTCCATTATAATAAATACCCAGATCTACGTCCTTCTACAGAACCTAATAATTGTATGATACAATATTGTTCTGCTCCAGGAAGACATCCAGGCCTCTCTTGAACCCCTCGACTGAGTTCGCCATCACCACCTCCTCAGGCAAGCAATTCCAGATTCTCACTGCCCTAACAGTAAAGAATCCTCTTCTATGTTGGTGGAAAAACCTTCTCTCCTCCAGACGCAAAGAATGCCCCCTTGTGCCCGTCACCTTCCTTGGTATAAACAGATCCTCAGCGAGATATTTGTATTGTCCCCTTATATACTTATACATGGTTATTAGATCGCCCCTCAGTCGTCTTTTTTCTAGACTAAATAATCCTAATTTCGCTAATCTATCTGGGTATTGTAGTTCTCCCATCCCCTTTATTAATTTTGTTGCCCTCCTTTGTACTCTCTCTAGTTCCATTATATCCTTCCTGAGCACCGGTGCCCAAAACTGGACACAGTACTCCATGTGCGGTCTAACTAGGGATTTGTACAGAGGCAGTATAATGCTCTCATCATGTGTATCCAGACCTCTTTTAATGCACCCCATGATCCTGTTTGCCTTGGCAGCTGCTGCCTGGCACTGGCTGCTCCAGGTAAGTTTATCATTAACTAGGATCCCCAAGTCCTTCTCCCTGTCAGATTTACCCAGTGGTTTCCCGTTCAGTGTGTAATGGTGATATTGATTCCCTCTTCCCATGTGTATAACCTTACATTTATCATTGTTAAACCTCATCTGCCACCTTTCAGCCCAAGTTTCCAACTTATCCAGATCCATCTGTAGCAGAATACTATCTTCTCTTGTATTAACTGCTTTACATAGTTTTGTATCATCTGCAAATATCGATATTTTACTGTGTAAACCTTCTACCAGATCATTAATGAATATGTTGAAGAGAACAGGTCCCAATACTGACCCCTGCGGTACCCCACTGGTCACAGCGACCCAGTTAGAGACTATACCATTTATAACCACCCTCTGCTTTCTATCACTAAGCCAGTTACTAACCCATTTACACACATTTTCCCCCAGACCAAGCATTCTCATTTTGTGTACCAACCTCTTGTGCGGCACGGTATCAAACGCTTTGGAAAAATCGAGATATACCACGTCCAATGACTCACCGTGGTCCAGCCTATAGCTTACCTCTTCATAAAAACTGATTAGATTGGTTTGACAGGAGCGATTTCTCATAAACCCATGCTGATATGGAGTTAAACAGTTATTCTCATTGAGATAATCCACTTCCTCTTCTTTTTCCTTTACTGGTTGAACCTGTATGGGTTGAATAACTTCTGGTTCTGGCTGGACAACGTCTGGCTCTTTCAATGCTTCCGGACATAATTTAAGATTGTCTCTTGACACTAGTACAGATGTTAAGCCTCCGTTTTTGCTAATGAGACACATTTTAGGATTATCCACTCTTGTTGGTAAAACTGTGTAGGGTACGGCTTCCCACTGATTGTCCAGTTTATTGGTTCGACGATTTCTCTTGAGCACTTGGTCACCCGGTCTTAATGGGGTCGCTAGAGCATTCTGGTTGAAAGTTCGCTCTTGTCTTTCTCTAGTTTGCTGAAGGCTTCTTTCCACACTCTCTTGCACTTGGCGATACTGCTTTTGCCGTATGATATCCCAATTGGAGTCTTGAACTTCTGCGTCTGGTTTCAGAATTCCCATTTCTAGATCGATTGGTAATTGGCCGGGTCTTGCACGCATAAGGTAAGCTGGGGTGCAGTTGGTGGAGCTCACCGGGACATGATTATACAGATCCACCAAGTCAGGCAATTTCTCTGGCCATTGATTCCTTTCTGTCTCAGGTAAAGTCTTTAGTAGGTCTATTACAATATGGTTCATCTTCTCGCATAAGCCGTTTGTTTGTGGATGATAGGCCGTCGTCCGGATCTTTTTGCAACCATACATATTACAGAATTCTCTGAAGATCTCTGATTCAAAGGCTGTACCTTGGTCGGTGAGAACCTGTTCCGGATATCCATGGGGTCTACAAAAGTACGTTTGGAACGCTTTGGCTGCTGTTTTTGCTGTCAGATCTTTTAAGGGTACTACTACCAAGAAACGTGAATAATGGTCCACGATGGTCAAGGCATAGACATAGCCGGACCGGCTTGGTGTCAACTTCACGTGGTCCATGGCTACAAGTTCAAGTGGTTGTTTGGTGATTATGGGCTGCAGTGGTGCTCTTTGGTTCTTTTGATCGTTTCTTCTGAGGTTGCACGGGCCACAATTTCTGCACCACTGTTCGATTGATTTTCTCATCCCGACCCAATAAAATCTTTCTCTTAGAAGTACTTCTAACTTTTTCCAACCGAAGTGACCAGCACCATTATGGTAAGCTTCGAGGACCATCTTCACATCTTGTTTAGGCACAATAATCTGCCAAACCAATTCATGTGTTTTCGGATTGGTGTATCTTCTACAGAGCTTCCCTTGATACAGGAACATTTTGCCTCTCTCCTTCCAGAGTTGATGCGTCTCTTCTGGGGCATCCTCATCGGGATATGCACTTTGCTCAGTCAACAGTTCCTTCACCAACTTCACAGCCGGATTGCTGTCTTGGGTGTCAGCCCATCTATGGTGTGCTAACGGATTAAAATTCACCTCTTGTTGTTTCTGATAGGTACTTGACTGATGATGTTTTGCCTTGGGACGATGGAAGGCTGGTAGTTCAATTTCTTCAAGCTCCCCCGTTTCCTCTTCTACATCTCTCAAGTGTGGCATCCGGGATAGGGCATCGGCATTTCCATTCTTGCGACCTGCTCGATACTTGATTATGAAGTTGTAATTAGATAACCGGGCTATCCATCGCTGTTCTAACGCACCTAATTTGGCTGTGTCCAGGTGGGTCAACGGATTGTTGTCAGTATAGACAATAAATTCTGCAGCGGCCAGATAGTGTTTGAAACGCTCCGTCACAGCCCAAACTACTGCCAGTAGTTCCAATTTGAAGGAGCTGTAATTTTCTGAATTTCTTTCAGTAGGCCGGAGCTTTCTACTTGCAAAGGCGATGACTTTCTCCCGACCTTCTTGCTTTTGTGACAGCACCGCTCCTAGTCCCACATTACTGGCATCGGTGTAGAGGATGAAAGGTTGATGGTAATCTGGGTATGCCAGAACCTCTTCTCCGGTTAGTGCCTTCTTTAGTTGTTCAAAGGAGTCTTCCCTTTCGTCGTTCCACTGAAAAGGAGGGTTTCGGTTTGAAGGTTTCTTCGTCTGCCCTACCAAGGTGTCTTGCAAGGGTGCTGCCAACTTGGTAAATCCTTTTATAAATCTGCGATAGTAACCCACCAATCCCAGGAATTGTCTCACTTCTTTTGCGCTGGTAGGTCTTGGCCAATCCCTTATGGCGCTTATTTTCTCGGGATCTGGTGCTACTCCCTCCGAACTCACGATGTGTCCCAGGTACTGTACCTTTGGCTTGAGAAGGTGACATTTGGATGGCTTGACTTTCATGCCATACCTGGATAAGGCTTCGAACACTTCTGCCAGGTCTATTAAGTGTTGTTCGTAAGTCTTTGAGTAGACGATCACATCATCTAGGTACAGGAGGACGGTCTCGAAGTTCTTGTGTCCGAGGCAGCATTCCATCAGCCGCTGGAAGGTACCGGATGCGTTGCAGAGTCCGAACGGCATGCGATTAAATTCACATAGACCCATTGGTGTGGTGAATGCCGTCTTTTCCTTATCTCTCTCAGCCACAGGGACTTGCCAATACCCGCTTGTTAAGTCTAAGGTGGAAAAATAATTAGCAGATTTCAAAGCAGTTAAGGACTCTCCTATCCTAGGCAAGGGGTAGGCGTCTTTATGGGTGATGTTATTAATCTTCCGGTAGTCTACGCACATTCTCATGGTTCCGTCCTTTTTTTTGACAATCACTAGAGGGGCCGCCCAGGGGCTACAGCTGTCTCTTATTACCCCGGCCTGTTTCATTTCCCTCAGCATATCTTTTGCACATTGATAGTGAGCGGGCGGTATGGGTCTATATCTTTCTTTTATTGGGGGATGGTCACCTGTGGGGATTGTGTGTTCTACCCCTTCTATCCGTCCGAAGTCCAATGGGTGTTTACTGAAGACTTGTTCATATTCCGTCACTAGCCTATACACCCCTTGTTTTTGATGGGTAGGTGTTGAATTTATGCCCACGTGTAGCTGTTGGCACCAATCCTCCATTTCTCCATCTGAGCCATTGCCTTCCACCTGACAGGTTGGTTCTAAGGGCTCAATGGTTGTGATGGCATTGTTGTCAACAGTATATAGCTTTGCCATTGTAGCATACCTTGGCAAAGTGACCCATTCCTCTCCACAGTTCAAAAGTCGTACCGGCACTCGTCCCCGGTGTACCTCGACTATCCCTCGTGCTGTGAGTATAGTGGGCCTGCTGTCGGTGTACACTGGTTCTATTAAGGCTTGATAATCTCGTCCCTTAGTACCAATGGCTGCTCTACACCATACCAGCATTTCTGTTTTTGGTGGGATTACAATAGACGTTGGATCACTTACCCTCACACTGCCGATTTCTCCACCTGCAACTTCTACCTGTTGCCTTAACATCAATACTTTTATTTCCCTCCGGAGAACTCTCTGCCGGCAGGATTGGGCAGTTTCAGCAATTTGCTGTAAGACAGAAATGACTTCGGAAAAGCAGTTCTCTAACACATTCATTCCTATCAATACAGTTGGTTCACATTTCCGCCGGTCAACATCAACAACAATTATACCCTGTTTCTTCAGTTCTACTTTACCAATCTTTATGGTCATCTCCCTGAATCCTAGTTTCGGTACCAACTTACCATTACTGGCCCATATATCTAGTTCAACATCAGAGGGCCCTTTATCAATATCTGCATCAGCCCAGTACCTCTTATAAAGGATATACGGTATAGATGAAATCTGGGAACCTGTGTCCAGCAAAGCGTTGAGGGGAATTCCGTCCAGCACGATAGGGATAATGGGTCGTCCTCCGATGTACCTGTCGTGCCAGGGTGTTGGGCCTTGAAAGTTCATTCCTGCGAAGCGGCCCGCATTCCCAGGGGATTCCCGTTTAAATCATAATCTCGTGCAAAGTGGCCCGGCTGCTGGCAACGGCGGCAAATGGGCTGTCCATCCGGTTGGTAGCGGTCGCGGGGTCGTCCTCTCCATGTCGGGTATCTCCGGGGTCTCATCCATGGAACATCCTCTCTACAGTTTGCCAACTCCATCTTGTGTCCTCTCATCTCCTGCATGGTTTTAGCCATTGAAGCAACAACATCAGCTAAAGAGTCAAGCTTTTGTTGAAGAGCCTCATTAGTACTGGGCCCCAGGGGCTTAGCAATGGCCCCAGACATAGCTGATGTCACTGGCACTCCCTGTTGTTGAGGTGCCTCTGCCATGGGTTGCGCAGGATCCTGATCCCGAGGTGCCTCTGCCAGCTGGAGACGTATAGCGCTCTCCTTTAATTGGGCAAATGTCAATTCAGGGTTCTTAAAAACAAGCATGCTCACATGCCCCCGGTGAGAAGGGGTGTAGAGTCCCTCAATAAATTGATCTCTTAGCAGTTTATCCGCTCCGGTGTTAAAAATGGGTTCAGCCAGTGTAAGTGATTTAAGGGCTTCCTGCAGGTTTAAGGCAAAGTCTCTCACGCCCTCATTAGCTTTTTGTTTGCAATTAAAGAATCGTATTTTAGCTTTGCTGCTGGCCGTGGTTTCAAATGTAGCTTTTAATCCAGCAAATATGCGTTCAACAGTGCCTTTTAGATCAGCTGCCCATGCTGTGACTTCTCGCTTAGCATGGCCACTTAACTGCATCATCAGGAGACTAACACGCTGAACTTCACCCACAGGGAACATGTCAAAATGGGCCAGCATCTTTTCTCTGAAATCGTCAAGGGTATTAGGCTCACCTTCATACATTGGAAGCCATGGGCCACCCGGGGTATATGGCATCAGCACCGGCATGATGGGCGCCACTCCTTGCACCGCTGCGCTGCCGGACTCTCTATTGACACTCTGTCTTTCAGCTGCATTAGCGTTGCCGGGTGCTGCGGCGTCTCCGTGCTGCGACATACTGTGCCCCCTTAGTTAATTCGGACCCTTCCGGTCCTCCGCTTCCGTCGGGATAGTGTAGATTCGTTCCGCTGTGCAGCAGGATCGATTTTCCCCTTGCTCTGATGTCAGAGCGCTCAGCTTGGTGCCGCCCACAATGACACGCCCCCTGCTGCTCTCACCCACCGCGCTCTGTAATGGCGGATTCTGAAGTTTTTCAGTTAGACTGGGGCTCAGGTGATGGCGTAGCTCAATTAACAGTCTCGTGCCTAACGGTTATGAAGTGATTACCTCAGGGGATGGCGGCCATCTTTACTCCATTATAACCAATGGGGAAAAGTCACTTTCAATAGTTTTCAATGGGGAATGGATTTTTCTTTAATAAAGTCAATTTTCAAGATTTTTCATCCCAGTTTTCACAGTTTTGGGCTCCAATCACGGCACACAATACCCGGTATACGGGCTGGCTAGATCCTGTTCGTGACGCCAATTGTGACGCCCAGGAGACCGGGATACCCAGCACCGGACCAATGGAGTCTGTCTCTTGAGGGGGATGTCACGGGTGGCTTGACCCGGTGCTGTGGCCTCAGGCAATGCACAGTGTAAGGGGTATCATGAGGGGACAGGCACTTACTTGATCAGCAGCAGGTTCTCCCAGCGGTGACGATCCCGATCCTGGATAGATGGCTATTGTCCAAATGAAAGACTGAGGCACTGAAACGTTTAACCAGTTTACTTTAACATAAAAGGATTTACAACCAGTCCTGTCACCGGAGTCTGTATGGGAACTCTGAGTTACTTTGACCCTGCCGGGGTCTTCGCCTCTTATTGTGCGCAATTTCTGTGTGGCCCTGCTGCTGTATGTGAACTGGCTGCCGGCCCAATCTGTCCCCTCCGGGTCCTGGTTCGACGGGCAACCCGAGTCCTTTTATCGGTTTACCCCCTCTGGGAGTACCGCTGAACTCTGTGTCTGTTGCTGCGTCCGGCCCTAGTGAAGCTGATATCACCTCACGTTTTTCCGGTTGCTGTATTATATATAATGAATACAGCCACGGATCCGGTATCCGTCTTTGCGCCTGTTCTGGGTAGTGATTAATGCTACCCGGTTCTCACAATGTCCTTTTTCTGTATCCCTCTTCTCCTCAGGCCGGTGATTTAGGCCTGGTAACAGTCACAGGGCTGTTAGAGATTCAACTGTATGACCTCTCACTTTCAGCTCCTTAGCCCAACTGCCATTTCTTCTCTCAGACCAGAATGGATCAAGGGGAGTCTCTGGAGCTCCCCCTTCTGGCCGGAGGTGGTAGTGCAGTCTTGCTATTTTAGTATTTGTACTTACTGTCAGTAACTATTTTTGTGGCAAATACCCCTAGGGGTGCCACAGTAGCATCCTGCTGTAAGGATTTTTTTGGCGACAGGGAAAATAGTCTAAGTCGAGGGGATGATGGATAATGTGAAATACAGTGATATTCTTGAGCAAAACCTTTTTCAGTCTGTTCCAGTTTCAGTTTCCTATGACCTACATGCCCATATATACAGTTTAGGATGGTTGATCCTGCTTCCCTTTAACCCCTTCCCGACATTTGCTGCACATATATGGCACTGCAGGAGCAGTGTTCCCGCAAACAGCCATATATATATATACATATACAGCGCTATGATCTCGCGGACGTACGCTGAGCGCCACTACGATCAAGTGCAGGTGTCAACTGTATGTCAGAGCTTACCTCCTGCAGTGATGCCGGTCATGGGCTTTTAACCCCTGTGATGCCGTTGTCAATAGTGAGCTCCCTATGTGCTCCCATCGGCACAATGTGATGCAATCATGTTGTGAGGATGGTCTCTATGGTGACCCCTGGTCCCAAGATAGCCGTAGGGTCACCCAGGGATGGTGGCTTGTCAGCTGATGCTGAGAGCACGATCTGACATGCCTCCTGCCTGCAGGTCAGACGCTGCTCTAATGCTCTGCAGTGCAGAAGCATTGCAGAGTATTAGATCAGCGATCTGTAATTATACAGTTGATGTCCCATAGTGGGACAATGTAAAAAAGTAGAAAAGTAAAAATATTTTTAAAATAACCTCAAAATAACAATAATATACACTACCGTTCCAAAATTTAGGGTCACTTTTTTAATTTTTTCCAATGAAGCTAACATTAAATGATTCAGAAATACACTCTATACATTATTAATGTGATAAATGACTATTCTAGCTACAAACATCTGGTTTGTAATGCAATATCTTCATAGGTTTATAAAGGCCCATTTCCAACAGCCATCACTTCAGTGTCCTTATGGTACTTTGTGTTTGCTCTGTTATGATCTGGTGGCCTTGGAGCAGCATGAGACGTACTCTGGAGAAGGTGGTCCCTGTACTGACTGCAAACCCTGAACCTAGCAGCGCAACTAAAAGTAGCCGTGGGGGGTACCTAACTCTCCCTAGACCCCTCGGCACAGCCTAAGATCTAACTACCCCTAAAGACAGAAACAGGAAACCTATCTTGACTCAGAGAAAATCCCCAAAGGATAGATAGCCCCCACAAATATTGACTGTGAGAGGAGAGGGAAATAACATACCCAGATATGAAATCAGATTTTAGCATAGGAGGCCATACTAGCTAAAAAGAAAGAATAGAACAGAGTACTATGCGGTCAGTATAAAAACACTAGAAAATATCCGCCGCAGAAAATACGGATCACCACATCTGACTAAAGACATGGGGGGTATATCTGCATCTCCAGAGAAATAGCCAGGCTGCAAAAAATCCTGCTGGACAAGACAAAAACATGAGAATGCACAGAACTATAAGGTCCACTGCAGGTGGACAGCAAAAACAAAGCCAGGACTTATCTTTGTAGAAAAACACAGCAAACTGGAGAGACCAGCAGGGAAGTGAATCCTTAAAGAACAATGGACAACTGGCACTGACTAAAGGACCCAGCAAAGCTATATACCCCAGTCAGTTTTGCAATTAGTAGATACACCTCTCCACTCCTGCAGTCCAGGCACAACTGCATTACCCTCTACAACCACCGGAGGGAGCCCAAAAGCTGAATTCACAACATTGCTCTGTAAGAAGGCTAATGTTTGGTTCGAATACCCTTGAAAACCCTTGTGCAAGTATGTTAGCACAGATGAAAACAGTTTGGCTGATTAGAAAACCTATAAAACTGACCTTCCTTTGAGCTAGTTGAGAATCTGGAGTATTACATTTGTTGGTTCCATTAAACACTCAAAATGGCCAGAAAAAAAGAACTTTCATATGAAACTGGACTGTCTTAGAAATGATGGCTATTCCATGTGAGAAATTGCCAAGAAACTGAAGATTTCCTACAATGGTGTGTACTACTCCCTTCAGAGGAGAACACAAACAGGCTCTAACCAGAGTAGAAAGAGAAATATACTCTAAAAGAAAAAATACTTTATCTAAAAAACTAATTAAAGCTGCCAAAAAGGAAACAGAGAAGCACATTGCTAAGGAGAGTAAAACTAATCCCAAACTGTTCTTCAACTATATCAATAGTAAAAGAATAAAAACTGAAAATGTAGGCCCCTTAAAAAATAGTGAGGAAAGAATGGTTGTAGATGACGAGGAAAAAGCTAACATATTAAACACCTTCTTCTCCACGGTATTCACAGTGGAAAATGAAATGCTAGGTGAAATCCCAAGAAACAATGAAAACCCTATATTAAGGGTCACCAATCTAACCCAAGAAGAGGTGCGAAACCGGCTAAATAAGATTAAAATAGATAAATCTCCGGGTCCGGATGGCATACACCCACGAGTACTAAGAGAACTAAGTAATGTAATAGATAAACCATTATTTCTTATTTTTAGGGACTCTATAGCGACAGGGTCTGTTCCGCAGGATTGGCGCATAGCAAATGTGGTGCCAATATTCAAAAAGGGCTCTAAAAGTGAACCTGGAAATTATAGGCCAGTAAGTCTAACCTCTATTGTTGGTAAAATATTTGAAGGGTTTCTGAGGGATGTTATTCTGGATTATCTCAATGAGAATAACTGTTTAACTCCATATCAGCATGGGTTTATGAGAAATCGCTCCTGTCAAACCAATCTAATCAGTTTTTATGAAGAGGTAAGCTATAGGCTGGACCACGGTGAGTCATTGGACGTGGTATATCTCGATTTTTCCAAAGCGTTTGATACCGTGCCGCACAAGAGGTTGGTACACAAAATGAGAATGCTTGGTCTGGGGGAAATTGTGTGTAAATGGGTTAGTAACTGGCTTAGTGATAGAAAGCAGAGGGTGGTTATAAATGGTATAGTCTCTAACTGGGTCGCTGTCACCAGTGGGGTACCGCAGGGGTCAGTATTGGGACTTGTTCTCTTCAACATATTCATTAATGATCTGGTAGAAGGTTTACACAGTAAAATATCGATATTTGCAGATGATACAAAACTATGTAAAGCAGTTAATACAAGTGAAGATAGTATTCTGCTACAGATGGATCTGGATAAGTTGGAAACTTGGGCTGAAAGGTGGCAGATGAGGTTTAACAATGATAAATGTAAGGTTATACACATGGGAAGAAGGAATCAATGTCACCATTACACACTGAATGGGAAACCACTGGGTAAATCTGACAGGGAGAAGGACTTGGGGATCCTAGTTAATGATAAACTTACCTGGAGCAGCCAGTGCCAGGCAGCAGCTGCCAAGGCAAACAGGATCATGGGGTGCATTAAAAGAGGTCTGGATACACATGATGAGAGCATTATACTGCCTCTGTACAAATCCCTAGTTAGACCGCACATGGAGTACTGTGTCCAGTTTTGGGCACCGGTGCTCAGGAAGGATATAATGGAACTAGAGAGAGTACAAAGGAGGGCAACAAAATTAATAAAGGGGATGGGAGAACTACAATACCCAGATAGATTAGCGAAATTAGGATTATTTAGTCTAGAAAAAAGACGACTGAGGGGCGATCTAATAACCATGTATAAGTATATAAGGGGACAATACAAATATCTCGCTGAGGATCTGTTTATACCAAGGAAGGTGACGGGCACAAGGGGGCATTCTTTGCGTCTGGAGGAGAGAAGGTTTTTCCACCAACATAGAAGAGGATTCTTTACTGTTAGGGCAGTGAGAATCTGGAATTGCTTGCCTGAGGAGGTGGTGATGGCGAACTCAGTCGAGGGGTTCAAGAGAGGCCTGGATGTCTTCCTGGAGCAGAACAATATTGTATCATACAATTAGGTTCTGTAGAAGGACGTAGATCTGGGGATTTATTATGATGGAATATAGGCTGAACTGGATGGACAAATGTCTTTTTTCGGCCTTACTAACTATGTTACTATGTTACTATGTTACTATGTAAATGGGAGGTCCCACTGCACAATTGAGCAACAAGACAACAAGA